>NC_134101.1:30173036-30854771 GCF_000715075.1 Nicotiana tabacum
TTTAATACATATACTTTAACTTTCAAACCCCATACTTATGTCAAACCAAACTCCACCTTCACATCAATGTATATTACTCCATACTTCTATTAAGCACAATTACATCAAGAGTCACCACTATCAAGGAATATTTTTCACAGCAATACAACTACATATATATTTCTTTCTTTCTTTTTCAATCCACGTGGCTCTTACTTTTTCAAAACAGTGCACCTTTCTCCTTATTTCATTAGTTCCACTCAAAGGTCAAACCAACCACCCCACACTTTAACTTTTACAAAGTTCATTACAATTCAAGTGCTCATGAGAGGTTAAAAGGTTCAAATAGATGGTTAATTCAAACAAATGGGTAAGGCTTGTAATGTGGATGACAAAGAAACAGGATTACAGGCTCAAAGGGGTAAACTACAATACATTACAATTAGGCGGGTAAACTATATATATCTGGATCAACAAAGAAACGCCTATATCACTTCCAAGACTGAACAAAACTACTATTTCACTTTGCAAGCACACAGGGCAAGTTCTAGACATCAAATGCAATACACAGAATAACATACAAACCTTACACACACATGGCACATAACTCACTCAGGATCGGACTCATCAAGATACTCTAGTCAAAGCAGTTAAGCAAATTTAAGATCATACAATTTAAGGTACTTATACAAGAGTCAAAAACTGAGCCTAAGCGTCACAACCAAAGTACTCACTATTCTCAAGGCATAACAAAGTCAAGAGATATTTCTTCAATTGAATTCATCTCACAATGGCTCCTACTCCTAAAAAAAATAAAACTAACTACACCCGGTTCAAATAAAATCCTTGAAAAAGAACCGTGGCACAAAGAAAAACCAAGGGGGAATTACTACACTACATACAAAGAAAATATTTTTGTCCTTTTTTCTTAGACTTAAATCCCTCAAGAAAACCGTCTAGGAGATCCATCGTCGGGAAAAGTCCAATTTTTCTACTTTTGTTTTTTCAATTTTTTTCATAGCTACTAAAATACTAAAACACTACACAACTACGAAAACAAAAATAAGAAGTTAACATTTTTCTAACATCCTACTACTAATTATCTAGAGAATTCTCCCACCCCACATTTAAAAGAGTGCAGTGTCCCCAATGCACAAATAAAGCAAAACAATAACGAGGGTGCACAAGAAACTCCCTGAAAGGCTAAAGGCCGAAGCAATAGCGGCTCACGGGGTACTCAGACTTCCCCCAGGCATGGTTCTTTTTGTGGGAACCCCACACTTAGTTCTCACCATCTTACTCACTTTTGCACACTTCCAATAGCTTTGCCTCCTATGTTTATAATCCTGCAAAATAAAAACAAACACTACAGCAATAATAAAATAAAAAATAAAATTAAAAGAAAGCAGTAGAGATGGGTTGCCTCCCAACAAGCGCCTGATTTAACGTCGCGGCACGACACAGAATCTCGTCTAATCATTGGCAAGTAACACCTTCGACTTCTGACGATCAAAGTCACCTCTATAATAGTGCTTCACTCTTTGTCCGTTCACTAAGAACATTCTCTCGCCACCTAAGATGCGCAGCTCAATTGCACCATGTGGAATGACTCTCACTACCTCAAACGGGCCTGACCATCTCGATTTGAGCTTCCCTGGAAAGAGTCTTAATCTCGAATTGAACAAGAGAACCAATTGGCCCGGTTCGAACTCGCGATGGTGGATATTCTTATCATGCCAGCGCTTGGTCCTTTCTTTATATAATTTGGCATTCTCATACGCATGCAAGTGAAACTTATCAGGCTTGTTCAATTGCATCACCCGCTTTCTACCCACTAATTCTGCATCAAACTTCAGCTTCTTTATCGCCCAATAGGCCTTGTGCTCAAGTTCCACTGGTAAGTGACATGCTTTCCCATAAAGTAGCTTGTAAGGGGAGAATCCGATTGGAGTTTTGTAGGCAGTCTGGTATGCCCATACAGCATCATCAAGCATTGCAGCCCAATCTTTCCTACTTGCACTAACCGTCTTCTCCAGGATCTGCTTTATCTCTCTATTTGAGACTTCAATTTGCCCACTAGTCTGAGGATGGTAAGCGGTTGCAACCTTATGTTTGACCTCATATTGCGCTAAGACATTGTCCAAGAGCTTGTTACAGAAATGGGTGCCCCCATCACTAATCGTCACTTTCGGAGTGCCGAACCTTGTAAAGATATGCTTTTTCACAAAGCTGACCACAACCTTGGCATCATTGGTAGGAAGAGCAATGGCCTCCACCCACTTCGACACATAGTCAACGGTCACCAAAATGTACTTACACCCACTGGACAAGGGAAACGAACCCATAAAATCAATTCCCCACACATCAAAAATTTCAACCTCCATAATACCGTGCAATGGCATCTCATGCCTTTTCGTGATTGTTCCTGTTCTCTGGCACCTATCACACCACCTCACGAACTCATGGGCATCTTTAAACACCCTAGGCCAATAAAAACACGATTGCAATACCTTAGCTGCTGTTTTGTCACCCACATAATGACCATCATAAGGCGACGCATCACAGTAATGTAAGATAGCATTTATTTCAGATTCGGGCACACATCTTGTCATTAACTGATCGGTACAAGATTTGAATAGAAATGGCTCATCCCACACATATGACCTCATATCTCGCAAGAACTTCTTTTTAGCATAAGGTTCAAGATCTGCAGCATCTCTCCACTTGCTAGATAGTTCACAAAATCTGCATACCATGGCACCTCCACAACAGTAATGGCCAATAATTGCTCATCCGGGAATGTTTCCTTGATGATATCTCCCTCGGATTCATGATTCCGAGTTTCTAACCTGGATAAGTGATCAGCCACTTGATGCTCTATTCCTTTACGGTCTCGAATCTCCAAATCAAATTCCTGCAAGAGTAAAACCCAACGGATTAGCCTTAGTTTAGCATCTTTCTTTTCGAACAAATACCTGATGGCTGCATGGTCTGAGTAGATGATGACTTTGGTGCCAACCTAATAGGCCCGAAATTTATCGAATGCCCACACTACAGCAAGCAACTCCTTTTCTGTCACAGTATAATTTATTTGAGCAGGAGTAAGAGTCTTGCTTGCATAGTAAAAGGAGTGAAAAATTTTGCTCCTCCTCTAGCCCAACACGGCCCCAATTGCACCATCACTAGCATCACACATCAGCTCAAATGGCTTTTTCCAGTCAGGAGCCACTATGATTGGTGCACTCACTAATTTTTTTTCAGCTCCTCGAATGCTTTCAGACAAGCATCATCAAACTTGAACAACACATCCTTCTCCAACAACCTGCACAAAGGAGAAGAAATTTTTGAGAAATCCTTTATAAATCGGCGATAAAAACCTGCATGTCCCAGAAAACTCCTAACTCCTTTCACTGAAATCGGTGGTGGCAACTTTTCAATTGATTTCACCTTAGCTTTGTCAACTTCCAGTCCATCTTTGGACACCTTGTGCCCCAGCACTATACCTTCATGTACCATAAAATGGCAGTTTTCCCAATTCAGTACCAGATTAGTCTCCTCACACCTGGCAAGCACTTTAGCAAGATTGGTCAAGCATTCATCAAAAGAAGGACCAAACACAGAAAAATCATCCATAAAAATCTCCACAAACCGTTCCACCATATTGGTGAAAATAGCCATCACATACCTTTGAAAAGTGGCAGGTGCATTACACAACCTGAATGGCATTATCTTAAATGCATAAGTGCCATAAGGGCATGTAAAAGTTGTCTTTTATTGATCTTCCGGGGAAATAGCAATCTGATTATACCCTGAATAGCCGTCAAGGAAACAATAGTACTCCTGTCTGGCTAACCTGTCAAGCATTTGATCAATGAAGGGGAGGGGGAAGTAATCTTTTCGTGTAGCATTACTCAACTTCCTATAATCTATGCATATTCGCCAACCAGTCACAGTCCGAGTTGGGATTAATTCATTTTGTTCATTCACTACAACAGTCATACCCCCCCTTTTTAGGTACACATTAAACAGGGCTTACCCATTTACTATCGGAGATGGGAAATACTATACCCATTTACTATTGGATTTAGGCGGCGTTGATGTTCTACACTAGGCTTGTGTCCCTCCTCCATGAGTATTTTGTGCATGTAGAATGCAGGGCTAATACACTTTATGTCAGACATTGTCCAACCAATGGCATGTTTGTGCTCCCTCAGCACCCTTAAGAGCTTTTCTTCCTGCAATTTAGACAAATGAGAAGAAATAATCACAGGTAAAGTGTTAGAACTACCTAAATATACATAATGAAGATGAGATGGTAAGGGTATAAGTTCCAGTTTTGGAGCCTCCTCAACTGAGGGTCTAGGGGGCAGGACGATTGGCCGATCCAGAGGCTCAAACTGGGATCTTTCTCTTATGTATTCACAAGATGCTTCCAAAATTTGCAACATCTCCTCAACCTCTTCTTCCAGTTCCAAGTGATTGAACAACATCAATGCCTTTTCTAGTGCATCTTCTTTAAATGCACTTGGCTCTACGGCTGGTTCATTTATCTTCACCATAGAAATCATGGCCAGGTCCTTGTAATGACGAAGCAACTTAATGGCTCGATATACATTGAAGACCGCTTCTTCATTGTCCACCCTCGGGATCATCTTACCTTCTCGGACTTTGATAATGGCATCTCCAGTGGTCAAAAGAGGTCGTCCCAAGATGATAGGAACTAACTCATCAGCCTCGTAGTCATGGATGATAAAATCTGCAGGGAAAATAAACTTCCCAATATGCAACAAGACGTTCTCAATTACCCCCTTAGGTATATCTATCAGCTAACTATAGAAGCACCGTGGTGGGTCTCGGAGCTCCTAATCCCAATTGTTTGAACACTGACAACAATATCAGATTGATACTTGCGCCCAAATCACACAAGGCTCTACCCACATCAATTTCACCAATCCTCACGGGGATGGTAAAACTAGCTGGATCCTTAAGCTTTTGTGGAAGCTTATGTTGAATCCTGGAAGTGCACTCCTCGGTAAGTGCGCCGGTCTCAAATTCAGTTAATCTCCTCTTATTTGCCACTATATCCTTAATATATTTTGCATATTTTGGGACCTCACTGAGCATGTCCACCAAAGGGATGTTCAAGTGTATCTGCTTCAACATATCTAAAAATTTCTGAAACATGTGGTCATCATTTTTCTTTCTTAGTCTTTGAGGAAAAGGAGGTGGCACCCTCTCTGATATTTGCTCAGACTCTATTTTGTTTCTCTCATCTACCTCTACAGGTTTTGGAACTCTTTCTTCTTCCAGCCCAAACTGCTCTTTTTTCTTCTTAGGAACTTCTACTAACTCTCTCCCATTTCTCAATATCACTGTATTGACTTGAGGGTTTTTATCTGTATCACTTGGGAGAGCTCCAATAGGTCTAATATTCTGATTGTTAGCCATTTTTCCAAACTGCCTCTCTAGATTTTTGAACTTTGTGCGCAATTGTTGATTCTCAGCCATAACTTTCTGATTGTCTAGCAAGAGCTTTTTCATCATGTCAATCAAACTCTCTTCTGATTGTTGTGGAGGTTGAGGTGGATGATTATAATTCGCTCGAGGCCTGATGTTCTGATTTCCACCCCAAGAGAATTTAGGATGATTCCTCCAGTTCGTATTATATGTGTTACAATATTGAGCATTTTGATTCATCGGCCCTCTAGCTTGTTGCCCCCCACGTAGTAGATGGATTCAGGATTCACGGGGCATATGTCACTAGTGTGACCTTCACCACATAACATGCAGCAGGTAGACATCCGTTGCACATGATGCATCTGTTGTGCTTGGTTCATTGTCATCTTATTCATCTGATTTGCTAATCTCGCTATATCTGCCCTTATGGCAGAGAAATCATCAAGCTCGATCACACCTGCTGCCTTTTGTTTAAGTGCTCTTCGTGGTTCCCCATCTCCTTGCCAATTATTATCATTAGCAGTGAAATTGTTTAGCAGGATCTGGATCTCACTATACGGTCTTGCCATGCAACTACCCCCATATGCTGAGTCAAGATTCATCTTTGATGCCTCGTCCAACCCATCAATGAAAGTGTGACCCAACACCTCATCAGTCTGACAATGATGTGGGCAGTCTCTGAGTAGCTTCTTGTATCTTTCCCAAGCATGATGAAGAGTCTTGCCATCTCGTTGTTGAAACCCAAGAATCTGGCTCCTCAGCGACTTTGTCTTCTTAGTGGGAAAAAACTTGATTAAGAATTTCCTTGCTAGTTCATCCCAATTGTGGATTGAGTTCGCGGGCTCCTTTTGCAACCATTCCTTAGCTTCCCCGAGCAGTGAAAAGGGAAACAGTGCCAGCCTGACATAGTCCTTGGAAACATTTGGATAATTGTAAGTGTCTGTAATTTCCAGGAAGTTCTGAATGTGCCTCTACGAGTCTTCATGAGATAGACCCACATATTGCCCTGTGGACTGAATTAGTTGTACCATGTACTGTTTGAGTTCAAAGTGACCCGTAATCTCATGCTTCACAATTGCCTGAGTCATATTAGCAAGATTGGGCCTTGCAGCTTCTATCACCGCGCACCCTTCATTACCTGCCATCTCTATTGGTTGTGATTGAACTACGATGTCCAACTCTCTTTCAATTCTTGTTCGAGCTTCAACTTCCCTCCTCACTCTATGAAGTGTTCGATCGATCTCAGGATCAAGAGGAAGGATATTGTTTGTGCTTCTACTCCACCGCATTCAAGAGAACATCATGCGTTATCACAAATAAAGCAAACTAAAAATTAAAACTTGAACAAATAATGAATAAAAGCTTAACTTAGATAAACAATAAATAACTAAGTCCCCGGCAACGGCGCCAAAAACTTGTTGGTTCCCCAAGTACACGCAAGTATACGTGGCCGTCAAGTAATAAAGTGACTCGAAAGTTGGATGTCGAACCCACAGAGACTTAGATCAATTGTCAACTAAGCAAACTAAAATCAATTAATTGTCCAAGATATTTAAGAGTGATGTTTTTCTATTAATCTACTATTGCGGAAATTAAACAAGTAACAACTAATTTATCAAGAATGCAAATGAGTATGATGAGATTTTAATTCAGAGGAGGTGAAAATTCCAGGGTTGTGGTTGGTTTATCATTCCTATTAAGTCTAATAATCACACTCGTTAATCCAGATTATCTATGGTTGCTAATTAACCGGATCGTTTATATGAATATCATGTTCCCACAATACTACTCGCCTGCCCACAATATATCAATCCTATATTCCTATGGTATTGAGTCTATCATGAACGAATATAATGCGGTATTCAATTAAGAAAGATTGTTAGGTATATTCCTATCCTAACCGCGAAATTATCCCCTGAGCCACGGGTTCAGAAACAAGATCTCTATCATTCTACTCTTATCTAAACACGGCTTTCCCCAAGCATAGCATAGATAGTAGGGTGAATTGGTAGCTATAACAATTCACAAGTTAAAACTAGAATTAAAGAAACAACCACAAGATGATAATCTGAATTAACGAAGATGTAATTAATAAACGTTAATAATCATGTCAACCACAACCCTAGAACTAGAGTGCTTAGTCACTCATGTTCGTAGTAACAATTTTCCAAGTATTTTGCATAAACAAATTACAAAGAAAAGATAAAGGATTGAAAAACTTGATGATTTTCTCCTCCAAAAGTTGTTCCACGTGATGTTCTTGCCTCCGGTCGCAAAAACTCCTCTAAAAATGGTGTTTAATGACTATTTAGATGTGTAGGGAAAAGGCCTAGACGAAATAACCAAGTCCAAAACTAAAAAGGAGACAAAATAGGCTTTAAAACCCGGAACACCCTCGCTACAGGCCTCGCGGCGCGAGGCAAAACTTGAGCTTCATCTCGCTGTAGTCCGTGCGACGCAAGCTCTGTCGCACGCTTTAATCCTCGCCTCGCCTGCTCTAATGCGAGCAAAGTAGCTCGCTACGCCTGCTGCTGCTTCGATTCAATTTTGTTGCCTAACATTTCCAATTCACGTTTTTGTTTCTTTTCTCAATTATTCTTTTTGTCTTCTTTTGATTTATCTCTTTTGTCTTCCTTTGTAATGTTAAACTTTAATCCTTATATATCCACTAATTAAATAATCATAACTTCATTCTTGTTGTGTATAAAATATAAAATCTCTACTTTGCTACCAATTTCGTCTTCAACGTACCTACACATAAAATAAATTCAATTAAGCACAAATATAGTATAGTTTAGCATTAAAGCCCCAAAATGTAAGGTAAGTAATGCACTAAAAATATGAAATTATAGCCAAACATCAGAAATCGCTTGGATAAATAGTCATACGTGAAAGGAGATATCCTATAATTATATTAGATCAATATACAATCTGTTACAAGAAACTGTCTGATTCTTAATGGTAAAATACTTGCACGATAGTTATATCAAATACGAATTGTCTTTATACGATTTTATTTGTGTGCGTGCGCGCAACTAATTAAAAGGAACCGAACATGATCTTGGCTTTCATTATCAGTTTCATGTGATTTTTTCTAGACCAAGTGAATTTCAAATGGCTCAAACATGCATCACTTTTAATGTTCCCCAAGACGTGAGTATCAAAATTGCCCACTTAATGTTTGGCGTTATTATCACTTGCCACTAAGATTTTAGTGGAAAAGTTAAGTAGAATATACGAAGATCCTAAAATTTGCCCGGGCGGTATTAGTGTCTAGATATTAATAATTTGTACATATTTAATAAATTTCTAACATAAATACAGTATTTCTGTAACATGTACACTAGCTCCACCCTTGTAATTCAGGTGTGTAATGGCAAAAGAAGCCAAATTCTCATATGATCAAGAAGAAAGGGGAAGACCTAAAACATGGCAGAGCTAAGCACCTGCTCATCTCTTTCAGTTAGTTTAGACAGTTTGTAACACATGATCAAGCTTATTAGTTTAACAATATCAGCAGAAGATTCTTTGTCTAAGTAAAAAATTGAACACTAAATTCATACTAATAGCATCTACATAGCATCTCAGAAGCATCAAACCAAATGACTAATTAGAAAACAACTTGAAACTACTGATATTACTTCAAAAGTGCAGTATGTACAGTTATTGTTCAAATCTCAAATGAATTGCTGGAAAGATTATTACAATTTGTTAGACATATATCCATGAGAAACAATAAACAAACTTTCAAAGTTAAGAATCAAGAATTGAAAATTGCACCTAATAGCAGCATCTCTTGTAAATGCATCTTAGACTCCCAAGATTGTTGGTTTAACATTACTGTCTGATCCATCCTCATTACCCGTACCCTCATTGATTTGTACTAACTCATCCCCCTTTTGTGTGTGCACCTCAGGTTCCACAGAGGCTGGTCCCTCCAATTGCAGAATAGTATTCCCTTCAGATTCTAAATGTACCTCAGTAGTAGTTGTTGGTCCCTCAAAATCCAGGGTAGTATCAGTTGCTGGTTGAATAGAATAAGGTGTTGTGTCACATTCACCTGTTTCAATTTCATTAGAATTTAGCATAGTAGTCGATTCAGGTACCAACGACATGGACATTGAAGATTCATACAACCGATTCCAACTTTCTAGGAATTGAGGCATAGTTGTTGTTATTGTAGTCGATTGATCAGGTACCAATTGCACCTGATTGTTCCCCATACCATAACCCCTGGAACCAGTTAGTAGTTCAAGAAAAGTTGTAGCCTTGACTTCAGATTCGATAAATGCAATATTATGCTCCTCATTAACAGCAAAAGAACAACCTTCTTCTTCTTGATCTTGTGTCTGGATCTTCTCCAATAGTGTGTCACAGCCCATATTTTCATCCGATCTAACCATTATTTTAGGCACATTAAATTCTTGCATCGCGTTCTCAAAGTCAGCGATCATAGATTCTTGAAATTGAGAAAAAGTAGTTAGCCCCAACGACGAACCATTCTCTACACCAGTAGCCTCGTGACTTTGCACCATAGATTCCTCCATTGGTTCTTCAACATAATAGATAGGAGTGATCATCTCAGTATATTCCTGATCCATCAAAGGCTTAACCGAATTTATCCCAACAGTTTCCACCATTAATGGTTCAACAGATTCTACTATTGCTTTCTCAACAAAATAGTCCTGATCCATCAATGGCTGATCAAGATAATTATTTATATCAGAAGTCACCTCAGTATCCGCCTTCTCTTGTTCAGAACATGACTTCATAATCTTTACGCTCAGAATTACTGAACTTATTAAGAATAAGATCAGACAACACATATTCCTTCATTAGCCACTTACCATCATTATAATCATCAGAATTAATACACTTATTATTATTCTTCTCAGTATAACACATACTCTTCATTCGTCCAATAATCAAATCTCTTTTCCTCTGATCACAACTCTTTATAGTAACAGCTCTTCCCTTATCTTGTTGTTTCCAAGTTCCACCTCTTTTTCCTACAATCCTACTAAACCTTCCCTTGTTCTTCTTCCTTGGTGTAATAAAGTAACGGTAAATACTTGTGTCCCAATTATCTTCTACTCCTCCAGTAGAATGGCCATGGCTGTAAGTTACCCAAGGTTCTTGTTTGTAAACATCATACATTGCAATAAAACCATTGTCATGCAATTCTTGCTTAGCAACAAACCTCAAAAGAAATTTCACTAACTCTGAATCTGTCGGTCGAAATCGATACCCTTCTCCAAGATTATCTAACTCCATCATATTCATTGTTTCTTGAATATGAAGATGAAAAAAACGCAGCGGCCGAAACTAGAGAGTTTTGAGTGATAAAATAGGGCTATATATATGACTTAGGAGTTTAGATACTTTGTATTTATAGAACAAAAAGTTGATTATGATCAACGGCAATGAGTTCGATTTTAGGGAAGTACGTGAAGCCCAAGTATATTCAACAAATTTTACCTGAAATCCCTGCCTTTGTAGGAAACCAAACGTGTAACAATTTAGGAAACTTTCTTCTAACGGTCGAAATTGTTGGTTGTAAAATAATTTAAAAAAAAGGAACTGTTAATATATGGAAACATGGGAGTTAAATAATAAAAACAATGTACACTATTTATTCATTTAGCATGTAGTAATCTTTCAAAGAATTTCCAAATTAATATATTTATGTCAATCTTACCGTGAAATATATGTTATTTTTGTGTATTCTTGAGTTTTTTTATTTTTATAGAATTTAATGTTTATATTTCATTTTAAAACATAACAGAAATTGTTAATATGTAGAATATGTTCGTAGTAAATAAAAAACAAGTGTTAATATGTGGGAACTTAGCAGATTTTTTCTTTAAGCAATAAATATTTATAAAACAACCAAGTCAAAACAGAGTTACGTTATGGAAAATCCTTGTTCTTTAAATGAGAAGCATCAAAACAAAAAATAAAAGCTAAACATGAAGGATAGAAATTCCAAGTTACACGAGTTACATACGATAAAGCTATACGAGGAAGAGAGAGAGCCGCTTTATTAACGTTCTGCCTAGTCCATGGAAGGACAAATCATTGAATTAACACAAATAATCCCCAATAATTTGTCTGAATGTGGAAACTTAGGAGTTAAATAATAGAAACGATGTACTCTATTTATTCATTTATCATGAGTAATCTTTTTTCTTTAAAAAAAAACACAATTTTAAAACTTCCAAAAATATGTTATTTTTACATATGACATTATCTTTTTAAAAAAATAGAATTTGATATTTTTATTTATTTTAAAAGGCATATACTAAAATAATATTGGCAGAATACATAGACAGACATTTTAACTATCCCAGAAATTTCACTTGAACACCTCAACTAAGCCATTTACCAACGGAACACTTTAACTCTATCTTTACTGTACCATTTTAACACGTCCGACTGACATGGCAAATAACGTGAGCATCACTGTTGTTGAGCGCGTGAACATTAAAAATATGCTGAAAAAAACTATTTCAACGGTAAAATACAAACGGTAAAAATATACCCCTTCCCTATTATATAAACCCTTGTCCCTGTTTACTTTGTCTCTTAAATCCAGCCATATTTCTTCACCCTTTTCTTGATTTTCTGGTTTAAAAATTCTACTCTTCTCTCCAAATTGAAAGTAGTCTCGCCTGAGTGTTCGGATTTTGGCTTAAGCTCTCAATTTTGTGGATAATGTCTCTGACACCAAGAATCGATTCATGTCGGTGTGATCATGAATGTCAATCAAAAACTTCATGGTCTCCATCTAATCTTGGAAGGAGGTTCTATGGATGCAAAATTGAAAAGGTAAGTGTTAATTAACTACAATTAATTATTTTTACTATGTTGTCCCCGATTTTAGTTTGAATCAATTTTTTTTTTTGAAGGACAAAGGTGGATGTAAGTATTTTAGGTGGGTTAATGACGAGTTTCCTAGCCAAGCGAATAGGGTTATTTAGGGTTTATTGAACAGGGTCAAAGCTTTTGAAGAAGAAAGGGCTCGACCAAGAATATGGAGGAAGAAATTGGCTTCTGTTATAGTAATAGTGCTAATTATCTGGGTTTGCTATTGTGCCTTCGATCATTGAAGTCGTTGTGGTTCTGCATGTGGTTGGAGTAGAAGCATTTTGATGCCTTTATGTCATCTATGTCTTAGCTCTTGTATTTTGCGTTTTTAATGGTTGTTGATATATTTTGGATGTGTCTTAACTGGTAGTTTGTGTGAAGGTAATTGTGGTGTGTGGCCTTATTTCAATGAATTGAAGAAATCTTCTGCCATTTTTTTTTATGTACTGGTTCAAATATGGAATTCGAAGTGCTAACATGTTGAAGTTGTAATTGAACTCAACTGATAAGTACTTAACAAACATCCATCGCAGCCTACCATCTTCCAGATTTACCAAGCACATACAATCCAAATTATGAGCCATATCTTATGTTCATTTGACGAAAAAGCACAACAATTGCATTCACAACTGTTGCAAAGGTTGTTGAGGCTGCCAACTGATGTTATAAAAGCAACAAATAGCATGAATGTTGAGGCTACCAATAGCATTTAAATTGCATTCACAACTAAAGTGTTATACAACACCAATCATATTTCCAAAGGTTGAATAGAAATGCAACAAAGCTTGAACATAAGTTCTTTAAATAGTGTCAACTAGTGACCCAAAAAAGACAGCATAATTAATCCAAGTCTGGATACTTAGCAAAATACATGAACTCAAAATAGCATAAGCCTAACACAACTACATTCATGAGGATGCTCTTTTTCATTATGGTGCTGGAGGTAGATGCGGATGTAGTATATTATGTACGGGTTCAACTGAACCCATAACTTTCGACGCGGAGTAAAAATTTGTATATAAAAATTCATTAAAATTACAAAAATAATAGATCTGAACCTATAACTTTAAAAATATAATGGGTTTAATATTAAAAGTTTTAAAATTGAACCCATAGGAATTAAATCCTGGAGGCGCCTCTGGCTGGAGGGGCTGGACCTGCAACTGAAGAGGTAGTTGATGAAGATCCAATTTGGTTTCTCCTGTTTGCACTTAGTTGTTGTAGCTGGGAAGTAGTAATAGCATTTTTGCCTTTAAACTTAAGCCCAGAAGGTTTTAAATCAAGCTCAATATTGACTGCACTAGTATCCTTCACAACCTTAGTCCCATTTGATTGCTCTTTTAACCCCAACAGTAAGTTTTCTAGGAGCACTTGCTAGAGGTGCATTTGGAATGCACCCATGCCAAATCGAGTATTGTTTCCCCTTCCTCTGCAACTGCTTGTATTAGTTGCACTAGATTCTTGAGTTGCTTGACTTCCTTAGTTTTCTTGAGTTGCTTGAGTTGACTGTCTACTTGTAGACTCTCCAATTCCACCCTAAAAAAATTCCAATTATATCATTTATTTAAGTTAGCATTTGAAGTGAAAAGAAAGGTGAAAAACATTACAACTTACCCTTGATTGGAAGGAAGACTTGTTATGACCTGCTTGATGACATTGGCTTTGGTGCTGGAGGCTCAATTACCATGTTATTAGTGTCAGGCCACATCTTCATGTTCGGGATTTGTTCAAGAAAGTATTGATATGCCTTGAGAAATGTCTCTTTTTTATGCCAGTTATCCACATAATTATATGGTTCTTCTTCTTGGTGATAGATTGCACATATTGCATGTGCACAAGAGATCCCTCTTAACTGCCAGGATCTACAAGTGCATGTTCTTCTCCTCAAGTTAACTATATATATGTATTCATACTCATCAAACTCAAACCCATCAGTTCCAAACCACAAAACTTTGCATTTCCTAGAAAACTCCTTATTTTCTTCTAGAATCACCCTTGCCATAGGAGAAATGTCTGTAATCCAAATCTCGCAAACTTTATCATATCAACATGTCTCCTAACTACTTTATATCTAATGTCCTTTAACATGCTAATAATAGACTGGTTCCTAGGTGCCAATATTTAAGAATTAAAGGTCTCACACATATTATTTTCTACAATATCACATTTGAAGTGTTCAAGAAAAAAAGCTCTGCATCAATACTCTTCGTTATACTTTAATAGGCTTTCACATACATTTTTTCAAGTTTCCCAAACAGTTTTTCTTTCAACTTCACCTCAAAACTAGCCTTAGAATACCTCCAAAATTGCTTTCTCATCTCCTCACCTCTCCAAGTTTTTGACCAGTTAGACCATATGTGCCTAGCACACATTCGATGCTCAGAATTTGGTAGTAATTCAGGAATGCTTGGCACAAATCCCTACAAAACATAAATGAATCAAACAGAACCCTACAAAATAGAGATGAATAAAATAAAATAATAACACATGAAGTAGAAATTTAAGCCAGAAAGGTTTGGTAAAATACCTCTTGCGTATCAAACATAATTGTTAATCCAGCTTCATTTCCTAACTCCAAATCATATATTAAGTTGTATATAAACAAACTCCAAGATTCTTTTGACTCATTATCTATCACATCCCATGCAATGGGATATTAAGAAACTAGATAAAGGATCTATAGTTGTCGCAATAGATCAGTATTTTCTTTAATGATCAAGTTTGCCTTCGCAAATGAGAAATTGTTGGTTCTCCAAGTACACGCAAGTATAAGTGGCCGTCAAGTAATAAAGTCACTTGAAAGTCGGATGTCGAACCCACAGAGACTTAGATCAATTGTCAACTAAGCAAACTAAAATCAATTAATTATCCAAGATATTTAAGAATGATATTTTTCTATTAATCTACTATTGCAAAAATTAAACAAGTAACAACTAATTTATCAAGAATGCAAATGTGTATGATGAGATTTTAATTCAGAGGAGGTGAAAATTCCAGGGTTGTGGTTGGTTTATCAATCCTATTAAGTTCAATAATCACACTCGTTAATCCAGATTATCTATGGTTGCTAATTAACCGGATCGTTTATATGAATAGCATGTTCCCACAATACTACTCGCCTGCCCACAATATATCAATCCTATATTCCTTTGGTATTGAGTCTATCATGAACGAATATAATACGATATTCAATTAAGCAAGACTGTTAGGTATATTCCTATCCTAACCACGAAATCGTCCCCCGAGCCACGGGTTCAGAAACAAGCTCTCTCTAATTCTACTCTAATCTAAATACGGCCTTCCCCAAGCATAACATAGATAGTAGGGTGAATTGGTAGCTACAACAATTCACAAGTTAAAACTAGAATTAAACAAACAATCACAAGATGATAATCCGAATTAACGAAGATGTAAGTAATAAACGTTAATAATCATGTCAACCACAACCCTAGAACTAGAGTGCTTAGCCACTCATATTCGTAGTAACAATTTTCCAAGTATTTTGCATAAACAAATTACAAAGAAAAGATAAATGAATGAAGAACTCGATAATTTTCTCCTCCAAAAGTTGTTCCACGTGATGTTCTTGCTTTCGGTCGCAAAAACTCCTCTAACAATGGTGTTTAATGACTATTTATATGTGTAGGAAAAAAGTCTAAACGAAATAACCAAGTCCAAAACAAAAAAGGATATAAAATAGGCTTTAAAACCCGGAACACCCTCGCTATAGGCCTCGTGGCGCGAGGCAAAACACGAGCTTCATCTCACTGTAGCCCGTGCGACGCAAGCTCTGTCTCGCGCTTTAATCCTCACCTCGCCTGCTCTAACGCGAGCAAAGTAGCTTGCTACGCCTGCTGTTGCTTCAATTCAATTTTGTTTCCTAACATTTCCAATTCACGTTTTTGTTTCTTTTTTCAATTGTTCTTTTTGTCTTCTTTTGATTTGTCTCGTTTGTCTTCCTTTGTAATGTTAAATTTTAATCCTGATATATCCACTAATTTAATAATCATAACTCCATTCTTGTAGTGTATAAAATACACATAAAATTTCTACTTTGCTCCCAATTTCGTTTTCAACGTATCTACACATAAAATAAACTCAATTAAGCACAAATATAGTATAGTTTATCATTAAAGCCCCAAAATGTAAGGTAAGTAATGCACTAAAAATATAAAATTATAGCCAAACATCACTACCCCACACTTAAACGTTGCTCGTCCTCGAGCAATCAAACTATACTTTATATAGACACGACCTTTTTAAATAATTCTCCTAACTCATCACACCAAGAATCTTTAAAATAGACTAAGCACAAGGGTGTAACATCTTCACCTCAAGACTTGACTCACAAGTAACATGCATTATACACAACTCAGTCATAGAGGTCTATAATATTATTACCTTTCCTTCATGAATCAAGTGCCCTCACACAACAAAAGAGAGTAGTTCCACACACATTAAAATTTAAGAACAATTAGGAACTCAAGATAGGAAGAATTCACTCACTCTCAGAAATAACATTCATATGCCACAAAAGATGTACCATAGGCTTGCCCGTAGTGTACTACTCTACTAATCGAGCTCATTCAGTCTAGGATAAAGTATGACTTTAATTGGTTGTAATGTAGGCTGCGGGTCGGGTAGGATACATTTGGATATAAGAGTGACTACACCTCCCTAAGTACTTTAATACATATACTTTAACATTTAAACCCCATACTTATGTCAAACCAAACTCCACCTTCACATCAATTTATATTACTCCATACTTCTTTTAAGTACAATTACATCAAGAGTCACTACTATCAAGGAATATTTTTCACAGTAATACAACTATATATATATATATATATATTTTTTTTTCTTTTTCAATTCACGTGGCTCTTACTTTTTCAAAACAGTGCACCTTTCTCCTTATTTCATTAGTTCCACTCAAAAGCCAAACCAACCACCCCACACTTTAACTTTTACAAAGTTCAAAACAATTCAAGTGCTCATGAGAGGTTAAAAGGTTCAAATAGATGGTTAATTCAATCAAATGAGTAAGGCTTGTAATGTGGTTGCCAAAGAAATAGGATTACAGGCTCAAAGGGGTTAACTACGATACATAACAATTAGGCGGGTAAACTATATATATCTGGCTCAACAAAGAAATGCCTATATCACTTCCAAGACTGAACAAAACTACTATTTCGCTTTGCAAACACACGTGGCAAGTTCTAGACAACAAATGCAATGCACTGAATAACACACAAACCTCACACATACATGGCACATAACTCACTCAGGATCGGACTCATCAAGACACTCTAGTCAAAGCAGTTAAGCAAATTTAAGATCATACAATTTAAAGCACTTATACAAGAGTCAAAAATTGAGCCTAAGTGTCACAGCCAAAGTACTCACTATTCTCAAGGCATAACAAAGTCAAGAGATATTGCTTGAATTCAATTCATTTCACAATGGCTCCTACTCCTAAAAAAATAAAACTAACTACACCCGGTTCAAACAAAACCCTTGGAAAAGAACTGCGGCACAAAGAAAAACCAAGGGGGAATTACTACACTACATACAAAGAAAATCTTTTTGTCCTTTTTCCTTAGACTTAAATCCCTCAAGAAAACTATCTAGGAGATCCATCGTTGGGAAAAGTCAAATTTTTCTTCTTTTGTTTTCAATTTTTTTCATAGCTACTAAAATACTAAAACACTACACAACTACGAAAACAAAAATAAGAAGTTAACATTTTTCTAACATCCTACTACTAATTATCTAGAGAATTATCCCACCCCACACTTAAAAGAGTGCAGTGTCCCCAATGCACAAATAAAACAAAACAAAACGAGGGTGGACAAGAAATTTCCTGAAAGGCCAAAGGCCGAAGCAATAGCGGCTCACGGGGTACTGAGACTTCCCCCAGGCATGGTCCTTTGTAACGACCCGACTAGTTGTTTTAAGAATTTACGTCCCGTTCAGTGACTTAAGGTCTCGAGCAGCTTCACAATATGCATTATGACCTGCGGGTGTGGTCGAGTTTGATTTACTAAAGATTAAAAATTAAATTAAAAGAACAATCCTTATTTAGAAGCTTAAATGGAAAGAGTGGACCGGAGAGTTGACTTTTGAGTAAACGACTCAAGAATGGAATTTTCATAATGTCAATAGCTCCGTATGGTGATTTTGGACTTAGGAGCGTATCCGAAAAATTATTTTTAGGCCCGTAGTGGAAGAAAGCTTGGAATGGCGAAAGTCGAATTTTCGGAAAGTTTGATCGGGAGGTTGACTTTTTGATATCGGGGTCAGAATCTAGTTTTGAAAATTTTCATAGGTCCGTTATGTCATTTATGACTTGTGTGCAAAATTTGAGGTCAATCGGACTTGATTTGATAGGTTTCGGCGTCGAATGTAGAAGTTGAAATTTCTTAGTTTCATTAAGCTTGAATTGTGGTATGATTCGCGGTTTTAGCGTTGTTTGATGTGATTTGAGGTTTCGACTAAGTCCGTAATAGGTTTTGAGACTTGTTGGTATGCTCGGACAGGGTACCGAGTAGCTCGGGTGAGTTTCGGGGTGATTTCGGACCATTTCTAGTTGCTGGTTTTTGGCCACAGAGGTATGCATCGCGATCGCGGACAAACGGTCGCGATCGCGAAGAGTAATTTTGCTGTTTGGAGACTGTGAATCGCGATCGCGGAAGCCTTTTTGCGATCGCGTAGAGGAAACTCCTGCCGTACTGACCCGAATTTGGAAGCTCTTATCTCGCAATTTATAAGGAATTTGGAGATGATCCAAAAATTAAAGTTGTAGTCCTTTATGTCTAGTTTTCAGAAAGGTAAACCATTTGTCATTTGGAGGTGCGTACAAGAAGATATGGTAGATACACTATAGGCTATCCGAGAAGAGTTTGGAAATCTCTATTGCATAGGGCTGACTTTGGGAGCTTATAACTCGAAATCTATAAAGAATTGGGAGATCAAAAACAAATGAAAGTTATAGTCCTTGGAGTCTAGGTTTCAGAAAGTTAAACCATTCATCATTTGGAGTTTGGTACAAATATTTATGACCATTATACTAGAGGGTGTATGGAAGAGTTGGGGAGTTGGTTCTTCACGATCACGATTGGTTTTTCGCGATCGCGAAGAGCAATTTTGGGGCAGAAAAATTAAGGCTTTGCGATCGGGAAGCATTTTCCGCGATCGCGAAGAGTAAATACCTGGGCAGTAGCTATATTTCGAGGTTTCAGCCATTTTTAACATATTTGGAGCTATGGAGCTCGGATTGAAGCGATTTTCGAGGCGATTTTCACCATATGGATTGGGGTAAGTGTTCTATATCCTAAAGTGTTTATATTTCATGAATCTATAATGATATTCATCGTTTAATTCGGATTTTATTGGAAGAAATCAAGATTTTTGTAAAATCTTCCAAAAACGAAAATTTAAGATTTGGAGGTCGAGTTGTTATTGGAATTCGATAAAATTTATATGGTTGAACTCGTATCAGAATGGGTGTTCGGCTTTCATGAAAAATTACGTCGGGTTCCGAGAGGCGGGCCCCGCGTTGACTATTGTTGACATTTTGGATTAAATTTTTAAGTCGACATATTATTTTCCAGAATTATTTTCGATGAATTTTAATGAAGTTATACAATTAATCTGGATAGATTTGAGTGGTACGGAGGTCAATTCAAGCAAGAAGGTGATTTTGGAATATCGGCATAACTTCAAAAAGGTAAGTGTCTTTCTTAACCTCGAGTGGGGGAGATACCCCTTAGGCATTGAGTATTATATGCAAATTATGTAATTGAAAATCATGTACGCGAGGTGACGAGTACGTACTTGGTTTATATGTGCAAATTTCGTTGATTAAAATCCTTAGACGCCCTTAGGTATTAAGTTGGAAATTATTGGCACTTATTAAATCCTCTATTTGTCATGCCTAGATCCTTGTTTGTTGAAATTATTTTTCTGTGATGATTTGGTGTGATTACCACCTTGAATTTATGTGAAATATTATTTTGTTGAGCTGTTCACTCCCGGATATTTTTGTTAAGATTTTGTGAACATTATGGTCGAGCCATGGGCTGCTTATTGTGGAAAATGATGTATTGTTGATTTTTGTGGCATGTTGAAATATTTGAGCACTCGATTTGCAATTTGTGATATATTGTAATATTTGAGCACTTGATGAGCCATTTGTGATATGTGAGCACTTGATGTGCAGTTGTTGAAATCATATTTACTTTGGGACTACGGAACGGTATTCTGGGAGATCCCCCTTCCCTGCATATTTACTTTGGGACTACGGAATGATATTCCGGGAGATCCCCCTGCCCTGCATATTTACTTTGGGACTACGGAACGGTATTCTGGGAGATCCCCCTTCCTTGCATATTTACTTTGGGACTACGGAACGGTATTCCGGGAGATCCTCCTGCCCTGCATATTTACTTTGGAACTACGGAATGATATTTCGGGAGATCCCCCCTGTCTTGCATATTTACTTTTGGGACTACGAGGAGGTACCTTGGCAATGCCCTTTTGTTGATATTTTTCTATGGATGCACTTGCTTTTGGTTATTTTGTTTTTTCGTGATATGTAAATTCATGTGTTCTTCCGTGATGTATTATTTGATTTTATTATGTGTTTTGTATTCCTTGTTGTATTGTGTTGGCTTTGGCTCTTTGTACAAGACTCTGCAGATTTGTGTTTATGGTTTTTACTGATTTTCGAGAATTGAGTTGTTTCGAATAAAAGAAATTGCTATTCTGTTTTAATTTAATAAATTTTACATCCGAATTAATAGTCATCGGATGCTTCATTTTAATTGAAATGTCATTTTCTTCACCCATATGATTTCTAAAATAAATTCATTCCTTTGTTGATTTCTTACTTGATTTAAAGATTTTAACCTTACTTTAGTGAAAATAAATTGATCCTGCGGATCTTATATACATTAATATTTTGACACGTGAGTTGTCCGTGTGATGGTGATAGAAATATGGGCACGAGGTGCTGTGGAAAATTATGAAAGTGGGCTGAGACCCGTAATTTTTATGATTGTGAAATAAGGTATCACATGGTGACTTTTAATTGAAAATATATTTATTGAAAAGTATTATATCCTGAAGATTATTATTTGAAAAACATATAACGAAAGAATTTATATTTGAAGGACTTGATTAATTGGTTGTACTTGTGTTCCTTATTCGTCTGAGCAATAATTATGATGTTCTTGTTGCATTGTTGTTATATCACTGGTTGATTTTGTTGTTATCATTGCTAGTTATTTTCGAGTATTATTTTGTATACTATATTGCACAGGTTATTAGACTAGTGAGTGTCTTGACTGTACCTCGTCTCTACTCCACTGAGATTTGTCTTGATACTTACTGGGTACCGACCGTGGTGTACTCATACTACACTTCTGCACAGTTTTGTGCAGAGCCAGGTATTGGAGGTATCGGACACGGATAGAGTTAGAGTGTGATCGCAAGGATTCAAGGTAGAGCTGCTTGGTCATCGCAGTCCTTTGGAGTCTGTTCATTTCATTATACTGTTAATTTTTAATCGAACAGTACTGTATATTTGGTCCTCGTGATCATTCCATGTATTCAGCTAGAGTTCGTGACTCGGTACAACCAGTCTTGGTAGGTTGTATATTCTTATTTGTTCCGCTGTTAGTTTTGATTACTTATTTAATTCAAAAAAAATGGCTTCAAAAATATAATTGAAATCGCCTTACCTAGTATTAGAGACTAGGTGCCATCACGACGCCTGTGGCGAGATTTTGGGCCGTGACAAATTGGTATCAGAGCTTTAGGTTCATAGGTTCTACGAGTCATGAACGAGTTTAGCAGAGTCTTGCGGATCGGTACGGAGACGTCTGTACTTATCTTCGAGAGGCTACAGAACTGTTAGGAAATTTCACTTCTTTCATTCCTTATCGTGCGGTATTTATTCATCTTGAAGCATATATCTTATGTCCTTTTGCATCCACTCGTGTATGAAATTGTGCACTCGGTATCAACTATGCGCCAACGGTTCGTGATACTATAGAGGGGTTATAAGGGAGCCAGGGTTTCTCAACCATTATTATAACGTGACGTCCAGATCGAGGATGCGGAATTATTGAGAGATCGTTCAGTTGTGTACATTGAGGTGCAGCAGGTTTTGACATCTGGTTGATAAGTATGATATTAAGAAGGTTTAATTAATTGCCTAATCATCACAATTGTGGTAGGGTCACGAGGTGGATGTAGATCTGAAATAGTTGGTGGTATTAAGGACTATGTAGTTTGTATGGGATTTCTATTTAGCGAAGGGTACATACGCAACCAAGGCACTGGAGGAAACGAGCTTAACTGTCATGAGGATGACATGCGCCAAATAAATGGCTTGAGGTGTCTTATGATCGGTGTCCTATGAGCGATGAAGACTAGCATTATAGATCATCGGAATGTGTCCTATGGCTTCGCGCCAAGTGAGGGGATGTCCACTATCAACGATCAGATTACGGGGTCATGTGCTATATAAGTTTGGACCTGAGATGTATTTATGTGGTATTGAAAGGTACTCCAAAACTTGTATATGATTATGAGGTGAGATTTGTATGGGATGATGCTGGGGCTTGCGGTATTTCCGCGTCCTTAATAATTCTACATGTTTGTACCAGCGGGGTCACAAAAACAATTTCAGAATATTCGAGGTGCTACAGTAAGTTCTTACAATGCACCACCGTCACGGGGTTCCTATAATGGTTATTCTAGTTATCCGGCAGAGACTCAGTATGAGCAGCCGAACCCGCAGAAGGGTTGTTATCAGTGTGATTGTACTAGGCAATTCATGAGAGAATGTCCCAGACTTGGGAGAGATGGATTTAATCAGAATACTTTGGCTACAAGCTTTATTCCAGTTAATACTCCACGTGCACAGGCAGTTAGGGGTGGAGGACAGGCGGGTAGAGGGCACCCAAGAGGGGGAGGACCAGCCCGTTGATATAATTGCTATGACTTGGTTGAGGCCAATACACCAGATGGTGTCGTACAAGCATGATTTAATTTATAATAAAAGGAGCACTATTCTTATTTTTATTCAATTCTGAATATTGAGATAAGTCCTCCTATTATGCTCCGCTAATGGCTGAGCTTCGTAATTTGGTGACCCACTTATATGTTTATCCCTGTTGGGAGAATTGAGGATGTGAGCCCGAGTCTGTCATTTTTATTTTTGTGCACCATTGAAGGCTATAAGTCCAAAAGTAATTTTTATTATTCATCACAGTGGGTTTAATGTGTTTCGGAATAATTGATTCTAATTTTTATGAATTATATGCCCTGCCGGTATGAGGGTTCATTATGTGTTGTGAAAACTGTTTACGAAATATATTGAACAGAAGAAAAGAAAAGAAATTGAAAATTTCAGTTGGCACAATGTGCAAAATACTTATGATTCGGAGTTGAGAACGAGATCCTCGCATTTGTATATGATGTGAAATATTTAAACCGGGCTACAAGCAGCGGTGGAAGTTATATAAGGACGAGCTCCTTGTGGTGAAATATTTATGAGTTTAAAACTCTCCCTTTATGAAATTTAATTTGTACAATAATATTAATAGGGAGTCATGCCTGTTAGGCTTATTTGATAATTCTTGTATATTATTTTGTTCATATTCAGCCATTTTCGTGCTGTAAACATTGAGTTTTAGCCTATGAGGTGAGTGCCCACGTGGCGTTAAATGTGACTCATTAATCTGAGTAAGTAATCATGAGATCTTCATGCCTCACATTCTGTTGTTAGTATTGTGAAAATTCGAAACGAGGTGGTGGTTAATATGAGATTAATTGATGATGCTGGAATTAATTATAAACAACTTTTAAGACCAGAGATGTGGTGATGAGCATACATGTGCTTCATGTCTTGATATCTTTATGATAATGCAATGCTGAGATTAGTGTTATTGATATATACCTTGTGGTATTTTGTTGGTTTGCGGATGTGTTGTAGGAGTTATTTTGGTATTACTCTGGCAGGTGGTTAGGCCCAATTTCAAGGGAGACTCTGCCAAAATTTCTGAAAAATTTGGGAGTTAGTAAAAATTTGGGGGATTGAGACGTGCAAAAGTAGAGACAAATTATGTTATGTGTTTGAAGTCGAATGATTCTAAGCGGGGAAGAATGAAACACCCCAGGAAATATTTTTTGAAGTACTTCAACACTATCAAGAAAGTTGATGTGTGCATAGGCACGAGTTGCTATAACCAGTTGAGACTAATATCGTGCGTCGAAGTGAAAATCAGGCATTTTGGAAATGATTGGAGAGTTAGGGATTTTTGCTCTAAAGCTTATAAGAATGGAGAAAAGAAATAATCTCAATTGAGATGGTGTTGTCGGACCCGCGTTAAATTACGGGAATATAGAATCACCAACAAGTATGTGTGCAAGAATATACTCAGTAATTTAAAGTCCTCAGAAAGATTCTTAGCACGTTCGAGGATGAACATTTGTTTAAGAGGTGGAGAATGTAACGACCTGACTAGTTGTTTTAAGAATTTATGCCCCGTTCACTGACTTAGAGTCTCGAGCAGCTTCGCAACATGTATTATGACCCGCGGGTGTGGTCGAGTTTGATTTACTGAAGATTCGAAATTAAATTAAAAGAACAATCCTTATTTAGAAGCTTAAATGGAAAGAGTGGACCGGAGAGTTGACTTTTGAGTAAACGACTCCGGAATGGAATTTTGATAATGTCAATAGCTCCGTATGGTGATTTTGGACTTAGGAGCGTATCTGAAAAATTATTTGGAGGTCCGTAGTAGAAGAAAGCTTGAAATGGCGAAAGTCGAATTTTAGAGAAGTTTGACCGGGGGGTTGACTTTTTGATATCGGGGTCGGAATCCAATTTTGAAAATTTTCATAGGTCCGTTATGTCATTTATGACTTGTGTACAAAATTTGAGGTCAATCAGACTTGATTTGATAGGTTTCAGCGTCGAATGTAGAAGTTGAAATTTCTTAGTTTCATTAAGCTTGAATTGGGGTATGATTCATGGTTTTAGCGTTGTTTGATGTGATTTGAGGTTTCGACTAAGTCCGTAATAGGTTTTGAGACTTGTTGGTATGCTTGGACGGGGTACCGAGTAGCTCGGGTGAGTTTCGGGGTGGTTTCGGACCATTTCTAGGCCATTTTTAGTTGCTGGTTTTTGGCCACAAAGGTATATATCGCGATCGCGGACAAACGGTCGCGATTGCGAAGAGTAATTTTGCTGTTTAGAGATTGTGAATCGCGAACGCGGAAGCCTTTTCGCGATCGCGTAGAGGAAACTCCTACCGCACTGACCCAACTTTGGAAGCTCATATCTCGCACTCTATAAGGAATTTGGAGATGATCCAAAAATGAAAGTTGTAGTTCTTTGTGTCTAGTTTTGAGAAAGGTATATTATTTGTCATTTGAAGGTGTGTACAAGAAGATATGGTAGATACACTACAGGCTGTCTGGAAAGAGTTTGGAAATCTTTATTGCATAGGACTAACTTTGGGAGCTTATATCTAGAAATATATAAAGAACTGGGAGATGAGAAACAAATGAAAGTTATAGCCCTTGGAGTCTAGGTTTCATAAAGTTAAACCATTCATCATTTGGAGTTTTGTATATAAAGTTATGACCATTATACTAGAGGTTGTCTGGAAGAGTTGGGGAGTTTGTTCTTCGCAATCGCGAAGAGCAATTTTGGTGCTGAAAAATTTTAGGCTGCACGATCGCAAATCAGTTTCCGCGATTGCGGAGAGTAAATACCTGGGTAGTAGCTATATTTCGAGGTTTCAGCCATTTTTAACATAGTTGGAGCTATGGAGCTCGGATTGAAGCGATTTTTAAGGCAATTTTCACCATATGGATTGGGGTAAGTGTTCTATATCCTAAACTGTTTATATTTCATGAATCTATGATTATATTCATCGTTTTAATTCGGATTTTAATGGAAGAAATCAAGATTTTTGTAAAAAGCTTCCAAAAACAAAAATTTAAGATTTGGAGGTCGAGTTGTTAATGGAATTCAATAAAATTGGTATGGTTGAACTCGTATCGGGATGGGTATTCGGATTTCATGAAAAATTATGTTGGGTTCCGAGGGGCGGGCCCCGCATTGACTTTTGTTGACTTTTTGGATGAAATTTTTAAGTCGGCGTATTATTATCCAGAATTGTTTCCGATGAATTTTAATAAAGTTATACAATTAATTTGGATAGATTTGAGCGATTCAGAGGTTAATTCAAGCAAGAAGGCGATTTTGGAATATCGGCATAACTTCAAAAAGGTAAGTGTCTTGTTTAACCTCGAGTGGGGGAAATACCCCTTAGGCATTGAGTATTATGTGCAAATTGTGTAATTGAAAACCATGTATGCGAGGTGACGAGTATGTACTTGGTTTATATGTGAAAATTTTGTTGATTAAAATCCTTAGACGCCCTTAGGTATTAAGTTGGAAATTATTGGCACTTATTAAATCCTATATTTGTCATGCCTAGATCATTGTTTGTTGAAATTATTTTTCTATGATGATTTGGTGTGATTACCACCTTGAATTTATGTGAAATATTATTTTGTTGAGCTGTTCACTCCCGGATATTTTTGTTAAGATTTTGTGAACATTATGGTCGAGCCATGGGCTGCTTATTGTGTAAAATGATGTATTGTTGATTTTTGTGGCATGTTGAAATATTTGAGCACTCGATTTGCAATTTGTGATATATTGTAATATTTGAGCACTTGATGAGCCATTTGTGCTATGTGAGCACTTGATGTGCAGTTGTTGAAATCATATTTACTTTGGGACTACGGAACGGTATTCCGAGAGATCCCCCTTCCCTGCATATTTACTTTGGGACTACGGAATGATATTCTGGGAGATCCCCCTGCCCTGCATATTTACTTTGGGACTACGAAACGGTATTCTCGGAGATCCCCCTACCTTGCATATTTACTTTGGGACTACGGAACGGTATTCCGGGAGATCCTCCTGCCCTGCATATTTACTTTGGAACTACGGAATGATATTTCGGGAGATCCCCCCTGTCTTGCATATTTACTTTTGGGACTACGAGGAGGTACCTCGGCAGTGCCCTTTTGTTGATATTTTTCTATGGATGCACTTGCTTTTGGTTATTTTATTTTTCCGTGATATGTAAATTCTTGTGTTCTTCCGTGATGTATTATTTGATTTTATTATGTGTTTTGTATTCCTTGTTGTATTGTGTTGGCTTTGGTTCTTTGTACAAGACTTTGCAGATTTGTGTTTATGGATTTTACTGGTTTTCGAGAATTGAGTTGTTTCGAATAAAAGAAATTGCTATTCTGTTTTAATTTAATAAATTTTACATCCGAATTAGTAGTGATCGGATGCTTCATTTTAATTGAAATGTTATTTTCTTCACCCATATGATTTCTAAAATAAATTCATTCCTTTGTTGATTTCTTACTTGATTTAAAGATTTTAACCTTACTTTAGTGAAAATAAATTGATCCTGCGGATCGTATATACATTAATATTTTGACACGTGAGTTGTCCGTGTGATGGTGATAGAAATATGGGCACGAGGTGCTGTGGAAAATTATGAAAGTGGGCTGAGACCCGTAATTTTTATGATTGTGAAATAAGGTGTCACATGGTGACTTTTAATTGAAAATATATTTATTGAAAAGTATTATATCCTGAAGATTATTATTTGAAAAACATATAACGAAAGAATTTATATTTGAAGGACTTGATTAATTGGTTGTACTTGTGTTCCTTATTCATCTGAGCAATAATTATGATGTTCTTGTTGCATTGTTGTTATATCACTAGTTGATTTTGTTGTTATCATTGCTAGTTATTTTCGAGTATTATTTTGTATACTATATTGCACAGGTTATTAGACTAGTGAGTGTCTTGACTGTACCTCGTCTCTACTCCACTGAGGTTTATCTTGATACTTACTGGGTACCGACCGTGGTGTACTCATACTACACTTCTGCACATTTTTATGCAGAGCCAGGTATTGGAGGTATCGGACCCGGACAGAGTTAGAGTGTGATCGAAAAGATTCAAGGTAGAGCTGCTTGGTCGTCGCAGTCCCGTGGAGTCTGTTCATTTCATTATACTGTTAATTTTTAATCAAACAGTATTTTATATTTGATCCTCGTGAGCATTCCATGTATTCAGCTAGAGTTCGTGACTCAGTACTACCAGTCTTGGGAGGTTGTATATTCTTATTTGTTCCGCTGTTAGTTTTGATTACTTATTTAATTCAAAAAAATGGCTTCAAAAATATAATTGAAATCGGCTTACCTAGTATTAGAGACTAGGTGCCATCACAACGCCTGTGGCGGGATTTTGGGTCATGACATCTTTTGTGCACCCCACACTTAGTTCTCACCATCTAACTCGCTTTTGCACACTTCCAATGGCTTTGCCTCCTATGCTTATAATCCTGTAAAAAAAAATACTACAGCAATAATAAGATAAAAAATAAAAATAAAAGAAAGCAGTAAAGATGGGTTGCCTCCCAACAAGCGCCTGATTTAACGTCGCGACACGACACAGAATCTCATCCAGTCATTGGTAAGTAACACCTTTGACTTCTGACGATCAAAGTCACCTCCATAATAGTGCTTTACTCTTTGACCATTCACTATGAACGTCCTCTCGCCACCTAAGAGGCGCAGCTCAATTGCACCATGTGGAGTGGCTCTCACTACCTCAAACGGGCCCGACCATCTTGATTTGAGCTTCCCCGGAAAGAGTATTAACCTCGAATTGAACAAGAGAACCAATTGGCCCGGTTCGAACTCGCGATGGTGGATATGCTTATCATGCCAGCGATTGGTCTTTTCTTTATACAACTTGGCATTCTCATATGCATGCGAGCGAAACTCATCAAGCTCGTTCAATTACATTACCCGCTTTCTACCCACTAATTTTTCATCAAAGTTCAGCTTCTTTATCTCCCAATAGGCCTTGTGCTCAAGTTCCACCGGTAAATGGCATGCCTTCCCATAAACTAGCTTGTAAGGGGAGAATCCGATTGGAGTTTTGTAGGCAATCCGGTATGCCCATAGAGCATCATCAAGCTTTGCAGCCCAATCTTTCCTACTTGCACTAACCGTCTTCTCCAGGATCTGCTTTATGTTTGACCCCATATTGCGCTAAGACATTGTCCAAGAGCTTGTTACAGAAATGGGTGCCCCCATCACTAATTATCACTCTCAGAGTGCCGAACCTTGTAAAGATATGCTTTTTCACAAAGTTGACCACAACCTTGGCATCATTGGTAGGAAGAGCAATGGCCTCCACCCACTTCGACACATAGTCAACGGCCACCAAAATGTACTTACACCCACTGGACAAGGGAAACGGACCCATAAAATCAATTCCCCACACATCAAAAATGTCAACCTCCATAATACCGTGCAATGGCATCTCATGCCTTTTCATGATTGTTCCTATTATCTGGCACCTATCACACCTTCTCACAAACTCATGGGCATCTTTAAACACCCTAGGCCAATAAAAACCTGATTGCAACACCTTAGCTGCCGTTTTGTCACCCGCATAATAACCACCATAAGGCGACGCATGACAGTCATGTAAGATAACATTTATTTCAAATTCGGGCACACATCTTCTCATTAACTGATCGGTACAAGATTTGAACAGAAATGGCTCATCCCACACATATGACCTCATATCTCGCTAGAACTTCTTTTTAGCATAAGGTTCAAGATCAGGCGGCATCTCTCCACTTGCCAGATAGTTCACAAATTCTGCATGCCATCGCACCTCCCCAGCAGTAATGGCCAACAATTGCTCATCCGGGAATGTTTCCTTGATGACATCTCCCTCAGCTACATGATTCCGAGTTTCTAACCTGGATAAGTGATCAGCCACTTGATTCTCTGTTCCTTTACAGTCTCGGATCTTCAAATCAAATTCCTGCAAGAGTAAAACCCAACGGATTAGCTTTAGTTTAGCATCTTTCTTTTCGAACAAATACTTGATGGCTGCATGGTCTGTGTAGACGATGACTTTGGTGCCAACAAAATAGGCCCAAAATTTATCGAACACCCACACTACAGCAAGAAACTCCTTTTCTATCACAATATAATTTATTTGAGCAGGAATAAAAGTCTTTCTTGCGTAGTAAATGGAGTGAAAAATTTTGCTCCTCCTCTGGCCCAACACGGCCCCAATTGCACCATCACTAGCGTCACACATCAGCTCAAATGTCTCTTTCCAGTCAGGAGCCACAATGATTGGTGCACTCACTAATTTCTTTTTCAGCTCCTCGAATGCTTTCAGACAAGCATCGTCAAACTTGAACAGCACATCCTTCTATAACAACCTGCACAAAGGAGAAGAAAATTTTGAGAAATCCTTTATAAATCGGCGATAAAAACCTGCATGTCCCAGAAAACTCCTAACTCCTTTCACTGAAATCGGTGGTGGCAACTTTTCAATTGCTTCCACCTTAGCTTTGTCAACTTCCAGTCCATCTTTGGACACCTTGTGCCCCAGCACTATACCTTCACGTACCATAAAATGATACTTTTCCCAATTCAGTACCAGATTAGTCTCCTCACACCTGGAAAGCACTTTAGCAAGATTGGTCAAGCATTCATCAAAAGAAGGACCAAACACAGAAAAATCATCCATAAAAACCTCCACAAACCGTTCCACCATATTGGTGAAAATAGCCATCATACACCTTTGAAAAGTCGCAGGTGCATTACACAACCCGAATGGCATTCTCTTAAATGCATAAGTGCCATAAGGGCATGTAAAAGTGGTCTTTTCTTGATTATCCGAGGCAATAACAATCTGATTATACCCCGAATAGCCATCAAGGAAATAATAGTATTCCTGTCTGGTTAACCTATCAAGCATTTGATCAATGAAGGGGAGGGGGAAGTGATCTTTTCATGTAGCATTATTCAACTTCCTATAATCTATGCATATTCGCCAACCAGTCACAGTCCTAGTGTGCCGGTATCACAACCTCTTTGTTTTTCCAACCACAATCTTTCTTCGCCAAATCAATAAGGCTTTGGGGTATCGAGCATATATATCTCGATACCGGCTCACATCGACCAGAAATAAATGAAGGTTTCTCGATCTTAAAATCGGAATCAATAACGCACCCCTGGGAACAAGTTCTTCAAGGCGTGGCTCCACCACTGTTTTCTCGCCAGTCGGTCGAGATGAGGAAGCAGCCTCTTTCTGCGGAACAGATTTAGATATTTTTGCCATCTAAATTTTTATGAACAAAGAAGAAGGGAGAGTAAAGTATTTGGTGTTTTGAGAAGAGCAAGCAAAGAAATTCCAAAACCTGAAAATAGATAGCTTTGAGAAAGGCGAAGAACTGTGAAGATTGGAATGAAAAGAGATTTGAAGGTAAAAGTTTGAAATGATAATGAAGGGGACTATTTATAGATTTCACAGTGACGGTTCAAAACTAACAGTGGCCGACCATCGACTGACGCACATGTAATGCCTTGGTAACTGGACTGATGGTACATTTGTCACATACGTCACAATCAGGCTCGACGCAGACGTCAGTATGTGTTTAGTTAGAGGTTGAAAAATCATATCATTTATCGCCACCTTCTTTCCAAGAAACGAGGGGACTATCTGTATACGGTCAAAATCGAGTTTGCCCTTCGTGTTTTAGTCAAGATTGGAGCATGATGGACCAAGGGTCGTCAATATAATATCGATCTGTGATGTGAAGTTGGGCTATCGAGCTCAAGATCCAGGGATCGATCAATACCGAGCTCGAGTTAATATCGAGATCGAGACCCAAAGATCGATTAATATCGAGCTCGAATCAATATCGAGCTCGAGTCAATATCGAGCTCAAGTCCCAGAGATCGATCGAGCTCGAGCCAATATCAAGCTCGAGATCCAGAGACCGACCAATACCGAGACCAACCAAGATCGAAATCGAGCCAAGAGACAAAGAGCCGTTGTAGCCGCACTAGGGAAGAGAATCTCGACAGAAATCAAGGAAAAGATAATTAACTAATCTATCATGGAATCCCCACTATGTATTTTTAATTATACCCAAAAGTAGAATTCCTCCAATATATTAAGAGTGGCTATCATTTGTAAAAGGTATCCATTCAGACATTCATACACTCTGACATTTAGGGATTATTGAGATTTACACACAAATAAGAAAATATTATTCTTTTTTGGGCTTTGGATATTGATTCATCTTGTTCATTTATCACACATTCTTTACTTAAATTGGGTTTGTATTCATTTCTTTTTTACAAGTCAATATTCGATATATTTTTACTTATTTTTCCAATTTGTACCAAGTTATACCACATATTCTTAGAACTACGTATAAATTCAACTCTATCCGTTTTTCGGGTAAACAAACAGCTCAATGAAAAGCTTCACCCTGTAATATTTTTTGGCAGCTCATATAGAAGCTTATTCACGGAACCGCAAAATCCATATGTTACAGATCACATGAAGCAGGCCTTATTACATAAAATAGATTAATATTTCGCCTTCCAACTGGGAATCAATAAATACTTTTAAATATTTAAATGGTTGCGGGCAGTGGCGTGCGGATGTCATTTTAGATATGAATACATACATTACGATTGATATTGTTTGGCTTTAGGCCCAAAAAAATTTAGGCCTAAAGCCACTAAAGCAGTTACTTATATATAATACAAATAATTATATATTTATTCGTAGTAAAAAATAAATTTTGCAATCATATGTTGTCAATTTTTATCAACCACTACATCCATATTTTCAAAGTTTATACTATTGACTATTTAAAAATATGTAATGTAATTAAGGTTGAAAATAGTAGGCAATTATATTTATAGCTACTTTCTATCTTAATTTTATCTAATGCATTTGAACTTGAATCATTCTTGTTTATAACTTCAGTGTTGTAAGACTTTTTTCAATTCTTTGAATGTCTTTTTAAATATTTTCAAGCTCAAGCTAATTAAATTATTAAATGATTAGATTAGAAAATATGCTTGGGGGGGGGGGGGAACTTTGTTGCCCTTGGCCAAACAAATTATTAACCTTGAATATCTTTTAAAGCTTAATGATCTACGAAACTTATGGTTTTACCAATTTTTGAAAATTATAAGTGAGATGAAAATTGTACAAGAGATGATACTCTAATTTTTTAAATGTTTCGATTGCTTATAGAATATTTTTAATATTTTCTCTAACAGTTCCGTCAGATGAAAAAAGTTTGTAAACCGAAAGCAACAAGATATAACTTAAGATTAATAATGTGTGACCATATTGTTCCGTAAAAACATTGATTATCCAAATATAATGAACTTTCTTGCATTTATATATATATATATATATATATATATATATATATATATATATATATATATATATATATATATATATATATATATATATATATATATATATATATATATATATATATATATATATATATATATATATATATATATATATATATATATATATATATATATATATATATATATATATTTTAAGTTTTGGCTTTAGGTCACATATTAGATTGAGCTGCCACTGAAACTAACCATTAATTTGGGACAGAAAGTAAAGGTTTACGTTCACTAAAATCTTAAATTCAAACCACTTAAAAAATAAAATTGCCACGACCCCAATTTTTCTCCGTAGGATGTCGTGACGGTACCTAATCTCTAAGACTAGGTAAGCCTAACAACATGTGAATAACTGAAATGACAACTTTAAATCTCGAAGCATCAACTGTATAAAATGAAAACTACAACTCAATATAAGTACAACTCCCAAAGCCCGATAAGAAATAAGTCACAAGCTCTAGATATAATGTTGCACAATCCTATACATCACTCTCTATCAATAATATAAAGAAACAAGGAAAAGACAGGATAGAAGGGGACTCTGAGGCCTGCGGACGCGGGCAGGTGTACCTTGAAGTCTCCGATAAGCAAGTCACTTCACACACTAACACCGAGGCTGATAAGATATATCTGGATCTGCACAAAATATGTGCAGAAGTGTAGTATGAGTATACCACAACGGTTCTCAATAAGTGCCAAGTCTAACCTCAGTAGAGTAGTTACGAGGTCATGTCAGGGCCCTACTGCGAGTAATAAGAAACAAGGCAGAAGGTATAATGATAAAATAAATTGACAGGGAAATGAAACAATAAGAATTTACGGAAGATAACAACACGGAACCAAAGAAAAGCAAATACGACATGAAAGGAAGCAGAAATCTTACAAGTTAAGGAAAACAACAACAAACAATACAACAAATAGAGAAAATCAACAGCAGCACTCTCGAGGTACCGCCCCATAATCCCAAAAGTAAAATATCTCACAGTCTTTCCTTATACCACCCATGCGTATCAATAATCATAACTGCACGGCAGAAACCTAATACTATAATAACAACCGCACGGCAGAAACCTAGTGCCATAATAACAACCGCACGGCAGAAATCTCGTGCCACAAAAATAACCGCACGACAGAAACATTGTGTCACAATAACAACCGCACAGTAGAAACCTCGTGCCACAATAACAACCGCATGTCAGAAACCTCATTCCATAACCAAACAATCACCTCAACAAAATCACGAAAACCAAAACTAAACAATGGAAAAAATGATATTTCAAAGATAGAAATTTCAAGTAAAGAATCCTACGGTTTAATAATGATTACAGAATCAAGAAAAGCAGGTAATTCAACTAAGCATTAGTACAAGCTGCAAGTAAGAGGTAAGATAAATAGACACGTGAATTTAAGCTAAACATGATGGCTATACATGCTAAAGTAACTCAGTTAAGGCATAAAAAGGAAACTACTTAGCTAAAATCAGAATTTCAATATTTAGCCTGTGTACGCACTCGTTACCTTGCGTACACGGCCCTCACATATCACAAATTGACATATAGTACCAAATCCTAAGGGGAGTTTTTCCCACACAAGGTTAGACAAGTCACTTACCTCAAACCACGCTCAATCAATCAATAAGGTCTTTCCCTCGATTCTCCAACTCGGAACAGCTCGAATCTAGCCAAAATAATTTCATACTATAAATATAATTATAGAAAACTAATTTAAATAATAAAATTATGACTTTAGCAAAGAATTGAAAAATCGCTCCAAAAAGTCGACCCGGGCCCACGTCTCGGAACCGGACTAAAATTATAAAATCCGAATACCTATTCGATATCGAGTCGAATTATATAAGAATTATCCAAATACGGCCTCATTTAGTCTCTCAAAATCCAAAACTTTGGTCTAAGAACTTCTACACTTTTCCCCCAATTTTAAACCCCAAAACCATAATTCAAAGGTGTAATTAATAGTATATTTATAGGAATTAATCAAAAACGAGTCAAGAATCCTTACCCAAATACTTCCTCTGAAAATCTCTCAAAATCTCGCCTCAATCCGAGCTTTCCAAGTCCCAAAATGAAAATAAAATCAAACCCTCGATTTTTCCCTTTTTCTGCTCAGTTATGTCGCACCTGCGACCTTACTGCCGCACATGCGAAAAAACTATCGCAGGTGCGGACTCCACTTAAGTACAAAGGATCTGCTTTTATGGATGAGGGCTCGCGCCTGAGAGGCCGCTTCTGCGGGAAAAAGGATCGCATCTGCGATCAAGCCACAAGGCTGCTTCCCCAGTTCCGCTTCTGCGATGGGGACTTCCGCATCCGCGAGTCCGCTTCTGCGGATACATGATCGCACCTGCAATCCCATCTAGGCTAGGACAAATCCTCTCCTACGAACCATGGCTCGCATTTGCGAGCCCGCACTACGTCTAATCCCTCCGCGGGTGCGAAGACACCAGAAGCTGAAATTTTCAGAAAATGCACAAGTCCAAATTTGTTCCGATATCGATCCGAATCACACCCAGTGCCCTCAGGACCCCATTCGAATATACCGACAAGTTTCAAAACACATAATGGACTTAGTCGAGGCCTTACATCACCTCAAACAATATCAAAACACGAATCGCACTCCAATTCAAGCCTAATGAACTTTTTGACTTTTAACTTGTACATTTGATGCCGAACCCTATCAAATCAAGTCCGATTGACCTTAAATTTTACACTCAAGTTATAATTGACATTAAGGACCTATTCCAACTTTCGGAATCGGAATCCGACCCCGATATCAAAAAGTGCACTCCTGGTCAAACTTTCCAAAATCTTCCAACTTTCCAATTTTCGCCAATTAACGCCGAAATGACCTACGGACCTCCAAATCAATATCCAGATATACTCGTAAGATCAAAATCACTCTACGAAACTATTGGAACTGTTAAAACTCCATTTCGGGGTAGTCTTCACACATGTCAAACTACTCAACCCCTACGACTTAAATTTTTAATTCAGGGACTATGTGTCTCATTCCACTCTGAAACTCTCCTGAGCCCGACACGAAGCACCCTGGAAAGTCACGTAACCACAAAATAAAATAGAGAGAGCGATAAATAAGGGATCGGGACTAGTACTCTCAAAACAACAAGACGCGTCGTTACAAAAATTGTGACAATAGAACAACAAGATATACACAATTGACATGCATACCTCATAGTTACATGTGTTTCCATATTGATAATTTGATATGCATGCCACTTCTCTTTCTAGTACAAGTGTTCCAACACTGATTTATCCATGTTTAATCCTTAGGAACCTATAGACTATTGTTCCTTCAAAATATTGCAAGTAAATATAATCAATCAAAATTACAGTTTTACGTAAAAGAAACGGGCTTAAAATATGCATGGTAGTATCACGATCAAGAATAGGACTTAACTAAATAACTAGACAAAAGGAGGAGATGTTTTGTGATCTTAATTATTTATCCTATCTATTTAATTTGTGCATTTTGGATATTACCCCATTGTATCCCCCACCCCCAAAAAAAAAAATTTAAAAAATGTGACTTACGTTTAATTATTTAAACGGCAGTATCTCATATCTGGATTAGAAACGTGAGCTCCACTGAGGATGGAGACAATACTCCCTCGTATCAGATATGAACGAAAAGTTAATTGAGTTTCCCGTGAGGTTAGGCCAAAGAGAACGATGCAATAAGAAATTAGAATTTTAGAAAACTTCTTAGTGAGTTGCACAAGACAAATATATGTTTAATACGAGGAGATTGTCTTCTAATATATACACTAATAATATACTATTACTACCCGCAAGGGTTGACTGAGTTGGTTGGGTGAGTAGTTTCCATATGAACCTGGGATCGATTCCCCTCACCTGCAACCTCCTCAGCTATAGAGCTCGTTGCACTGGGCTTGCCTAGTGCGGTTTACATTTTCTGTGTGGTTTGTGAGCTATTGCACAGTGAACAGGTTACCTAGCGCGCACCCAAAGGGTAGAGCCTATGAGTTTCCCTGGGTTGACTAAGTTGGTTGGGTGAGTGGTTTCCACATGGGAGAGCTGGGATCGATTTCCTCACCAACAACCTCGCCTCAACTAGAGTTTATCGCACCGGACTTGCCTAGTGCGGTTTACAAGCTATTGCACAGTGAGTATGTTACCTAGTGCACCCAAAGGGTAGCGGCTATGATTTTTCTAGAGAATTTTTCCAAAAAAAATAAATAATATACGGTATATACTACTACCTTTTTACGTTGACATGTACAACCACCTTCTCACCATCTCATGAGTCATGAACATTTATTTGACGTGCACTAATCTACTGTTGTAACTTCTACAACCACATTGCCTCCCACCATCTCATCTATCCTGAATTCCTGATGAATTTGACAAGTGAAAGTGGAAATATACCTTTCTTATATTACATTATTTCAACGAAAAGATATGAAAGTGCTGCGCATGCATACCTAATTAGGGAAATAAAAGAAATGGATTTCAACCAAGCTGTGTCTTGTCGAAATAACTTGTATACATTAATAACAGGAAAAAAATAAATTACCACTATTTTAATTAAGTCGCCTAAAAATAATAGAGGTAGCTGCTCATATTAATTAAGTTCTATTAGTAACATGTAAAATAAATTCGGCTATATGTTACAACATGTTAGATTACACTCCTCGTATAAAAATACTTATACGTTTGTTTACTTTATAGTATAGATTAAATCCTTGTGAAGAGCATGTGGAGATTGTTAGGTCACTGTGCATTTCCACATTTCTGTAATAATTTTGAGTGGAAACACCACTCTAAGAATCACAATCAATTAAGAGTACTGTTTCAGTCCTATGTTTACTGTGGAGGAATTATTACAAGCTTTCAATGTTTTTCAAACTTTTGCTTTAGCAATCTCTCTAATTCCTTGAGTCAATACCACTTCTCATTACAAGGGAGACCCCATACATATGGAGGTCAGACATTCACATTATGCGCTGCCAAATTTGGTGGTCTTTCACTTAAATCAGCAAGTTTCAAATTTTCAATTTTTAAAACCTCTCCTTATGAAATTTAAAGCATCTTTACTAATTAATTGGTTATAAATGGATAAAAGATCTGAGTAAAAAAAAAATATAAGAAATTACTCACAAAGAGTTCTTCCTCATAAGATTTACTAAACTGAATTTGGCTTCTCAAATTACAAATAGATATGCCAATTGGACGATGAGTACTTGCTCACTGTATACTAATGAGCTTGTGAATTTCCCCTTTTTTCTGAATTTCAAAGCTGATTTGCAGCTGTGGATTTTAATTTATTAATGTAAAAGACCACATACTATTACGGCATATCACACACTGCTACAACAATAAAGGTGTGTGGTCTATTTAGAGTTTAAGTCATATGCATTTATGCTGTAAAAAGTATTTACATAATGAGGTCAAAAAGGTAATTACTGACAAACCTTAATGAGTAACGTGATAAAAATGATAATTGACCAGCTAAACTACACGAATAGCATCAAAAATTTATAATGTTGATGCATATAACTTAAATCCTTTTAGAAATACCTACATTTTTGGAATGAAACAAAGTCATAACATGTTCATGAGTTTCTATTTTTCCTTCTTTAGATCATTCATCTGCTATAAACAGGCTGATAGTGTAACATCCTCTATGCACAAAATAATAACTCACGACAAGACATGGCTATTCACAAAGTTGGTTTCCTTGCTCTCCTCCTCCTGTTTGGTGAGTGATTTCAGTAATTCTGAAACTACAATATTGAAAGACGTATTATACATTTCTTTCTGATTTTGTTCACCTAGCTTAAACTTTCTGGCAAAGTTATTGTGTTCTAAGCTTTCTTGGAAATATTAATTATTTCGGGATATTTAAAACGAAAGAGTGAGAAACATTTTGTAAGAAGAGAGTAATACTTATAGCATGTAGAGAAAATATACTCTTTTCTTGCAATAATATTGTGATGATGCCTCTTTCATCGCATAAGAGAGAGTAATATTTAACTTTAACTGGTTATAGCATGTTATTTTCTAAGATATAATTTAGGTTTACTATAGACGGTTTATCTGTCGTTACAAATTACTAATTTGAAAAATCTACATCGTCAATGTACCAAAGTTTAACTGTTAACATCAGTGGCAGATATAGTGTTAAAGTGACAGGTACAATTGAACTCATAACTTTCGACGCGAAGTATAATTTATAAAAATTCATTAAATTTGCAAAAAGTAGTAAATATAAACCCATAACTTCAAAAATATAATGGGTTTAATGCTAAAAAACTTAAATATTGAACCCATAAAATTTAAATCCTGAATTCTTTTCTGGTTAATATGGGTGCAATGTAGGAACACTTGTACTAGGAAGTAAAATGGCAACTGCGGCGGAGGAGGAGAAGTCTTGTCCTCGAGATTGCATTAGCGATGCAGCTTACATGGTTTGCCCAACTCGCCATCGACAACATAAGCTAATTGAATCCTATTGCGACAACTGTTGCACTTTACCCGAAAACTGCAAACTTTTCAAAGAGAATGGTGATCTCATATGTACTGGAACTGATTATTAGCTGTTGATTCTCGGTTGGAAGGCGACTAGCTACTTAAATATTTACTACTTATGTAATAAGGCCCGAGGTTATGATCCTCAGGTGATCTCTGATCTTTAATTTGTAATTCCTTGACTAATTAAGCTTTTACTAAGTTAAAAAAGTTTAATCAGCTTATATTACTGAGTGACGTTTTTCATCTTGTTAGACTACTACGATGCTAGTTGTCACCTACCATAATCCTCCTCCTTTCTCCGCACTTGAGACCGACCATTGTTTGTGAAGCTCACATTGGCAGAGTTACAAAGAGATGACACATTCGATTTTAAAAAAATATGGTAAACATTAAACAAAAAAAACAAGCAGAATACGTGTGGAATTTACCCCAATATCAGCAGTACCCCCGACAATACTTTGAGTCACAAAGACAGCTGCAACATTGAGGTGTTGCAAACAAACTGTGATAGAAGCTAAATGTGTTGTCCAGTACTAAGGACCTAGCTGTGAAGACCAACTTTCAATACTTAAAACATACTAACTAGTAACTACTACGCCTCAAGCTCAAACTAGTCGGAGCAGGATGCAGAACTCTAAATCTAGCAATAAATTACAACCGCTCCTATATCATAAAGCCATAGTTAAACCCCTGAAGATTAAAGAGAGAATTAAACCAACTATATTAAAAAACCATGCGGTATCTGTGACCAAATGATAACATATATCATCAGAGATTACACAAACTAGACGAAACAGTCATGTTGCACAAGCAGTGTGCTGGGCACCGAATAACTACATGTTACCAGAAACTTTCTGATCCTCAATGCCAAGAGATAATCCTGATGTACGATTAAATTGGTCCCTCGTTATAAAAACTGAAGGTGGTTGCTGGTATGGTGAGCTCAAGCTTGATTCCAATATCTGATGTGTAAGTGCCACATCGTCTTTTGCAAAGGCTGCACTTGTGGCCACTCTTTGTTTCTTCGATGACCTCTCACCGTTAGGGCTCTCCATTGGCGACGACTCTGGGCAATCAGAATCTGGAGTGAGAGGCTCATGCTGCAAGGAGAATGATTCGTCCACAGAAAGGCTCTTGGTTGGGGCATGTGCTTTTACATGCTTCTCAACATTAGGGGACTCAGATGTTGGTGCAGGAGTCCCTGGTTCACTCCTATTATCAGATTCTGGGCCATTGTCACCAGTTGGAGGAGCAGTGACCCCAGAACCAGGAACTTCTGAAAGAACTCCACTGAGCCGCTGTTGCTCTTCGATTATCTTCTTCAAATACTTCCCTTGGGCTTCTATTCTAAGTTGTAGCTGTTTCTGGACCTGTTAAAGAGCAGGAAAAAGGGCGCTGTTACCACTTTCACAAGCCTGAAACTTTTGCAGGACTTAATTAACAGTCGTCCTTCATGCAGGAAAGCATGCTGTCCAAACTCAGGGGAAGTAAAGTAGAAACAGAATTAATTATACCAAGTGAATTTTGATATTTCACAAAGGCAGAATTAAGTTATCCAATCGTATGGCCACTTCATTTGGTAGCCGTGAACTCGTGTCCATGAGCATGTCCCAACAATATGCTCAAAAATGGTCATAGATATGGGAATTTTGATCTTCTAATATAGAATAATGTCAACCTATTGCCAAAAAACCTTTCTGCTACATTTTTTGCATTATTCCTCGTGCTCATAATAGCTTTTAACCCTTGACATAACGGAAGGGTTAGTACCTCCACCACTAGAAAACAAAGGAAAGTTGGTATATTTTCGGTACATTATACCATTTCATATACAATGCAAAGATTAGTGCATATCACCCTAGTACAGTTGCTCCCTCTCATGACTTGCACGGATATAAACCCACATTGTTTTTTGATAGGTTGGATATAAACCCAGATTGTAAGAGAGACAACATACTCAGATACATTTTAATTTTCTTGAGACAAGGTAAGCAAATGAGCAAAAGATATTCTTGCAGGTCTTTGTTGAAGCGGCATATTGAAAACAAAAGGTTACTGCAAAAATTATGAAGCCAATGGTTAGCATTTGCTTATTATTTTGCATAGGAAAAGAGAAGGAACACTCCTGCTACAGAAGCAGCAAAAATAGGTTCTTCTTCACATTCCTTTAGCTGTCAATTAAATGCTCCCTAAAGACTATATCCATACCAATTATACAAAAAGCATTAAAAGAGCATACCTCCAGTTGCTCGTGCAGTCGCTTTTGCACCTCCATCTGCAGCTTTAGAGCCGTAGTGATTTCCACTCCTCTGTTAACAAGCAATTCTCTCTCGAGTCAAATATTTAAGATCCTTAAATATACAAACCACTTAGTTTTTTGAAAAAACAAGGACTGACTTTGTGGTCATTTTAGAATACAAGACTAGTGTAGATACATTCCAAGTTCATGCTTTCAGAAGAGATCTACACAAGCAACAAGGGAAAATCTACTCACGATGAACCATCCAAACTTGATAGCATATCCCTCGATTCTTTCTTATCAGGTTTTTTCCCTTGCAATCACAAGACAAAAGCACATTAGTGTGTTGGCATAACTGGAGTAGAACCAACTTCATCACATCCTCAATTAATCAAGCTAGGTTCAAAATATAAGGAGTAGACAACCATGACGATTTTGAATTCTATCACAGCATACCATCAGATGAGGAATCTGGAAGATATTTAGCAAGTCGATATTTCTGAGCCAACAGGAAAATAAACGAAAGTCAGTTACCATAAAAGAATAATTCAAGCACACATTTCCGTAGGATAAGTTGTACAAATAAAATATGGTGAATGATACCTGTAAATGGCTTTTTACATGGTAAATGGTTAGCCCTTGTACACCCATGACTCTAAGAACACCTTTCGGTGTAGCTCCTGAAACAGAGAAAAGAATCTCAGAAGAGTATAATAAATCAGTAAACACAAGGATACTGGATACTTCAGTTCACACCTCAAAGAGTTATTACTCCCTCCGGCATTTTATGTAATATCTTTTGACTGGCATGGAGGATAAGATAGGTTTAGTAGTAGTTTACAACGAAATAAATGTTATGTAACAGTTGAAAAATTAGTTTGAAAGAGAAATAGTCACATTAAAGCTTAATATTGATTTACTTAAGTAAATATGAGTTTTAGAAGCTTGAAGTAGTTGTATAAAGTAGTAATACTTTTAGTTAAATTATCAGACATTTTGGGACATTCAAAATTGAAAAAGTGCAATATTAATTAGGAAGAAGGTGTATTAGTTGCCAAATCTAGATAATTTAATGATTAACTGATGGAATATCATAGATCATATAAATATACAAAATGAAACTTACGGCAACTTGCAGATTTACCAAAATTCAATTATATCTCCAATTGCAAAGATTTTAATAAAACTGTCTTTTCCCTTTTCCCCGATATGTCGCATAAAGCTAAGGCTTGAACAATTATTTAGAAAAATAACCAATACTGGGGTCAAGTGAAAGTTGGCCGCCCAATTTTTGGGACATGATTGCATTTACGTGGTCATCTACACTCGGTTATTTATGATATTTGTGTGCTTGCATGCACACGTCTCCATGCACCTGAGTCCTGACTATAATGCTCCTAAAGGACTATTCAAAAGACAGGCATTCCAAGCCAGACCAAACACAGCTGCCATGGTCTATAGGCAACGGCCGCGGGGGGGGGGGGGGGGGGCGCAAATATGACTGGCCAAAGTGGAAGTCCAGAAACTTACTATCCGGGCCACCAAGTTGTGCGACAGCATCAACAAATCGTTCATGAAGCTCATTGGTCCAACGCAGACGTTGCTTTGAAGCAAGACTAGGATTGTTGATGTTATTGCCTCCACTGGTCGGATCCATTGAGCCGTCATCACAGTCTAATAACTGACTATGCACTGCTGCATTGTTGTGGACTAAGCTTGAACCTGGAACGCCTTTGGGCTGATACATTTCATTTATCTACATAAAATAATGAAGCAGTCATAAAACAAAGACTTAAAAAGTACTACAAGATTTTCAAAATCAGCAAAACAACAATAGAGCACTACTTTCTGAAATATAATACACACAAAAGAAAAAGAAATTGTCCTCTTTAAATTGCTCTAGTTTTCCCTGATTCCATGTAATAAGCATTGTCACCACATACCTTTTGTTACAATTATAGCAATTCCCGGACCAACTAATCCTCCTATACCGTAGTTAACTCATCATTTATTAAAATTGTCTTAACCATCAAAGTATTCAACTTTACAGGGGTGGACCCACATGGATCTATGCGGTTGCTCCAGCACCCATTGCTTTTGACTCAGGATCTATATGTTTCTAGAGGCAAGGGGAGCACCCAAGTCAGTGCGTACATTGGTTAATAAGCCGGATGAAGCAGCTCTGTAATCCCCTGCGTGCAGGATTAAATCTCCTCTCAAACAGTTTGTCTTTTTCAACCGATGCTTTTTATTTCCCTTTCTTTTTACTTTATTGCTTTCCTTTTTAATTTCTTATTTCCATCTTCACTTTCTTTCCCAATTTCCATACCCACACTTCCCCCCAAAAAAATGTTTTATTTTTGTTCCTTTTGTCGTTTTTCTTTCTTTATTTGCTTTTCCTTTTCGCTTTCTTTCCCACCCAAACCCCATCTTCCCGAAACCTATGAAACTCCCTCTTCCTCAACAGTAGAACGAAACTCCTCCTACCTCCTCTGTTACAGCTCCTTTTTCCCAGATGAAACTTCACCGATCTTCTTCTCTCTCTCACTGGTCTCAGCACTTTGGCTTTTTTCTATTTGACTTTTGAGACTGAGAGACCAATCAAATATAGTTTAAAACCTTTTTTTTTTGTGTGTGTGTAAATATAGAAACTTTCAATGTATGTTTAATCTAAAACTAATACGTCAGCAGCGACTTCTGATTTTTCGGAACTATTTGAGGTTGCCTATCTGAAGCCATATTCAATCTACTCTACATATCTATATCATTCGAATACTGGATTTTCAATCTAAAGATTATCTAAACTCACATCCCCACAGGTTTCAAAATGAGCTAAATTTATATATTAGGACTAGTTATTTAACCAGCTGGTGAAATCACCCCTGGTATTACATATTGCATTTCAGCTCAAGACCAATTTATGCTGATCAGCCTTTTGCCTACTTTGAAATTGAGTATTGGAATGAATTTTTAGGATTCATATATTGAACACCGTCTCGTTTGACATTGAGGCATAGTTGTTGTTGTAGTATTGGAATATACAATAACACATCCCCAAATTTCCAAATGTTTCAAATTCATAAATAACAACCCACCCTTGTAATTTGACCAGCTGTTTAACCCATTCCTTGTATCAAACACTACATTTCAGCTCATTAGCCTCTCTAAAGCTTCAAAAAAGAAAGTAGTCAACTCAAGCCATCTACCATAACCCTAAATTACATCTCTAAACCCCAACATAATTCATCGAATAAAACCTTAAAAATTCAATCTTTAAACTTCTCCACTACACAACACACCATAAAATCAAGAAATTGACCCAACAAGAAAAAGAAAAAAAAAACAATTTTCAGAAGATTGAAAAACACTAACAACGTTCTCACAGAAGAAGATCAAATTGTTAAGAGATAAGCATCTTACAGTGAATAGCACTCTTCCTTTTCGCGATGCGATCTTCGAAATCCTCACTCGAGCAGTACGAAGTGACTTTTTTGAATTTCTTAAACTTTATTGAGGAAAAAATATTACAGGGAAAAACTAAGGGGGGCTCTAAGTAAATAACTTAAAACTGACCGCGGGCAGGATCAGCGGACCCCAGAGACTGACCCAGCTGAGAAAGACATTGTTGTTTAATTAGCCTAGCCGGCCCGGAATCTACTTGGTAATATTCCGGCACATTGTAGTTATAAGACATTTTAATAAAGTCCTTGTTTTGCAATTTGGCTTTTTCTTATTTGATTGGTATTGGCATTTTGGACCATCTCTTCTCTCCAATGCTTTCCTTTCGTTTTCAAACTTTTGTGTTTTTGTTTTATTTTTTGCTTATTATTTAAAAAGATACTTTGGTAATGAGTAGTACTACTCTCCCTTCTCATTGGCAGACTTTTATATGGAAATACATGTCACACTCGGTGTAGCATTGTTGTCTTTACGAAAGTAGAACCCTACTCGTAGTATCAAAGATTTTTCTAGTAAGGTATGTAATATGTCCATAAAAACGGTGTCACATTAGATGTTTTGTTTTAACTTCTCTAGTTTTAGCTTAGCAGAAGGCAATGCCGGACCCAAGATTTTGTGCAAGCGGGTTAAATCTTAGAATTATATAAATTTAGTCGTAAAATAGTAGTTGTCAAGTGGGTTCAAATAAAATATTTATGCAAAATTTACACAATTTTAATTCTAATTTATACATATACATAATATTATTTTTTTGTGAAGCGGGTTCAACCACCACTTCGGTCCGCCACTGGCAGAAGGGGTACCTTCTCCCTCCTCACTCAACATAGGACGGCAGCTCATGCGCTTTTTGATCTGATCTAATAGGGCTTGGACGAGCCCTTACTTAAAACAAAAGGGCTTCAACCCCAATTGATCTATCATCTCTGTGAATGCTATGTTATTCAAACTCCACACGCTATGTTTACATCAGATAAAAAAATATTAGTATTAGAAGGTACAGACTGAATTAAGAATACATTACACTTAACGAAAAGTATAATGTACAATAATTGTTTCACCTTTATTAGTTCAATGTAAACACTGAACAGATAAATATATTTCCTTTCATTTTTAGTCTTATGAGATACAGACAAAGACATGTTAATATGATGCTATAAAGATGGTAAAAATTTTAAATTCATTAAAGCTAGTATTAAGGTAATTTTACTCAATTTTATTTGATCGAGTGGGAGAACCAAATCGTTTTATTTGGAAGTTAATGAAACATTTGATTTAAAATTGATTCGATCGATCTAACATGAGTGATGTGATATATAAAACCTTTTTTCTAATAGTTTATTTTATGTACTTTCAAATCCAATCCATTGCATCTCTTCTCCAGCTATAAATTATATTGTCTTTCTTATGCCTTGAGCTGCACTCTAAATTTTCAACGGTTATTTAGATTATTTCGTCTTGAGCTAGGTGTTTGGAGTTTCAAGTGACACAATTGGAGATGACTAGACCTTTGTGGCATTCTTTAATTGGAGAATCTCATTCTTAGCTTTACGGGGTTGTCAAGAATAATATAATTTAATTAATTTTTTTAGTAAGTGCTTAAACAATTATATTCAAATATTCAAGAAAAGAAAAGAAAAGATTATCCTTTTTGGAGTTCTCTGATCCTACACCAAATACAAAGTGGTGAATTCCATTCTTTTGTATATTTGTCTTTTACACAACTTAGGAGCCAATGCCACTCGGATTTCACTGAGAGAAGCTGCTTTCTAGTCTTAGACCTCTTCCTTAATTCGTATATCAATTATCACCAACACAGAAAAAGGAAGTTTTTGTGCTAATATGTTAAAATAATCATATTATTTAGTTTTGTTTCTGAATGTTTTGATGACTCTTATACTTAGAGTTTGTTCTTTGTCACAAGAACGGAGATGCTATTCCATTGCCTCCAAGTTTGATTTGTGATTAAATATTGGATAAAAGAGGGCATTGCGTAATATTTTCTTTTATATGTTAATCCACAGGTAATGTCACTTGGCCAAGTGGCATTTCTAATGATTAAAAAAAAGGAGGGATCGTGATGGTGTTGTCTACGTCCATACAACTTATCGTGAAGGATCTGCATTCAACCACTATTTTTAATTGAAGAATTAACCCCCAAATAGCTCGACATCTAACCACTTAAATAAAAAATAGCATGTGTATGTAATATATATATATATATATATATATATATATATATATATATATATATATATATATATATATATATATATATGTGTGTGTGTGGTATTATATATGTATAATTAAGTATAATTTATGTATAATTTATGTACATGACTAGAAAAAAATAAACTATGAATATGATCGGCTATTTGTATAAAGATCTCTTTTTAATTAGCGGGCGGAAGAATTTTCATTATTGCTAGCAGCCTAGCCCACTAACTGAGCTATGAACGCCGTGGGAATGGGCTTCCCAAATGCAGCTCGGGCCGAGATCAGCATAGAATCCCATACAAATTATCCTTGGGAGACACAATGTTTTTCATCTTTACTTATTTTCTCCTCTAATCAATCAAGGGAATGAAGAGCTAATTATTCTCGCATTCTGTTCTTGCTTTCCGTTATTTCTTAGTATTATTTTGAAAAATTAACTTAAATAGTTGTTAGGAGTTGTCTTGATTTTCTTTATCATATTTGATTTTCCTATCTCTTGAGAGTAACATGTTTACCATAATTGGGTTTTCCTATTCTTATAAGGAAACATAAATCTCTCATATTTGGCGAATCTCTTTTCTTATAGGAAAATGTTTTGACTTCTATAAATTGAGTATCCTTCCTTCTTATTCAGTAGCATTCACAATGTAGCCATATGGGGTTTGAGAGTCGTGTTTAGGGAGAGAACTTTTCGGGATAAGTGTTAGTGTGTCACTTGTGTTTGTCTCTTTGTGAGGTTGTTCTCTCGATATTTTGTACTCTCTTTTAATATAGTGGATTGCTCATCTCCGCTGTGGACGTAGGTCAATTGACCGAACCACATTAAATATTTGTGTCTCTTTTGGTATATTTTTCTTTTGTTGTCTAATATAACGTCGTTCAAGGTTTGCTTTACTAACTTTCGCATGACACTTGATTATTTCGATTCTAACATCCTCCCACCAATCAGTTAAATTAAAAATAATTTGTGAATGTATAATATATGTAAAATTCATGTATAAAATATTTATAATCGTATATATAATCTATATACACTGACTAAATAAATAAACAGTGAATCCAATGGCTATTTTGTGTAAAGATCCCTTCTATTTTTCCTCTTTTTTCTTTAGAGCCCTTTTACCTATGCTTATTGATGACAAGCCGAATGTTGGGATAATTTTACATAAGTACAACTCAAACACCTGCATTGCAACACAATAGCCTAGATACGAATTTTAAATCTATAGCCCACAATTAATAGGCTAATTCCCGAAAAACAGCTTATTTCACACGGTCAACCACTGTTGTTGTTCCCTCTTTATACAACCAGCCTTTTCATTCTCTTGATTTCCTTTGATTATTAAGTATTTGAAAAAAAAATGCAAATCAGCCACAACGCAACTCAAAAATTCTAAATTTTCTTCTTTTCCAACTTCAAAATAGCATAAATTAAAAAATTAAAAAATTGTTGCATGTTCGTAATTTTATTGAGAAATCAACAAGAAAATTGACTTTATACATAGATTATTCAAGAAAAAATAAGAAAAAATATTTTAAAAAATTAATTTTAATTTTAGTTGTACATATGCAGCACATGTATAATGATGCATAACATTGTATAAACTTGTATACATAATGCATAATAATGTATTTCAAAAAAATAAAAATAAAAAGAAGCAGAAAAGAAGAAAGTGTCAAACTCCCATGGATACAACTTATGCACTACAATGTATATACACCCTTATACACTTTAAAAATATATTTGTATATCGCATTATACACAAGTATATGCACTTATACATAATTATACATAATTCTATAATATTGTATAAACGTGTGTAAACGCCAGTTATATAATATTTACTCTAGAAATTTGTATATCGCATTATACACAAGTATTTGTAAACGCCAATAAATTTTGAATAACTATATTTATAAATTCAAAGTTTGGATATACAAAGAAGAAAAATAAAAATTTAATATTCATTTTGATATACACAAAGAACGAAAATAAAATTGTGATATACATTTCGCAAATAATCACCAATACGTGTTTTGGATGTTATATATCAGTGTGTATATAACACAAGATTCTTATCACTATACATAGACATGTATATCACATTGCATGTTAGTGTATATTACACAATTTTTTCATTGATATACATAGACATGCATCTAAATATGCATGATATATATGAAATAAACAGATATATAGGTTGATATATATTGATATATAAGTTGATATACATTGAGATGTGTATTCACCAAATTCGAAAGTTCAAAAAACTTGAAATGTGTATAGTCACCCAAATTTATTCCTCTTTCGATTCAAAACAAAATAATTCTTTTCTAGACAAAATTGATGTACAAATTTTGTAGAAAGTTTCCTTGATTTCGTCCATTAATGTTAAGAGAGAATAAAAAAACTTGTGCCAACTTCAAAAATGGGCCACAAGAATTTAGTTTCATGGTTGCTCCATTTCTTTGGGCATTTAGTTATGCCAATTGCTCTAAATCTTTTTGGTGTGAACAGAGAGAATAAGGAGATACGGAGAAGAGATACGAAGAGGGGGGGAGAAGATCTAACCTAGTTTTTTATACAAAATTAATTTTTAAATTAAAATATGAATGCGGGCCATAAGATGCCAATAACAATAAGTTGGGCTTTTTAATGCCATTTATTAGGTTAGGTTGTCATACAATGCCAAATTCCCATTTCTCTGGGCTTTAAAATCCATTGTCCAGGAAATGGTAATCTCGGCCCTTGCCCACTCTTTGATAATTGATATATTTATATTTGGGCTCAAGTAGAGCCATTTTAAGGGCTGCTATTTCAAACGTAGCCGATATGTGCAATGTATTTAAAATATACCCCCAACTTAAAAAAGAGCGACATAGAATTCCACCGCCACCTCCTCCTCCTCCTCTTCTTCGTAGAATATATCAGTATACTAAGTTATTGTTGAAATGCATGCACTATTTGCAATGTCCAAAACAGAAGGCAGCCCACGAGGTGGTTATTTAACAAATTTAATCTCTGTTATGTTTCTTATTTCCAATTGATATAAAAGAGCAGCCCATGAGGCGTCTGATTGTGTTTTTTGATCTTCTATATATATATATATATATATATATATATATATATATATATATATATATGACAATAATAAACTTGAAGTATATTGATAATTGCATACATCACGGTGTAAACTTGAAGTTTATCACTTACACGTTAAAGTTAATTATATTTCTTTGGATGGAAAAGGAGTGACCAAAACAATGATGGTTTGGTTATTTCAGCTATTGTTTATTCAATTAGACATTTGGTATAAGTAATCACGAGTTTGTACTCTACAATACGCTATGCATATAACATATGAATACGATAATTAACATTTTTGTAAATTTCTGTTACATTTATCCTTTAATTTAGGATCTTAAGCCTACATCACCTTTGATAAATTGATAAAAAAAGAAAAGAAAAAGAAGGGACAATAAGGTCACTATATTAATGAAAATGAAGTTATTTAACCATTTTGGTTCATTCTCTTTTTTTTCTCTCTCTAGTAATCGCATCCATATGATATACGAATATTTCTTCTTTTGTTTCTTATAAGTAGAATTTTTTTTAAGTTTGAGCCCTTGTTAGAGAAAAAAAAAACTAAAATTAACCTTTACGAATTATTTGATCATGAAAGTGAAGTCGGGAAAAAATGTTGGTCTATTATATTAAGTAAAATACAAATGCCCAGGACGAAAAAGAGAAAAGAGAAAATTTGAAACCATAAATTTTAGGTTGTAGCTTATTGGATAAACTTTCTAAAGTCAAAATATTGAAATTTCCAAATAGCTTGGGGCAGAAAAAAATCTTTCTTCTTAAGCCATAGCCATCGATCGTCGATCGTCGCATCTGAAACCAAAATCGTGAGAATTTTCAATTTTGTTAAGTTTCATTTGTCAATTAATATGCAAAGACCATTGACCAATTGATAAACCCAACTTGTCATCTTTGTAGGGGTCAACGGATTTTAAATATGCAACTCTATACAATTAACCCTCAAAATCGGATAACAATTGAATTTTATAAGTGATTTTAAGGATATGCGGATTAACTTGATACAAAGTAATAAATTAAGTTGCAATTGAAATAAATAACAACAAAGTAAATTCAAACTACACGAATTGGACAGTTTCAGTGTTGGAAAACCAATCACCTTCGAAGCGGATGTACTTCGATCGGTCTTAAGAGCTTAAAGAGAAAATAATAATGTATTGCTTTTGAGTGTATGTTACCATGTGTCTTATGAATTATCAGATCCCCTTTATATAGTAAAGGAGTCCTACTTTAGGTACAAGTCTATAAACGGTAAATAAATCTTTTAATTTACTGATTGACGATCCCTTATCGATACGTGTCGTGATTCCCGCCGTAATATCTGGCCGGTCATAGATATTTCGGCCTTCTGTTGGCTACGCTAACAATGTTTCTTCGGACTCGTTCGAGGTTAGGACCGATTCCGGGATCACGGTCTCGATATTCGTTGAAGGCAAACGCTTTGCCCCCGGGTTCTAACCTGGTGGGACTTGGGGTCGATCTTCAATCCTTTATTGCCACGTTTTGAGCCTGATCTACCATGCCGCAGGCTAGCTCGATTTTGACCATATACAGATAGTCCCCTCATTTTTTGGAGAGTAGACGACGAGAAACGACATAACCTTCCAATTCTTACTTCGATACCCCGTGACAGAAACGACAAAACAAACAAAACGTCTCGTCAGTCAAGTCTTAATGGCATTAAATGCTTGTCAGCCGGCAGTCGACCATTCTTGGATGCGAACCGCCGCCGAAAAACTATAAATACCTCTTCCTTTGTTCATTTAAACTTTACATCCAAGCCTTCTACCCTCGTACTTTAGAAATTTTAATACTTTCTGTCACTTATATCCCGGTTATTTGAGATCTTTTGTAAGAACTCTTATTCGTCTTCATCTCAAGCCATCAAGTGCATTCCTTTAACTTCCTATTTTCCTCATTTTTCCTCCATTTTCAAAGAAATGGCGAAAACTTCAAAAATCGTTCCCTAAAAAGAAACTCTTTCCTCCTCGCAGCTGGCTACCGAGGCCGAGGATACCGCTTTGTGCACTGCCATCGAGGAACCACTACCGGAACCTCATCTAAAAATGTTCATCCACGGTGGGTGTCCAGTCAATGTTGACTTTAAGGTTGAAAAGCCTTCCTCCGTACAAGGCCGGTGCGAGGAGGTCTCGAGGTACATCTGCTCGATCACTGAGGATGTTCTCCCCATGGTCAAACAAGATTGCAATTGGGTTGACAAGTACGTAGTGGTGCCCGACCACGATGAAGCCATCACTACCCACATCGAGGGATACTTAAGTATTTACACTTATCCCTTTACACTAAGCCCATTGGATCCGGTCATCATCGACTTTTGCAAATGATACGAGATATGCCTCGGTCAAATTCACCCTTCATTCTGGAGGATCACGATCCTTCTCTGGTTCTTCGTGAGCAAGATCGATGGATGCTCGTTCACCGTCGACCACCTTAAAGCCCCATTCTGGAGTATTGATGAAGACCGGGATCGAGGCTGGCAAGGCCGTTTCATCCGAGTGAGGACTTCAGATATGATCCCAGCTGAGCGTATGCCGTTTCCCGAGAAGTGGAATACATCACGTAAGTATAATTTTGCTTTCAAAATTTGATTTTACGTTTTTTTCTTTCCTTATTATCGGTGCTTTGTGGTGGTGGAGCTGTTGCTCGTGTCCCGAATGCAGTCCCCCGACTGAAGGAGTGGGTCGAGGGCATCGTATCACAAATGCCCTATTCCGAGCGCTCATGGAGCGAGCTTTCGAAGTGCCGTTGGGAGGCCCGTTCTCATGGTGAGATTCCTTTCCTGAGTAAGTAATTTTTGGGTTCCTCTTGTGTTATTAAGTTCTCACTTGTTTTATTTTTTTTTCGCAGGTTTATCCAAGGATGTCAAACTGAGGCCTCCAGCCGGTAGCGAGGACTTACCTACCGAGTCCCCTGCTCCGAGACAGGCAGAAGAGAAGAAAAGAAAAAGGGCACTGAGTTCTCCGACCAAGCTTGGAGAAGAAGAAAATAAGAAGAAGGCTGGTGCGCAAGTATAAAGAAAGCACCAGCGCTCGAGCACCATCTTCAGATTCACTCTATCGGTTGAGGGACAAATCCAAAGAAGAAGGTGAAGCCTTCGATCTGATGGCCTACGTGCCGTCACAACTCGAAGGGCAAGGGGCCTCCGAACTGGAGAGAGGCGAGGCCGATCTGCCTCAGATTAGGGAGGCTGACGAGGAGGCCGGGGCCGAGGCTTCCTGGGATGCAGGCAATGCCCCAAAGGAAGTACACAGTGTGATAGACATCACCGTGTCACCTTCGTTCAGTGAGTCCATATATAATGAGGCACAGATGGTGAAAGAACGTCCCAACGAGGGGGCCAACGGAGCGGACAACCCCTTCTGTGGCCTTTTTTATGGCATGGATTCTACCGCCACGGAGGACATCACCGGATTGGGTGACTTAGAGGTGCCGAAGAAGAGTCCATCTTTGGGAATGAGCGAGCCTTCTTCAAGCCCAAAATTGATCAACCGATTCCAGGCACCGAGCGTGGATCCTGACCAAAAACGATCTATCTTCATCTCTATTCCGGAGGATGCCCGGATCCTCTCCACCACCGTAGGGGTGGCCAATTATCTTCGGTGCCTGGTGACCGAGGGAGACCAATCCAAGATGAATTAGGTAGATATGCCCTGCCTATTCAACGAAGCACAACAGACACTAAACCAGGTAATTTAAGATATTCCTTGATGAATTTAACTTGTACTTAGACTAATTCATAGATAACCCTAACATTTTTCTTTGTGTCTGTAGGCCTTAGTGCTTCATCATGAAACTTTTCTTCGATATCAGGACAAGTTGAACCAGCTTGAGGCCGAGGTTCAAGGGCTCATTGAGAAGAGAGATACTTACAAACTTCTCAGCGAACAGCGTGAAGGGAAGGCTAAGAGCCTCGGAGCTGAGCTAGAGGTGGCCCGGAAGGAGCATGCCGACCTGGTCAAATAGGTAAAAATATTTGACGTTAGTGACGACGAGCTAGACTCGGTGTCTAATGGTCAGATTCTGCAGGTTCAACAGAAGATCGATTGGATCGATCAACTCTGAGTTGAGCTGGATGTAGTCAAGGCCGAGGCCGAAGAATGGAAAGGCAGGATAGACCGCCTGGCCTCGGAAAAACAGACTGCTCGGGCATAGTTGACTTTGGCTGAGGTCCAGCTTTAAGTGGCAAAGGAGAAAGCCGAGGCGTGGGCCCAAAAGATTGAGGAGCTCCAGTCTCAGCTAAGCTCGGCCGTCTCTGATCGAGAAACCCTCGCCAAGGAGATCCAGTACTTTTGTACTTTTTGTCAAGGCCGTTTGGCCTTTGTAAAGACTATATGTATGTATAATACAAGGCTTCTTTTTTCCCTTCGACAATTTCTGAGTTTGTTTTCCTTTGATTTATTCTTTATGTTTGCAAAGATCGAAATGCCTTAGCACGAAACAGTTAGGTCATGTTCAGAGGATCGAATAGGCCTTGCCTTCGACATTATTTTGTTTAAGGCATCATGGGGGTTCGGTATGACTGGAAACATTTCCCCAAAGTACTTATAAGTTTTTTAGAATATAGTTTGATAAGGGTAGCCTTTAGAACCAGTTTAGAAATTTTGACCAGGGTTGATATTCAATATCGTACCCGCTGATATCTATGGCCCATTTGGCCAATTGCCCCAAATGCTCGGGTTTATGCATTATATTTCGCAATGGGTAAGTAGTCACAATACATATGGGATGACATTGAAAATATGGCTTCAGCTTTCTAGAGGCGCTTAGCAAAGCGAACGCCAACTTTTCTAGGTGAGAGTACCTAGTTTAGCCCTCGCCAAGGGTCCTACTAACATAGTAAATTGGAAATTATATACCTTTTTCTTCCCGGACAAGGACTCCACTTACCGCCACTTCCGATACCGCTAAGTATAGGTATAACTGCTCGTCCATCTTCAGAGTATGAAGTAGAGGTGGGCTCGATAGATACCGCTTGAGTTCCTCCAAGGCCCCTTGGCACACCGGTGTCCATGAGAAGTTATTCTTATTCTTCAATAGTGAGAAGAAACGGTGGCTCTTGTCAGAGAACCTCGAGATGAATCGCCCCAGGGCGGCTATGTGTCTGGTTAATCTTTGCATGACCTTCATGTTTTCCACAATCGTGATATCTTCGATGGCTTTGATCTTGTCGGGATTGATCTCGATTCCCCGGTTGGATACCATAAATCCGAGGAATTTATCGGATCCATCTCCAAATGCACATTTCTCCGGATTCAGTTTCATATTGTACTTCTTCAATATGCTAAAGGTTTCCTGCAAATGTTTCAAATGGTCCTCTGCTCACAGGGACTTAACCAACATATTGTCAATATAAACCTTCATTGATTTTCCTATTTATTCTTCGAACATCCGGTTTACTAGGCGTTAGTAAGTGGCACCGGTATTTTGAGTCCAAATAGCATCACGTTATAGCAGTAATGACGTACTTAGTGATGAAGGAGGTTTTTTCCTGATCACCCGGGTTCATCCGTATTTGGTTGTACCGGAGTAGGCGTCGAGAAAACTGAGAATCTCGTGGTCGGTCGTGGCATCGATCATGTGATCGATGTTGGGCAAAAGGAAGGAGTCCTTGGGACATGCCTTATTCATATCCTTATAGTCTACGCACATTCTTAATTTATTCCTTTTTAGGGACTACCACTACGTTCGCTAACCAATCCGGGTATTTAACTTCCCGAATGGATCCTATTTTAAGGAGTTTAGATACCTCGTCCTTGATGAAAGCATGTTTGACCTCGGACTGGGATCTCCTCTTCTGCTTGATCGGGTGGAACTTCGGGTCCAGGCTAAGCTTGTGAGTGGTTATTTCCAGTGGGATCGCTTTCATATCAAGGTGGGACCAAGAAAAACAATCTTCATTATCTATAAGAAATTGAATGAGTTTTTTCCTGAGCTCGGGGTTTAACCCTTTGCCCAGGTATCCCTTTTGATCGGTCAAGTGTTGAATTAGTACGACTTGCTCCAGTTCCTCGACCATTGATTTTGTAGCGTCGGAATTATTGGGGGCTATGAAATATCTGGGAACTCCATAGTCGTCGTCCTCGTCTATCCCTCGTTCTTCCGATTCTATCGAGACTAGTATCAGTGATTGCTATTTGGCCCCGTCTTTGACCATCTGATTCATTTCCTCCAATGTCGAGAATATGGATGCCGGGATCAACTCATCGACCGCGAACATCTCCTTGGCGTCCGGTTATTCCCCATAAAATATTTTGATCCCTCCGGGTATTGGAAATTTCAGCACCTAGTGTAGTGTCGAGGGTATTGCTCGCATGTTGTGAATCTATGGACTCCCGGACAAGGCGTTGTATCTTATATCCCCTTTGATTAGATAGAACTTGTCTTCCTGTACGGTTCCGGTGACGTTCACCGGTAATGTTATCTCCTCTTTAGTGGTCTCGTATGCCATGTTGAACTCGTTCAGGACTCAAACCACAGGTACGATCTGATCTTGTAGGCCGAGTTGTTCCACGACCCTCGATCTGATGATGTTGGCTGAGCTACCTGGATCAATTAACACACGCTTAATTCGAGATTTATTTACGAGTACCGATATTACTAGTGCATCGTTGTGGGGCTGCACGATCCCATTAGTGTCTTCGTCGTTGAAAGACAAGGTTCGTTCTGGCAGTAATCCCGAGTCCATTTTTCCCTTGTGATGGATACTTTGGTGCGCTTCAACATCGGCCCCTAGGGAATATCGACCCCACCGATGATCATGTTAATGACGTACTGAGGTTCCTCCTGCTTGGCCTGCTTATTAGAATCCCTGTTCCTGAAGTGATATTTGCACATTAGGTTGGGCTCTCCTTGAGCTGGATCTGACTGTAAAGGTCTAGGACATTTGGTATCTTTGATGTGTTTGATGGCAGATACGATAGCGGCGGACATTGACGTTGAGGTTATACTCTGATAATCTTGGCGCTTTTTTAGGTCCGACGGGCTTGTCCAAGCTGGTTTTACTCATGAGTCTCTGGTTTCTCTGACGGTATTTCTCCTTTTATTTCTCATAAAGTTCCACTTGGATCCACTGCTTCTTCGGTATCCATTGTACGATTGATACCAATCCCTGTTTGATCTCAGTTTAAGATCGATGTCTCTCTTGGCTCTATCGATGGTTCTGATGGTATACGCAAACCCGGAAGGGGCCCCAAGCTGGCCATCTTCGACCTTGATTTTCAATTGATATCGATTATGGACATCGGCCCAAGTGACAGCCGGATATTCTAGCAAATTTTGTTTCAACTGCTGTGAAGCCAACGAGCTCCGAATGTTGAGTCCTTGGGTGAAAGCCTGAACGGCCCAATCATTAGCGACCGGTGCCAGGTCCATCCGTTCAATTTAAAACCGGGACACGAATTCCCTGAGCATCTCGTTATCCTTCTGTTTTACTTTGAAAAGGTCTGACTTCCTGGTCTTGACTTTAATAGCCCCGGCGTGTGCTTTTACGAAGGAATCTGCAAGCATAGCAAACGAGTTAATAGAATTAGGAGGGAAGTTGTGATACCATATCATAGCTCCCTTTGACAGGGTCTCCCCAAAATTTTTCAACAAGACAGACTCGATCTCATCATCCTCCAAGTCATTCCCTTTGATGGAACATGTGTAGGAGGTCACATGCTCATTTGGGTCGGTCGTTCTGTTGTACTTAGGAATCTCGGGCATGCGGAACTTCTTAGGGATCGGCTTTGGAGCCGCGCTAGGAGGGAAAGGCTTTTGAATGAACTTCTTGGAATGCATGCCTTTTAATATTGGCGGTTCTCCTGGGATTTGGTCGACCCTGGAATTGTAGGTTTTCACCTTTTTGTCATTACCTTCGATTTTCTTCTCCCCTGATTCTACCTGTTTTGTCAGTTCCTCGAGCATCTTTATGATCTCAGGGTTAGTCCCCGATTCCCTTTCATTCGGCCTCTCTGCGACCGGTTCATTTCTGCAGGTGGCTTCCCAGGATGGATCAGGTTCAATTCTGCTCGGCGCACGACTTTGGTTCTGTAACTGGGCTATCGCCGCCTGCTGAGCCTGCAACATCTCGAAAATCACCCGTAAATTGATCCTTTCCAAAACAATGTCTTGTGTATTTCGGGCTGCTGATCGGGCTTCACCACTAATGCTATTATCGGGGTCGGAAGGCAAATTTGCGTTGATGGCCACATGCAAGTTGGAGATTATCGGGTAAGCGACCGGAATTTCGATGGGATCAACGGGTGGTATCTCGCTAGTGGGCACTATGTTGTTATTTTCACCGTAATGGCTCGACTCATTGTCAACATGTAAGGGTGCCGATTGAGAGTTTGACATTTTGAGCTTTAACCTGAAATTAGAGACACTTCAAAGAACAAGTGTAAAGTAGTGTGTGTTATAAAAATTTGTATCAAATAACCACTATTATCCTTAGCCCACGGTGGGCGCCAAATTATTTACCCTTAAAATCGGATAACAATTGAATTTGTAAGTAGTTTTAAGGATATGCGGATTAACTTGATACAAAGTGATAAATTAAGTTGCAATTGAAATAAATAACGACAAAGTAAATTCAAACCACACGAATTGGACAATTTTAGTCTTGGAAGGCCAATCACCCTCGAACCGGATGTACTTCGATTAGTCTTAAGATACAGATGAATAAGAGCTTAAAGAGAAGAATAATAATGTATTGCTTTTGAGTGCGTGTTACCATGTGTCTTATGAATTATCAGACCCCCTTTATATAGTAGAGGAGTCCTACTTTAGGTACAAGTCTATAAACGGTAAATAATCTTTTAATTTACTGATTGACGATCCCTTATCGATACGTACCGTGATTACCGCCGTAATATCTGACCGGTCACGGGTATTTCGGCCTTCTGTTGGCTACGCTAACAATATTTCTTCGGACTCGTTCGAGGCTAGGACCGATTCCAGGATCACGGTCTCGATATTCTTCAAAGGCAGGCGTTCTGCCCCGATTTCTAACCTGTTGGGACTTGGGGTCGATCTTCAATCCTTTATTGCCACGTTTCGAGCCCGATCCCTAAAAAAAAAAAACGTCTGAATCCGATCTCAAGGAGTAATGATATTATATGATTAAGATTTTTTTTCCCCGGAAGATTCTAATACAAATTTTCATAGGAAATATTTAAGTTAAATGGTCTCACAAAAATATCATTCAATTAAAGTTATATATGGACCTTTTATATGTAGAAACTCGCTAACCCTTCAGTAATGATTAATGAGTTCATAACTACGAGTGATTTAACTTAATCTTTTATACTAAGTGTTATGCATGGTACTTTTTATGTCAGATACATTTTACCATTTATTTGCTTTCATTACTTTGGTCAACATATATAACTATTTTTCACCGTTCTTTTGAAAAATATGATCACTATCTAGTTCTTATGTTACAGTTGAGAAGTTAAATCTGGTCCACATATGAAAATTTTCATCAAGATAACTTTTTCCAATAGATTTGTTTGAAAAAATGTACCCAAAAATATTTTCTCTAAACCACAATACTATCAGTAAACAAATCTTATTTTCACTATCGTCTCATTTATACGGATAATGTACATATTCTTTAAACTATCTATGTATTTAACTTAAATCATATGCGGGCTTTTATAACAAGATAAGATCTACCACAAATAATCGTCCTTTGGTTTCACAAAGCTAACAAATGTTGCCAAAAATTTCATTCCTCAAAAATCAATACAAACACAATATTTTTCAAAAGAAATTGAATTCTAAAATCTATGCTTACATCTAAAAGTCCCAGGCTGGGACCAGTTCAAGCAGCCTCTTTGTTTATTTATAGTTTAGAATTTATTTTATTCTACAGCTTTCTTAATTAGCAAATGGCTGTGTGGTTGAACAAATGCTCATTTGCGATAATTATGAAGGTCAAATAAATGTGAAAGGCTATTAGGACCAGATTTCTACATTTTCTTAATGTGCGAAAAATTCATTGGTTCTATATTTCTCATATCTCTATTGGTGGTCCTGCTTCTGGATGATTTGAATAATCTTCTTTTATTGTTTTATTTGTTTTTCATTACAACCTAGTGTAAACCTTTCACAAACAGATGATAGAAAATTCAACCAAACATTTAGCTCCTCACACATTATAAATAGAAGGGTTTGCAATTTCATTTCCATAACACAAACAAAACAACATCTCAAGCAATAATGAAGATTTCTTGGTTTTCCTTTCTTTTAGTACTACTTGTTGTTTTTTCATCAACTTCATGGGCAGCTTCAGCTGATACTCATGAACAATTCCTCCAATGCTTATCTCGCAGTAACCAAACCTCTATTTACACCCCAAATAACTCTTCTTATTCATCAATCCTTCAGTTCTCCATTCAAAACCTAAGGTTCAACACCACTGGAACTCCTAAACCTCTTGTGATTGTCACCCCTGTAAGTGAATCCGAGGTCCAACGAGTCATTCTTTGTGCTAAGGAAACTGGGATGCACGTTAGGGTTCGAGGTGCAGGACATGATTACGAGGGACTTTCTTATGTATCTGAAGTTCCATTTGCCATAGTTGATCTAATCAACCTTAGAACAATCACTGTTAATGCTGAGGACAAGAGTGCATGGGTTGAAGCTGGATCCACTATTGGCGAACTCTATTATAAAATCGCGGAGAAAAGCAAAACCCTAGGGTTTCCAGCTGGTGTTTGTCCTACAGTTGGTGTTGGTGGACATTTTAGTGGAGGTGGTTATGGTGTTATGTTGAGAAAATATGGTCTCGCCGCAGATAACATTGTAGATGCACGGTTGATCGACGCGAATGGAAGAATTCTTGATAGGGATTCAATGGGGGAAGATCTCTTTTGGGCAATTAGAGGAGGTGGAGGTAATAGCTTTGGACTTGTTCTTGCATGGAAGATCAAATTAGTTGATGTTCCTGAGAAAGTAACTGTTTTTACCCTTGACAAGACCTTGGAACAAAATGCAACAAAGCTTGTTCATAAGTGGCAATATGTTGCTTCAAGATTCCATGAAGATTTGTTCATTAGGATCTTGATTAGTAGAGTGAATTCAAGTGAAGGAGGCAATAATAAACAAACAGTGGTAGCTTCATTCAACTCCATATTCCTCGGTGGAGTCGATCGATTACTTCACATCATGCAAGAAAGCTTCCCTGAATTAGGGTTAAAAAGAGAAGATTGCATTGAAATGAGCTGGATAGAGTCTATATTGTACTTTGCAGGATTTCCAAGAGGTGAATCTCTTGATGTATTGCGAAGTAGGGTTCAACTCTCAACGCGATACTTCAAGGCAAAATCAGACTACGTGCAGAAGCCAATCCCCGAGGGAGGTTTCGAAGGATTATGGAGATTGTTCTTTGAAGATGAAGCTAAAGGGGCACAAGTGATCTTGAGTCCATATGGTGGGAAAATGGATGAGATTGCAGCATCTGCTATTCCATTCCCCCATAGAGCTGGGAATTTGTACAAAATCCAACATTTGGCGTATTGGGATGAAGAAGGAGAAGAAGTTGCTGAAAGGCATATAAGTTGGATAAGAAGGCTTTATTCTTACATGGCTCCTTTTGTTTCTAAGTTTCCTAGAGCTGCTTATATCAACTATAGGGATCTTGATATTGGAGTGAACAATGTCAAGGGATATACAAGCTATGTGCAAGCTAAAGTTTGGGGGATTAAGTATTTCAAAAATAACTTTGATAGATTGGTTCATGTGAAGACTAAGGTGGATCCTTCAAACTTCTTTAGGAATGAACAAAGCATTCCTTCTCTTACTTGGAAGAACAAAGGCGAATGAAGTTCCGGTTAAAGAAAAGATTATTATAAAAAATTCAATACATGTTATTATGTAATAAAGTACGTAAATATTTTTCTTCTTCGATTGTATAATAACGGGCCGTGCATGTGATCATGGCGCTCTGCTAATATGACTTGTGTAGTAATTTTTTTTATATGTAATTTGCTTATTCTTTCAGATTATTGTATTATTGATTGATAATAAAGGCTATTTTATTTATTTTATAGTTTTATTCCTTGCATGTTGACTTTGTTTTTTCCTCTTAGTTTCAATTTGTTGAAATTATGACTCGGTGTGTCTCTATTTTCTTATTGTAACATTAACCCCCTTTCTTTCATTTATCGTCTAACGTTTGCCCCATTAGTTTTTTAACTTTGGAAAAAGTCTCTTTAAATGTTTAATTTGCTCTTGATGAGGGTATAATAGGATGGCAAAAAACAGAAATTTTTATTTTGGTGAAGGTGTAATGACTTGCTAAACTTTAGAAATCTCTCATCATTGATAAAGATATAAACTCGATTAGTTTACTGAAAATGGTCTAGCCTTATTTTTTTTCATGGTCTAGCCTTCAAGTACTTAATACTTTTCTTTTGTTAGATACCGTTTTGATTTTTCTGTTAAAAGTAAGCTGTGACTTGGTCTCTAAATTGGGTGATTTCGTAAAAATGTCTCAAGATGTATCACAAATCTCTATAGAAGTCTGTCATTTCTTTTAGAATTCAAGTTAGATACATTAAACTATAAAATATTCTAACACTATATTGATGGTAGGCTAGAAACTCGTATTTTAGCCGTAGTATTGCACTCAAATTACTGCATTTTACTTATGTTGAACTTTAATTGGTAGTGTTTTTGCACTTATTGTGTATTTTATTCCTTTTCATAATTTCTTCGATGGCTTGGATTCTTCTATTTTGGAGGATGTCACCGGGTTGGGCGACTTACCTGTACAAAAGAAGATACCGTCCCCGGGAGCTGGCGGGCCTTCTTCAAGCCTAAAATTAGTGAATCAGTTCCCAGCTCCGAGGTGGAAGCGCCCTGCCTGTTCAACGAATCTCAACAGGCGCTGAATCGGGTAATTTGAATATCCCTCCATTATGTACTTAGATTTAATTATGAACAATCGCAACATTTTTCTTTGTGCTTGCAGGCCTTGGTGCTTCATTACGGGGACTTTCTCCGATATCGGGAGGAGTTCAAGCGTCATGAGGCAATGACTCGGGATCTTGTTGAAAAGAAGGATGTTTACAAGCTTCTTAACGAGAGGCTCCAGACCGAGTTAGAAGCGTCTCGGAAGGAGCATGCCGATTTGGTCGAGCAGGTAAGACGAATATTCAAACTTAGTGATGATGATTCAGACACATTGGCTAACGAAACGAACCCACATGTTCAAAAGAGACTTGACCAGACCGAGCAGCTCCAGGTGGAGGTGGACACTATGAAGGCTGAGGCAGGAGAACAGAAGAAAAATATGGACTGCCTGGCCTCAGAAAAAGAGACTGTCCGGGCACAGTTGGCTTCGGCTGAGGTTCAGCTTCGCGCTATAAAGGAGAAATACTCGGTGCAGGTCAATACGATTGAGGGACTCCAATATCAGTTGAACTCGGCTATTTTTGGTCAAGAGAACCTGGCCAAGGAGCTTGAGGCGGCCAAGTTAGAGGTTACTGTGGTCAGAGCCGAGGCCGATGATAAGGTGGCCCAATATAAAGCTGATGCCGAGGCGATTCAAGACCAAGCAAAAAACATGGTGAAGCATGCAAGGTGGCAATCTCGAAGGGAAGCCCTCGAGGGAGTCCATGTTCAAAATTTTGACGTATTGGCTGAAATCGAAAATGCCAAGATATAAGAAGCCAAGGCCAGGAAACTAGCTTATCCCGAGTATAATTCCGAGGGGTCTGAAGAGTTGGGTGAGTCCGATGGTGAGGCCCCCGATGAAGATTAGGCCATTTAGGATCTTTTTGTTTTTTGCACTATCTTTTTGTCGAGGTCGTTCGGCCGTTGTAAGAAATATGTATCGGGGTTATTCAGCCCTTGTAAAGAAATTTTGATATATATATAAAGCTCTTTCCCTTTCATAGCTTTTGCACTATCTTTTTGCTTTTATTTGTTTTTGCAAAAGTCGAAATGCCTTAGCATGAAATACTTAGGTTATGTTCGAAGGTTCGAACAAATCTTGCCTTTAATGTTACTTTGTGTTAAGGCATTGTAGGGATTCGGTGTTACTGAAATCTTTTCCCCAGAATAATTTAGGTTTATAGCTTGCCGAGGGTAGTCTTTAGAACCGGTAATAAGAATTTTTTGAAGGCCTTCTTTTTGTTATGTATCCGAGCCGTGTTAATATAGCCGTAGCCCTTTTTAATTAGGGCAATGCCAAATAAGCTTTATGCCCTCGAGTGTTTTTAACTTGGAATGGCCTTATCCTCTTAATTCAGGCAATGCAAAATAAGCTTCATGCCCTTGAGTGTTTTTAACTCGGAACGGCCTTAGCCTTTTAATTCGGGTAATACCAAATAAGCTTCATGCCCTCGAGTGTTATTAACTCGGAATGGCCTTAGCCTTTTAATTCGGGCAATGCCAAATAAGCTTCATGCCCTCGAGTGTTTTTAACTCGAAACGGCCTTAGCCTTTTAATTCGGGCAATGCCAAATAAGCTTCATGCCCTCGAGTGTTTTTAACTCGGAACGACTTTAGCCTCTTAATTCGGGCAATGCCAAATAAGCTTCATGCCCTAGAGTATTTTTAACTCGGAATGGTCTTAGCCTTTTAATTCGGGCAATGCCAAATAAGTTTTATGCCCTCGAATGTTATTAACTCGGAATGACCTTAGCCTTTTAATTCGGGCAATGCCAAATAATCTTCATGCCCTCGAGTGTTTTTAACTCGGAACGACCTTAGCCTTTTAATTCGAGTAATGCCAAATAAGCTTCATGCCCTCGAGTGTTATTAACTCGGAATGACCTTAGCCATTTAATTCGGGCAATGCCAAATAAGCTTCATTCCCTTGAGTGTTTTTAACTCGGAACGACCTTAGCTATTTAATTCGGGCAATGCAAAATAAGCTTCATGCCCTCGAGTATTTTTAACTCAGAATAGCCTTAGCTTTTTAATTCGGGCAATGCCTACAGTCCCCAAGTGAAGTGAATGTTCGAACTCGGATTAAGGTGGCCCTTGGGCTTGATATCTTTGGCTTCTTGAAAGATTTAAGAAATATTTCAAAGGACAAGATATTTATGTGCAAGGAATAATCTTCTTTTATATTCTTGTGCACAAATATATACATGTTTTGTGCCAGGGCTCGAGTGGTTTGAGTGGGCACGATTCATTTGACCGTTTGGCCCGTACAATAAATCTTATTGATCGAGACCCTTCAATCACGAAGTTTCTTCCCTTGTCACCGGTTCGTAGCTAGCCTTCGATTCTAAATTAGCACGATTTACTTGTTGCCTCGTTAAAAACTTTGTCAGAAAACCCATTTGGAACAAAGCCGGTTTAAGGAAAAAAGAGTGCAACGCGTGCTTTCAGACCTAGGATCTCGCATCATCCCTTGTTGGTCACCTGTAAGTGTTAGTTTGAAATGCAAAATAAAAGAAAGAACGGTGATGTACCTTAGCAGTAATATCGCTTTAAGTGAGTTATATTCCAGTTGTTCGGCAATTGTTCACCGCTTATTGTTTCGAGCTTGTGGGAACCTTTTTCGATAATTTCGATAATTTGGTACGGTCCTTCCCAGTTTGGCCCCAATTTCCCTTCGTTCGGGTTTTGGGTGTTTAGTGTAACTTTTCTTAGTACTGAGTCCCCTGTACTGAAATATCGAAGGTTGGTCCTTCAATTATAATATCTCTCGATCCGCTGTTTTTCGGTGGCCAACCGGACAAGGGCGGCTTCGCGCCTTTCATCTAATAGTTCCAGGCTCGTACTCATAGCCTCGTCGTTCGATTCCTTTGTTGCATGTCAGAATATGATGCTCTGTTCTCCGACCTCGACCGGTATTAAATCTTTGGTTCCATAAACCAAAGAAAACGGTGTGGATCCGGTACTGGACTTCGAGGTTGTACGCTATACCCATAGAACCTCATGTAGCATTTCTTTCCATTTTCCTTTAGCATCGATCAACCTCTTTCTGAGGTTTTGGATTATGGTTTTATTGGTGGATTTTGCTTGTCCATTCCCACTAGGGTGGTAAGGAGTGGATAAGATCCTTTTGATCTTCTGGTCTTCAAGAAACTTGCTTACTTTGCTGCCAATAAATTGTTTTCCGTTGTCGCACACAATCTCGGCCGGTATTCCGAATTGACATATAATGTGGTCCCAGATAAAATCGATGACTTCTTTTTCTCTGACCTTTTTATATGCCTGTGCTTCCACCCATTTAGAGAAATAGTCAGTCATAAATAAAATAAATTAACCCTTATCGGGTGCCCGTGGAAGGGGGGCAACGATGTCCATCCCCCATTTCATGAACGGCCATGGTGACAAGACCGAATGTAGCGGCTCTTCTGCTCGATGAATCATCGGAGTATGCCTTTGGCATACATCGCATTTTCGAATGAACTCCTTGTGTCTTTTTCCATATCGATCCAGTAGTAACCGACTCTGATTATTTTTTGAACCAGTAATTCGGCGCCCAAATGATTTTCACAGGTACCTTCGTGGATTTCCCTCAAAACGCATTCGGTGTCTCCTGGTCCCAAACATATCACAATCGGGCCATTGAACGTTCTTTTGACTAAGGTTCCATTATCGGACAAACTAAACCGGGCTAGCTTCATTCGTAGGGCCCTCGATTCCTTCGGGTCCGAGGGAAGTTTTTCGGTCTTGAGATATTCCATGTACTTATTCCTCCAGTCCCAAGTTAGGCTCGTTGAGTTTATTTCGGCGTGGCCTTGTTCCACCACCAATCTCATAAGCTGTACAATTTCCCCCAAGTTTATCTCGTTGTCTTCAACCGACGATCCCAAGTTAGCGAGGGCATCAGCTTCGCTGTTTTGATCCTGAGGTACATGTTAGAAAGTCCATTCTTTGAACCGATGTAATGTCACCTGTAACCTGTCCCAGTATCTCTGCATTCATTCTTCTCTAACCTCGAACGTCCCATTAACTTGGTTTACCACAAGGAGTGAGTCGCACTTGGCTTCGATCACCTCTGACCCCAAGCTTTTGGCTATTTCAAGGCCTGTAATCATGGCCTAATATACGACCGTGATATATTCTATGTCTTTGATCTTGCCGGGGTTGATCTCGATTCCTTGGTTGGATACCATGAACCTGAGGAATTTACCTGATCCAACTCCGAACGCACATTTTTCTGGGTTCAGCTTCATATTGTACTTTTTCAATATGCTGAAGGTTTCCAACAAATGTTTTAAATGGTCCTCTTCTCGCAGGGACTTAACCAACATATCGTCAATGTAAATTTCCATCGATTTTCCTATTTGTTCTTCGAATATCCGATTTACTAAGCGTTGGTATGTGGCACCATCATTTTTTAATCCAAACGGCATTACATTATAACAATATGTGCCGTATTTAGTGATAAAGTAGGTTTTTTCCTGATCACCTGGGTCCATCCGTATTTGGTTGTACCCGGAATAGGCATCGAGAAAACTGAGGATCTCGTGGTCAGCCGTGGTATCGATCATACGGTCGATATTGGGAAAAGGAATAGAGTCTTTGGGGCATGCTTTATTCAAATCTTTGCAATCTACACACATTCTTAGCTTATTCCCTTTTTTAGTGACTACCACTACATTTGCCAACCAATCCGGGTATTTAACCTCCCGAATGGACCCTATTTTAAGGAGTTTAGATACCTCGTCCTTGATGAAAGCAAGTTTGACCTCAGACTGGGGCCTCCTCTTCTGCCTGACCGGATTGATTTTCGGGTCCAGGCTTAGTTTGTGAGTGGTTACTGATGACGTCCAAATCTACTACTAAAAAGTAAATGGACACGGTCGCATGCAATATAATTTATCCAACTATGAGTCGGGGTAGAATCCCACAGAGAAAAATATGTAGGCGATTAGGAATGTAAGAGAATTATCACTTGTTATGCAATGCCAAACACTTAGAATTTGGTTGTGAAAATATTATAGCTAAATGCGAAAATGTAAACTAACCTAGAAAGCAAGTGAAATGATCAATGGCTACAAGCATGGATGCATCGGGATTTACACTCAAGTAACGATCCAATGTATTTCATGATTTTACAAATATGAGCGAGTTTATGTTAATTAGCCTCGGGTAATAATTCTATATTAGCTTCTTCCGAAGACTAACAAGGCTTCATAATTGAATTATCCCTAAAACAATTAAGAGATTAAGCTCACCCGATTATGGCTATAAGTAGTTCAATCCTATCCCTAGGTAGAATCTATAAAGTGAGGGTTAAAATCTCAAGTTCTTGTTAATTAATTTTTCCCAACTCCAAATTATCTTTTCCAAAATTAATTTGAAGTTAATGGGTGAGTCCTAGGGTTAGCTAATCCCTTTGGAAACATTAAAGAACAAGAATAATTAAAGAAACAATAACTCACTTCATTCATAATAAATAAAAATCGTTCAATACATAAGCACAACATATTTAATCCACACTTTTAATATGAATATTCCCATAAACAAGATTCAAGAGTTGGAAAAAAATACTACAAACTTAGATATTCAATACAAAGCAAGGAAATGAAGAAATGAGCATAAATGAGTAAGAAATTCTCAACCAAAAGCTTCAAATCTTCAAGACCCAAGTGTGTGCGAAAGAACCCTAGCTCCAAAACTTGTCTTCTCTAGTCTAGGAACTGAAAAATAAGCCAAAGATATTTTATAATTGAGCTAGGTCGTGTATTAAATAGTTTGGGGATCAAAAATATAAATTTCCATTTCTGCCCAGAACTGTCCAGAAAACGTGCTATGCGATCACATATAGAGAACCGCGATCGCGGTCAGCAGATTCTGCGAAGCTACGCGATCGCATGCAGTGAGGCGTGTTAGCATAGTGTAGTTGACCAGTGCTGATCAACTTTAACTCTACGCGTTCGCATGGACTAAACCGCGTTCGCATAGCTTCCTTATTCAGGACTTATGCGATCGCATCTAACACTCCGCGATCGCATAGAGCAACTGACATCTGTCCATTTTTCCCAATTTAACGCACTTTGACTTGTTTTCTTCCGTATCTTCTCCAAATGATATAATACCTGAAATATGCCAATAAACCTTAGAAAATGCCTTATTTTCTCATCAAAATCATACAAAAGCCTAAGTATTAAGAAGAGATAAGTTGGTAAAATAACAACTTATCAAACCCCCAAACTTAAACTGTTGCTTGTCCTCAATCAATTCAAGAACTAAGAACATACTTCAATAAAATCATCAATTAAGCACAATGGCATACCAAACATCATTTCAAGTTAAAAAGGTTCGAATTAAACACAATCTAGTGACTTTGGTTGGTACCAACAATTAATCTAAAGCATATGAATCACCAACTTCTCACAAATTTCATTTCAATTCAGGTGTTGAAACACCACATTAATCAAAGTGTCAACCAAGTCATAACACTAAAGCTTTAAAATTTGCCTTATTATCACAAACAATTTTCTTTTGTTCATTCATCCCAATTGGAGATTGGATTAAGTCCACAAGTCAAAATTTTCATGTGCCCTCACACTTAAGAGAGAATCCCAACTTATAAATTGCAATTTAAACACACATGGGATATTAAATGGAAAGAATTACTCTCGCTCTCACAAAGATATTCAAATGCACAAAAGTAGTGCCATAGGCTTGCCCTTCATTTATTTCTCCACTAATGTAGACACACTTGGCTCAAAATCAAGTAGGACTTAAATGATTGTAATGTAGGTTTTGGTTAAGGTAGGGCACAATTTGAATAAGAGTGACTCAAAACCTCCCTAAGCACTATACTTTGCAATAATTAAATCACACTTCCTTCAAAAATATTTTCCATCCTTTCTTCACTCTTCATTCCACACCTAATCTTTCCTTTATCCACAACTCCTTATTTTTCCTTTTTTTCCTTCACGGAACCCCTTTATTTATTTATTTATTTACCTTTCACCTTTTAAGCAACTTCCACATCATAACTTTTCCAACCTTCACCCCTAAACTTAGGCTTTTAGCCTATGTTTACACTTTCAAAGTACTTAGGGAGGCAGGATGCCAAAAGCTAGATCAATGAAGAACAAAGGGTTAAAGCTTGTAACATGGTTGCCAAAGAAAAAGTTTAAAGGTTCAAAAGGGGTTGACTAGGGAAAATATATAAGGGTAGGAAATTTAAGGCACAATAACGGTCCAAGGAAGGCCTCACATCATTTTTTAAACCAAGTTAGTTTAGGATTTCACCTTGAAGCACATTCCAGGCAAGTTCTAGACTACAAATAATGCAAAAGAACTCATAACAAATCTCACCACACATGGCACATGCAAACTCGAGTGACATATAAATCCAAAATCCAATTAAAACCAATGAACCCGAAGAAAATCACATATAGCCTAAAAGGCTATTTAATGAATCAAAGAGCCAAAAATAGAACCTAAAAGTCACAACAAGGATTATTACTTTAATCATCTTTCATTTTAAAGATCAAAACTTCATATGCCAAAGTTTAGATTATGTTGGTACCAAACAAGCCACACGTTGGTTTATGGACAAAAGATCACATCCAATAACTAATTTATTCACTACTAGCTACTAAACTAACTAAAAACAATATATATATTTACCTAAAAACAAAGAAAAACTAAACAAGACTAATCCCTTAAGAAAGTTTTCACGCCATCCATCATAGGAAGAAGTCACCCGGTTTGACATAAATTATTTCGTTGGAAAAGAACCACGGCATAAAGAAAAATGAAGGGGTTTCATTAATACTACTATGAAAAATAAAAAGTAACAGGAAAATAATAATGCTAACATGCTAGAATTAAACTACAAAATATTACTAATAAACTACAAATGTCAACCAATCTACACAAGTTCACAAAAAATGATCATGCTCCACATACATCCATCATATATGAGCCACCCCCAACCTAAAGTGTTGCATTGTCCCCAATGCAACTAAACAAAACAAGCTAAAATGAAAGAGGTGCTCCCTGAAACTGCATCACTCGGAACTGGAGGTGGTGGGAAATTTGAGCTCCAAATCCTCATCATCATCGTCCTCTGATTCATGTGAGCCACAGAATGAACTCAGCTTGTGCATCATTTTGGACAGAAATTTGCTTTTCTTCTTCTCATGCTCCTTGAACTTCAACTATCGCCTCTCAACCTTTCCTTGTCTTCGGCTCATGTCTTCTAACATGTTTTTGATTGCTTTTTGTTCCTGAACTACATCATCCAAAGATGGCTTTTTACTAGTCCCAGTCGAAGTGCTCTCCCCAGATAGACCAGAAGGAAGGCCAGCTACAAGTTATCGAATGTGAGCATCTACGCCATAGATTTGACTGGAAATGTGGCGCATAGTGGGGGGTCCATAAGGAAGTGGAGCAATGGGGTCATGTTGTCCTGTTGCAGCTGTGAAAGAACCACCGGACCCATCAGCAGTCTCAGTAAACTGCCAAAATAAAGGAGATAGTACATCAACTCTTCTCTTCTTCTTCCCGCGAGTTGGCCCTTTTCTAAGCAATGGATAAATTTCTATGCCTGGGTCCTTCTCAGAATCATTCGGGTCCTTTAGCACCCCAACATCATAGCACAACTGAGTGATCAATGAGGAAAATAATAGGCTCTTAGACCTTCCGTTGCATGCTTCCTCAATTTCACTCACTATGTGCTGGCCCACGTTTACTGGCAAGTCATCATAATGGCAGCAATCATCATCGCCTTATCAGGCATCACCTCAGACTCATGTCTAGCTGGCATAATTCAGGCACAAATAATAGATAGCCAAGTCTTGGCTTCAGCTGTGAATTCAGAAGAATCAACTCCTTTGTGCACTCTTTCCCAAGTTGGTGTTACCCCGTCATGAAGCTTCTCCCTTGGGTCCCTCTCTCCCTTGCTCTAGCCCTGTATACCTCATTGTCAGCATTGGGAAGCATATAGTGTGCATTTATTACCTCGGGGCCAAAGTTGACCGCTTGCCCCTCATAAAGGTGTATACTTCCCCTTGGAAATCGGTCTTCAAGGCATTGGCATAGAATTCGCGAAATACAGTGTAGTTGGCTTTGATTGGTTCAGCAGCAAAGCATATCCATCTACTGTCAGTCAATCTTCGGAAAAAATCCGGCATTTTAGCATCAAGTTTGTCCAAGTGCATGCCCCTTTCTTTGACAATGCTCTTTGACATGTGTTTGTCATAATTTCTTTCACGTTAAGTAGCAGATGTGAATCTGGCATGGTCAAAATATTCCTCTTCCATAGCTTGGGGAGCAGACTCTTGTACAATTTCAACATTTTCTGAGGCCATTTTATGCTCAAAGTACCTACAAAAGTAGACCATACGTTAAATGCTTGGAAGGGTACTTAGTACACTGTAATATGAGGTATCTAGGCCAAAGAAAATGACCAAAAAGCATCAGGGAAACATTCTACAAAGCTACTGTTTTACTGCCTAAAGATGAAGCTATGCGATCGCGGACATCTTCACGCGATCGCGAAGTGCATTTATGTTTCCCTCAGCTTTAAAGCTACGCGATCACCGAATAGTCAACGCGATCGCGAAGGGCAGTTTGATTCTGTGGCAGATTTAGGGCTATGCGATCGCAGAATGGAACCTCGCGATCGCGAAGGTTGTCTTCCTCGCCCAGTACTAGTTCGTTCAGGCATTTCCACAAACATGAAGATGGCATTCATTTTTCTTAGCATTTTCACAGCATTAAAGCTATGGATCTTGCCCAGAAATTTCACATATTAAAACCACTCAATCTCTCAACCAATCCTCACCCAGCAAACAAACATGTAAGGCACACAAGATTTCTAATTTAGAAATTGAAATCAAGCCCTAAAACCTTAAAAACATGGCTGCTCTTCAACTATTTCGCAACAAGAATTTGAGAAAGTGAGAGTCAAGGGAGAAATCCACATACCTTGAGGATGACAAGTGAGTGATGCAATGAGATTGAAGCAAGAGCAAAATTGGAGATGATTTTGGGGTTAGGGGAGTAGGAGAGTCCGTTCTTGTTTTTGTGCATGTGTGGGCTTCCGTTGGTTTTTTCCAGTGTTTTAAATTTTTTTTAGTCTTACCTGTAGAGCCGCGATCGCATTTATATATCGGTGTTCGCAGAGAACAAAATTTCCCAAAAATGCGAGATCGCACGTCTTACCATGCGATCGCATAGAGGCAGCTAAGAACTTGTTCTATGCGAATGCTGATATCCTTCTGCGATCGCGAAGCACTACAGTTTTCTGCAGTTTTCATCAGCTACTGCTTTTGGCTGCCTGGTCACCCCGACCTATTCAAATCAACTCCAAAAATTCTAAAACTTGGCAGATTAGTCAAAAATATTACACTAAGCTATTCTAAAAAATAAATTTCAAAAGCGACCAAATATTTGAGAATGATGGGTTGCCTCCCACCAAGCGTCGCATTTAATGTCGTGACACGATGCATATCAACTTTACCACTTTTCTCACCAGTTAGACGATATGAATTGGGCACCTAACTTGGAATCAAGTTTGTGACCACGAGCAATGGGGGTGGTATGATCAAACCAAGCATTAACTTCTTTATTTTGCACTTGAGGAGTGTCATTTTGCTTCCTTGTACCTTCAAACTGTAAAATGTATGGCCTTTGTCTTTCCTCCTCGCATTCCCTTATTGACTCGTGTAGTTCAATTCTCATATCACCACACAATTCGAATGTTGAGAAATGCTTGGAATGTGACCTCAAGCCTCCAAAGTGCAATTCTTTCTGGATTTTGACATTCTCTTGGTCCCCCGAACTAGAGTCCTTTTCAACCATATCTTCAAATTTTTTAGTTGACTCTAATTCTATATTTTTCTTGGCGTCACTAACACTCATGGAGTCGGTTGGCGGATATTCAATTCTTAATTCCTCAAAATAAAGCTCACTTTCTTCCTCGGAGTTGGACTCTTCTTGGCCTCTTTCCACACTTTCAAGTTGGTGGGCATAGTGAGTCTCAACCAATATTTTCATTTGATTTTCCAAAGTGTGGATATTATCATCATTTTGAGTTAGTGCTTGCTTCAAGTCCTCGAGTGCCAAGCTTTGCTTCTCCTCATTTTCAAGAATGGCCTCCAACATGAGCATCATCCTCTCATTTTGAGCATTTGAGAGTTCTTCTTAGTTTTGATCAAGTGTCAAAGAAGGATTTTCGGCTTCAACCTCTAAGTAAGGTTCTTGGTTATCATTCACTTCCGAGGCTTTTGGACCTCTAAAGCATCAAGCATTTCTCCCATTTATAAGTTCAACCTTTCAAGCACCAAATCATTTTGGCGACTATTTTCCAAAAGCTCCTCCAAGGTATTTTGCTCTTTGTTTCCTCCTTCAAGTAGGCATTCTAACATGAGCTTAAACTCTCCATTTTGACCATGCTCAATTTCTTCCACTTCCATATCCCTATAATTTTCATCACAAAAAGTAGAATCATCATAGCGGGGGCTTGGGGAAGGGAAGGATAAATATGCACAATTATCCCAATGACCATTTTGACGACCACACTTATCATAATTACTCCACTCATGGGTTTGAGATTGTGCGCACAATCCACCCTCAAGAGAATTTAAACAATTTTTCCATGAGTGTGGTCCTCCACAATAAGAACAAGGGTCGTCAAAGTATGAACAACTACCATCTGACCAATTTTCATTATATTATGCCACTTTTGTTTTTTTAAAAACACTAAGAAAATAAATAAGAAACAAACCAGAAGATAAACAAAGACAAGAAAACAATTACACAAATATTCACAAGTTTGGACCAAAGCACTTACGCTTACTTCTCAAACAACCTAAATACGCCAAAAAGTTCCCCAACAACGGCGCCAATTTTGATGACTTCCAAATTCACTAATAAAAAGTAAATGGACACGGTCGCATGCAATATAATTTATCCAACTATGAGTCGGGGTTGAATCCCACAGAGAATAATATGTAGGCGATTAGGAATGTAAGAGAATTATTACTTGTTATGCAATGCCAAACACTTAGAATTTGGTTGTGAAAATATTATAGCTAAATGCGAAAATGTAAAATAACCTAGAAAGCTTAAATGATCAATGGTTACAAGCATGGATGCATCGGGATTTACACTCAAGTAACGATCCAATGTATTTCATGATTTTACAAAAATAAGAGTGAGTTTATGTTAATTAGCCTCGAGTAATAATTCTATATTAGCTTCTTCCGAAGACTAACAAGACTTCCTAATTGAATTATCCCTAAAACAATTAAGATATTATGCACACCTGGATACGGCTACAAGTAGTTCAATCCTATCCCTAGGTAGAATCTATAAAGTGAGGGTTAAAGCCTCAAGTTCTTGTTAATTAATCTTTCCTAACCCCAAATAATCTTTCCTAAAATTAATTCGAAGTTAATGGGCGATTCCTAGGGTTAGATAATCCCTTTGGAAACATTAAAGAACAAGAATAATTAAAGAAACAATAACTCACTTCATAATAAATAAAAATCGTTCAATACATAAGCACAACAAGATATTTAATCCACACTTTTAATATGAATATTCCCATAAACAAGATTCAAGTATTGAAAAAAAAATACTACACACTTAAATATTTAATACAAAGCAAGGAAATGAAGAAATGAGCATAAATGAGTAAGAAATTCTCAACCAAAAGCTTCAAATTTTCAAGCCCTAAGTGTGTGTGCAAGAACCCTAGCTCCAAAACTTGTCTTCTCTAGTCTAAGAGACTGAAAAATAAGTCAAAGATCTTTTACAATTGAGCTAGGTCGTGTATTAAATGGTTTAGGGATCAAAAACATGAATTTCCATTTCTGCCCAGAACTGCCCAGAAAACGTGCTATGCGATTGCATATAGAGAACCGCGATCGCGGTCAACAGCTTCTGCAAAGCTACGCGATCGCGTGCAGAGAGGCGCGTTAACATAGTGTAGTTGACCAGTGCTGACCAACTTTAACTCTATGTGTTCGCATGGACTAAACCGTGTTCGCATAGCTTCCTTATTCAGGACTTATGCGATCGCATCTAACACTCCGCGATCGCATAGAGCAACTGACAACAGTCCATTTTTCCCAATTTAATGCATTTTGACTTGTTTTCTTCCGTATCTTCTCCAAATGATATAATACCTGAAATATGCCAATAAACCTCAGAAAATGCCTTAGTTTCTCATCAAAATCAGACAAAAGCCTAAGTATTAAGAAGAGATAAGTTGGTAAAATACCAACTTATCAGTTACCTCCCGTGGGATCCCTATCATATCAAGATGGGACAAAACGAAACAATCTATTTTAGTTACATGGAATTGAATAAGTTTTTTCCTAAGCTCGGGAGTTAATCCCGTGTGTAGGTATACCTTCCGATTGGGCAGATGCTCGACAAATATAACATGTTCCAGCTCTTCGACTGTTGATTTGGTTGCGTCAGAGTCATCGGGGATTATAAAAGATCAGGGGATCCCGTAATCATCATCTTCATAAGTCCCCTGCTCATCCGATTGGGTCGTGGCCGGTGTCGGCGACTGCTATTAGGCCTCTTGGCTTGCGCCCGAATTTGGTTCTTTCGATGTTTTGAGTATTGATATTGGAATCACTTCTTCGACTGCAAACATCTCTTTTGCGGCCGGTTTTTCCCGGTAGACTATCTTAATCCCTTTCGGAGTTGGGATTTTTAACACTTGGTGAAGAGTTGAGGGCACTGCCCTTATGTTGTGGATCCACGGCCTTCCGAGAAGGGAGTTGTACCTCATGTCTCCTTCGATCACATAAAACTTGGCCTCTCATATGGTTCCGGTGATATTGACCGGTAACATTATCTCCCCCTTAGTGGTTTCACATGCCATGTTGAACCCGTTTAGAATTCGGACTGCAGACATGACTTTGTCTCGTATACCGAGCTGGGTATTCTAATATTTGCATGAAAGGGTAGAAAACATGCCTATAGGGTCTTCGTGCTTTATGTGCTATTTTGTATAACTTGCTTTATTTCTGCACATCAATAGAAATCATGACTATAGGAATCACGCACACACTTCACTTCACTTGTCAAAATATGTCGACTCAAGTAATTGCTACACTGTTTCCATGTCTACTATTCAACACTTAGACAACATATCTATAGGATGAATAACATATGTTTGTTACTGCCCATCTAGATACCATGTCTATAGGTTTTCAATTAATCGATCAATCAATTATTTCTATTTCTTTTAGCAGCTGCCATTTTATATATCATGACTATAGGATTATAATCAATAAATTAGTCACTTTGTTATTATCATACTTAGACGACATGCCTGTAGGGATAATTATATAAAATATATTTCAACTGTTAGAAACCATGCCTATAGGACATTGGCGTCTGCCTAAGAAGCATGCTTATAAATCAGCACTAGTAATCTGGTAACTCGTATCGCTTCACTGCCTCATCACGTAAATAATTAGAAATCAGGCCTATAGGACTTGCGATGCTCTAACCTACCTATACGCTGCTTGTACAGTGCTGGAAATCAGAATCGCCTAGAAGTTATGCCTATAGGATTTAACAATTCTAATGCGTCTTAACCCTCTAAACTATGTACTGCCTAATGTGCCCGCGTGCATTTGTTGTTTACGTGTGGAGGCTAACTTGAGACTTAATTATCTTTATGTGAAGTCCTATCTGTTTTGGATGTCGCCTAGTTTTATCATTTTGAACAACCTAAGCTGAGTCTAGAACCACCTAATAGTAGGTCCAAAGCCTCCTAGACCATAGGTATGGGATGGGTAGTGCACGCATAGGATACAATTTGTACTGAGCATTTATTCTTATGTGTTACAATAAGAGTTTTCAACTCCTATATCCTTCTTTGCTTATTTGATCACCTAGCTTAATTACCTAATCCACATAGTGTAAAATTCGGTCGGGAACCACAGTTGTGGACCTCGAAGAGTGCCTAATCCCTTCTCTTTGAGGTAATTTGAGCCCTTACCCGATCTTTGGTGACACAAACTAGTTAAATCAGAGTTATTTGCCAATAGGTGCCCTAACGCACCTTAAAAATCGTTAGGTGGCGACTTTTCTCTTTTAATACCCACTTTAAAAGAGTTGTCACACGTCGAAGCCTGCTTTCGCGAGAAAACGAGGGGCGACAATAACCACAAGCTACACAGGACCACAACCAAAGGAATAGAGCACCTCTCAGTCATAACCTCCCCCGTTAGCGACAACACTAAAATGTCCATACCTGATTTCAATCTCTAACATTCAAATGATTAACACATCACACTTATATGATCTTCCCGTGGGATATACTCCCACAACCTTCCGCACCAGGTAGTAAAATCTGAACATTAATGGCCATCGACCATGCTATTTTTATAGTGCTAGTCAAGCATCCGCATTTCAATACCCAACACTTCTTCCACAAAACAAACCGTCCTCAGACTGCCCGAAAATAATGCCAACGTACTCTGAACATCTTAAATCTTCCCCCGCTCCTATGAGCTCGTGACATTCTTATCAAAACCGAACTGCAACCTTGATCCTCAACTTCCAATCTCCATACCGCTCACTGCACCTATCATGCCGCTACGCGAGAGTCTAAGAATTTCATCAAAATCCCCTGAACCACAAGTAAACTAAACACTTCATCAACTAGAACCCCCTTTCACTCCACTTATTTGAGAAGAACAATTGCAACACACAACCAAATTCCCATAATCGCAGAAAATCAAACCTCAAGTTTTAGTCTAAATTGGGATAACTCTTTCGGAATCCGTTTACACATAACAGAACCATCAGAATCAAATACCTCCAAATCAATCAAATCACGGAGGTTTCCAATCCCGCAAAAACAACCACAAATCACATGTACAGTCTTACCACATCGAAGGAACTTACCATTTCCTTAATCATGCCGATCCAAACCACTACTAGGTTGACTCACCTTATTCCGATTTCTCCTTGACTAACCTTAAGAATCAATACCTCTATTAAATCATATAACGGATCCCAATCAACACTCATCCCGAGTGACAAAAATCGCGAGACCTCGTTGTTTCAATACCCATAAGCCATTTCATACCTTCCTCGTGTACTCCATAGTATCTTCAACTGATGCACCTGCGCTGATTAGATCTTTTACGAATCTCAAGTTGTTTCTCCCACTTCTCTAACACTGCACCGCAGACCCGATGATAACATTAGAATATTCCAAGTACCTTTCACAATCTGCTGCAAAACCCAGTCTTCAACCACATAATGAACCTGAAAAAATCTTTAAGCACCACACCTTAAATCTTGAATCCACTAGGACCATTATTGAGAGTCGCCCACTCTAATCTAATCTCGATTATTTAACCAAATAACTAGTGTTCCTCTAGAATATGAGCACTCTCATGAAGCAACCGGATGAATCCTTTTCCTTGCCCATCACATCCACAGAAGCATAACATCTGAGTTATCCCCAGTACATGCACACGAATCAATACGGCGAAATGTAATACATATATGTCAAACTTCCTTGTTCAAAATTCCTCGTCCTCTTGGTCATAAATAATCCACCAATACGTCGATAACCAGAATTACACAGGCACACGACCACGTGACTCACTTGTAGATGGTGGGCTCCCCCACTTAGATTTACGCTACAACCACGTAGATCGAGACCCCGCGATGACCTCTTCTTCCTGTTACCATGCCCCCACACCGTTGCTCAGCCAAATTTCTCATAAGTTCTTGTTGGACTAATCATAACACATCCCGAATTATCCCCCACAATCGTACACTCGACCTCTTAACCATCGTACCATCTTCTTCAAGTGATACAAGCTCACCTCGCAGTACATTTATCCCATGTTGGGTAGAAAGTAGAACTCTAAGTAGGGACTTCATCAAAACCACACAATCATCAACCTACTCACACGAGATAGCCCACCTACGTAACATCATATCGACCTCCTCCAACGTCATTGCTATAGTTACATCCATCATGAAATCAACTGACTTCCGTGGGTCCACACTGATTCACCATCCGTAAGAATCCCTTCATCCATTAAGATCACCCGAAGGTCCAACAACATGTTTGAAACTCGAAGTCGTAACTCACCCAAGACCATGACCGAATACTTTACTTTTTCCTATATTCCAATCAAGCCCTTCTCGTAACATTCAAAATTCCCAAGCATAGAAACCACCTCAGATATCATCTCCATCTAACCATTAACACTAGAAATGCTGGCTCGATTCTGAAGTCACAACGCACAACCCTCTCTGATAACTTCCTCTTAGGTTCCATCTCATAACACCGTGCCCAAAGGCAGCCAAATGAAGACCAACATGCCGATGAGCCTCAATGTATTTAATCAAGGATGACAACACCAAAATATTAACAAGAATTCCACCAAATTCAAAAATATCAAATCTCGACTGTAGGCAACATCAACACTAGGCTGAAATGACAGAACACCCCTCCACAAGGTGATGATAATAGCCCACTCGAATATGCAGGGAGAAATATCCTGCACCACATCTGCGGTACCTTTACAAATCCTCGATGCCCAATTGATAACAAACGCCCAACACCGTATAAGAATGAGTAGAAAGGAAACGAAGGCATAAGCCCCAATTAAATCAAATCGCACGACGAGGAATCAAGAAGGGAAGTGCTCCTAATAGCCTAGCAGCCTCTCAAACATAAGTAAAGATGTCTCCGTACCGATCCTCAAGACTCTACTAGACTTTCTCATGAATCGTGAGACCTAAGTGAACCTAACGCTTTGATACCAAGTTGTCATGACCCAAAATCCACTATAGGCCGTGATGGCGCCCAACGTCGCCGTTAGGCAAGCCAACACTTAGCTATTCATTTTTATTATTTTTAAAATCATGAATCTTATTTAGATAGAGAGGTAAGTGAATTAAAATAAATCATAGTTACGTACAATTTAATTGAAATAGTGAGTAAAAGTGTAACAATGTAAACAATCCACAAACAAATTCTAGAACACCCCCAAAACCAGGTGTCACAAGTGCGTGAGCATCTACTAGAAGGTACAATAACAATACAACATCTTTCTGGAATACAAGTTAGACAGGAAAAATGTAAATAATTCTAATGGAGACTCTGTATGCTGCAGATCGTAACATGGGATGCAGCTCACCATAAATTCCCTACAATAACCGCGCCTTTGCGCCAAAAGACCACCAGGAATATATATACCTGCAAAATAAATACAGAAGTGTAGCATGAGTACGTAAATCAATGCGTACCTGGTAAGTATCTAGCCTAACCCTGGAGAAGTAGTAACGAGGGGTCGACATCGACACTTATTAGTGGTCCAATAAATCAAGTACAATAGAAAGTAAACAAGTATGAGGCATGGTAAATAAATAGTGTAAACAAGTATAGGTACTTGGTACGATCCTCCTCTGAACAGTAAACTCAAGATCTCCATTTAGCGGTTACCTCCTCAATCGGGGTATATATATAAAATAGTCCCCACCAGATAGGCCGTCACAATTCAAATCAAGAAACTCACGGATACACTGGCTTCTTGTCAAATATTACGCACGAGACTACCAAGGCGAACGACCCGATCCCATAAGAGTGTTTCATGAAGTTACTGAGGCGAACGACTCAATCCCATAAGAGTATTTTATAGAAATGCCGAGGCGAACGACCCGATCCCATAAGAATATATACATGATACTGCCGAGGCGAACGGCCCGATCCTAAAAGAATATGATGTTGCCGATGCGAACGTCCCGATCCCATAAGAATATAATACTGCTGAGGCAAACGGCTCGATCCTATAAGAATATGATACTGCCAAGGCGAACGGCTCGATCCCACAAGAATATGATACTGCCTAGTATAATATACAGATCCCATAAGAATATGATACTACCGAGGCGAATGGCCCAATCCCATAAGAATGTGGTTCATAATCCTACCGAGGGGAATGACTCGATCAACATAAGAATGTGGTACATAATCCTGCCGAGGCGAATGGTCCGATCCCATTAGAATAAAGAAGCTCTAACAGGTCCTTGACCCCACTCACGAATATACGTATGAGTTATGAAATTTAAAGAAGCTTTTCGATGAAAACGCACAACGCAGGAGAAATTCATAGGGGACAACACAATTATTCCACAGCTAATCAAATAGTTCGTCAAACCTCTACAATAGCGAGTCCATCACTCTACGTAAGCCTAGTCTCAGGTCGTAACGCGAAATAAAGGAATTAAACAGATAAGGATAACTCAAATAGTATAATTAAAGCATGGCGTGAACCTAAGACTACCCGGACAAAACTAGGAATTCTAGCATACGTACGGGCACTCGTCACCTCATACGTGCGCAACTCCCACAACATGTAGCATATAACAAGAATAACACCTACGAGGGTAAATTCCCCTTCACAAGGTTAGACATGAGACTTACCTCGCTCTGAAGTTCCATAACCGGCTCCAATGCCTCTCTAACACCTCAAATCGATGCCTATCGATCCAAAACTGGTCAAACAACGTGCAAACTAATAAAATTATACTCTAATACTCATAATTAATCAATTTATAACAATTCCTAACACCGTTCAAAAAGTCAACAAAGTTAACCCTCGGACCCACATGCCCGGATTCTAAAAATTTTCGAAGATAAATATCACCCATAACACCACGAACTCATATATATATATATAAAATTTATTCCTAATTCCATGTCTAATTTCGTGGTCAAAATCCAAAAATATGATTTATAGGTTTTTCTTCAAAAATCCCATAATTTTCCACAATTTCCATGTTAAATCCTTATAGAATCTATGTAATTAACTTACAATATGTGGGAATTACTTACCTTGTAATAGATGATGAAAATCTTGCCTCTAAGAGCTCCAAATATCGCCAAACCAAATGAAATTGTGAGAGAAATGGGCTAAGTCCCGAAATGAAGTCTTAATAACAGCCTCAGATGTCGCATTTGCGATAAGAGGCTTGCAAATGCGGTGGTCGCAAATGCGAATTTGACGTCGCAAATGCGAATCCCGACTAACACTGTCTGCATCGCAAATGCCACCAAAGTCTCGCAAATGCGAGCTCAGTGACTGCGCAAAAGCGACAGTTTGTTCGCAAATGCGAACTCCCCTGCCCCAGCCCATCTTTGCAAAAGCGAGAATGATCTCGCAACTGCGGCTATCGCAACTGCGACTATCGCAAATGTGATAAAAACCTTGCAAATGCGAGAACAGTGCACCAGAACTAGTTGAACCTCTACCAACTCCTCCAAAACACTTCCAAAACTCATTCGAGCCCTCGGGGCTCCAAACCAAACATCCACATAAGTCTAAAAACATAATGCGAACTTGCTCGCACGATCAAAACAACAAAATAACCTCTAGAAGCACGAATCGGATGCCAAAATGTATAAAAATCACAATTAACTTCAAGAAGTTCTAGAATTGCAACCAATCGTCCGAACCACATCAAATCAACTCCGAATGATACCAAATTTTTCAGGCAAGTGCCAAATGATGAAACAGACCTCTTCCAAGTCCCGAACCCAAAATCCGAACCCGACAGCCTTAAATTCAAACCATGGTCAAACTTAGGAAAAATTCCAAACTTTCAAACATTCAAACTTTGACAAAACGCGTCTGATTCATACGTAAACATTCCAGAATGATGCCAAACTTTACGCACAAGTCACAAATCATGATACGAACCTATTCCAAGGCTTGGAACCCCAAACAGTCATCGATAACACCAAAGTCCATTGCAAACCAAACTTAGGAAATTCTAAAACCTTCAAAATGCCAACTTTCCATATTAAGCGCCAAAATGCTCCCGGACCACCCGATACTCAACTTGAACATACGCCCAAGTCCAAAATCATTATACAAACATATTGGAACCTTCAAATCCCAATTTTGAGGTCGTTTACTCAAAATCAAACCTTAGTCAACTCTTCTAACTTAAAGCTTCCGAATTTAGAATTTTCCTTCCAAAACAACTCCGAACTTCCCGAAATTCAATTCCGACCACTCATACAAGTCATAATGCATAAAGTGAGGCTACTTAAGTGTGACGACCCGACTTGTCATTTTGAGAATTTACATTCTGTTCAGTGACTTAAGGTCCCGAGCAACTTCGTAATATGTATTATGACCCACGAGTGTGGTCGAGTTTGGTTTTCGTTAGATTCAGAATTTAATTAGAAGAATTATCCTTATTTTTGAATCTTAAATGAAAAGAGTTGACCGGAGTTTAACTTTTGAGCAAACGACCCCGTAATATGATTTTGATGGTGTCAATAGCTTCGTATGGTGATTTCGGACTTAGGCGTATGTCCAGATTTGGAAGTCCATAGGACAATTCGATGCATTTTGGCAAAAGTTAGACAATGGAAGATTTTTAGAAAGTTTGACTGGGAGTGGACAATGGAAGATTTTTAGAAAGTTTGACCGGGAGTTCACTTTATAGATATCGGGGGCGAAATTCAATTTCGGAAATTGGAACAGCTCCATTATATGTACAAAATTTGAAGTCATTTCGGATTGACTTGATATGTTTCGTCACAAGTTATAGAATTTGGAAATTTCATAAACTCATAAGTTTGATTCGAGGTGCGATTCATAGTTTTGGTGTTGTTTGATGTGATTTGAGGCCTCGACTAAGTTTGTATCATGTTTTAGGACTTGTTGCTATATTTGGTCAAGGTCCCAAGGGCCTCGGGTGTGTTTCAGGTGTGTTTCGTGTGTTATCGGATCATTTTGGGCTACTTTGGATGCTGGTTTTTTGATGTCTGGTGTTGTTCTTCACATTCGCGTGGTTCCTCTCGTGTTCGCGAAGAAAGATTTGGCTTCTGGGATTTTGTTCTTCGCGTTCGCGAAGAGACTCTCGCGTTCGCGAAGAAGGAATTCCTGCTGTCCATCACCCGACTTTAGAAGCTTATATCTTGCAATGTATAAGGAATTTGGAGATGATCCAAAAATAAAAGTTGTATTCCTTTGTGTCTAGTTTTCAGAAATGTAAACCTTTTGGTATTTGGAGTTGTGTACAAAACGTTATGGTAGACACACTATAGGCTGTCTGGGAAGAGTTTAGAAATCGTGAAGAAGAAATTTCTGCTACACAGGGCTGATTTTGGAAGCTTATACCTCGAAATCTATAAGGAATTGGGAGATGAGAAAAATATTAATGTTGTAGATCTTGATTTATAGTTTTCAAAAAGTTAAACCATTTGTCATTTAGAGTTTTGTATAAAAAGTTATGACCATTGTACTAAAGGATGTCTGAGAGGAGTTTGGAAATGGCTGTGGAAGGATTTGTTCATCGCGAACGCAAGGGGAAGATCGCGAACGTGAGGGGAAGGTCGCGAACGCGAAGAACAAAACCCTGGGCAGTAGAATAAAGTCCAAAAATGAGACTTCATCTCATTCCTCCATTTTTGGACGAAGAAAGCTCGGGTGAGGCGATTGTTTGAGGGTTTTTCAAGGAAAACATTGGGGAAAGAATTCCTAACTCGATTTTGGTTAAAATACATGAATCTATTGTTGTTTTTATTATGAAATTAGTGAATTGGGTTGAAAATGGTAGAATTTTCTATACCTTAAATTGAGGATTTGGAGGTCGATTCGTTATCGGAATTTGATAAAATTGGTATGGTTGAACTCGTATCAGAATGGGTGTTCGGATTTCGTAAAAATTCTGTCGGGTTTCGATGAATTTTAATGAAGTTATAAATTAATTTGGATAGATTTGTGCTGTCCATAGGTCAATTCAAGCAAGAAGGCTATTGTGGAATATCGACATAACTTAAAAAAGGTAAGTATCTTGCCTAACCTTAAGTGGGGGAATTACCCCTTAGGCATTGAGTCTTATGTAAAAATTGTGTAATTGAAAGCCGTGTACGCGAGGTGACGAGTACGTACTTGGTTTATATGTGCAAATTATATCGGTTAAAATTCGTAGACACCCTTATGTATTAAATTGAAAAATTGTTGGAACTTAGTAAATCCTTGATTTGCTATGCCTCATTCCTTGTTTGCCGAGTTTGTATTTTATATGATAATTTGGGGTGATCGTCACTTGGATTTTTATGTGAATTCCGTGTGTTTGTTGATTTGATATTTATTGGAATTAATTTCATTATGGATTTTCCATCTGCAAATAATTATTAAATAAGTTTAAATTGAGGCGTTAATATATTTATCAAAATTTGGATTTAAGAAGGCGTTGTCCTATGTTGAGTTACTTTTTCATCTCTGTTGTTGTTTTTGAGGTGTTATATACGTTGTGTGGAGCCTTGGGCTATTTGTGATATGAAATTATTGTGTTGTGTTGTCGTTATAATGTTCCGTGTGAATTGTTGTGTGATTTGAGTTATTATTATATGTCACGACCCAAATTCTCCCTCCGTTATCGTCGTGACGGCACCTAGTCTCTACGACTAGGTAAGCATAACACTTGCGGAAATGAAATGAAAAACATGAAAATTAACAACTAACAGTAACAAATATTTTAATAAGCAATTGAGATGTCGCTCGACATATACAATAATCAACTCTCGAAATATACATGACACTCCCAAGACCCGGAACACCGTAAGTCACAAGCTTCTAAGAAGTTCTAACTATTCTATACATCAGTGTCTATAGAAATAAGAGAAGAATCAACATAGGGGGGATAGAGGGGGACTCCGAGGATCTGCGGGCGCGGGATCTGTGGGCGCGGGCAGATGTACCTTGAAGTTCTCCGAAAACAGCAACGACTGCAACTAAGGACGAGGCTGGTAAAAGGAACCTGGATCTGCACACGAAAAACACGTACATGAAAGGGCGTGAGCAAACCACAACGGTACCCAGTAAGTGCCAAGACTAACCTCGGTCGAATAGTGATGAGGTTAGGTCAAGGCCCTACTGGTATATAGTAAATAAGTAGGAGAGTATAACAATATAATAAGAGACTAGAATTTAACCAAAGGAGAACATAGAAAAGTAGCAATGCAGAACACAGGGATAAATAACAATGGATCTCCCGAGATACTGTCTCGTAGTCCCAAAATAAAAGTGCAAGGAGATCTCCCGAGGTACCGCCTCGTAGTCTCAAAAGTAAATATGCAAGGACAACTCCCGAGGAACCGCCTCGTAGTCTCAAAAGTAGATGTGTACGGAGATCTCCCGAGGAACCGCCTCGTAGTCTCAAAAGTAAATATGCACTAGGGATCTCCCGGGATACCGTCCCATAGTCCCAAAGTAAATACGCAGCTCAAACAAATAGATATAACAGTTACAGCAAGAAGCCTATAATTTACACTAAGTACAAGTCAAGAAAGAAGCGAGATTTACTAAACATGCTGCAAAGAGTTTAAATAGGCAATTAGGACACGTAGACATGCTATTCTAGGCTAACATTATAGATACACATGCTAGTATACTCAGATAAGATGAAAACAGGCTATTACTCGGTAAAGAAAATCAGGTTTTTCCACAAATAGCCCGTGTACGCACTCGTCACCTCACGTACACGGCGCTCACATATCATAACAACACCAAACCCTAAGGGGATTTCCCCCATACAAGGTTAGGCAAGCCACTTATCTCGAACCAAGCTCAATCAATCAGTAACAATGCCTTTTCCACGAATATCCAACTCTGAATGGCCCAAATATACCCAAAATCAACTATATACCATAAATACAACTATAAGAAATTAATCTAATTAATGAAATCAAAGCTAAAGCAAGAAATTAGAAAATCGCTCCAAAAAGTCTCCCCGGACCCACGTCTCGGAATCGAGTAAAAGTCACAAAATATAAACACCCATTCACTCATGAGTTCACTCATACCAAAATTACTCAAATCCAATACCAAAATCTTAATCAAAATCCCAAAATTCGGCCTAAGAACTTTTCTCTACTTTTCCCCAAATTTTCAACCCCAAATCTGAAATTAAATGGAGAAGACAACTATAGATTAATGGAATACAACCAAAAATGAGTTAGGAATCATTACCCCAAAGCTTCCTCTGAAAATCCCTCGAAAAATCGCCAAAGCCCGAGCTCTCAAGTCCAAAAATGAAGAATGAAATAAAACCCTCACACTTAGCCCTTTTTCTGCCAGAGATCTCGCTTCTGCGAGCCTTCAACCACATCTGCGGTACCGCACCTGTGGAAATACCATCGCAGGTACGAAAATCACTTAAGGGGGATTGGGTCCGCATCTGCGAACAAGGGCCACATTTGCGGGCCCGCACCTGCGCTCCTCTTCCTCTTCTGCGTGTCCGCTTCTATGGATCTATTGCCGCACCTATGGCCCTATCTTGATAGGGCCTAAACCGCTTCTGCGGCTCCATGGTCGCTTCTGCGGCGCTGCACCTACGGCTCAAAGTGCGCAGGTGCGATTACACCAGGTGCAACAGCTTCAGCAATTGCATAAGTCCCAAACTCAATCTGTTAAGCATTTGAAACACACCCGATGCCCCCGGGACTCAACCAAACATACCAACCAGTCCTAAAACACCATACGGACATAGTCGATCCCTCAAACCACATCAAACAATGCTAAAATCACTTATCATCCTCCGATTGAAACTTAAAGAACTTGAAACTTCAAAATTCAACAACCGATGCCGAAACCAACCAAACCACGTCCGATTGACCCCAAATTTTGTACACAGGTCATATTCAACCCTACGGACCTACTCCAACTTTCGGAATTGGGATCCAACCCCGATATCAAATATTCTACTACCGGTCAAAATCTCCTAAACTTCGACTTTCGCCATTTCAAGCCTAAATGAGCTACAGACCTCCAAAACACAATCCGGACACATCACTAAGTCCAAAATCACCTAAAGGAGATAACAAAACCAACAGAACTCTATCCCGGAGTCGTCTTCACACAATTCCGACTACGGTCCAAATCCTAAGGCTTAAGCTTCCGTTTAGGGATTAAGTATCCTAAAACACTCCAAAAACTAAAACAAAACCTCCAGGCAAGTCACAATATTAGAAAATAGATATGGGAGAAGCAATTAATAGGGGATCGGGGCTATAACTCTCGAAATGACCGGCCGGGTCGTTATATTACGAGGACATAAGGGTGGCATTCCACTGTTAATATTGTGTGGGTATAAGGGTGGCTATTAAATAGAGTGATAAGGATGGCTACTGATATTGTCAGGGCGAAGGAATAAGGGAGGCTATTATAGGAGTGATAAGGGTGGCTATAGGAGAGATAAGGGTGGCTATTGTCAGGGATGATACGTGATGATGTGGGGTTATTGTAACGACCCAACATGTCGTTTTGAGCATTTGCATTTCGCTCGGTAGTTTACGGGTGCGAGTAACACTGTATGATGTAGTTTGACTTGTGTGAATCGTCGGTTTTGATTTTCAGGTATTTCGGAATCGAATTGGAAGAATGGATTTCATTGTTGAAGCTTTAAACTGGGAGAGTTGACCAAGTTTTACTTTTGGTGAATTTGAACCCGGATCGGAATTTTGATGGTTCCGGTAGGTCCGTTGGGTGATTTTGAACTTAGGAGTACATTCAGATTGTGATTTGGAGGTCCGTAGTAGAATTTGGCTTGAAATGGCGAAAGTTGAAATTTGAAAAGTTTGACTGAGAGGGGACTTTTTGATATCGGAGTCGGATTCCGATTCTAGAAGTTGGAGCAGGTCTGTAATGTCGAATGTGACTTGTGTGCAAAATTATCGGACGTGATTTGATAGGTTTCGGCATCGGTTGTGGAAGTTAAAGTTTCAAAGTTCATTGAATTTGAATTGAGGTGTGATTCATCATTCCGATGTTGTTTTGTGTGTTTTGAGACCTCGAGTAGGTCCGTGTTATGTTGTTGGACTTGTTGGTATATTCGGACGGGGTTCTAAGAGGCTCAGGCGTGTTTCGGATTGTGTTTAGACTATTTTTCTCTATTTTGGCCTTGCTGGTGTGTTCTGGCTTTTTGGTGCATTGATTGTTCTTCGCCAGCGCAGATCAGTTGATGCGATCGCGTAAAGGGTAAATGGAGCTGGGCTTTTCTTATTTGCGGTCGCGATTGACCAGAAGCGATCATGTAGCTTTGTGTTGAAGATTGTTCGCGTTCGCGTAGGTGTGCACACGTTCGCATTGTAGAGTTGAGCTAGGCACGTCTTCATGGCTTCTTCAGCATGTTCGCGAGCTTGGGGCATGCGTTCGCATAGGTTCCTTTCGAGACTAAGCGGTTTGTGCTTCGTGATCGCATAGCTTATTACGCGATCGCGTAGTGTATTTTCAGGGGCAGTGCATTTTCTTCTTCGCAATCGCGAAGGTATTTCCGCGATCGCGATTCATTGATTCGCTCAGTGATTATAAAGTACTCTATTTCGAGGGTTTCGGCCATTTTTACATTTTGGGAGCTATGGAGCTCAGATTGAGGCGATTCTTGAAGCAATTTTCACCATGTGAATTGGGTAAGTGTTCTCTATTCGGTTTTGGTTATATTCCATGAATCTATCTTCGATTTTAGCTTTTGGTTGATGAATTTTAAAGAGGAAATTGGGAGGTTTGACCTTAAGTTTCCTAATATGAATTTTTGAGTTTTGAACATCGAATTGGGGTCAGATTTGAGTGAAACTAGTATGGTTGGACTAGTAATTGAATGGGTTGTTAGATTTTGTAAATTCGTTCGGGTTCCGAGGTGTGGGCCCGGGTTGGGATTTTGGCCGATTTTGGGCTTTTGATTCAAGATTAGATCTTTTTCGATTGGGATGATTTCCTTTAGCATTGTTTGACGTACTTGAGTTGTTTTTGGTTAGTTTCGAGCTGTTCGGAGGTCGGAACGCGCAGGCTGGCATTTAGGAGCACTGCTTGGCCTGCTCGGTGTTGGAATTGGCTTATTCGAGGTAAGTAACTCTTCTAATCTTGGAGCTGAGGGTATGAAACCCCGAAATACGTGTTATGTGATTTGTGTTGAGGTGACACACATGCTAGGTGACGGGCGTGTGGGCGTGCACCATGTGAATTGGCACTCTGTTATTTCCATGACACTGAATAGTGGCCCTATTTTGTTGATATCTGTGTTTTCACCATGTGATAAAGTAATTGAGCTGTCAATCATGCTAGATATTATGTTTAGGATTTATACCGATATTGTTTGGACCCATAGTGGTCGTTTCTTACCGTCATCTCACTGATTTCATTGATATTTCGTACTCAGTCATATTCATGCATTCATACGATATTTCAGTCTCAGATATTATTTATTGACACATCATATCATTGTTGTCGGGCTAGTTTTATGACATTGTGAGCCCGTGAGTGAGACTAGAGGGATTGATAATTGAGTGAGGCCGAGGGCCTGAGTGAGAGTGATATTTTGGGATCGGGATGCACGCCGCAGCATATTATATTGATTATATTTTATATGGATCAGGTTGCACGCCACAACGAGAATATAGCTTATATATATATATATATATATATATATATATATATATATATATATATATATATTATTGGATCGGGTTGCACGCTGTAACGGTATTGGATCGGGCTGCATGCCGCATAAATATAGTGCTTGGGCTGAAGGATCCCCTCCGGAGTTTGCACACCCCTAGTGAGCGCAACCGACTTTATATATGTGGATCGGGTTGCACGCCGCAACAGACCTTATGGTCATATATGGATCAGGCTGCACGCCGCAACAAGTATTGTACAGTGCTAAGTGATTGAGTGTGCTGAGCATTGAGCATAGTGAGAGAGAATGCGAGACAGTGAGATTGAGTACTCTGAGAGTGTGAGTACATGAGCTCATAATTGAGATGCATTGCATTTGACATGCGTACTTGAGATACATGCATAGAGATGCATTTTCTTCCGCTACCCGGTTTTGGGGACATTTATGATTTTACTTGCATCTTGACATATAGGCATAGAGAAGTACTTTCCTCATGCTATCTGAAAATGAAACATCTTACTATTTGTTGAAAGAAGTTTTGGGAAAAATCACAGTTTTCAAACTTACTCATATTTTGGCTTTTTCGGTAAAAGATTTGGATTTTCACTGAGATACTTGAAAAGAAATGCCTATTTTTCTGGAACTGTGAACGGACTGAGCCTTTTATTTCTGAGATACTCTTTTGTTACGTGTACTATGCTGTTATGAACTGTTGTGGAATATTGGTGTTGGACCAAACCTTTTTGTTAGCTCGTTACTAATTTAAACCTAAGGTTATGTTTGTTACTTATTGAGTACATGGGGTGGTTGTACTTATACTACACTTCTGTACATTGCGTGCAGATGTTGGCTGCTGATATTGATGTGTTCGATGGGAGCTGGATTGAAGATGTACCTGCATCCCTGCTGTAGCTGCCTCTTGGTCATGGTAGCTTTAGATCCGTAAAAACTCTGTTTATGTACTATTCAAACAGTTTATGTATTTATTTCATTTCGGCTTTGTAAACTCCATTCTTAGAAGCTCATGATTTGTACTACCTGTTCTTGGGGAATGTATTAGATTCAAATATTTCTTTACTTAATTGCTTTATTAATTGTTATTAGAATTGGTTATTGGTTAATTGGCTTACCTAGCAGGTTGGGTTAGGTGCCATCATGACTAGTCGGATTTTGGGTCGTGATAATGTGGTATCAGAGCTCTAGGTTCATAGATTCTACAAGTCATGAGCAAGTGTCTAGTACAGTCTTGCGGATCGGTATGATGACGTCCATACCTATCTTCGAGAGGCTACAGGACATTTAGGATATACTTCCCATATTTCTTTCCTTATCATGCGACATTGATTCAGCTTGAAGCATAACTCTTTGAATTCCTTCCATGCATTCGTATGCACATACGAGCGCTCGGTATCAGCTGTGCATTCACTGACTTGTGATTCCATGGTTGAGGTGCGAGATGTAATTTTTGGCATGCTGATGATGGGCCAGTCTGGAGGACATGATACCGGTTTTTGACTGTGACTTGAGCGCATAGATGTTGATTGTGTGAGCACGTTCTTTTGGATATATATGTCCGGTATTGTCCCTATTAGTGGATTTTGTGGATGGATGGCACGTGATGAGTATGATGTGACTGCGAGATGTGTTCATATGGTTTGAATGTGACGAGAAGAGTTTACTTGAGATGTAGCAAGAACTATTGGGTGTTTGATTTCTATCTTGATTTGGCGTATGACCTCGAGTTATGGTTGTGTTGAAGGACCTCTTATGTTGTTTAGTTGTGGAGTGCAGTAGATTTCATGTCTTGTTATGAGTTCAGACTCAGGAAGATTAAGTGATTGCGTAATAGTTATGACTGTGGAAGAGTATAGAGAGATGTCAGCTTGAGGCAGAGTAGGTGGGTTATCTCTTGCGAGGTGTCCTGAGGTTATGTGGCCCTTATGATGTTTTGTATAGAGTTCTCTTTTAACAGTGAATGATATATGTTGCAATTTGAGTTTGGATCGCTTGTTGAATTTGGCTTGACTATTACAAGGGTGAATGCGAGATTTGAAGATAATGTGAAGCATAAGATGGCTTGCGTTACATGAGCTCAAGAAGTATTTGGTTGAATCTCACTGCGATATTATGGCAGTAATAGAGTATGGGCATTGTGAGTTGTGTGTTTTGATCTATGGCTTTGAGCCAAGTGGGGGAGTCTACTATCGACAAGTTGATTGCACGGTTATGTGTTATATTGGTTTCGGTTCGAGGTATACTGGTGAATCAACTATGACTGCAGGGGTTGAGATTGAGGATGACTCGAGTAAGGGAATTTCTGGAAATGGGTTTTATTACACTCTATGGGTATATGGGAATTAGAAAATAATTGAGTGGTTATTCGCAAACGATGTAGCGTACAAGGAGTAGGAATTTGCTCAGTTGCTTAGGAGTATGGGTTACTCTTTATTCCTTTGGGTGTTGGTGTGCTAATGGGGCACAGGCCGTTCGGTCCGTTTGGTCGGTTTAATTGAGATTTGAGTAGAGTGAATGACTCTCGAGAATGGTTCTGATGGATTCAAGATTTATATGTAGCGATTTGGAATTTTCAAGATTTATATATGGCTAGAAACTGGGTGTTACATTAGATGGTGTCGAGACTTGTGGCATTTTATATCATTGTGGATTGTCCATTTCAGTATCAAGAAGGTGAAGGAAACAATTTTAGGTTCACATAAGGTCTCTTTAGAGTGGGTGCCTCTGTTGTGGTGCTTTGGGGGGAGTTAGTGGCTTATGGGCCTTAGGGCGTTATGGTTTTATACTAGGGTCTCTTGTGTGGTGAATTTTGGTTAGGGATCGTGGTGTTCTAGCAAGGAGAAGTATCAATTTTAAGGCAATTTGGAAAGGATTTGGAGAAATAGGACTGCTTGGTAGTAGGTTGGGTTAGCACAGTAATGGGTATGATCGGTTCTTTGGGTACTTATGATGTGGCTAGTCTCTACAGGCATTTCGTGGCAATGCTCTTGGGTTTTGGCAACCTGCGTCGCTGGGTTGAGTTAGAGAGATTCAGTTCAGATAACTTGGTTATGTGCAAATGTGTTTTGAAGAGTTCTCAATGGTTTTTACCAAGGTTTGAGGGGTATATTTCCTGTTGGCATGGGAAGCATGTGGTGTATAGTGAATTTCTCCTAGATGAAATCAAATGGAAGGTCCTTGGCTAATTGAGTATGTAGTTGCTTGTGACTCATAGCGGACTATGAAGTTCTCATATTTTTCATATGATGGCATGGTATATACTGTGTGTTATGTGGGATTGAGATTTACGTGAGCGGGATCACAGTTCTATTTGGAAGCATGGACGGTTTCAGATGACTAGGTAAATGATATTACTATTTGGCATAGCTTGATAAGAGTATACATTTCAGAAGGGGCAATGTGTTTTGATAAATGGATATTTCACTGGTACTGCGACACTCTTTTGGTTGATCGACTGTTGATATTCAAATTTTTCTATGTGGCACGGAAGAATTTTAGAAGTATTCCTCGTGGGATGATCGTGTATGAGAGATGTATTAGATATTCTGGCGGTGGAGTTGGAATTAAATATGGTGATTCGGGTGTTCTATGGATTTGGATATTAGGAGTTCTCAGGAGCAGATTATTTCATGGTTGTGGACTGTGAAGTTGTGGCCGAAGCTAGCCAGATAATAGAATATGTTATGATTCAGTCATTGTGGACTTTCAGAGGTTATTTATCTATCTGTGGGTGACTAGAGCTGATTTGGGAGTCCATTGGTAGGTCCAATTAGGATGTGTATTCTACACCGAGCCTAATTGGTTGGCTCATTTCTAATGTTGAGGGATGTGCTATTCGGTTGTTGTTGAGCTTATTCGTGTTCTGAAATGGTCTGTGAGTTACTCTTCTATGCTACGGGGAGTTTTGATTAATTGGTTATGTGCACATATGATGCGGTTCTATTGTGGCCTTATAGCGGAATTTGAGCAAGAAGAGTATTGGGTATTGCTTAGTTGATGGCATATTTGTTATGTTCTTTCGGGTTTTGTGTGGCATGGTGTCATTTGCTTCTCCGTGGTTATGGTAATTCACTTTGAGTACTTGATGTCGAATTGCGCATGGTTTTTGTGTTTTTTGCAGGGTGGCTTGAGGTGTTTCATATGGACCAGTATTTGGATAGGGTCGCGTATTGCAATAGAGTTATGTGGAAATATGATCCTTTTTGTTGGATTCGCATGTTATGGTTCTATGGTGTGTGATGGGTTTAAGCATTTCGTGGTGGTGGTACTTGATGAGTTTGCGGGACGGGTTCTCTCGTTTGAGTCATTTTCCATGATTGAGTACATTTGGAATGTTGCTATTTGGTGCACGGATTGCACGGGTTGTGACTTTAGATTGTATTGATGTGTCATGTCACTAAAGTGGCCGTGTTGGATGAGATGAGGTCATTGGACCTAGAATGGATGCTATGAGATTTGATTGTGGTATATTTGGAAGGATAATATCGGAAGTCGGCTTAGAAATTGGCTATAGTTCTTGTAGAAGGAGAGGGAGCTCCATGACCTGTTGATTTGATGGACGATTATGAATTCTACATGTTTCTTTCATCATCGGCTGTACGAAGGTTTTAGAGCGAGGCTTTGTTTGATATGAGATCTATTACCGGTATTGGATTGTTTTGAGCACCTACTGTGATTTGAAATTTTCGCTATGAGAATTTGAGTTATGTGGTACATCATGTGATTATATCTTCGGTTATAGATATGGCTTGATACAGCTTGTTCAGACTTATACAGTGTGTAGATGCGAGATTCTGATCTTATAGAAATTGTGGATGTTAGAAATTGGATTCTAAGGTTTATGGGCTAGGTTGAATTAAGGAACTACAGTTGTGTTGTGTTGTCGGGCCTATATGGGATAGGGTGACGTGAGATAACCTCCGGGGTATGTGCATGATAAGGTTATACGACGGTTTGATGGCTTTGAAAACAACTATGGACAGTTCGAGGATGAACGCATGTTTAAGTGGGAGAGGATGTAACGACCCAACCGGTCGTTTTGAGCATTTGCATTTTGCTCGGTAGTTTACGGGCGTGAGTAGCTTTGTATGATGTAGTTTGACTTGTGTGAATCATCGGTTTTGGTTTTCAGGTATTTCGGAATCGAATTGGAAGAATGGATTTCATTGTTTAAGCTTTAAACTGGGAGACTTGACCAAGTTTGACTTTTGGTGAATTTGAACGCGGATCAGAGTTTTGATGGTTCTAGTAGGTCCGTTGGGTGATTTTGGACTTAGGAGCACGTTCGGATTGTGATTTGGAGGTCCGCAGTAGAATTTGGCTTGACATGGCGAAAGTTGGAATTTTGAAAAGTTTGACCGAGAAGGAACTTTTTAATATCAGAGTTGGATTCCGATTCTAGAAGTTGGAGCAGGTCTGTAATGTCGAATGTGACTTGTGTGCAAAATTTGAGGTCTATCGGACGTGATTTTATAGGTTTCGGCATCGGTTGTGGAAGTTGAAGTTTCAAAGTTCATTGAATTCGAATTGAGGTGTGATTCGTCGTTTCGATATTGTTTTGTGTGTTTTGAGGCCTCGAGTAGGTCCGTGTTATGTTATTGGACTTGTTGGTATATTCGGACGGGGTCCCGAGAGGCTCAGGCGTGTTTCGGATTGTGTTCGGACTATTTTTCTCTATTTTGGCCTTGCTGGTATGTTCTGGGTTTCTGGTGCGTGGATTGTTCTTCACGATCGCGGATCAGTTGATGCGATCGCGTAAAGGGAAAATGGAGATGGGATGTTTCTTATTCGCGGTCGCGATTAGCTAGAAGCGATCGCGTAGCTTTGTGTTGAATATTGTTCACGTTCGCATAGGTGTGCACGCGTTCGCATTGTAGAGCTGAGCTGGGCACGTCTTCATGGCTTCTTCATCACGTTCGCGAGCCTGGGGCATGCGTTCACATAGGTTCTTTTCGACACTAAGCGGTTTGTGCTTCGTGATCGCATAGCTTATTACGCGATCGTGTAGTGTATTTTCAGGGGCAGAGCATTTTCTTCTTCGCGATCGCAAAGGTATTTCCGCGATCGCGATTCATTGATTTGCTCAGTGATTATAAAGTACTCTTTTTCAAGGGTTTCGGTCATTTTTACATTTTGGGAGCTATGGAGCTCGGATTGAGGCGATTCTTGAAACAATTTTCACCATATGAATTGAGGTAAGTGTTCTCTACTCGGTTTTGGTTATATTGAATGAATCTATCTTCGATTTTAGCTTTTGGTTGATGAATTTTAAAGAGGAAATTGGGGGTTTTGGCCTAAAGTTTCCTAATATGAATTTTTGAGTTTTGAACATCGAATTGGGGTCAGATTTGAGTGAAACTAGTATGGTTGGACTCGTAATTGAAAGGGTTGTTGGATTTTGTAAATTTTGTCGGGTTCCGAGGTGCGGGCCCTGGTTGGGATTTTGGCCGATTTTGGGCTTTTGATTCAAGGATTGATCTTTTTCGATCGAGATTGGTTCCTTTAGCATTGTTTGACATACTTGAGTTTTTTTTGGTTAGTTTTGAGCCGTTCGGAGGTCGGAACACGTGGGATGGCATTGTGGAGCATCGCTTGGCTTAATCGGTGTTGGAATTGGCTTGTTCGAGGTAAGTAACTCTTCTAATCTTGGATCAGAGGGTATGAAACTCCGAAATACGTGTTATGTGATTTGTGTTGAGGCGACGCACATGCTAGGTGACGAACTTGTGGGCGTGCACCATGTGAATTTGGACTCTGTTGTTTCCATGACACTAAATAGTGGCCCTTTTTTGTTGATATCCGTGTTTTCACCATGTGATAAAGTAATTGAGCTGTCAATCATGCTAGATATCATGGTTAGGCTTTATGCCGATATTGTTTGGACCCATAGTGGTCGTTTCCTACCGTCATCTTACTGATTTCATTGATATTTCGTACTCAGTCATATTCATGCATTCATACCATATCTCAGTCTCAGATATTATTTATTGGCACATCATATCATTGTTGTTGGGCTAGTTTCATGACATTGTGAGCCCGTTAGTGAGACTGGAGGGATTAATAACTAAGTGAGGCCGAGGGCTTGAGTGAGAGTGACATTTTGGGATTTGGATGCACGCCGCAACATATTATATTGATTATATTTTATATGGATCGGGTTGAACGCCGCAACGAACCTTCGAGCTATATATATATATATTATTGGATCGGGTTGCATGCCGCAACAGTATTGAAACGGGCTGCATGCCGCAGCAATATAGCGCTTGGGCTGTAGGAGCCATTCCGGAGTCTGCACACCCCCACTGAGCGCAGTCGACTATATATATGTGGATCGGGCTGCACGCCGCAACAGACCTTATGGTCATATATTGATCGGGTTGCACGCCGCAGCAAGTATTGTACAATGCTAAGTGATTTAGTGTGCTGAGCTTTGAGCATAGTGAGAGAGAATGCGAGATTGTGAGATTGAGTACTCTGAGAGTGTGAGTACATGAGCTCATTATTGAGATGCATTGCATTTGACATGCGTACTTGAGAAACATGCATAGAGATGCATTTCCTTCTGCTACCCGATTTTTGGGACATTTATGATTTTACTTGCATCTTGACATATAGGCATATAGAAGTACTTTCCTCATGCTATCTGAAAATGAAACATCTTACTATTTGTTGAAAGAAGTTTTGGGAAAAATCACAGCTTTCAAACTTACTCATATTTTGGCTTTTTCGGTAAAAGATTTGGATTTTCCTGAGATACTTGAAAAGAAATGCCTATTTTTTTGGAACTGTGAACGGACTGAGCCTTTTATTTCTGAGATACTCTTTTGTTACGTGTACTATGCTGTTATGAACTATTGTGGAATATTGTTGTTGGACCCGACCATTTTGTTAGCTTGTCACTAATTTAAACCTAAGGTTAGGTTTGTTACTTATTGGGTACATGGGGTCGGTTGTACTCATACTACACTTCTGCACCTTGCATGCAGATGTTGGCTGCTGATATTGCTGTGTTTGATGGGAGCTGGATTGAAGATGTACCTGCCTCCCGGCTGTAGCTGCCACTTGGTCGTGGTAGCTTTAGATCTGTAAAAACTTTGTTTATGTACTATTCAAACAATTTATGTATTTATTTCATTTTCGCTTTGTAAACTCCATTCTTAGAAGCTCATGATTTGTACTACCAGTTCTTGGGGGAATGTATTAGATTTAGATATTTCTTTACTTAATTGCTTTATCAGTGGTTAATTAGCTTACCTAGCAGGTTGGGTTAGGTGCCATCACGACTAGTCAGATTTTGGGTCGTGACAGTTATTGTGTTGGTAATTTTTATGTGATGATGTGGGGTTATTGCATTGGTAATTTTCATGTGATGTTGTAATTTTCCTTGTGTTTATTCTTATATCTTGTGCAACTTGTCTTGTTGTTTCAGTAAACTTGATAATAGCCCGATCTATGTTGAAATCGTGAGCATGTGGCTATTGCCGGACAGATTATATTATATGGGATCGGGTTGCACGCCACAATATGTATGATTAATATTATATGGGATTGGGTTGCACGCCGTTGCCGGGCGGATTATGTTATTAGCACGTGAACTTTCCGTGTAGATATGATACTAAATTATGGCACGAGGTGGCAGGAAGATATAATAGTTTTATTATTGACATGTGAGTTGTCCGTGCGGTTTTGATAGAAATATGGGCACGAGGTGCCGTGAAAACATGAAAGTGGGAAAGGACCCGTGTTATGAAAATATGAAAGTGGGCTGAGACCTGTGTTTTATGATTATGAAATGAGGTGTCACAGAGTGACTTTTATTTGAAAGAATTTATATTCGAAAGACATTTATTTGAAAGAAGTATATTCAAAAGATATTTATTTGAAAGAATTATATTCGAAAGAAATTTATTTGAAAGAAGTATATTCGAAAGATATTTATTTGAAAGAATTTTATATTCGAAAGATATTTATTTGAAAGAAATATATTCGGAAGGTATTTATTCGAAAGAATTATATGTGAAAGATTTATATTTGAAGGACTTGTTTAATTGGTTGTACTTGTATTCCTTATTCATTTGAGTAATAATTATGGTGTTCTTATAGCCTTGCTGTTTATATCACTGGTTGATTTTTGTTGCTATCACTGCTAGTTGTTTTTCAGTACTATTGTATACTGCTATATTGCACAAGTTATTTGAATAATGAGTGTCTTGACTGTACCTCGTCACTACTCCACCGAGGTTAGTCTTGATACTTACTGGGTACCAACTGTGGTGTACTCATACTACACTTCTGCACATTTTTGTGCAGAGCCAGGTATTGGAGATATCGGACTCGGACAGAGTTAGTATGTTGATCGCAAGGATTCAAGGTAGAGCTGTTGGGTCGTCGCAGTCCCTTGAAATTTTTTCATTTTATTGTACTGTCAACTCTTATTCGAACAGTATTGTATATTCGATCCTTGAGATCGTTGCATGTCTTCAGTTAGAGTTCATGACTCAGTATTACCAGTCTTGGGAGATTGTTATATTTGTTTCCACTTGTGGTTTCAACACTTGTATTAAATTATATGTTTCAAAAACAAAAAATGGCTCGAAGTGAAATTGTAATTGCCTCACCTAGTCTTAGAGACTAAGTGCCATCACGACGCCTACAGTAGGATTTTGGGTCGTGATATCAAGGCCTCAAACTAACGGGCGACGTGCTAGAGCTCAAAACGACCGGTCGGGTCGTTACACTTAAACATTCTGGAATGACGCCAAACTTTACGCACAAGTCATAAATCACAATACGAACCTATTCCAAGGCTCGGAACCTCAAACGGACATCGATAACATCAAAATACACTTCAAACCCAAACTTATGAAATTCTAAAACTTTCAAAATGCCAACTTTCCTTAATAAGCGTTGAAATGCTCTCAAACCACCCGATACTCAACCCGAACACACGCCCAAGTCCGAAATCATCATATGAACTTATTGGAACCTTCAAATCTTGATTCCGAGCTCGTTTACTAAAAAGTCAAACCTTGGTCAACTCTTCCAACTTAAAGCTTCCGAATTGAGAATTTTCCATCCGAATCAACTCCGAACTTCCCGAAATTCAATTCTCAGTACGCGTACAAGTCATAATATATGAAGTGAAGCTACCCAAGGCCTCAAACTGCTAAATGACGCGCTGGAGCTCAAAACGACCGGTCGGATCGTTACACTATACATCAATATATTCTCTATTGGTTCTCTAAGTGATTAATCAACTTTAAAATAAGATAACATGCTATTTCATTTATTATTTTTATCTAGTTATCAATTAATTTTATCATAAATATCTATTCATAATTATTTTATTATATGAAGTTAATGGTATATATTCAGAGCAAAAAAAGAAAAATGATGTTGGAAAAGGCGTGGGTTGTCAAATAAGATAGAATCACTTCTAGAATTCCAAGTGTAGCATTCCAATTCTAGCATTGAGCATGTAATTAGATTGTACCCAAAAAAAAAAGTTGAGCTTGTCAGATGATTCAAATCGTGATAAAATTAACCAAAATATAAAAAGACTAAAAGTATGAGGAGTAAATGTTGAATTTGTTATGAATAAATTGAATTATATATATGAGTATCTATTAAGTAGTTTTATAACTTTTGGAAGAAACTTTTTTGTAGCTTATAAATAATCTACAAAGAATTTTGCTAGCAAAAAGCTTACAAGTAGCTTCACAAGCAGCTTATAAGTAGCTTCACAAGCAGCTTATAAGTACTTGGCAAAGTAACTTTGTAAAGAAACTTGCAAGAAACATCGCAAGCAATTAATAAAATAATATTTTACTATATCACTCCTAATTAAAATATTGGAAAGTAAACTGAAAATGATTAGTAGTTATATTTAACAATAAGGTCGTGATGGCATCAAACGCTAAATTATCTCTTAATTTTTCAAACTGAACAAGTAAATAAACATCTAATTTTAATATAGTGGACAAGTAAAAGTGAACGAATAGAATAACTTACAAATAATTCTGTATTTTTACAAATAGAAAGCTAAATTAATTTATTTTGTACATTAATTTAAAGTGATATAGTATATTATGTTTGTCACGACCCAAAATCCATTAAAAGTCGTGATGGCGCCAGGCACAGCTGTCAGGCAAGCCAAAAATAAATACTTAATTTGTTCTCATTTTTAATATTTTAAAATCATATTTTTCTTCAATTAAACAATAAAAGATGGAATCTACAGTGTAAATAATAATATTTTACAATAATTTTAATACAGGACAACCCAAATCACCCCAAAATCCGGTGTCACAAGTGCATGAGCCTCAACTAGGAATGCAAAATAAAATATAATATTTGTCCGGAATAAAATTCGGACAGGATAATATAAATATTATGAAGGAGACTCTGCTAGCTGCGGACTCGTAACGTGGAATGCAACTCACCTATGTCTCTGCAATAACCGCGCCTCTGCACCCACAAGGCCACTAGACATATATGCACTGCACAAAAATGTGCAGCAACTGTAGTATGAGTACGTAAGTCAACGCGTACCTAATAAGTATACCGCCTAACCTCGAAGAAGTAGTGACGAGGGGTCGACTTTGACACTTATTATGGGCTATAAATAAAATATCAATGATATAATTAAGTATGGATTACGTAGAACGGCTGTAAGCTCAATACCATGAAATAAGTAAATAATTCTTTTGTTAATAAGAAATTTCCAAATTTATTTTCGTCATTTAACATTTTTGGACCTCGGGCCAATGAAAGCAATATCAATTATTGTCAATTCCAAAGATATATCATGCACAAATCATGCCGAGATCGTACGACCCGATCCAACATAAATATTTAAATTGTGCACTGCCGAGGATCGAACGGCGTGAACCATAGATGCATCCATTTAACCTGCCGAGGCGTTCGGCCCGCTCCACAAAAGATAAAATACAATTTCAAACAACCAAATTTAAGATTTATTAAGGGCAACTATTCAAGAAAAATACAAATTCCCATTTACGGTTAAGAAGAATGAAGTTTGAACTTTTAAAGTTCATTTACCAAGTTTTGATATGATTTAAGCAATTTAAATTAACAAGTAGGATGCAAGCATCGCAATTATAACATGATCTGGGACCTAGACTACCCGGACATAAGCATATTAGTAGCTATGCATGGACTCTCGTCACCTCGTGCGTACGTAGCCCCCACAAATAGAAGCACATATTGAATTATTTCACCTATGGGGTTAATTCCCTCTTACAAGGTTAGAAAGGAGACTTACCTCGCTCCGAAGTACCGTAGCCAGCTCCCAACCCTTTCAAACAACTCAAATTGATGCCCAAACGCTCCAAAACTAGTCAATAAATGAGCAATTCCATAAATATATACTCTAATACTCATTATAATCCTATTTACAATAATTTTCAACTCCGTTCGAAAAGTCGATAAAAATCACCCTCGGACCCACGTGCCCGGATTCCAAAAATTTTCGAAGACAAACTTTACCCATAACCCCACGAACTCAAATATATAATTTATTTCCAATTCCATGCCCAAATTCGTGATCAAAATCCAAAAATACCAATTTCTAGGTTTTTCTACCAAATCCCAAATTTCTACCAATTTCAATGTCTAAATCCATATATAAACCTTGTATTTAACTCACAACTAGAAGAAATCACTTACCTCTTGATGATGATGGAACTCCCTGTAACGACACGACCGGTTGTTTTGAGCCCTAGCGCGTCGTTCGGCGGTTTAAGGCCCTGAATAGCTTCACTTCAGGTATTATGACTTGTACGCGTGGTCGGAATTTAATTTCGAGAAGTTCGGAGTTGATTTGGAAAGAAAATTCTCATTTCGAAAGCTTTAAGTTGGAAGAATTGACCAAGGTTGGATTTTTTGAGTAAACGATCTCGGAATCGGGATTTGAAGGTTCCAGCAAGTTCGTATGTTAATAAGTGTACGAGTCATATTATAAGTGATGTGGGGTCTAAGGAGAGCCCTAAGTCTAAGTCAAGTTGGAAATTATATGATAGACTAAAGTTCCAAATGAGTACACACAAAACCTAACTTTGGACGAGCATGCCTATATATATATATATATATATATATATATATATATATATATATATATATATATATATATAGTGGACGACCTATCAAATGAAAGATCTTCGAGTCTAGTTTCTAACTCTTTAAACCGTTCGTCATTTGGATTTTTCTACAAGGAGTTATGGACGTTTTAGTAAAAGGTGTGTCCAGCAGGGGAAAACATTTAATACGAGGTATAACCTGCACAGCGAAAAGTACAACTCGCTGAAGCACCTGTGCCTATATAAGGCAGTCACGGGCAACAACCATTTTTGGGGATTTTCTTGAGCTAGGGATTGGTTCTTTCATGATGGATTCGACCTTGGGGACTACTTAAGAATACAAGGTGAGTTTTTTTGGATATTGTAAGTTAATAACATCCTATTAATACTAGTATTAACATCCTCCAATCTTTGAAATCCCTAGAAATCTTTCAAGTTGTTCAAGAACACCAAATTTCCCAAATATTGAAATTTTAAGGAAAAGCTTCAAGAAGGTAATACTAATGCTTCAAGCTCATTTCTTATGAGTCGGTAAGAGTAATTCTAATATTTGTTTCAAGTTGTTATGGTTGGATAATTGATTTCATAAACCCTAGTTCATTGCATAAAAAGTGTTCTTGAGAAAATGAGGGAAAGATAAATAGTGTTCTTAGAAATGAAATTAAAGGATGCAATGAACCTATGGAATCATTTTCTAGCTTAGTTGGAAGTGTTCAACTAAGTAATCACCAAATTGAATGTTTTGGAAATGTTGGTTAAGGAAGATGATGAATAGTAATTTGGCGGTGTTGGAGAATTAATGTAGTATCATTAATGACTTCAAATGGGTATTAAATGATAAGATTGTAGTTGAACGTGCTAGTAAGTGAACCTATTAGACGATTTGAGCTGGAGGCTTGTAGCCAACTTGTGAGCCATAAATGGATATTGATAAATATTTTTGAGTCATATTTTGGTTGTAATTAGGATTGTAATTATAGATATCAATTTGTTGGTAGCGTATGAGCATTTTACTCAATGTTACGATGTCGAAGGAGGATTAAAAGATTGTGAATGTTAATAAAGCGAAAGCGAGTTTTGGAGCGTTATGCCTCGGTCGAGTTATTTGAAAGGCTTGGGAGCCGGTTATGGAACTTCGGAGCAAGGTAAGTCTCTTGTCTAACCTTGTAAGAGGGAATTTATCCCTAGGTGAGTTAAACTAATAATTTTTGCTAATTGTGGGGGCTACGTACGCATGAGGTGACGAAAGTCCGTGCGTAGCTACTAATATTGCTAATTTCGGGTAGTTTAGGACTCAAATCATAATTAGTTGTGATAATTGCATCTTTCAGTTAATTGAAATATTGGAGTTTTTGTTGTAAATTATTAGAGGAAATAAAAAGAGACTGAAATTGTCACGACCCAAAATTCCCACCTTCGGACCGTGATGGCGCCTAACATTTCACTTGCTAGGCAAGCCAACTTTAGAATAATATTAACCAATTTTTAAACAATCTTTACATTATTAATTATCAAGGAACCAAAAGCGGAAGCAAAGTTTAAAATATAGTGAAACAATTCATAAAAATAACGGTGTCTAAATACCATCCCAGAATTGGTGTCACAAGTACACGAGCTTCTAGAATAAATATAAATAAAGGTCTGAAAAAAATAAAGCTGTCTGAAAATAAATACACAGCTAAAGTAAAATAGACGGGGACTTCAAAACTGCGGATGCCATGCAGTTATACCTCAAGTCTCCCCTGGTAGCTGGAATCCGAGCAAGTCTATGGTACGCAGCTGGGACCAACTCTAAAATCTGCATAAGAAGTGCAAAGTATAGTATCAGTACAACCGACCCCATGTACTAGTAAGTGCTGAGCCTAACCTCGACGAAGTAGTGACGAGGCTAAGCCGGTTCACTTACATTAACCTGTACGCAATATTAATAACAATAACAAATAATAGAAATAAATCAGGTAACTCATTTATAATAATTGAAGCCAACTCAGCAGTCATAATCCATTATTATTTCAACCAATTCTGTTGCAGTGTGCAACTCGCTCTCACAATATATTCACATTCAATTCTGTTGCAGCGTGCAACCCGCTCTCCCAATATATTTCTTTTAATCAAGTCTGTTATATATTTATTTCAATAAAGTATATATATAGACTTTTAAATAAGTCTGCTGCGGCGTGCAATTCGATCCCCCAATATTGGCTTTTAAATAAGTCTATTGTGGCGTGCAATCCAATCCCCCAATATTGACTTTTAAATAAGTCTATTGCGGCGTGTAATCCGATCCCCCAATATTGAGTTTTTAATAAGTCTGTTGCGGCGTGCAACCCGATCCTCCAATATGGACTTTTTAATAATTCTGTTGCGGCGTGCAACCCGATCCTCCAATATGGACTTTATAATAAGTTTGTTGCGGCGTGCAACCCGATCCTCCAATATATCCATTTCAATCAATTCTTATAGAAGAAATTTCTCCAATAAATGCAACAATTAATATAAAATTATAAGACAACAAGCATTCAGTAATTATGATTTAATTATGAAATAAATAATGACAAATAGTAAATTATTATGGAAATCAGGGAGAAAATAGGCAGTTTAATATTTAATATGCTAAATGTCAAATAACAATTAAAACACATAATTCAAATAGCATGTAACAATTAATGCAGGAATTCAAGAATTAATATATGACAAAGAATAGGAAAGAAACAATTATTATAATAATTAATTTATGATTTAAAATAATTTATGATTTTTCAAGTAAGCAGGCAAACAATTAATTTCACGGCGTATAGACACTCGTTACCTTGCCTATACGTCGTTCACATGCTTTTCACATAACAAATAATTTAAGGGTTCTATTCCCTCAAGTCAAGGTTAACCACGACACTTATCTCGCTTTGCAAATTCCAATCAATTACTCGACCACAGCTTTTCCTTTTAAATTTGTCTCCAAAAGCTTCAAATCTATTCACAAACAATTTGATATACTCAATACGAATCATAGGAACTAATTCCATATGAATTTACAAATTTTTCGGATAAAAATCCGAAATTCATTAAAATATTCGGCAGTGGGATCCAAGTCTCAAATCCCAGAAAACCTTACAAAATCCGAACATTCATTCCGAGACGAGTCCAACCATACAAAAATTATCCAATTCCGATGTCAAATTGACCTTCAAATCTTAAATTTTTGTTTTTGGAAGATTTTATAAAAATCTGATTTTTCTTCCATAAATTCACGGATTCATGATATAAATGAGTATGAAATCATGAAATATAATCAATATAGGATAAGGAACACTTACCCCAATGTTTTCCCGTGAAAATCGCCCAAAATGTGCCTTACCCGAGCTCAAAAATGGAAAAGGGTTGAAAATGGGACGAATCCCATTTTCCAGAACTTAAGTTTTGTTTCTGGGACTTGCGAACGCGGTCAGTGCCTCGCTTTCGCGAAGCACAAATTTGTGATGTCCCATTTTACACTTCTCGAACGCGAGGCTACTTCGCAAATGCGAAGCTTGCCTAGCTTGGCCTTCACGAACGCGAGATACCCTTCGCGAACACGAAGGCAATTATCCTAGCTAGCCTCTTTCCCTTCGCGAACGCGAAGTTTTGAACCTCAAGCCTTCACGAACACGGTCACTATGTCGCGAACACGAAGCACAAAATGTGCCAGCCCTAATTTGCTCTTCGCGTTCGCGAGAGTATCTTCGCGAATGCGAAGAAGAACACACCAGAAGCCTGAAGTCTGCAGAAAATCAGATTTTCGAAGTCCGAAATCATCCCGTAGCCAATCCGAAACTCACCCGAGCCCTCGGGGCTCCAAAATAAACATGCACCCAAGTCCTAAAACTTCATACGAACATGCTCGTACGATCAAATCGCCAAACTAACACCTAGAATTACGAATCGGACACCAAATAAAAGGAAATTTTCAAGAAAACTTTAAAACCTTTATTTTTACAACCGGACGTCCGAATCACGTCAAATTAACTCAGTTTCTCACCAAATTCGATAGATAAGTCATAAATATTATAGTGGAACTATGCCGAGCTCCAGAACCAAAATACAGACCTAATGTTAATAAATCCAACATCAGTAATTTCTTAGAAATCATTAAACTTTCAAGCTTTTAATTTTTCATTAAAATTCCATATCCCGGGCTAGGGACCTCGGAATTCGATTTCGGGCATACGCCCAGGTCCCAAATCATGATACGGACCTACCGGAATTGTCAAAATATTGATCCGAGTCCGTTTGCTCAAAATATTGACCAAAGTCAACTTAGTTGAGTTTTAAAGCTCTATTTCCTATTTTAATCTATTTTTCACATAAAAACTTTTCGGAAAATTATACAGACTACGCACGTAAGTCGAGGAATGATAAATGGTGCTTTTCGAGATTTTAGAACACAGAATTACTTATTAAATTTAAAGATGACATTTTGGGTCATCACATTCTCCACCTCTTAAACAAACGTTCGTCCTCGAACGGAGTTAGAAAAAAAAAGTACCTGAGCCGGAGAAAAGGTATGGATATTTACTCCGCATGTACGACTCGGACTCCCAGGTAGATGCCTCTACTGGCTGACCTTTTCATTGCACCCGAACTGAAGGATAACTCTTAGACCTCAACTGTCGGACCTGGAAGGCTAGAATAGCCACCGGCTCCTCCTCGTAAGTCAAATCTTTGTCCAATTGGACTGAGCTGAAATCTAACACATGGGACGGATCACCATGATATTTTTGGAGCATAGACACATGAAACATTGGATGAACCGCTGATAAATTAGGTGGTAATGAAATCTTGTAGGTTACTTCACCCACCCTTTCAAGAATTTCAAAGGGTCCGATATATCTAGGGCTCAACTTGCCCTTCTTTCCGAACCTCATTACACCTTTCATAGGTGAAACCCGGAGCAATATTCTTTCTCCAACTATGAATGCAATATCACGAACTTTACGGTCGACATAACTCTTTTGCCTAGACTGAGCTGTGCAAAGTCGATCCTGAATAATCTTGACCTTATCCAAGGCATCCTGTACCAAATCGGTACCCAACAACCGAGCCTTTCCCGGTTCAAAATAACCAACTGGCGATCGGCATCGCCTTCCGTACAATGCCTCATATGGAGCCATATGTATGCTCGACTGGTAGCTATTATTATAAGAAAACTCCGCAAGTGGCAAGAAATGATCCCAAGAACCTCCAAAGTCTATAACACAAGCGCAGAGCATATCTTCCAATATCTGAATAGTGCGCTCTGACTGTCCGTCTGTCTGTGGATGAAATGTTGTACTCAACTCCACCCGCGTGCCTAACTCACGCTGTACAGCCCTCCAGAAATGTGAGGTAAACTGCGTACCTCGATCTGAAATAATAGACATGGGCACACCGTGAAAGCAGACAATCTCACGAATGTAAATTTCAGCTAACCTCTCTGAAGAATAGGTAACTGCCAGTGGAATGAAATGTGCTGACTTGGTCAACCTGCCCACAATGACCCAAACTGCGTCAAATTTTCTCTGAGTCCATGGGAGCCCAACAACAAAATCCATAGTGATACGCTCCTACTTCCACTCAGGAATTCCTAACTTCTGAAACAAACCACCAGGTCTCTGATGCTCGTACTTAACTTGCTGACAATTCAGACACTGAGCTACATATGCAACTATATCCTTTTTCATTCTCCTCTACCAATAATGTTGCCACAAATCTTGATACGTTTTGGCGGTACCTGGATGAATAGAATACCTGGAACTGTGTGCTTCTTGAAGAATTATTTCACAAAGCCCATCCACATTAGGCACACAAATACGACCCTGTATTCGCAGAACCCCATCTTCCCCCACAGCAACCTATTTGGCATCACCGTGCCACACCATGGCCTTAAGAACATGTAAATGAGGATTATCATACTGCCTCTCTCTGATGCACTCATATAAAGAAGACGGAGCGACTGTGCAAGCTAGAACCCGATTGGGTTCTGAAACATCTAACCTCACGAACTGATTAACCAAAGTCTGAACATCTGCAGCTAATGGCCTCTCACCAACCGGAATACACGCAAGACTGCCCATACTCATAGCCTTTCTACTCAAAGCACCGGCCACCATATTGGCCTTTCCGGGGTGATGCAAAATGGTGATATCATAGTCTTTCAAAAAGTCCAACCATCTTCTCTGCCTCAAATTAAGATCTTTTTATTTGAACAAATACTGAAGGCTGCGATGATCAGTAAATACCTCACACGAGACACCGTAGAGGTAATGCCTCCAAATCTTCAGCGCATGAACAATGGCTGCCAATTCTAAGTCATGAACAGGATAATTCTTCTCGTGAATCTTCAACTTCCGCGACACATATGCAATTACCTTGCCATCTTGCATTAATACTGCACCAAGACCATTATGAGATGCGTCACAATATACCGTATACGATCCTGAACCTATGGGTAATACCAACACTAGCGCCATAGTCAAAGCGGTCTTGAGCTTCTGAAAGCTCAACTCACATTCGTCTGACCATCTGAATGGGACACCCTTCTGGGTTAGTCTGGTCAATGTGCTTGCTATAGATGAAAACCATTCCACGAACCGACGATAATAACCTGCCAAACCCAGGAAGCTCCGGATCTCTGTAACTGAAGTAGGCCTAGGCCAATTCTGAACAGCCTCAATCTTCTTAGGATCCACCTTTATGCCTTCTGCCGATACAACATGTCCCAAAAAGGCAACCGAGTCTAACCAAAAGACATATTTTGAAAATTTTGGCATATAACTGATTATTCTTCAAGGTGTGAAGCACACTTCGAAGATGCTGCTCATGTTCCTCTCGACTGCTGGAGTAAATCAAGATATCATCAATGAATACAACCACAAAAGAATCCAAATAAGGCTTGAACACCCGATTCATCAAATCCATAAATGTTGCTGGGGCATTTGTCAACCCATATGACATCACTAAGAATTCGTAATGCCCATACCGAGTTCGAAAAGCTGTTTTAGGGACATCAGATGCCCTAATCTTCAACTGATGGTAACCAGACCTCAAATCGATCTTCGAAAATACCTTGTTACCCTGAAGCTGATCAAATAAGTCATCAATTCTTTGCAGCGGATATTTGTTTTTGATAGTGGCCTTGTTCAACTGCCGATAGTCTATACACATCCGCATAGAGCCATCTTTCTTCTTTACAAATAATACTGGTGCACCCCAGGACCAGACACTAGGTCTAATGAATCCCTGATCAATCAAGTCTTATAACTGCTCTTTCAATTCTTTCAACTCTACCGGGGCCATACGGTATGGTGGAATACAAATAAGCTGAGTGCCCGGAGCCAAATCAATACAGAAGTTAATATCTCTATCGGGTGGCATCCCCGGCAAATCTGCAGTAAATACTTCTGGAAATTCATGAACAACTGGTACTGAGTCCATAGAAGGGACATCCGCACTGGGATCACAAATATAAGCCAAATAGGCTAGACACCTTTTCTCTACCATACATCGAGCTTTCATATAAGAAATAACCCTGCTGGCAGAATAGCCATGAGTTCCTTTCCACTCTAACTGAGGTAACCCCAGCATAGCTAGGGTCACTGTCTTGGCATGACAATCCAATATAGCATGATTAGGGGACAGCCAATCCATACCCAAGATGGCATCAAAATCTACCATATCAAGAAATAGAAGATCCACACTAGTCTCAAGATTACCAATAATAACCACACACGAACGATAGACATAATCTACTACAATAGAGTCTCCCACCGGTGTAGATACACACACAGAAGCACTTAGAGAATCACAAGGCACAACCAAATATGAAGCAAAATAGGAGGACACATAGGAATAACTAGATCCTAGATCAAATAAAACTGAAGCATCTCTATGGCAAACTGGAATAATACCTGTGATCACAACATCAAATGACTCGGCCTCAGGCCTAGCTGGAAAAGCATAATATCGGGGCTGGGCCCCACCATTCTGAACTGCGTCTCTAGGACGGCCTCTAACTGGCTGGCCTCCACCTCTAACGGTCAGACCTCCACCTCTAATGGCCTGACCTCCACCTCTAATAGCCTGACCTCCACCTCTAGCTGCCTGACCCCTACCTCTAGCTGGTTGAGCAGGCGGTGAAGCAACCGGTGCCGGTATTATGGCACGAGAATCTTGTCGAGATTTGTTACTCGCCAATCTAGGGCAATACCTCCTGATGTGACCAATGTTCCCATACTCATAACACCCATCCTGATGTCGTGGCTGCTGAAGCTGAAGCTGACCCAGATGGGCTGGATAACCACTGTAGTAACTCTGGAGTGGTGGTGCACTGATAGGAGCTGAATGTGTACTGAATACTGGCTGCCCAGAGTAAGGCATAATAGGACCGTGACTCTCTGAAGCACCGGGAGATGCATGAAATGCTGAATAAAAAAGGTCTGGGAGGATGAACCCTACCAAAATTACCCCTGCCTCCAGACGAGGCACCACTGAAACCACTGAACTGATGAGGCCTCTTATCGGACCTCTGACCTCTCTCCTGTGCAAGAACCATCTCGATCCTCCTTGCAACATTAGCAGCCTCCTAAAAAGAAATCTCACTTCCGGTGTCCTTGGCCATCTGAAGTCTGATAGGGTGAGTGAGACCTTCAATAAACCTCCTCACTCTCTCTCCCTCCGTAGGTAGTAAAGGGAGAGCATGACGGGCCAAATCCACAAAACGGGACTCATACTGAGTAACAGTCATACTGCTTGCTGTAGATGCTCAAATTGCTTGCGGAATTCCTCTCTCAGTGTGATAGGGAGGAACTTTTCCAGAAATAGCTGAGAGAACTGCTCCCATGAAAGTGCAGGCGATCCAACTGGTCTGGTCAATGTATAATATTTCCACCATCTCTTGGCGGAACCCGTCATCTGAAATATAGCAAAATCAACCGCATTGGTCTCAACTATACCCATGTTCCGCAGCACCTCATGGCAGCGTTCAAGATAATCCTGTGGGTCCTCAGAAGGTGTACCACTGAAGTGAACTAGAAAGAGTTTGGTAAACTTATCCTGTCTCAATAAGGCTTCAAAAGACATGGCGGGCCTATCACTGATCTGTGCCGCAACAACTGGCTGAACTACCCCAACTGGCGGGGCTGCTGGAGCCTGATTCTGGGGAGCCATATGCTCCGGAGCGGGAGTAGTGGGAGTTTGTGCTCCTCCCCCAGACTGTGAGATGGCTGGTGCCACCAGAAATGTACCATTCTGGGCTACGCCCTTCATAAGACTTACCAAACGGACTAGAGCGTCCTGAAGTACTGGAGTGGCTATGAATCCTTCCGCGACCTAAACTGGTCCAACTGGTACATTCTAAACTGGAACCTCCTCCTGAAGGTCCACCTGAGGTTCTATAACAAGTGCAGCTGCTCGAGCGCTCGACTGAGCTCTACCTCGGCCTCTAACACGACCTCGACCTCTACCATTGGCCATAGTTGCCACCGGGGATTCTGGTCCCAATCCATCGGTAGAGGTATTACGTGTTCTGACCATCTGCGAGAGAATAAGAGTAGAATGGTTCAATCATCGATGATAGAATAAAATTGCACGACAGAATAAGAAAGAACTGATATTATTCCTAAACTTCATAGCCTCTGAAAGATAAGTACAGACGCCTCTGTAGCAATCCTTCAGACTCTACTAAGCTTGCTCGTGACTCATGAGACCTATATAACCTAGTGCTCTGATACCAACTGTCACGACCCAAAATTCCCACCTTCGGACCATGATGGCGCCTAACATTTCACTTGCTAGGCAAGCCAACATTAGATAATATTAACCAATTTTTAAACAATCTTTACATTATTAATAATCAAGGAACCAAAAGCGGAAGAAAAGTTTGAAATATATTGAAATAATCCATAAAAACAACGGTATCTAAATATCATCCCAGAATTGGTGTCATAGATGCACGAGCTTCCAGAATAAATACAAATAAAGGTCTAAATAAAATAAAGTTGTCTGGAAATAAACACACAGCTAAAGTAAAATAGACGAGGACTTCAGAACTACGGACGCCATGCAGTTATACCTCAAGTCTCCTCTGGTAGCTGGAATCCGAGCAAGTCTATGGTACGCCGCTGGGACCAACTCCAAAATCTGCACAAGAAGTGCGGAGTGTAGTATCAGTACAACCGACCCCATGTACTTATAAGTGCTGAGCCTAACCTCGACAAAGTAGTGACGAGGCTAAGCCGGTTCACTTACATTAACCTGTACGCAATATTAATAACAATAACAAATAATAGAAATAAATCAGGTAACTCATTTATAATAATTGAAGCCAACTCAGCAATCATAATCCATTATTATTTCAACCAATTCTGTTGCAGCGTGCAACCCGCTCTCACAATATATTCACATTCAATTCTGTTGCAGCGTGCAACCCGCTCTTCCAATATATTCCTTTTAATCAAGTCTGTCATATATTTATTTCAATCAAGTATATATATAGACTTTTAAATAAGTCTGTTGTGGTGTGCAATCTGATCCCCCAATATTGACGTTTAAATAAGTTTATTGCGGCGTGCCATCCGATCCCCCAATATTGACTTTTAAATAAGTCTATTGCGGCGTGCGATCCGATCCCACAATATTGACTTTTTAATAAGTCTGTTGCGGTGTGCAACCCGATCCTCCAATATTGACTTTTTAATAAGTCTGTTGCGGCGTGCAACCCGATCCTCCAATATGGACTTTTTAATAAGTCTATTGCGGCGTGCAACCCGATCCTCCAATATGGACTTTTTAATAAGTCTGTTACGGCGTGCAACCCGATCCTCCAATATATCCATTTCAATCAATTCTTATAGAAGAAATTTCTCCAATAAATGCAACAATTAATATAAAATTATAAGACAACAAGCATTCAGTAATTATGATTTAATTATGAAATAAATAATGACAAATAGTAAATTATTATGGAAATCAGGGAGAAAATAGGCAGTTTAATATTTAATATGCTAAATGTCAAATAACAATTAAAACACATAATTCAAATAGCATGTAACAATTAATGCAGGAATTCAAGAATTAATATATGACAAAGAATAGGAAAGAAACAATTATTATAATAATTAATTTATGATTTAAAATAATTTATGATTTTTCAAGTAAGCAGGCAAACAATTAATTTCACGGCGTATAGACACTCGTTACCTTGCCTATACGTCGTTCACATGCTTTTCACATAACAAATAATTTAAGGGTTCTATTCCCTCAAGTCAAGGTTAACCACGACACTTATCTCGCTTTGCAAATTCCAATCAATTACTCGACCACAGCTTTTCCTTTTAAATTTGTCTCCAAAAGCTTCAAATCTATTCACAAACAATTTGATATACTCAATACGAATCATAGGAACTAATTCCATATGAATTTACAAATTTTTCGGATAAAAATCCGAAATTAATTAAAATATTTGGCAGTGGGACCCACGTCTCAAATCCCAAAAAAACTTAAGAAATACGAACATCCATTCCGATACAAGTCCAACCATACAAAAATTATCCAATTCCGATGTCAAATGGACCTTCAAATCTTAAATTTTCGTTTTTGGAAGATTTTATAAAAATCTGATTTTTCTTACATAAATTAACGGATTCGTGATATAAATGAGTATGAAATCATAAAACATAATCAATATAGGATAAGGAACACTTACCCCAATATTTTCCCGTAAAAATCTCCCAAAAATCGCCTTACCCGAGCTCAAAAATGAAAAAGGGTTGAAAATGGGACGAAGCCCATTTTCCAGAACTTAAGTTCTGTTTCTGGGACTTTCACCCTTCGCGAACGCGATCAGTGCCTCGCGTTCGCGAAGCACAAATTTGTGATGTCCCATTTTACACTCGCGAATGTGAGGGCTACTTCGCGAACGCGAAGCTTGCCTAGCTTGGCCTTCGCGAACGCAAGATGCCCTTCGCGAACGCGAAGGCAATTATCCTAGACAGCCTATTTCCCTTCGCGAACGCGAGGCTTTGAAACTCAAGCCTTCGCGAACGCGGTCACTCTATCGCGAACGCTAAGCACAAAATGTGACAGCCCCAATTTTCTCTTCGCTTTCGTGAGAGCACCTTCGCGAACGCAAAGAACACACTAGAAGCCTGAAGTCTGGTTAAAAGCAGATTTCCTAAGTCCGAAATCATCCCGTAGCCCATTCGAAACTCACCCGAGCCCTCGGGGCTCCAAACCAAACATGCACCCAAGTCCTAAAATATCATACGAACTTGCTCGCGCGATCAAATCGCCAAACTAACACCTAGAACTACGAATCGGACACCAAATCCAAGGAAAGTTTCAAGAAAACGTTAATACCTTTATTTTTACAATCGGACGTCTGAATCACGTCAAATCAACTCTGTTTCTCACCAAATTTGACAAACAAGTCATAAATATCATAGTGGACCTATGTCGGGCTCCGGAACCAAAATACGGACCTAAGGTCAATAAATCCAGCATCAGTAATTTCTTAGAAATCATTAAGCTTTCGAGCTTTTAATTTTTCATCAAAATTCCATATCTCGGGCTAGGGACCTCGGAATTCGATTCCGGGCATACGCCCAGGTCCCAAATCACGATACGGACCTACTAGAATTGTCAAAACATTGATCCGAGTCTATTTGCTCAAAATGTTGACCAAAGTCAACTTAGTTGAGTTTTAAAGCTCTATTTCCCATTTTAATCCTTTTTTTACGTAAAAGCTTTCCGAAAAATTGTACGGAATGTGCACGTAAGTCGAGGAATGATAAATGGTGCTTTTTGAGGTCTTAGAACACAGAATTACTTATTAAATTTAAAGATAACATTTTTGGATCATCACAGAAATTTCACATACTTGAATTTTTGCTCAAATTATTTAACTATTGCTATAAACTGTACATCCTGGTGTGTAAATCTAAATAAAAATAAATATATTCTCATTCCGGAGGTACATAAGAAAATGTCCTCCTCGGCAGTATAGATGCATCTATAGATCGTGCCACACGTCCCTCGATAATGTACACGACACTCTGGATCGGATCGTACGACCTCGGCAGAAATCGTGCCTAATAGTAATAATTACACGATACTTTGATATTATATTGCAGCTTGTGAAGCTAATTGATAAATTGGAAGTTATTGGAATTGAAATAATTAATTATCTCTGCTTGTTAAGGAAATTATTGTTAATCCTATAAATCATGTTGATTTAATATTTTTATTTTTAATATTATTGACCCTTAGTGAGTGTCAAAGTCGACCTCTCGTCAATACTTCTTCGAGATTAGGCTTGATACTTACTGGGACACGTTGTTTACGTACTCATGCTACACTTGCTGCACATTTTTTGTGCAGGTACGTATATGTCTAGCGACCTTGTGGGCGCAGAGGTGTGGTTAATACAGAGATTTAGGTGAGCTGCATTCTATATTACGATCCGCAACCAGTAGAGTCTCCTTCAGAGTTATTTATATTTTTTCTGTCTAATTTGTATTCCGAACAGTTGCTGTGTTTTATTTTATATTCCTAGTAAATGTTCATACACTTATGACATCGGGTTTTGGGAGTGGTTATAGATTGTTTAGTAATTTAGTTGCTAAATTATTTATCACTTACTCTATGAATTCTATCTTTACTATTTAATTGAGGAAATTTTAATTTCAAAAATACTAAAATGGGTAATTAAATTAATTAGTCAAGGTTGGCTTACCTGACAACGATGTTAGGCGCCATCACGACCTTTAATGGGTTTTGGGTCGTGACACCCCCTCTCCAAATGCTCTCAAACATCGCCTAAGTCCAAGTGGGAAATGGGCTAAGTCTCAGAATAAAAAGCCCTTAGCTCCAGTCGCAGACTGGCTCACAAATGCGATTGTCGCATTTGCGACAAATGCATCGCAAATGCGAAGCCAAGCTGCCCCTGCCCAGGTCGCATTTGCGACCAAGATCTTTGCAAATGCGAAGGGGACATATTCGCAAAAGCGACAAATTGTTCGCAATTATGAACCCCTCAGAAAATTCCCACCCTTCACAAATGAGAACCCCTCCTTGCAAATGCGACGTTCGCATTTGCGACTATTACATCGCAAATGCGATCACACCAAAACCAGCAATCCAACTTTTTTCACAAAACACTCCGAAGCTACTCCGAAACTCACCTGAGCCCACGGGGTTCCAAACCAAACACCCACACAAGTCTAAAAACATAACACGAACTTGCTCGAGGCCTTAAATCACATCAAGCAACGTCGAATTCATGAATCGCATCCCAATTCAAGCTTAATAAACTTAAGAACTTCAAACTTCTACATTCGATGCCGAAACCTATTAAATCACGTCTGATTGACCTCAAATTTTGCGCCAAGTCATAATTGACATTACGGACCTACTCCAACTCCCGTAATCAGATTCCGACCCCGATATCAAAAAGTCCACTCCCGGTCAAACTTTCCAAAAAACTTAAAATTTCCATTTTTCGCCAAATGACCCCGAAACGACATACGGACCTCCGAATCCACTTCCGGATGCCCCCCTAAGTCCAGAATCATCATACAGAGCTATTCACAGGGTCAGAATCCCAATCGGACATTGATAACATTGAAATGCACTTCAACCCAAATTTATGAAATCCTTCCAAAATGCCAACTTCTACATTAGGCGTCGAAATGCTCCCGGGTCATCCAAAACCCGATCCGGACATACGCCCAAGTCCAATATCATCATACAAACCTGTTGGAACCTTCAAATCCCGATTCTGAGGTCGTTTACTCAAAAATCACCCTTTAGTCAATTCCTCCAACTTAAAGTTTTCGAAATTAGAGTTTTCTTTCCAAATCAACTTCGGACTTCACGAAATTAAATTCCAACCATGCGTACAAGTCATATGTCACGACCCAATTTCACCTATAAGCCGTGATGTCGCCCAACACTACAGCTAGGCAAGCCAACTAATAAATTAAGCATACACTGATAAAATTTAAAACCAAGAAAAAAAATTAATAAAATCCAATTTCTACCAATGTGTGTGCCAAGACCTGATTTCACAAGTATATGAGCATCTAGTAGATTATACAAAATTTCAAATACTTTGTGAAATAAAAATAGACAGAATAAAAAATACAAGAAGAGACACTAGTAGCTGCAGAACGGATCAGAAAGGCAGCTCACTACTATACCCCTGGATAACGTGGTGTAAGACGATAGGTCCCCCACTAGTACTTGACTTAGGTCCTGCACAAAAAGTGCAGCAAGTGTAGTATGAGTACGTAAACAACATGTACCCATTAAGTATCTAGCCTAATCTCGAAGTGGTAGAGACGAGATGACCGACTTTGACACTCACTATGGGTCAATAATAATAATTGAAATACAACTAGGATATTTAAATCGACATGATTTACAGAATTTAAAATAATTTATTTAATCAGCGGAAATAATCAAATTCCTTCGAATGCAACAATTCTCAATATATTAATTAAATTCCTTCAATTAAAATAATTTTCAATTTATCAATTAAATATCATTTACAAGAATAACAAATAAATTCTTTAACAAGCATGAATAATAATTCATTAAATTCTAAGAATTTTTTAATTTATCAATTAGCTTCGCAAGCTTGAAATAACTATTAAAGTATTGTGTAATTATTATTATTAAGCACGATTTCTGCCGAGGGCGTATGGCCCAATTCAGAGTGTCGTGTACACTGTCGAGGGACGTGCGGCGCGATCCATAGATGCATCTATCCTGCCGAGGCGTTCGGCCCGCTCCACAAGAAAGGAGGACATTTTCTTATGTACCTCCGGAGGGAGAGATTATTCATTGATAGATTAATACGAGAGGATGCACAATTTCTTTTAATAATTAATTAATTTAAACAGAAAATTAAGTATATGAGATTTTTATTTTCTTATATCTTTCCCTAAAAATTCACAATATATTCTATTCAAATATATCAAATAATATTAATTAAACAAATAATATAATTTACACAAGTAATTCATGCTTTGAGTCCTAAACTACCCGGACTTTAGCAATAATAGTAGTTACGCATGGACTCTCGTCACCTCGTGCGTACGTAGCCCCCGCAATTATCAATAATTATTCAATTTAATCCCTATGGGGTAATTTTTCCCTCACAAGATTAGACAAGAGAGTTACCTCGTCTCAAAGTTCACTTTTCGATTATCGCGTCGCGTAAAATTCTTGATTCAATGCCGAAAAATCCGAAACTATCGAAAAGTTAAATAAAATAATTAATATATCTTCAATAATTCAAAATTCATTTATTAAATAAATTACCCTATCTAAAATGGTAAGATTCCTAAAATTCACCCCGGACCCACGTGCTCGGATTCTAGAAAATTTTGGATGAAAATGTTACCCATAATCTCAAAAACTTGAATATATAATTTCTACCCAATTCCATAACTATTTTCGTGGTTAAAATCTCACTTTTATAAAAATCTAGATTTTTCATCTAATTTTTTGATTTCTAAGATTTACTAGTTATAATCTACGTATAATCTATGTATTTAACTCAAGGGGTGTAGAATTAACTTACCTTCAAATTTAGTTGAAATCCCCTCTCAAAAGCTCTGAAATCGCCCAAATGTGGAGAGAAAACGGGCAAAAATGGTGAATTCCCGTTCTTTTAAGCTTTCTGCCAAACAGGTCTTTCGCACCTGCGAAAGAAGTATCACAGTTGCGTCTTTCGTACCTGCGGAAAAACCTCGCAGGTGCAAGCTTAGCTTGGCTGCCCAGTTTCCGCATCTGCGCCCTTTTTCTCGCACCTGCGCGTTCGCATGTGCGCCCGAGATTCCACACCTGCGATGGCAGGCCTCCCTTCCCTTTTTCGCTTCAGCGCATAAACCTAGCATCTGTGATAGTCGCACCTGCGGCTGTCCAAGCGCAGGTGCAAACGTATCAGAAGCAGAAGACTTCAGCTCTTCTTCAAGTTTTTTCAAAAATTGATCCGAGCCTCGTCCGATTAACACTCGGGGACCCCCGGAGCCCCGCCCGAACATACCAATAGGTTTGAAATCATAAAACGGACTTGCTCGAACTCTCAGAACGCGTAAAACAACATCAAATCTAAGAATCATACCCTAAACCAAATTGATTCAAACTTAAGAATTTCAAGTTTTTCAATTTACTTCCAATGCGCCGAAATATACTTAAACTACTCGGAATGACACGAAATTTTGCGTGCAAGTCTTAAATCACTATACAGAACTATTCCCAAACTCGGAATTCCAAACGGACTTCAATTACTCAAAATCCTACTCCAAACCAAATTTAAAGAAGTTTTAAACCTTCAAATAATTAATTTTTACTATTAAGCGTCAAACGCTCCCGGGTTATCCAAAACCCGATTCGGACATACGCCCAAGTCCAAAATCATCATACGAACCTATTGGAACTGTCAAATCCCGACTCTGGGTTCGTTTTCTAAAAATGTTGACTAAAGTCAAACTTGACCTTTTAAGGCTAACTTAAAGAACCAAGTGTTCCGATTTCAACCCAAACGCTTCCAAATCCCGAACCAACCATCCCCGTAAGTCATAAATTAATAAAAGCATATTTGGAGAGTTCTATTTTTGGGAACGGGTTTCTAAAAGTCAAAATAACCGATTGGGTCATTATATCATAATACTTGAAGTGAAGCTGCTCAGGGTCTCAAACCGCTGAATGACGCGCTAGAACTCAAAACGACCCGTCGGGTCGTTACAATGTTCTCTGCTTCACTTGTTTTGTTATTTATTTTATAACAGAACTAGTATTAAGACCCGCGTACTGCGCGGACGGAAGTAAATATTAAACATAAAAAGTTGTGACATGATTTGTTTGAGAAAATTTCATCATATTACTCTAACAAAATCACAATTGTCATCTTGTTCCAATACGATTTACCCAATAACAATTACTCTATGAAATTAACAATAACGAATCATATAATAATTAAATTGATTTTGAATGAAACTCAAGTAGCATAATTATATAATTTATGAGACAAACAACGGGAAAATATAACATGATTCAAAATAAATAATAATTATTATTAAATAAATAAATACTACGTGACTAATAATATCTCAAATGAAATTACGAAAAACTGCTTTATTTGTTATATTAAAAATTATCTTGCTTGAATTTAAAAGGTATTCTTGAATCAGATTGAGTGGATCATTATTGGGATGTCATTTTTTTCTCCAAACATATTCTCTAATAAAATCTTGGCTTCAATAACTCAATTTGTAATTCTTGTGAGTTCATATAATCCTTATGAATAATATATAGTATTAAAAAAAATCATATCTTAACAAAAAGAAAAGAATAAAGTGTATTTACGTTACTTTTAGTTATATTCAAAATTTTGAATTTATTATTTGAAATTATTATATTATATATGAAATTTTACTTTTACTTTACCTATTAAAATTTTGGTTACTATAATAGCGGTATGTAGTGGAAGTTTAGTTCCACTGCAATAGACTTCCAATATAATAGGACAGTTTATTAAGGATTTGAATTCAGTTAATTTGCTTCAACAGGAAAGTAGCTATACGATTTGTTTCCTTTGTAGGTTTTATTTTATAGATATTTAAATTCAAAAATAATAACGAATAACTAATTATTAACTAAATAACTAATTATTAACTAATTATGACATGCGACTTTTTTCTAGGCTGCCACTTGGCTTAATGTTGTGCCTTTTTCTTTGACTTTTAATAATATATAAATATAGATATAGATTTATATTTTTTTTCTTAATTTTAAAAATCATATCCTAACAAAAAGAAAAGAATAAAGTGTATTTACGTTACTTTTAGTTATATTTAAATTTTAGAATTTATTATTTGAAATTATTATATTATATACGAAATTTTTGTTTTTACTTTCTATTAAAATTTTAGTTTCTATAATAACAGTATATTGTAGAAGTTTAGTTCCACTATAATAGGACACTTTATTGTGGATTTGAATTCAGTTATTTTGATTCAAAGGGAAAATAGCTATACGATTTGTTTTTTTTTTGGGTAGGTTTTTGCCACGATCCAAAATCCAAACCGTCGTGATGACACCTAACCCAACCCGTTAGATAAGCCAATTAACTATAAAACACAATATAATAATACTGATGAGAGTCAAAGATGAGATAACTGAATTATTTTTTATACAACTTCCCAAGGACTGGTAGTACAAATCATGTGTTTCTAAGATTTAGAATTTACAAAGCTGGTATGAAATAAAGTACATCATCTGTTTGAACTATACATGAACAGATTAAAATTTTAAAGCTACCAAGAACAAGAGGCAGCTATGACCGGAACGCAGGTACATCTTTAAATCCATCTCCCGCCGTGCAAAGCAACATCAACATCCAACATCTGCACGCAAGGTGCAGAAGTGTAGTATGAGTACAACCAACCCCCTATGCTTAATAAGTAACAAACCTAATCTTAGGTTGAAAGTAGTGACGAGCTAGGATAAGGGTCGTGTCCAACTCCAATAACCAGCAACGATTCATAACAATATGATAAAGATGGTACAAGAAATAATTCAGCTGGTTCACAGTTATGAAAAATAGGCATGCTTTTCAAGTATAACAGTAGATCCCAGACCTTTCACCGAAAATATCAAAAATACATGAATAAGTTTGAAAACTATGATTTTCCAAAAAAAAAAATCATTCAACAATAAACAAGATGTTTCATTTTTCAGATAGCACGAGGAAAATACATCTCTATGCCTACATGTCAACATACATATGAAATCATGAATGTTACCAAAATCGGGTAGCATAAGAAAATACATCTCTATGTCTGTATCTCAAGTACGCATGTCAAATGCAATGCATCTCAATGATGAACTCATGTACTCATACTCTCAGAGTACTCAATCTCACTGTCTCGTATTCTCACTCATCATGCTCAATACTCAGCACCTTCAGTCACTCAGTACTGTACAATACCTGTTGTGGCCGTGTAGCCCGATCCACATATAGCCATAAGGTCTATTGCGACGTGTAACCCGATCCACATATATATAGCCATAAGGCTTGTTGCGGCGTACAACCCGATCCACATATATATAGCCATAAGGCTTGTTGCGGCGTGCAACCCGATCCACATATATATAGCCATAAGGCTTGTTGCGTCGTGCAACCCGATCCACACACATATATATATAGATAATACTTGCTACAGCGTGCAGCCCGGTCCCTCAGGCCCCAACTCAGTTATCAATCTCTCTAGTCTTTCGGGCTCACAAATCCACATATATATAGCCATAAGGCTTTGTAACGACCTGACCTGTCATTTTGAGTATTACAACCTCGTTCTCCCATTTACTGCTTATCCTGTATTCAGTTATAATTATGTGACTCGTCAGTGAGGGTTCAGAATTAATTGAAACACTTAGTTCCAAGATTTAAAGCTTAAGTTGAAATAGTTGACTGGATGTTGACTATGTCTAAACGACCCCGGAATAGAATTTTGATGATTCCAATAGCTCCGTATGATAATTTTGGACTTAGGAGCGTGTCCGAAAAATTATTTGGAAGTCCATAGTTAAATTAGGGTTGAATTGGCTAAAATGGAAATTTAAGTTTGGAAGTTTGACCGGGGAGTTGACTTTTTGATATTGGGGTCGGAATTTAATTTGGAAACTTGGAATATGTCTATTATGTTATTTATGACTTGTGTGCAAAATTTTAGATCAATCAGACTTGATTTAAGAGGTTCCGGCATCGAATGTAGAAGTTGAAAATTCTTAGTTTCATTAAGCTTGAATTGGGTTATGATTCGTGATTTTAGCGTTGTTTGATGTGATTTGAGTTTTCGACTAAGTTCGTATGATGCTTTAGGACTTGTTGGTATATTTAGTTGATGCCCCGGGGGCCTCGGGTGAGTTTCGTATGGCTAACGAATCGAAATTTGGACTTAAACAACTGCTGGAAATTTTGGCCTTCTGGTGCAATCGCACCTGCGAATATTTTCTCGCAGGTGCGAGCTTGGCAAGCTCATATGCGGGCAGGGGGCTGTGAGGCAATGGTCACATATGCGAGGGGATTTCCGCATCTGCGTGATCATAGATGCAGACGGATGGGCACAGAAGTTCTAGCTCCGTAGGAGCGGACTGAGCCTCGCAAATGCGAGCCCGCGGAAGCGGCTTCTGGGGCGCAGAAGCGGAGGCAGTGAATGTCACGACCCAAAATCGATAAAATTCGTGATGGCGCCGGACACCACTGTCAGGCAAGCCAACAATAATTACTTAATTGGGTACTCATTTTATTATTTTTGAAACCATATTTTCCTTCAATTTAAATAGTGAAGAATGAGGATTTACAGAGTAAATAATAATACTTTTAACAAATTCCATACAGAACAACCCATAATCATCCCAAAACCCGGCATCACAAGTGTATGAGCATTAACTAGGAATATAAAATAAAATACAGCAGCTGTCCGGAATACAAATTGGATAGGAAAAATGTAAATACTTTGAAGGAGGCTCTGGCTGGCTGCGGGTCGACAAATGGAATGCAGCTCACCTAGGTCCCCATATGTATACACGCCTCTGCTCTCACATGGCCTCTAGACATATATGTACCTGCACAAAAATATACAGCAAGTGTAGTATGAGTACGTAAGCAGCGTGTATCCAGTAAGTATCTAGCCTAACCCCAGAGAAGTAGTGACGAGGGGTCGACATCGATACTCACTAGTGATCCAACAACATAAGGTACAGTAAAGAGGTTGCAAATATGAGGCAGAGTAAGTAAGTGAAATAGACAAATATAGATCACGTGATACAAATCCCCTCTCTTTACGAGGAACTCAAGTTCTTCATTAGAAATTCCCTCTTTAACCGAAGCATATATATAGGTATAGTGAAACTCATCAAGTGGCTACCATAATTCAAATCCGGAATTTACGGATACATTGGCTTCTTGCCAAGTTTTACGCACGATTTCATGGGAATGTGATATAGGAAATGCCGAGGCGTACAATCCGATCCAACATAATAATAAAATTGTGTACTGTCGAGGGTCGAACAGCCCGAACCATATGATAAATCAATTAACCTACCGAGGCGAACGGTCCGCTCCCATGAGAGTGTGGTACATAAATCCTGCCGAGGCGAACGGCCCGATCCCGTAAGAAGTGAAATACATAATCCTGCCGAGGCAAACGGCCAGATCCCATTAGAATAAGAAGCTTTGATGGGTCCTTGACCCCCACTCACGAATAAACGTGTGAGTTGTAATTTATTTAATGAAAATCTTTTGATGAAATATATATATATATACCGGAGCCATGCCGTAAGAGGAGGAATATTATCTAATGGCTAATCGTGAACCCGTGAAGTCTCTACAATAGCAAGTTTAGTCTCAAATAGAATGTAAATTAGGGGAATTAATAAGCGAGAGATTACTCAAATAGTACAGCTATAACATGATGTGAACCTAAGTCTACCCGGACAAATAACATGAATGTAGCTATGTACGGGCTCTTGTCACTTCCCGCGTACGTAGTCCCCACAACAAGTAGCATACATCAAACATATCACATAGGGGTAATTTCCCCCTCACAGAGTTAGACAGGAGACTTACCTCGCTTCGAAATTCCATAACCGGCTCCAAAGCCTCTCTAACACCTCAAACTGATGCCCGTCACTCCAAACTAGTCAATTAAGATGCAACCCAATCAAAATGTACTCTAATACTCATAATTAATCAATTTATAACAATTTTCAACTCCACTCGAAAAAATCAATAAAGTAACCCTCGGGCCCACGTGCCCGGATTCCGAAAATTTTTGAAGATAACTATTACCAATAACCTTACGAACTCAAATATATAATTTATTTCCAATTCCATGCCCAAATTTGTGGTCAAAATCCAAAAATACCAATTCTAGGTTTTCTATCAAAATCCCAAATTTCTACCAATTTCCATACTTGAATCCATATAAAAACCATGTATTTAACTTGTAATAAATGGAAATCACTTACCTTGTGTTGCTTGATGGAAACCTCCCTTTGAAGCTCTCCAAAATCGCCCCAACCAAATGAGAAATGGGAGAAAATAGGCTAAATCCCTGTTCTTAAAGAACCCCTCTGCCCAGCGACTCCCGCACCTGCGGCCGCTTCACCGCATCTGCGGACTCGCATGTGCGACCAAAACCTCGCACCTACGCATGCCCTCTACCCAGCACAACTCCGCACCTGCGATGCCAAATGCACCCCTGTGGTTTCGCACATGCGGAGACCTTCTGCTTCTGCGACTCCAGCTGTCAGCTCGTATTTCACTTCTGCGGAGCTTTCCTCGCATCTGGGGGCTCGCAAATGCGAAAATATCCTCGCATCTGCGGTTACTGACCAGTCTCCTCTCCTTCGCACCTGCGACTCATGGCTCGCACCTGCGGCCCTTTTCACGCAGCTGCGAATGCACCAGATATCAGCTCCATCGGTATTTCATCCAAGTCCAAACTCGATCCATTAACCATTCAGAATCCACCCGAGGCCCTCAGGACCTCAACCAAATATACCAACACATTCCAAAACACATCACGAACTTAGTCGAGCCTTTAAATAACATCAAACAACGCTAAAAACACGAATCATCCTCCAATTCAAACTTAGTGAACTTTGAAACTTCAACTTCTACAATTGATGCCGAAACCTATCAAATCACATTTGATTGACCTCAAATTTTGCACACAAGTCACATTTGACATTACGGACCTACTCCAACTCTCGGAATAGAAATCTGACCCCGATATCAAAAGTCCACTCCCGGTCAAACTCTCCAAAACCTTCAAATTTCTAACTTTCGCCAAAAGACCCCGAAATGACCTACGGACCTTCAAATCCACTTCCGGACGTGCTCCCAATACCAGAATCACCATACAGAGCTATTCCCAGGCACGGAATCCCAAATGAACATCGATAACATTGAAATACACCTCAAACCAATTTTCATGAAATTCTTCCAAAATTCTAACTTCCATAATAGGCGCTAAAACGCTCCCGGGTCATCCAAAACCCGATCCGGACATACGCCCAACTCCAAAATTATCATACGAACCTGTTGGAACCTTCAAATCCTGATTCCGAGGCCGCTCACTAAAAAAATCACACTTTAGTTAATTCCTCCAACTTAAGACTTCCGTAATTAGAATTTTCTTTCCAACTCAACTCCAAACTTCCTGAAATTAAATTCCGACCATGCGTACAAGTAGTAATACCTGAAGTGAAGTTGCTCAGGGCCTCAAACTGCTGAACGACGTGCTAGAACTCAAAACAACTGGTCGATTCATTATAGTGAAGGCCTTGGCAAACCACAGAAGTGGTTGGTTTATCACAACTGCGAGATCACAGAAGCGGCTAAGTGAGTCGTAGGTGCGGAACCCCTGAGCAACATACATTTCGAATGGGTTCCGAGTGTTTGCCATTTTTGGACATTTCCAACACGGTTTTGGGGCGATTTTCAGAGAGAATTCACGGGAAAACCTTTTTGTCGAAATTTGGTAAATTTGGTATGATTGGACTCGTGGTTGAATGGGCGTTCATATTTTATACCTTTTGTCGGGTTCCGAGACGTGGGCCCCACTGGCGATATTTGAGTGTAATTTCGGATTTTTGTGGGAAAATTAGTATTTTTATATGGTATTAATTCCTATAATTTGTGTTGACTGAATCGAATTAATTGTCACTAGATTCGAACCGTTCGGATGTCGATACGCACAGAATGGAATTTCTGGAATATTATTTAGCTTGCTCGATATTGGACTCAGCTTGTTCAAGGTAAGTAACTCTTTTAATCTTGGAGCTGAGGGTATGAACCCTGATTATACGTGTTATGTGTTTGGTGTTAAGGTGACGCACATGCTAGTGACGGGCATGCACCGTGTGAACCGTGACTCCGTTATTTCTGTGGTACTGTGTAGTTGCCTGAACTTATCTATAATCATGAAATCTCTACGTACTAGAGTTATCGAGCTGTGATTCATATTAAAAACCATGTCTAAACTATATATACTTATCATGTCGGGACCCACTGTGGTCATTACTGCTGTTGAGTTATTTGCTTACGTTGCAATATCATACTCAGTCATGTTCATTCATTGCATATCATATCTTAGTCTCTGTTGTTATTTATTGATACATCATATCATCATTTTGGGCTAGTTTCATGACATTGTGAGCCCGAGAGACTGGAGATATTGATGACTGAGTGAGGCCGAGGGCCTGATTTTGAGATATTGATACTATAGCACATGAGTTGTCCGTACAGCACGTGAGTTGGCCGTACAGATCATATTTTATTATACAATAGCACGTGAGTTGGCTGTGCGGATCCTTAAATTGATACTATAGCACGTGAGTTGTTCATGCAACACATGAGTTGTCCATGCAGATTATAGCGCTTGGGCTGAAGGAGCCCCTCCGGAGTCTACACACACCCAAGTGAGCGCAAATAGCTATTGAGTGCGAGTGCGAGTGCTGTGTGATTGGGAGGACTGAGTGGATTGATACTCTTAGAGTATGAATATGGTTGTTCGTTATGTTGCATTGCATTGACATGCACACTTGACATACAGTCATAGAGATGCATTTTCCTCATGCTGTACGATATTGCGTCAATCATGACTTCACCTGCACATTGACATGTAGGCATAGAGATGTACTTTTCCTCGTGCCATTTGAAAATGAAACATTTACCTATTGAACAGTTTTGGAAGGAAAAATCACGATTTTGCAAACTTACTCATATTTTGGTTCTTTCGGTAAAAGATTTGGGTTTTAACTGATATACTTGAAAAGCATGCCTATTTTCTGGAATTGTGAACGAGCTGAACATTATATTTCTGAGTTATTTTCTTTTATTACTTACGTTATGTTGTCATGAATTATTGTTGGTTATTGGAGTTGGACTCTGACCTTGGTACAAGCTCATCACTACTTTCAACCTAAGGTTAGGTTTGTTACTTATTGAGTACATGGGATCGGTTGTACTCATACTACACTTCTGCACCTTGCGTGCAGATTTTGGATGCTGATGTTGCTATACATGGAAGGAGCTGGCATCTGAAGATATTCCTGTGTTCCAGTCATTGTTGCCTCTTGTTCATGGTAGCTTTAGAATTTTTAATCTGTTCATGTATATTTCAAACATATGACGTATTTTAATTTCACATCAGTTTTGTAAATTCTAATCTTAGAAGCTCATGATTTGTACTACCAGTCCTTGGGAAGTTCTTGTATAAAAGTGGTTGTAATTTCATTTCTTTTCACAATAAATCTCATTTGAATTGGTTAGTTGTTAATTGGCTTACCTGACAGATTGAGTTAGGTTCCATCACGACTAGGTGGATTTTGGGTCGTGACAGACTTGTTGCAGCGGGCAACCCGATCCATATATATATATAGCCATAAGGCTTGTTGTGTCGTGCAACCCGATCCATGTATATATAGCCATAAGGCTTGTTGCGACGTGCAATTCGATCCCACCTACCCATAATATATATATAAATTAATTCCTACAATTCGTGTTGAGTGTATTGAATTATTTATGACAAGATTTGAACCTTTCGGACACCAATTGTCATGACCCCAATTTTCCTTTGTAGGATATCGTGATGGCACCTAGTCTCTAAGACTAGGTAAGCCTATCAATTATGTGGAATACAAAACTGAAACTCAAATCTCAACATATAAAATAAATCAAATCGCGATTCAAATAGTTACAACTCCCAAAATCCAGTAGAAAATAAGTCACAAGCTTCTAAGAGAAATACTAAGTGTCTCTAAACATCAGAGTCTAATGAAGATAAGGAAAACAACACAATGAAGATAGATGGGGACTACGAGGTCTGCGGACGCTGGCAGATGTACCTTGAAGTCTCCGCGTGCTGACTAGCTCACTGATACCTGGTCTGGTAAGAAGTACCTGGATCTGCACAAAAAGATGCGAGGAAGCGTAGTATGAGTATACCACAGCGGTACCCAGTAAGTGCAAGCCTAACCTTGGTAGAGTAGTGACGAGGTCAGGTCAGTCCCTACTGAAAGTAATAAAAGACAGAGTGAAAGTTTAATCAATATAATATAATAATGACAATGGGAATAATTCAAGTAAGTAGTATGTCACAATTCAACTATACAAAATAAGGGCAAATAATACCTCACGGAAGGAAAACAGGAATTTATAAATTTAAAGAAAAACACAAGTAACCAAAAGCAAGTGTAGCCATAGAGAAATATCAACAAGGGCACTCCCAAGGTACCGCCTCGTAGTCCCAAATCATAAATAAATTCACAATATCTCATTTTTCTTATATCACCGCGGGAGCCTTCACATTTAATTTTAAAGAAAATATTTTTACCGAAATAGCATCCTGCGTTTTAGCCACCCTTATCACACCGCATGACTTCTAGTAGTTCCCCTACTAACCATGCGTATCAAGCTACCCTTATCTCACCGTATGTATTTCAACACCCAGACCTTATACCACTGCATGCATATAAATTTCACAATATATCACAATTTGTATCTCAAGTGCCCAAATATTTCAACTTGCCAAAAAAAATCAACAACAACATTATTTCCACAATAAGGAGCTCACGGCTCAATCACATTGAATACAAAATCTCACAAAATATTCGGAAGTGAATAACTCAACAAAAATAATATTTCACAAATTTAACACCTTGCGTCAATACCAAATTTTTAATGTCAAATACTTCATATTAATAATAATCCAATAAAAAAATTCAACTTTCAAATAATGAGCACAGAACAAAAGAAACAAAGCTTCAACTAAATAGGTAAAGCAATTAGCAGAAAAAGGTAAGGCAGATTAAAATATAAAAATAGATCGATTATGATGAATATAATAGGATAAAATAGTTAAATTAATATGCAACAGTGAACTACACAATTTAAGGACATAATCTTCCATATTTAGCCTGTGTACACACTCGTCACCTCGCGTACACAACTTTCAACACCTCAAAATTTTCATATCAATACCAAATACTAAGGAGAATTTTCTCCACACAAGGTTAGACAAGTCACTTATCTCGAACCGAGTAATTCTTTACTCCGCTATGCCTTTGCCTTGCGAATTAGCCTCCGAAAGCCTCGTATCTAGTCACAATTAATTTGATTCAATCAATACAAATTATTGGAATTTATTCCATATGAAAATACAAATTTTCGGGCCCACGTCTCTGAACCCGACAAAAGTTATAAAATATGAACGCCCATTCAACCACTAGTCCAACCATACCAAAATTACTAAATTCTGACATCAACTCGACCTCCAAATCTCAAATTCTTATTTTGAAATCCCTAGGCCCAAATCCTCTAATTTCACCTCAAAAATATGTAATCTAGTCGAAATACTCAATGATTGTAACGACCCGGCCGATCATTTTGAGTATTACAGCCCCGTTCCCCCGTTCACTGCTCAATTTATGTTTTAGAGTTGTTGTATGACTTGTCAGGGTAATGGGTTCGGGTCCGGTGAGGTTTTGAAATGAATTGAGACACTTAGTCTCCAAGATGAAAACTTAAGTTGATATGATTGACCGGATGTTGACTTATGTGTAAATGACCCTGGAATAGAGTTTTGATAATTCCAATAGTTCCGTATGGTGATTTTGGACTTAGGAGCGTGTCCGGAAAATTATTTGGAAGTCCGTAGTTAAATTAGACTTGAAATGGCTAAAATAGAAATTTAAGTTTGAAAGTTTGACCAGGGAGTTGACCTTTTGGATATCGGGGTCGGAATCCGATTCTGAAAATTTGAATAGGTTCGTTATGTCATATGTGACTTGTGTGCAAAATTTGAGGTCAATCAGACTTGAATTGATAGGTTTCGACATCGAATGTACAAGTTGAAAATTCTTAGTTTCATTAAGCTTGAAATGGGGTATGATTCGTGGTTTTAGCGTTGTTTGATGTGATTTGAGGATTGACTAAGTTTGTATAATGTTTTAAGACTTGTTGATATATTTGGTTGAGGTCCCAGTGGCCTCGGGTGAGTTTCAAATGGTTAATAGTTCAAATTCGGACTTAGAAGAAATCTGGAAAATTTCTGTCTTCTGATGTGATAGCACTTGCGAGGAATTGGCCGCAGGTGCGATGCCGTAGATGCGGCTCATTTTACGCAAAAGCGGAGCTGGGCTGGCCTAGGCAGGGTGCAGGTGCAAAGGGATTAACCTCATCTGCGAGCTCGTAGGTGCGAGCGAGGCTCCGCAGATGCGGAGTTGAGGGAGAGGCATGTTTCGCAGGTGCGGGGGATGGAGCACAGAAGCGGCTCCGTAGGTGCGGGAGATGGAGCGCAGGTGCAGAGTTTGGGAAACTAAGTGGCTTCCACATAAGTGGAAATTACACCGCAGAAGCAGTTCCGCAGGTGCGGATAGGGGGTCGCGGGTGCGAAAAGTCTGGACAGAATGTTAAAAACAAGCTCCGCGATTTTGGCTTTATTTCTAACATTTCCAACATGAGTTTGGGGCGATTTTCAGAGAGAATTCACGGAAAAACTTGAGGTAAGTCACTTGTGATCATTGTTAGTCAATAATATTGGATTATCATTGAGTATTTCAACTAGATTACGTGTTTTTTAGGTGAAATTAAAGGATTTGGGCCTATGGATTTGAAAATGAGATTTGGGGGTTTTAAGGTCGAGTTGTTGTTGGAATTTGGTAAATTCGGTATGGTTGGACTCGTGTTTGAAGGAAAGTTCATATTTTGAAGCTTTTGTCGGGTTCCGAGTCGTGAGCCCCACTGGCGATTTTTGAGTGTAATTTCGGATTTTTGTGGGAAAAATTAGTATTTTGATATGGAATTAATTCCTATAATTTTTGTGGACTGAATCAAATTAATTGTGACTAGATTTGAGCGTTCAGAAGTTTATACGCGCAGAATGAAATTTTTGGAGCATTGTTTAGCTTGCTCGACATTGGATTCAGTTTGTTCGAGGTAAGTAACTCTTCTAATCTCGGAGCTTTGGGTATGAACCCTGACTACACGTGTTATGTGTTTTGTGTTGAGGTGACGCACATGCTAGGTGACGGCGTGTGGGAATGTACTGTGTGAACTGTGACTCCGTTATTTCTGTGGTACTTTGTAGTTACCTTAACTTATCTGTAATCATGAAATCTATACATACTAGAGTTATCGAGCTGTGATTCATGTTAGAAATCATGTCTCGGCTACATGCTTATTCTGTTGGGACCTACTAAGGTCATTACTGTTGTTGAGTTATTTGCTTACATTGCAATGTTATACTCAATCATAGTCATTCATTGCATATCATATCTCAGTCTCTGTTGTTATTTATTGATATATCATATCATCATGTTGGGCTAGTTCATGTCATTGTGAGCCCGAGAGAGACTAGAGAGGTTGATGACTGAGTGAGGCCGAGGGCCTGATTATGAGATATTGATACTATAGCACATGAGTTGTCCGTGCAGGTCCAGATATTGATACTATAGGACGTGAGTTGTCCGTGCAGCCTGTGAGTTGTCCGTGCGAATTTTAGCGCTTAGTCTGAAGGATCCCCTCCGAAGTCTGCACACACCCCCAGTGAGCACGGTTGATTTATATTGAGGGATGGATCTTCCCTGGACATGGATCTTGTGCGAAGCATTTATACCTGGGGATGGATCTTCCCCACGGGCTGGATTGGCCCTACTCGGTACTGAGTGACTGATGGTCAGTTGATATATATTCCGGGATAGATTTTCCCTCGGCCGGATTAGCCATATACAATACTGAGTGATTGAGCATGATGAGTGGAAAGTGTGAGACAGTGAGATTGAGTACTCTGAGAGTGTAAGTACATGAGTTCATCTCTGAGATACACTGCATTGACATGTACACATGACATACATGCATAGAGAAGTATTTTCCTCATGCTGTACGATATCATGTCATTCATGACTTCTCACACATGTTGACATATAGGCATAGAGATGTATTTTACACTTGCTATCTGGAAAGAAAAATGGAACATCTTATCTATTGTTGAAAGGATTTTTGGAAAAAATTGTTTTTTTCAAACTTACTCATATTTTTGGCAACTTCGGTAAACGACTTGGGGTTTTCACTGATATACTTGAAAGGCAAAACTATTTTTCAGAAATCATGATTAAGCTGAGCACTTTATCTCTGAGTTACTTCTTTTATTTCTTGCTTTACGTTGTTATGGACTGTTGTTGTCTATTGGTATTGGATCCGACCTTTGTTCCAGCTCGTCACTACTTTCAACCTAAAGTTAGATTTGTTACTTATTGAATACATGTGATCGGTTGTATTCATACTGCACTTCTGCACCTTGTGTGCAGATGTTGTTTGCTAATGTTGCTGTGATCGATGGGAGCTGAAATTGAAGATGTACCTGCGTTCCGGTTGTACCTGCCTCTTGTTCATGGTAGCCTTAGATTTATAAAGATCTGTTTATGTACATTTCGAACAGATGATGTATTTATTTCATACTAGCTTTGTAAATTCTAATCTTAGAAGCTCATGATTTGTACTACGAGTCCTTGGGGAATGTATAAGATTTAGATATTTTCTTTTACTTAATTGTCTTGTTAAATTTCATTGGAATTGGATAGTTGATAACTGGCTTACCTAGCTGGTTGGGTTAGGTGCCATCACGACTAGTTGGATTTTGGGTCGTGACAATGATAATCCAATATTATTGACTAACAATGATCACAAGTGACTTACCTCAAGTTTTTCCGTGAATTCTCTCTGAAAAATCGCCCAAAACAGTGTTGAAAATGTCCAAAATGAGAGAAAATCTCGAACCCTTCGAGTATATTCTGTCCAGGGCTTTTTCGCACCTACGAATCACTTAGCCACATCTGCGGTCTCGTAGGTGCGGCCCAAAACTCCGCTTCTGCGGTTGCCCATGAGACTGCCTTTGCTTCTGCGGTGAACCAAGCGCATATGCGACTCTGCATCTTTGGATAAATTTCCGCACCTGCGCTGCCCCGACTTCCTCACCATTTTCGCTTCTGCAATGCGTGTACCGCTTCTGCGGCCGCGCTTCTGCGGACCTCTCGCATTTGCGATTCCATGTTTGCTTCTGCGTGCTCGCACCTGCGAACAAATTTCCGTAGGTGCGATTACATCAGTAGGCAGCAACAAGTTTCAATTGTTCTAAGTCCAAATTTGATCCGTTAACCATCCGAAACTCACCTGAAGCTCCCAGGACCTCAACCAAATACACCAACAAGTCCTAAAACATTATACGAACTTAGTCGATGCCTCAAATCACATCAAACAATGCTACAAATACGAATTATACCCCAATTTAAGCTTAATGAAACTAAGAAAGTCCAACTTCTACATTCAATGCTAAAACATATCAAATCAAGTCCGATTGACCTCAAACTTTGCAAACAAGTCATAAATGACATAACAGACATATTCAAATTTCCAGAATCAGATTTCAATCCCGATATCAAAAAGTCAACTCCTCAGTCAAACTTCCAAACTTAAATTTCTATTTTAGCCATTTCAAGCCTAATTTAATTACGGATTTCTAAATAATTTTTCGGACACGCTCCTAAGTCCAAAATCACTATACAGAGCTATTGAAATCATCAAAATTCTATTCCGGGGTCGTTTACATATAAGTCAACATCCATTCAACCTTTTCAACTTAAGTCTTTAACTTAGGAACTATGTGTCCCATTTCACTCCGAATCCAAACACCAAACACCCCGTCAAGTTACAACACCACGATATAGCATTGAGGAAACAAAAATTTAGGGGATCAGGGTTAAATTATTCGTAACGAGCGGCCGGGTCGTTACATTTTTCCCCTCTTAAACAAATATTTGTCCTCAAACGGGTATAGAGACATACCTGAAGTGGTGAAAAGATGAGGATAACGATTGCGCATATCATGCTCGGTCTCCCAAGTCGCTTCCTCGACCGGATGACCTATCCACTGTACTTTTACTAATGCAATGTTCTGAGACTGAGATATGATATAAAATGATGAATACGACTGAGTACATAACTGCAATTAAGCAAATAACTCAACAGCGAAGAATGGCCACTGTGGGTCCCAATAGTGCCAGCATATAGCCTAAACATGATTTCTAGCATAAATTACAGTTCAAGTGCTCTAACACATAGTGTACGGTAAAGATGTTCAGATAAGATGGCTACACAGTTCCATGGAATCGACTAAATCACAATTAACATGGTGCACGCCCACACGCCCGTCATCTAGCATGCACGTCACCTCAACATAAATCACATAACACGTAATTCGAGGTTTCATACCCTCAGCATCAAGTTTAGAAGAGTTAGTAATCTTGAACAAGCCAAATTCAATATCGAGCAAGCCATGTGATGCTCCAAAATGCCATCCCGCACGTACCGACATCTGAACGGCTCGAAACTAGCCAAAAGCAACTCAAATACATCAAATAATGCCAAAGGAAACAAACTCAATCGATAAAGGTCGAATCTTTAATCAAAATGTCAAAATCAACCCAAAAGTCCAACCCTGGACCGTGCCTCTGAACTCGATGAAACTTATAAAATCCGACAACTCATTCAATTACGAGTCCAACCATACTAGTTTCACCCAATTCCGACTTCGAATCGATGTTCAAAACTCGAAAACTCACTCTATGAAACTTTAGGCTAAAACCCCAAATATCTCTTTAAAATTCATAATCCAATTACCAAAAGCGAAGATAGAATCACGAAATATAATTACAAGTGAGTCAAGAATGATTACTCCAAGTCACATGGTAAAATTCCTCTCCAAGGTCACCCAAATCGAGCTCCAAAATCCCACAAATGTGAAAAGAAAATGACCAAGTCTCGAAATATAGTCCGCCCAGCTTTTCCGCATATGCGGTCACATTGTCGCATCTGCGACCACCGCTTCTGCGGTATCAATCATGCTTATGCGAGAACCCCAGAACCTAGTTGGCACCGCATCTATGGAAAAATATTTCGCATCTGCGCGACCGCAGATGCGGCACTGCCATCGCACCTACGAACTTCCTCGCCCCTGTGACCCTACACACCGCTTCTGCGCTTCCGCAAGTGCGTCCCAACTCTCGCATCTACGGAGCCCTGCTCAAGCTCCACATCCGCTCCTGCGATTCCTTTGTCGCTTTTGCGACCATCGCACATGCATAAATTCAACCGCATGTGCGCAACACCAGTATCAATAGCTACCAGCAACCAAATGAGAATGAGAAATGGTCTAAACCTCGCCCGAAACTCACCCGAACCCCTTGGGACCCTGTCCGAATATACTAACAAGTCCCATAACATAATACGGACCTACTCGATGCCTCAAATCACACATAACAACATCAAAATGATAAATCGCACCTCAATTCAAACTTGAACAAATTTTGAACTTTTTACTTCCGAAACTCGATTCGAAACATATTAAATCAACCCGGAATGAACTCAAATTTTGCACACAAGTCCCAAATAACATATCGAAACTATTCCAGTTCCCGGAACAACAATCCGAAGTCGACATCCTTAAAGTCAACTTCTGGTCAAATTTATGAACTTTCCAAACCTTTAAATTTCTAACTTAAGGCTTCAATCATGAAATTCATTCTTCCAAATCGATTACGATTAACCTAAAAACCAAAATCAATGATTCACACAAGTCATAATACATCATACAGAGCTACTCAACACTTCAAATAGCTGAACGGAATGCAAATGCTCAAAACACCCGGCTAGGTCGTTACACTTTTATTTATAGATATTTAAATTTAAAAATAATAACCAATAACTAATTATTAACTAAATAACTAATTACTAACTATGTCACGACCCAATTTCACCTATAAGTCGTGATGGCGCCCAACACTACAACTAGGTAAGCCAACCAATAAACTAAGCATGCATTGATAAAATTTAAAACCAAGAAAATATAATAAAACCCAAGCTCTACCAATGTGTGTGCCAAGACCTGGTGTCATCAGTGTATGAGCATCTAGAAGATTATACAAAACCTCAAATGTTGTCCGAAATAAAAATAGACAGAATTAAAATACAAAGAGAGAGTAGCTGCAGAACGGATCAAAGAAATATCTCACCACTATGTCCCTGAATAACATGGGTGTAAGACGATAGGTCCCCCACTAGTACTAGCCTCAGTTCCTGCACAAAAAATACAGCAAGTGTAGTATTAGTACGTAAACAACGTGTACCCAGTAAAAATCAAGCCTAATCTCGAAGTGGCAGAGACGAGATGGCCGACTTTGACACTCACTATGGGGCAATAATAATAATTGAAATACAACTAGGATATATAAATCAACATGATTTACATAATTTACAATAATTTATTTAATCAACGGAAATAATCAAAATTCTTCAAATGCAACAATTCTCAATATATTAATTAAATTCCTTAAATTCGAATAATTTCCAATTTATCAATTAAATATCATTTTCAGGAATAACAATTAATTATTTAACAAGCAAGAATAATAATTATTAAATTCCAAGGATTTTCCAATTTATCAATTAACTTCGCAAGCTGAAATAAGCTATTAAAATATCGTGTAATTTTTATTATTAAGCACGATTTCTGCCGAGGACGTACAACCCGATCCAGAGTGTCATGTACACTGCCGAGGGACGTGCTGCGCGATCCATAGATGCATCTATCCTGTCGAGGCGCTCGGCCCGCTCCACAAGAAAGGAGGACATTTTCTTATGTACCTCCGAAAAGAGAGTATATTTATTATGAGATAAATTCGGTAGGAAGAACAATTTCTTTTAACAATTAGATAATTTAAACAGAAAATCAAACATATAAATTTTTCCATCCTTTAATATTTTGATCTAACAATTCACAATATATAATATTTTAATCTAACAATTCACAACATATATATAAATATATCAAATAATATTATTTAAACAAGGAATACAATTTACACAAGTAATTCATGTTTTGAGTCCTAAACTACCCGGACTTTAGCATTAATAGTAGCTACGCACGGACTCTCGACACCTCGTACGAATGTAGCCCCCGCAATTATCAATAATTATTCAATTTAATCCCTATGGGGTAATTTTCCCCTCACAAGATTAGACAAGAGACTCACATCATCTCAAAGTGCACTTTCCGATTATCGCGTCGCGTAAAATTCTCGATTCAATGCCGAAAAATCCGAAACTATCCAAAAGTTATTTAAAATAATTAATATATGTTCAATAATTCAAAATTTATCTATTAATTAAGTTACTCTATCCAAAACGGTAAAATTCCTAAAATTCACCCCGGGCCCACGTGCCCGGATTCCGAATATTTTCGGATGAAAGCGTTACCCATAATCTCAAGAACTCAAAAATATAATTTCTATCCAATTCCATAACCATTTTTTGTGGTTAAAATCTCATTTTTATAAAAATCTACGTTTTTCATCTAAACCTTTGATTTCTAAGAGTTACTAGTTATAATCTACTTATAATCTATGTATTTAACTCAAGGGGTGTAGGATTAACTTACCTTCAAGTTGTTAGTTGAACTCCCTTCTCAAAAGCTCTGAAATCACCCAAAAATGGAGGAAAAATGGGCTCAAAATGTCTGAGCCCCGACTTTTTAGCCATTCTGCCCAGATAGGTTTTTCGCACCTGCGAAAAGCCTCGCAGGTGCGAGCTTAGCTTGGCTATGCAGTTTCCGCATCTGCGCCATTTTTCTCGCACCTGCGCGTTCGCAAGTGCGCTCTAGATTCCGCACCTGCGATGGCAGGCTTCCCTTCCCTTTTTCGCTTCTGCGCATAAAACCTCGCATCTGCGAGAGTCGCACCTGCAGCTGTCCAAGCGCAGGTGCGAACGTACCAGAAGCAGAATGCTTCAGCTTCTCCTCAAAATTCCAACATTGATCCGAGCCTCATCCGGTTAACACTCGGGACCCCCGGGGCCCCATCCGAACATACCAACAGGTTTGAAATCATAAAACAGACTCGCTCGAACTCTCGGAACGTGTAAAACAACATCAAATCTAAGAATCACACCCCAAACCAAATTGAATCAAACTTAAGAACTTCAAGTTCTTCAATTTACTTCCAATACGCCGAAACGTTCTTAAACTAGCCGGAATGACATGAAATTTTGCGTGCAAGTCTTAAATCATTATACGGAACTATTCCCAAACTCGGAATTCCAAACGGACTTCAATTTCTCAAAAACCTACTCCAAACCAAATTTAAAGAATTTTAAACCTTCAAATAGTTGATTTTCACTATTAAGAGCCAAAACGCTCCTGGATTATCCAAAACTTGATTCGAACATACGCCCAAGTCAGAAATTATCATACGAACTTATTGGAACCGTCAAATGCCGACCCCGGGTCGTTTTCTCAAAATGTTGACCGAAGTCAAACTTGGACTTTTAAGGCTAACTTAAGGAACCAAGTGTTCCGATTTCAACCCACACACTTCCAAATCCCGAACCAACCATCCCCGCAAGTCATAAATTAATAAAAGCATGCTCGGGGAGTTTTATTTTAGGGAACAGGTTTCTAAAAGTTAAAATAACCGATTGGGTCATTACATTCTCCACCTCTTAAACCAACGTTCGTCCTCCAACGGGTTTAGAATAATACCCGGAGTGTTAAATAAGTGTGGATATTTGCTCCGCATGTCTTCCTCGACCTCCCAAGTCGCTTCCTCGACTGGTTGGCCCCTCCACTGGACCTTTACTGCAGAAATCCTCTTGGACCTCAACTAGCGAACTTGTTTATCAACAATGGCAAATGGCTCTTCTTCATAACCCAAACTCTGATCTAGCTGAACTGTGCTGAAGTCCAACACATTTGATAGTTCAGCATGATACTTCCTGAGCATAGATACATGGAAAATCAGATGAACTCCCGATGCAATGCAAGCTCATAAGCAACCTCCCTAACTCATCTCAACACCTCAAATGGGCCTATAAACCTTGGGCTCAACCTCTCCTTCTTTCCGAATCTCATAATCCCCTTCATCGGCGAAACCTTCAAGAGAACATTTTCACCTACCATAAAGGATCTCACGCGCTTTCTGATTCGCGTAACTCTTCTGTCTGGACTGTGCTGTATGAAGTCATTCCTGAATCAACTTTACCTTTTCCAAGGCATCCTTTAACAAATCAGTACCATATAACTTAGCCTCACCGGGCTCAAACCATCTGATAGGTGAACGACATCGACGACCATATAAAGCCTCAAATGAAGCCATCTCGATGCTGGATTGGTAACTGTTATTATAAGCAAACTTGGCCAAATGCAGGAAACGATCCCACTGACCTCCAAAGTCAATCACACATGCCCTGAGCATATCCTCCAAAATCTGAACTGTCCGCTCTGACTGCCCGTCGGTCTGTGGATGAAAGGCTGTGCTGAGCTCTACACGGGTCCCCAACTCACTCTGCACTGCTCTACAGAAATGTGAAGTAAACTGAGGGCCTCTATCTGATATGATGGAAATTGGCACACCGTGCAATCGAACTATCTCCTAAATATAAATCTGGGCCAACCTGTCTGAAGTATACATAGTCACAACAGGAATAAAATGTGCCGACTTGATCAACCTGTCAACAATCACCCAAACTACATCAATCTTCCTCAAGGTCCGCGGCAACCCAACTACAAAGTCCATAGTAATTCGTTCCCATTTCCACTCTGGTATAGTCATCTGCTGAAGTAGGCCATCTGGCCTCTGGTGCTCATATTTAACTTGCTGGCAATTTAGACACCTAGCTACATACTCAACTATGTCCTTTTTCATTCGTCGCCACCAATAATTCTGCCTCAAGTCACGATACATCTTCGTAGCACCTGGATGAATAGAATACCGAGAACTGTGTGTCTCCTCTAGGATCTTTTTCCTTAGTTCATCCACATTAGGAACACACAGACGATCCTGGAGTCGCAGAACACCATCTGCACCAATAGTAACTTCCTTGGCACCACCTCGTAGCATCGTTTCTGGAAGAACCATTAAGTATGAATCATCATACTGGCGAGCCTTGATCTGCTCAAATAGTGAAGACTGAGCTACGACACATGCAAGAACTCGGCTGGACTCTGAAATATCTAACCACACAAGTCTGTTGGCTAAGGACTGGATATCCAAAGCTAATGGCCTTTCTTCTACTGAAATGAAAGCCAAACTACCCATGCTCTCCGCCTTCCTACTCAAGGCATCTGCAACTACATTTGCTTTACCTGGATGATATAGGATAGTAATATCATAATCATTTAGTAATTCCAGCCATCTGCGTTGCCTCAAATTTAGGTCCCTCTGCTTGAACAAATGCTGCAAACTGTGATGATCAGTATAAACTTCACAGGACACCCCATAAAGATAATACCTCCAAATCTTAAGGGCATGAACAATTGCAGCTAACTTCAAATCATGTACCAGATAATTCTGCTCGTAGGGTTTCAATTGACGTAAAGCATATGCAATAACTCGCCCCTCCTGCATCAATACACAACCCAAACCAACGTGTGAAGTGTCGCAGTACACTGTATACATCCCCAAACCAAAAGGCAACACTAGCACCGGTGCTGTAGTCAATGCTGTCTTGAGCTTCTGAAAGCTCACCTCACAATCATCAGACCATCGGAACGGAGCACCCTTCTGGGTTAATTTGGTCAAAGGTGCTACAATAGATGAAAAGACCTCCACGAACTGACGATAATAACCTGCTAAACCCAGGAAACTCCTGATCTCAGTCACCAAAGTGGGATGATGCCAATTCTGAACTGCCTCAATCTTTTTGGGATCAACTTTAATACCTTCTCCCGATACAATATGTCCCAAAAATGCTACAGACTCTAGCCAAAACTCACATTTAGAGAACTTAGTATATAGCTTTTGTTCCCGCAATATCTGGAGCACTACTCTCATATGCTGCTCATGTTCCTCCTTGCTGCGCGAGTAGATCAAAATGTCATCAATGAAGACAATGACAAACGAATCAATATATGGCCTGAATACTCTGTTCATCAGATCCATAAACGCTGGCGGGGTATTAGTTAAACCGAAAGACATTGCCAGAAACTCATAATGACCATATCTAGTACTGAAAGCAGTTTTCGGAACAACCGAATCTCGAATCTTCAATTGATGATACCCCGACCTCAAGTCGATCTTAGAGAACACCGTAGCACCCTGCAACTTGTCAACTAGGTCATTAATACGCGGCAACAGGTACTTGTTCTTAATAGTGACTTTGTTCAATTGGTGATAATCAATACACATCCGCATTGTTCCATCCTTCTTTTTCACAAATAATACCGGTACACCTCAAGGCGATACACTCGGTCTGATGAACCCTTTGGCTAGTAACTCTTCAAGTTGTTCTTTCAATTCTTTCAATTCTTTCGAAGCCATGTGATACGGTGGGATAGATATAGGCTGGGTATCTAGAGCCAAGTTAATACAAAAAGCAATATCACGATCAGGTGGCATACCTGGAAGATCTGAAGGAAATACATCGGAGAACTCCCGAACTACTGGCACTGAATCAATAGCCGGAGTCTCTACAGTAGTATCCCGAACATAGGCTAGATAAGCCAAACAACCCTTCTCAACCATGTGTTGAGCCTTTATAAAAGAAATAACCTGATTAAATGAACTAAACGACGGACCCTTCCACTCCAACCTAGGCAAAGATGGAATAGCCAAGGTAACAGTTTTGGCATGACAATCTAGAATAGCATGATATGGAGATAACCAGTCCATACCCAGAATAATTTCAAAATCGATCATCTCGAGCAATAATAGATTTGCTCTAGTTTCATAACCACAGAATATAATAATACAGGACCGGTGGATCCGGTTCACAATAACAGAATCGCCTAAAGGAGTGGACACATAAACAAGAATACTCAAGGACTCACAAGAAATACCCAGGAATAGAGCAAATAGAGACGATACATATGAATACGTGGATCCTGGATCAAATAATACTGAGGCATCTTTGCCGCAAACAGAAATAATACCTATAATCACAACATCTGAGGTCTCTGCAACTGGTCTAGCCGGAAAAGCATAGAACCGAGCTGGAGCGCCAATTGGCTGGCCTCCACCTAGCTAATCTCCACCTCTAGGACGACCCCTACCCACCTATCCTCCACCTCTTGGTGTTCGGACTACTGGTGGAGCAACTGGTCCGGTAAGCATAGGCTGCTGACCCTGCTGTACTGGTCTACCCCGAAGCTGGGGCAAAACCTCCGCATATAACTGGGATCCCCGCACTCGTAACAACTTTTCGGTGCGATGGGCTGCTGACTAAGTGTCTGGCCCTGGGGAACTGAATACCCATTGGGAAGACCCTGAATAGCTGGTGGGCGGTAGGAACTCTCTGGTATAGTATTGAGATAAGGTCGCACTGGAGCACCTCGAGGAGGTGGTGGTGCTGGAAATGGGGGTCTGCTGGACTACCCACTCACGAACTGACCTCTGCCCCCAGACAGAGCACCTCTGAACTCTCCAGAGTACCTAAACCGCTTATCTCTCATAATCTGCTCTCGGCTCCGCTGACGCACACCCTCAATCCTACGGGCTATCTCCACAACTCGCTCATAAGAAGTACCCATCTCAACCTCTCGAGCCATAGTGGCCTGAATACCGGTATGTAAACCGGCTACAAACCTCCGCACTCTCTCCGCCTCAGTAGGGAGTATCATAAGTGCATGGCGAGATAATTCAGAAAACCTCGCCTCATAATCAGTCACTAACATCTGACCTTGCTAGAGCTGCTCAAACTGAAACCGCAACTCTTCCCTCTGGGATAGTGGAATATACCTGTCCAGGAAGATACGGGTGAACCTGTCCCAAGTCATGGGAGGAGAATCTGCTGGTCTGCCAAGAGCATAAGACTACCATCCTCTACGGGCTCTGCCTTCTAGTTGAAAAGTAGCAAAGTCAACCTATGAGATTCTAATATCCTCATGTTGTACAGTCTATCCTTGCACCGATCAATGAAATCCTGGGGATCCTCATGTCGCTCACCCCCAAAGATAGGAGGATGTAGTCTAGTTCATCTGTCCAATAGTTTCTGAGGATCGGCGGCTACAGCTAGCCTGGGCTCAGGTGTAGCTGCTGCCACTAGCTGGGCTCCACCCACGGGTAGTGCACCCTGGGTCTAATATACAACAGCTACATGTCCATGAGCCTGTGCGGTAGGAGTCTGTGCTCCCCCGCCAGCTTGAGATGTGGCTGGGTCTGCCGGAAATAAACCGGCCTGAGTCATATTTTCCATGAACTGCAACATACGACCCATGACATCCTGAAATCCCGGTGCAGATGTGAAATCCACCGGAGCTGGCTCTGCCACATGCACCTCACCCTACTCCTCAATAACGGGATTCTCTGCTGGACCCACTGGCGGCATAATTGGAATAGTCCTGGGACGTCCTCGCCGTCTACCACGGGCTGGAGCCCTCCCTCGGCCTCGTCCTCGGCCTCTAGCAACTGGGGGAGTAGCTTTTCCCTGGTCTGGAACTTCATTCGAGCGCGTTCTCACCATCTGTGAGAGAATAAGAGAAGGATATTTAGTACTACATTAATTGCACGATGGAATATAAAGAAAGATAATTTCCTAACACCCTACAACCTCTCGAAGATAAGTACAGACGTCTCCGTACCGATCCGCAAGACTCTATTAGGCCCGCTCATAACTTGTGAGACCTAAGTGAACCTAGTGCTCTGATACCATATTGTCACGACCCAATTTCACCTATAAGTCGTGATGGCGCCCAACACTACAGCTAGGCAAGCCAACCAATAAATTAAGCATACATTGATAAAATTTAAAACCAAAAAAATATAATAAAACCCAAAATTTACCAATGTGTGTGCCAAGACCTGGTGTCACAAGTGTATGATTATCTAGTAGATTATACAAAATCTTAAATGCTGTCCAAAATAAAAATAGACAGAATTAAAATACAAAGAGAGATACTAGTAGCTGCAGAACGGATCAGAGAAACAGCTCACCACTATGTCCCTGGATAACGTGGGTGTAAGACGATAGGTCCCCCACTAGTACTTGCCTCAGTTCCTGCACAAAAAGTGCAGCAAGTGTAGTATGAGTACGTAAACAATGTGTACCCAGTAAGTATCAAGCCTAATCTCGAAGTGGTAGAGACGAAATGGCCGACTTTGACACTCACTATGGGGCAATAATAATAATTGAAATACAACTAGGATATATAAATCAACATGATTTACAGAATTTACAATAATTTATCTAATCAACGAAAATAATTAAAATTCTTCAAATGCAATAATTCTCAATATATTAGATAAATTCCTTAAATTCGAATAATTTCTAATTTATCAATTAAATATTATTTTTAGGAATAACAATTAATTATTTAAAAAGCAAGAATAATAATTCATTAAATTCCAAGGATTCTTCAATTTATCAATTAACTTTGCAAGCTGAAATAAGCTATTAAAGTATCGTGTAATTATTATTATTATTAGGCACTATTTCTGCCGAGGACGTACGGCCCGATCCAGAGTGTCGTGTACACTGCCGAGGGACGTACGGCGCGATTCATAGATGCATCTATCCTGCCGAGGCATTCGGCTCGCTCCACAAGAAAGGAGGACATTTTCTTATGTACCTCCGGAAGGAGAGTATATTTATTATGAGATAAATTTCGGGAGGAAGAATAATTTCTTTTAATAATTAATTAATTTAAAAAGAAAATCAAACATATAAATTTTTCCATCCTTTAATATTTTGATCTAACAATTCACAATATATATATATATAAATATATCAAATAATATTAATTAAACAAAGAATACAATTTACACAAGTAATTCATGCGTTGAGTCCTAAACTACCCGGACTTTAGCATTAATAGTAGCTACGCACGGACTCTCATCAACTCGTACGTACGTAGCCCCCGCAATTATCAATAATTATTCAATTTAATCCTTATGGGGTAATTTTTCCCTCACAAGATTAGACAAGAGACTTACCTCGTCTCCAAGTCCAGTTTCTGATTATCGTGTCGCGTAAAATTCTCGATTCAATGCCGAAAAATCCGAAACTATCCAAAAGATATATAAAATAATTAATATATGTTCAATAATACGAAATTCATCTATTAATTAAGTTACTCTATCCAAAATGGTAAAATTTCTAAAATTTACCCCGGGCCCACGTGCCCGGATTCCTAAAATTTTTGGATGAAAACGTTACCCATAATCTCAAAAACTCAAATATATAATTTTTATCCAATTCCATAACCATTTTCATGGTTAAAATCTCATTTTTATAAAAATCTAGGTTTTTCATCTAAATCTTTGATTTCTAAGATTTACTAGTTATAATCTACTTATAATCTATGTATTTAACTCAAGGGGTGTAGAATTAACTTGCCTTCAAGTTGTTAGTTGAACTCTCTTCTCAAAAGCTCTGAAATCGCCCGAAAGTGGAGGAAAAATGGGCTCAAAATGTCTGAGCCCTGACTTTTTAACCATTCTGCCCAGACAGGTTTTTCGCACCTGCGGAAGGTGTTCACACCTGCGGAAGGTGTTCGCACCTCCGGCTTTCGCACCTGCGAAAAAGCCTCGCAGGAGCGAGCTTAGCTTGGTTACCCAGTTTCCGCATCTACGCCATTTTTCTCACACCTGCGCGTTCACAGGTGCGCCCCAGATTCCGCACCTGCGGTGGCAGGCTTCCCTTCCCTTTTACGCTTTTGCGCATAAAACCTCGCATCTGCGAGAGTCGCACCTGTGACTATCCAAGCGCAGGTGCGAACGTACCAGAAGCAGAATGCTTCAGCTCCTCCTCAAAATTCCAACATTGATCCGAGCCTCGGCCGGTTAACACTCGGGACCCCCGGGGCCCCGTCCGAACATACCAACAGGTTTGAAATCATAAAACGGACTCGTTCGAACTCTCGGAACGTGTAAAACAATATCAAATCTAAGAATCACACCCCAAACCAAATTGAATCAAACTTAAGAACTTTAAGTTCTTCAATTTACTTCTAATACGCCGAAACATACTTAAACTACCCGGAATGACACTAATTTTTGCGTGCAACTCTTAAATCATTATACGGAACTATTCCCAAACTCTGAATTCCAAACGGACTTCAATTTCTCAAAAACCTACTCCAAACCAAATTTAAAGAACTTTAAACCTTCAAATAGTTGATTTTCACTATTAAGCACCATAACGCTCCCGCGTTGTCCAAAATCCGATTCGAACATACGCCCAAGTCTGAAATCATCATACGAACCTATTGGAACCGTCAAATCTCGATTCCGGGGTCGTTTTCTCAAAATATTGACCGAAGTCAAACTTGGCCTTTTAAGGCTAACTTAAGGAACCGAGTGTTCCGATTTCAACCCACATACTTTCAAATCCCGAACCAACCATCCCCGTAAGTTATAAATTAATAAAAGCACGCTCAGGGAGTTTTATTTTAAGAAACGGGTTTTTAAAAGTTAAAATAACCGATTGGGTCATTACAAACTAACTATGTCATGTGACTTTTTTCTAGGCTGCCACTTGAATGTGGTGCTATTTTCTTTGGCTTTTAATAATACAAGTAGCTTTACAAGCATCTTACAAGTAGCTTCGCAAGCAGCTTACAAATAGCTTGGCAAAGTAACTTTGTAAAGAAACTTGCAAGAAACTTCGAGAGAAATTAATAAAATCATACTTTTACTGTATCACTCCTAATTAAAATATTAGAAAGTAAATTTGAAAATGATTAGTAGTTATATTTAATAATAAAGGTAAAATAGGTTGAAAATAAACATCTTTTTTTTAATATAGTGGACAAGTAAAAGAGAATGAATAGAATAACTTACAAATAATCTATTCTTTTACAAATAGAAAGCTAAAATAATTTATTTTGTACATTAATTTAAAGTGACATAGTATATTATGTTCTCTGCTTCACTTGCTTTGTTATTTATTTAATAACAGAACTAGTATTAAGACCCGCGCAATGTGCGATCGGCGATTAAACATAAAAGTTGTGACATGACTTTTTTGAGAATATTTCATCGTATTACTCTAACAAAATCGAAATTGTAATCTTGTTCTAATACGATTTACCCAATAACAATTACTCTATGAAATTAATAATAACGAATAATATAATAATTAAATTATTTTTGAATGAAACTCAAGTAGCATATTTATAGAATTTATAAAACATAGAACATGAAATATAACATGATTCAAAATAAATAATAATAATTATTAAATAAATAAACACTACGTGACTAATAATATCTCAAATGAAATTACGAAAAACTACTTTATTTGTTATATTTAAATTTCATGTGTTATTTAGCCATCGTCATCATTAAAATCTCCGACCCCTTTAAAGTTTTTCACTTCATGTGTCTTTAGAAATACCCACATGAAATAAGGATTCAGCTTAATTTTTATTAAAGATATTTTGGAAAAATATATTATATTAAAAATTATCTTGCTTGAATTTAAAAGGTTTTCTTGAATCAGATTGAGTCGATTATTATTGGGATATCATTTTTTTCTCCAAACATATTCTCCAATAAAATCTTTGCTTCAATAACACAATTTGTAATTCTTGTGAGTTCATATAATCTTTATGAATAATCTATAATATAAAAAAATCATATCTTAACAAAAAAAAAAGAATAAAGTGTATTTACATTACTTTTAGTTATATTTAAATTTTTGAAATCATTATATTATATATGAAATTTTGTTTTTACTTTATCTATTAAAATTTTTGTTACTATATAACAATATGTTGTGGAAGTTTAGTTCCACTGTGATAAACATCCACTATAATAGGACAATTTATTATGGATTTGAATTCAGTTAATGTGATTCAACGGGAAAGTAGCTATACGATTTGTTTTTTTTTTTGTAGGTTTTATTTTATAAATATTTAAATTTAAAAATAATAACCAATAACTAATTATTAACTAAATAAGTAATTATTAACTAAATATGCCATGCAACTTTTTTCTAGACTGGCTTTATATGGTGCCTTGTTCTTTGGCTTTTAATAATAAATATATTATAGATTTATGTTTTTCTTTTCTTAATTTTAAAAATCATATATTAACAAAAAGAAAAGAATAAAGTTTATTTACGTTACTTTTAGTTATATTTAAAATTTTGAATTTATTATTTGAAATTATTATATTATATATGAAATTTTTGTTTTTACTTTCTATTAAAATTTTAGTTAATATAATAACAGTATGTGTAACGACCCGACTGATCATTTTACTTTTTAGATCTCCGTTCTCCTAACTAAGACTCCACTATTTTATTACTATCTTAATAGTAGCTTAAAATGGTTAAGTTTGACTTTAGTCAACGTTTTGAGTAAACGACCTCGGAATCGGGATTTGATGGTCCCAATAGGTTCGTATGATAATTTTGGACTTGGGCATATGTTCGGATCGGGTTTCGGATGACCCGGGAGCGTTTAGACGCTTAATATTGAAAGTTGGCGCATTGAAAGTTTTCAAGTTCTTTAAGTTTGGTTTGGAGTAGGTTTTGGTGTTATCGAGGTACGTTTGGGATTCCGAGCCTGGAAATAGTTATGTATGGTGATTTAAGACTTGCACACAAAATTTGGTGCCATTCCGAGTAGTCAAAGTATGATTCGGCAGGTTCGGAGCAAGTTGAAAACTTGAAGTTCATAATTTGATTCAATTTCGTTTTGGGGTGCGATTCTTAGTTTTATATTTTTTACGCATTTCGAGAGTTCGAGCAGGTTCGTATTATGGTTTGGACTTGTTGGTGCATTTGGACGGGGTCCCGGGTGGCTCGGGTGAGTTTCGGACCGCCCGGAGCTAAGTCCCAAAAATCTGGTGTGCTGGTTCTGGTTTCATTCTTTGCGATCGTGAGGTCTGTGTCGCGTTCGTGGAGAAGAAAATGCGAGGGGCTGAGATTTACTCTATGCGTTCGCGACCCCTTGCCCACGTTCGCGAAGGTCTGGGACCTATGGCCTTCGCGTTCGCGTGAGGGGGCCCGCGTTCGCGTAGGGAGAAAGGCCTGGGGGTGTTAGCTCGTTCCTCGATGACCTTTTTTCTGGGCCTGGGCATCTTGCCTTCGCGATCACGATGGCTTTTTCGCGATCGCGAAGAAGAAATGCCTGGGGAGGGTGTTTTAAAAATCGGGACTTAGGCTCATTTTCTTCATTTTTCTCACTTGTTGGTCGAATTTAGAGCTCTTTGAAGAGGGGTTTTCACCTAGGACTTTGAGGTAAGTAATTTCTATACAATATGAGTTTAAATCACGCATCATGGGTAGATTTTAATATAGAAATTGTGAAAATTTTAAGAGATTGTTAGAAAACTTAGGTTTTGATAAAAATTGGATTAAACCACGAAGTGATTATGGAATTGGTAGAAATTATATATTTGAGTTTGTGTGGTTATGAGTTACATTTATCTTCAAAAATCTCAGGAATCCAGGCATGTGGGCCCGGGAGTGGATTTTAGAAATCTTCCAATTTGGGATAGGTAATTACTCTATTGGCTAAAGTATGAACTTGTGAGTGTATATTAATTAATTTATATAATATTAGGCTAGCTTCGGATTGTTCGGCACCAAGTTGAGACTTTAGGGTGAATTTGTGGGCTGTAAAGTGAGTTTTGGGACAAGATAAATCTCTTGCCTAACCTTGTAAGAGGGAATTTACCCATAGGTATTTTAAATTACTATTTGCTTCTAATTACGGGTACTACATACGCACGAAGTGACGAGAGTCCGTGCGTAGCTACAAATATTATTTTTTTTCCTGGTAGTTTTAGGACCCTATCATGAAATTACTTATATTGTTTGCACTCTACTTATTAATTTAAGTGCTTAAATTATATTGGGACCTGATAAAGGATTCGTAAAGACCGAACTTCACTTACTTTAAGTTTTGGCGAGTTACTTGACCATTGATAGAAATTGTGCCTCTTGCGTGTATTAGTCTTGTGATAACCGTTAAATCGAATGATTGTAGAGTATTCTCTCTTCTTGTGGAGTGGGCCAAACGCCTCGGCAGTATAATAGATGCATCTATGATTCGTGCCGGTCGACTCTCGGCAGTGTACACATTATTCTAGATCGGGCCATACGACCTCGGCATAAATCGTATATGATAATGCTCTGAGTCCGATTACACTTGATATTATTTTTATAACTTGAGAAATTATAATTTACTTGATGGCCCGTAATTGTTGAAGTTAGTATGTGTCAGTGGAGATTTTAAATTGACTTTTAGTTAAAGAATCACTTATTTACTGTTTGTTATTGCGATATTATTATTATTGATGTATTCCATGTCTATTATTATTATTATTATTATTATTATGATGTATTCCATGCCTATTTAGAATTTCCGTATTTTATTTATTGGCCCATAGTAAGTGTCGATATCTAGCCCTCATCACTACTTCTTCGAGGTTAGACTGGATACTTACTGGGTACATGTTGTTTATGTACTCACGCTACACTTCTGCACTAATCATGCAGGATCTGAGGCAGGTTCATCTAGAAGTCATTCAGGCGCGCACCCCCGTTACCTTGATGCATAGTGGTGAGCTGCTCTCTAAGTCCGTTCTACAGCACCCGCAGTCTCTCTTTTGTATTTACTTTATTTCTATCTTATTTCAAACAGTAGTATAGGTGTTTGTATATTCTACTAGTTACTTATAGACTTGTGGCACAGGATTTTGGGAATATTCTAGTAGACACTTTATGGTTTTGAGTATTTATTTCACTGTATTTGCTCTTTCATTAGTTTATGCTTTACTTTACTATAATTTCCCACTTCTCATCTACTTAATAAATAAAAAAATCAACTACTTTGAAATTATTAAAAAGAACAAATATATGTCTAGTTCACCGTTGGCTTGCCTAGCGATGACGTGGGGTGCCATCACGGTCTATAGGAGAATTTGGGTCGTGACAATTTGGTATCAGAGCAATAAGTTCACATAGGTCTCACAAGTCATGAGCAGGCCCAATAGAGTCTTGCGGATCGGTGCGGAGACGTCCGTACTTATCTTCGAGAGGCTATATGGTGTTAGAAAACTACTCTTTCTTCATCTCTTATCATGCAGTTGATGTTGTGCTGAATATCTTTCTCTTATTCTCTCACAGATGGTGAGAACGCGCGCGGCAGATGTACCCGACCGTGGAGGAGCTCCTCCTCCTTGTCACGACCCAAAATCCATTAAAGATCGTGATGGCGCCTAACACTACTGTCAGGAAAGCCAACAATACAAGTTTAACTTAATTACTCATTTTAGTATTTTTGAAATCGTAATATTCCTTCAATTAAATAGTAAGAGATAAAATTTACAAAATAAATGGCAATATTTTTACAACTTTAATACAAAACAACCCAAAATCATTCCCAAAACCCGGTATCACGAATGCATTAACATCTACTAGGAAGTAACTAAAATACAACATCTGTCCGGAATACAAATTAGACAGGAAAAATACAAATAACTTTGGAGGAGACTCTGCTGGCTGCGGATCGTAACCTGAAATGCAGCTCGCGGCAAGTCCCCGCATCATCCGTGCCTCCGTGCCCAAAGGACCACCGGACATAAAAGTACCTGCACAAAAATGTGCAGCAAGTGTAGTATGAGTACATAAATCTACGTGTACCCAGTAAGTATCTAGCCTAATTCCGGAGGAGTAGTAACAAGGGGACGACATTGACACTCACTGGTGGTCCAATAATATCAGGTACAGTAAGGAAGTGAACAATTATGAGGCAGAGTAAATAAATAAAATAAACAAGTGTAAATATGTGGTACAATTATCCTCCTTACAATAAACTCAAGCTCTTAATTAGCAAATTCCTCCTCAACCGGAGCATATATATGTGTATAATGGATCTCACCAAGTAGGTTGTTATAATTCGAATCTTATAATTTGAATCAGGGAAAAACTCACAGATACTCTTGCTTCTTGCCAAATATTACACACAATTCAATGAGGATATTTTTATAGAAATGCCGAGACGTGCGGCCCGATTCAACATAAATATTTAAACTATGCACTGCCGAGGATCGAATGGCACGAACCATAGATGCATCTATTAAACTGCCGAGGCAAATGACCCGCTCCCATGAGAGTGTGGTACATAAATCCTGCCGAAACGAATGGCCCGATACCATTAGAATAAGAAGCTTAAACGGGTCCTTGACCCTCACTCACGAATAAACACGTGAGTTATAATTTTTAAGGAGAATCGTTTGATGAAAACGCATAACGCGTGAGAAATCCGTAAGAGGAACACCATTATTCTGTGGCAAGTCATGAAACTCGCGAAAACTTGACAATAACAAGTCTATCACTCTACGCATATCTAGTCTCAAGTTGTAATGCGAAATAAAAGAATTAAACGAGTAACGATAATCCCTATAGTACAAGTACAACTTGGGATGAACTTAAGTTTACCCGGACAATAACATGGATCTAACTACGTACAGACTCTCATCACCTCGTGCGTACATAGTCCCCGCAACAAGTTTCACATATTAAATATATTACCTAGGGATAGTTTTCCCCTCACAGAGTTAGACATGAGACTTACCTCGTCTCAAAGCTTACTTTCCGGTCCAAAATTGTGCTTTAATCCTCAACTCGGTGCCAAATGACCTAAAGCTAGACAAAGGTTATATAAAATAGTCAATACATGCTTAAGAGTTCACATTCTAACTATTAAAATGATTTTCCAACCCAAAGTGAAGAATTCCTAAAATTCACCACTGGGCCCTCGTGCCTGGATTCCGAAAATTTTCGAAGATAAACATTACCCATAACATTATGAACTCGAATATATGATTTATTCTTAATTCCATGCCCAAATTCGTGGTCAAAATCCAAAAATACTCATTTATCTATATATATTTAAAAATGTATATATAATCAAAGTATTTAACTTGCAATAGGTGGGAATCACTTACCTTGACATAGATGATGAAAATATCCTCTTCAAAAGCTCCAAAAATCGCCCAACTAAGAGAGAAATGAGTGAAATGGGCTAAATTCCGCTTTTTAAAACATTCTGCTCAGCACAGTCGCCCCTTCTTTGTGTTCGCGACCAAAGCCTCGCATTCACGATGCCTTTAGGCCCTACTGCTTTGCGTTTGCGGTTGAAGCTTCGCACTCGCGAAGGTTAAATGACTCCAGGTCCCCCAGTCCTCTTCCTTCTTCACGTTCGCGACCCCTATGTCGTGTTCACGAAGGTTTGCCTAGCTTCTGCCTTGCGTTTGCGTCAACTACCTCGCGTTCGTGAAGGCCAATTCCCATTAGCCCAAAAATTCCTCTTCGCGAACGCGGGACTCCCTTTGCGTTTGCGAAGGACAAAACCAAAACCAGCAACAACAGTTCCAAAATAGCTCGACTTGATCCGATATCATCCCGAAACACAGCCGAGGCCTCCGGGACCCTGTCCAATCACACAAACCAGTCCCATAACATAACACAGATCTACTCGAGGCCTCAAATCACATCAAACAACATTGAAATCATGAATTGCACACCAATTCAAGCTTAATGAACTTTAGAACTTCGAACTTCCACATTCGATGTCGAAACCTATCAAATCATGTTCGATTGACCTCAAATTTCGCACACAAGTCACATTCGACATTACAGACCTACTCCAACTTCCGAAATTGGAATTCGACCCCGATATCAAAAAGTCCACTCCCGGTCAAACTTCCCAAAAACCTTCAAATTCCAACTTTCGCCAAAAGACCCCAAAATGACCTACCAACCTCCAAATCCACATCGGATGCGCTCCTAAGACCAGGATCACCATGCAAAGCTATTCCCATACTCGGAATCCCAAACAGACATCGATAACATTAAAATACACTTCAACCCAAATTTATAAAATCCTTCCAAAATATCAATTTTTCACAATAGGTGCCGAAACTCTCATGGGTTATCCAAAATCCGATCCGGATATACGCCCAAGTCTAAAATCATCATACGAACCTGTTGGAACTTTCAAATCCTGATTCTGAGGTCGTTTAGTCAAAAGTTAAACCTTAGTCAATTCTTCCAACTTAAAGCTTCCGAAATTAGAATTTTCTCTCCAAATCAACTTCGAATTTCCCGAATTTCAATTCCGACCATACATACAAGTAATAATACCTGAATTGAAGCTACTCATGGCCTCAAATTGCCAAATGACATGCTAGAGCTCAAAACGACCGGTCGAGTCATTACACTCCTGTTGCTAGAGGCCGAGGCAGAGGTCGAGGGAGGGCTCCAACTCGTGCTAGAGGACGAGGAATTCCTAGAGTTGTGCCACTAGTGGATCCAGTGGAGGATCCTATTATTGAGGAGCGAGTCGGCTCCAGCGGATTTCATGTCTGCACCAGGATTCCAGGAGGTCATGGGTCGTATGCTGCGGTTCATGGATACTATGACCCAGGATGGTTTATTTCCAGCAGATCTAGCCACATCTCAGGCGGGAGGGGAGTACAGACCCCTACCGCTCAAGCTCCAGGGCATGCAACTGTCGTATATCAGACCCCGAGCGCACTATCCTTGGGCGGAGCTTAGCTAGTTGCAACGGCTATGCCAGAGCCTAGACCAGCCGCGGTCGGTGAGCCGCAGAAGCTATTGGATAGATGGACCATTCTACATCCTCCTGCCATTAGCGGTGAGCGACATAAGGATCCCCAGGACTTTACTGATCATTGCAGGGACAAACTACACAATATGAGAATATTGGAGTCCAATGGGGTAGAATTTACCACCTTTCAGTTGGAGGGCAGGGCCCATAGATGGTGCCAGTCGTATCTTCTCAGTAGACGAGCAGGTTCTCCTCCCTTGACTAGGGACCAGTTCACACGTCTCTTTCTGGAGAGATATATTGTAACAACCTAATCGGTCATTTTGAGAATTAGTGTCCCGTTCAGTGGCTTAAGGTCTCGAGCAATTTCGTATTATGTATTATTACTAGCGTGTGTGGTCGAGTTCGGATTTCAAATGATTCAGGATCAATTTGGAAGAAGGATTCTTATTTTAGAAGCTTAAACGGTAGGAGTTGGCCAAAGTTTGACTTTTGTATAGACGACTCCAAAATGGCATTTTTATGATTCCAATTATTTTGTATGGTGATTTTGTACTTAGGCATTTGTCCGGATTTGGATTTGGAGGGCCGTAGGATAATTTGAAGCATTTTTGCGAAAATTGGAATGTTGAAGTTTTGGAAAGTTAAAAGGTTTGATCGGGAGTTGACTTTATTGATATGGGGCTCGGATTGTGATTCCAAGAATTGAATTAGCTCTGTTATTTTATTTGAGACTTTCATGCAAAATGTGACGTCATTCCGGGTTGATTTGATATGTTTCGGCGCGAGTTGTAGAAGTTGAAAGTTCATAAGTTCATTAAGTTTGATTTGAGGTGCGATTTGTAGTTTTGATGTTGTTTGATGTGATTTGAGTCCTCGAGCAGGTCCGTGTTATGTTTTGGGACTTATTGGTATGTTCGGACGGGGTCCTGAGGGGCTCGGGCGAGTTTCAGATAGGTTTGGGTTGTGTTGCACTCGTCTTTGATGTTTTGACGTCGTTTCTTTAAGCATAAATGGTACCACATTAAGCAAATGAGCTTCAATTTCTGTTTTACTTAAAGCATTAGATCCGTATCATAATTACGGATCCATAGCAAAAAGAATCGACGAGTTTGGACATCGTATGAGGAAGTTATGCTCATTTTAGTGTCGGAGAAGAGAGCTGGTGCTGGTGCTTCGCAGATGCGAAGTTGGGTCCGCATCTGCGACCCCGCAGGTACAAAAAATGGTCCGCAAATGCGGAAATTACAGATGGCAGACCGCAGATGCGGAGTTTTGGGCGCAGAAGCAAAATTCCCTGTGTAATAAAGAAATCAGATTGCGTTTATTTAGTATTTTGAGTATATCTTGAGTTCTAGAGCTCCGATTGAGGTGATTTTTGCGTCTTTTTCTCGTATTTTCATGGGGGTCAGTATCTAACTATAGTTATTATATTTTAATATGATTATAGAATTTCATTTTTGAATTAATCCATGTTTTGATTAGAGAATTGGGGGTTTTTATCAAAACTTTTCTATAGAGAATAATTGGGTTTTGAACATCGATTTCGAGTCGTAATTGGATGAAATGAGTATGGTTGGACTCGTAATTGAATGAGTTTTCGGATTTTATAAAAATTTTTGGGTTCTGAGGTGCGGGCCCGGGGCTAACTTTTGGGTTGACTTTTTAGTTTTTGTTAAAGATTGAAACTTTATTATCCGGAATCATTTACTATGAGTTTTATTTATGATTTGAAGTTATTTTGGCTAGATTTGAGACGTTCAGAGGTTGTTTCACTCGAGAAGGTCATTTTAGAGTAACGGTCCAGCTTCTTTGAGGTAAGTATCTTTCCTAACTTTCTGTGGGGGAAACTACCCTTTAGGATTTGAGTCATTTGTGCTAACTGTGTCATGCGAAGGCCGTGTACGCGAGGTGACGAGTACGTACTAGGGCTTATTTGTGAAAATTTGATCGCTTAGGTCTCTCAGGTTCTTATGTTCATTATATGTGAAGTTGTTTTGGCATGTTAAATCCCCCATTTACTAATTTTACCCTTACATATCTTATTTGAAATTAATTGATTCATGTTTTACCCTTGTTGTCAATTAAACGCTTATGTGCCTTAATTGAAGATGCTGCCTCTTTTATTGCCATGCTATCTTTTTCGTAATTGCTTATCCTTAATTGAAGTTATTATTATTATTTCCGTAATTGCTTATCCTTAATTGAAGTTATTATTATTCTTTCCGTAGTTGCTTATCCTTAATGGAAGTCATTATTATCTTTTCCGTAATTGCTTATCCTTAATTGAATTTATTAGTATATTTTCAGTAATTGCTCAACCTTTATTGAAGTTTTGTTATCCCTTTCATTGTTGACTTATCCTTATTTAGAATCATTGATTCATGCTATCTCTTTTACCGTTGAGTTGAACTTATGTGGAAATCATTGTTGCACGCTATCTCTCCCCTTGTTGAGCTATTCTTGTTAAAACCATTATTCTCTGTTGTCTCTTTCAATGTGAGCTCGTTCATCCGTTTCTTTGTATTCTGAAGTTCTTGAGTTGGTTTACTTGTCGTATTCTCGTGTTATTGTTGTCATTGCTGTTGTATGATGGTAGGCTATAATCTCATATTTTAGTCGCTTATTGCACTCCAATTTACTGCACTTTATTCATTTTGAGTTTTAATTAATAGTGTTTTGCACTTATTGTGTGTTTATGCATTTTAGGAGTGAGATTCCGAGCTATATAGATGTTATGGAATGAATTCGAGTGATTTGGAGCTTTGAAGTCTAAGTAAAAGCCCAAGATATTAAGCCGAAATCGTGTTCGGGGGTCGAGGATCAAGTCTGGACGTCAAAATACAAGAAAAATCCATACTCTGAGAAATCCCCACTGCCGCGGCGTGTGGGGCGCCGCACTTGTGCATTTTTCTACTGCCTGTCAGAACCAACTCTCTGGATTACCCCACTAATGCCCTGCATGGCGCGTCGCCTCATGTGGCGTGCCTGTGCAATATTTACAGAGTAATTTTCCTATTTCGGCTAGGAGAAGGTGATTTCATCTTGGCCCAACCCTACTTGGTATAAATACATGGAAAAATTTTATTTTTTGTACTTTTGACATACTTTAGACCTAAGGAAGTTAAGGAGGAGTTGGAGGAGCAAAAGCACAAGGATTTCATCATTCTTTCCTCACTCAAGACCCGATTTTGATTTGAATTTATGTTTCCCTATACTTTAATTTTATTTGTGATGAATTGCTCCATATCTATGCAGTAGTCCCCTATAGGGTTTGATGGATTTGGATTTGGTGTATTAATGATTGTTTGTGAATTATAACTCTAGTTTTATGTATTGAAGCATTTTTGGATGATTTAACTGTTGCATCTATATTCACTTGTTCATATAATCGAGAGAGGAATAATTTGTGAGATCCTTGCATTATATTGTTGGTTGAGTTCATTATTTCTTCTTAGTAATCGAAAGAGGCTAGTTGAATCATTGATTAAACCTAGTTAGGAAGATAATCGAGAGAGGTTCTCCTAAATACCAATCCACTACGCATTCTTGCATATCTTCACGTACTTAAATTGGTTCATCTTGTGAGGTTAAAACTAAATCGAGAGAGGAGTTTTTGCTGAATGTTTGAACTAATAATTGAGTGAATTCAAGAGACTCACTTGAATATTAGAAGTGAATTATCTAGAGTTAGATCCCGAACAATTATCTTGCACTTATCCTATCAAAACTCTATATTCTTCCACTGATAACTATCTTTGCTTATTCCTTGTTGTGATAGTCATTAGTCAATACCTTTAGATTCTTAGTTAATTTTAGTTATTCATCATATAAATCTCAATTGTTGATTCTCCTGGATAGCAATCAAGCTAGAAACTACAAAAATATTGTTTAACTCCAATCCCCGTGTATATGAAATTATACTAGACTATCTTTGACTAGCGAGCATAATTTAAGTGTGTGTTCCGAGCTCGTCAAATTTTGGCGCCATTGTCGGGGATTGGCAATCAATAGTGTTTGAAATAGTTTGTAGTACTAATTTAGGAATTTTTCTTTTTGTTTTTTGTTTTTCCTTTTTACGTTTAGTGTTCTTTGATTGTGTGCAGGATACAAGTTAGGTTGGTGCATGACTCGAACTTCTGCGGAGAAAGTGCTACCATACGAGTCAGAAATTGAAAAATATCTACGACAGCTAAGGAAGGAAATAAGTCTCACCAAGACATCAGAAAAGGTTGGGCAATCCTCAATCATAGTTATGACTGGAAACAGTGAAGATAATGTGGATTTGGCTGCAAGAGAAGCAGCCCAACAATGAGAACAAGCTGCACGAGATGCAGAAGAAGCAGCTATTAAAGATGCACAGATTATCTACGAAGAAGAGAGGGGTTCTAGAATTGCTCAAAATCAACCTTTGGGTGCAGACAAGTTCGGAAATATAGCTCCCATACCTGGGAGACCACTTGGCGATTATTCTAGACCGGTCTACAATCAAGGATTATCAAGTGTTAGACCACCTCCAATTGCAGTAAACAATTTCGAGTTAAAGCAAGGGTTGCTTCAAACCCTTCAGAATTGCTGTGTCCTCAGAGGGAAGCCAAACGAAGATCCAAATACACATCTAATGGACTTTGAGGAAATTATGAACACCTTTCAATACAATGGCGTATCATAAGATGCATTGTATCTAATGGCATTCCCCTTTTCTCTTAAAGAATATGCAAAGCAATGGCTTCGGAGCTTGCCCACGAGATCAATTAGAACTTGGGAGGAGATGACCAGAAAACTTCTTGATAAATATTTCTCCTCAGCTAAAACGGGCAAGTTTAGAAGAGAAATACATAACTTCTACCAGAAAGAGAATGAAACTATTTTTGAAGCATGGGAGAGGTTTAAGCAGATTGTTAGAAAGTGTCAACATAGCGGAATTGAACTCTGGATGCAACTCTATGACTTTTGGGATGGATTGAAACCGGCCTCAAGTAGAACATTGAGCAATGCAGTGGAAGGTCCATTGATGAAGAAGACTCCAGAGGAGATAGTCACAATTCTTGATGAGTTATCTGAAGATGCAAATCAGTAGCCCTCTGAGAGTGCTGAAAGAAGAAGATCAACGGGTGTTCACCAGGTTGATGCTAACACATCTGTGCAGGTACAACTTGATGCTATGGCCAAAGAGATAAGGAAGCTGACCTTAGCGTTGATACAGAGTGAGCCTCATGCAGCATGTGATATATGTGCAAGAGGACATCCTACTTATGAGTGTCAAGTCTCAACTAAGGAAGTAAATGCTGTGGGAAACTACAATTTTAATGCAATGGGTCAGAGGCACCCTGGTTTTTCATGGAGTTCACTTGGGGGTACTGCAAATGCATGACAACAAAATAACTCTAGACACCAGGGACAAGGAGCTCCAGCATTCCAAAGTCGGTAGAGGCACCAATTTCAGCTTCAACAGCCCATTCGGTAGAGGCTTGAAACTCATAGCGCAGCTATATGGGAACATGGAGCAACTATCAAGGAAATAGGTACTGGTTTTTGAAACGTAGAAAGACAGGTTGGGCAGCTAGCCACTCTATTGTTTGAGAGGATTCCAGGTACTCTCCCCGCAGATACAGAAATGAATCCCAATGAAACGTTGAATGCTGTGACCTTGAGAAGTGGGCAAGTGTTGAAAGATCCCACCCGATCCAAGATGATGTGATACTTGAAAAGAAAGTGGGAAGCAGCTGAAAAATGATGTTGATAAAAAGTGCAAGCATATGCCAGTGCTACCTTTCCCCCAAAAGCTATACAGAGAAAAGCTGGACAAGAAGTTTGGGATATTTATGGATGTGCTAAAACAGGTTCATGTAAATTTACCATTTACAAAATTTCTCTCACAAATGCCTTATTATGCCAAATACTTGAAATAGATCCTTACAAAGAAGAGGAAAATAGAGAAGACCTCAGTGGTCAAGCTTACAGAGCATTGCAGTGCTATATTGCAAACTCCCACAAAAGTGTGGAGATCCAGGGAGTTTTACTATACCTTTCTCATTAAGAACTAAAAATTTTGATAAATCATTATGTGACTCTGGGGCCTCAATTAATTTAATACCTCTGTCTATTTAAAGGAGATTGGAGAGATTCGGTGCCAATATCTTTGCAGCTGGCAGACCAAACGACTTTAATACCCGAGGGGATAGTGAAAGATGTGTTAGTTCAGGTGGATAAGTTTGTGTTTACTGTGGACTTTATAGTGGTGAATATGGAGGAAAGCAAGGAGGTCCCTCTCATCCTAGGAAGACCATTCTTAGCGATGGGTAGAGCTATACTAGATATACAAGAGAGGAAACTCATTCTTAGAGTGGTCGAGAAGACGGTGACTTTTGATATGAATGTAGAAAAGGGGGCACAAAAGGAAAAACTAGTTTCAAGTGTTGAATGGAAAGAGAAGGGCTCAAAAGAGAAGCCTGCATTGAGTGAGAAAGATAAGTGTGGGGTGTACCCCAAAAAGGCTGAAAAGAAGCTGTCGGCATGGATGTGCGCATTAGTCCGAAGGCGAGGAATGGATCCCGACTTCGACTCAAACCCAGACTAGATTTTCAGGGAAGTTTTCTTTACCTTATGCTTTTTAATTGTGTGTCATGGGGACATGCCACAACTTAAAGTGTGGGGTGGGGGATAATTTTTTGTTGTATGTATATGTGTTAGTTTTGTTAGTTGTAGTAGTTGGAAAATTGAAAAAATCATAAAAATTTGAAACAATTTCGATTTTTTCCGACATTGGATATCATTCGACGAGTTTCTTGAGGGATTAAAGTCGAAAGAAAAATACAAAAAGATTTTCTTTTGTTAGGTAGTGTATTAATTCCCCCTTGCTTTTTCTTTGTGACGCGGTTCTTTTCCAAGGATTTTGTTTGAACTGAGTGTAGTTAGTTTCTATTTTTGTTAGTAGTAGGAAACCTTGTGCTATGATTTGAATTGAAAGCAATATCTCCTAGCTTTATTATACCTTTAGAATTGTGAGTGCTTTAGTTGTGACGCTTAGGCTTAGCTTTTGACTCTTGTTTAAGTACCTTAAATTGTTTGATCTTAACTTTGCTTAATTGCTTTGACTAGAGTGTCATGATAATCCAATCTTGAGTGAGTTATATTCCATATGTGTATGAGGTTTTGTGTTATTCGGTGCATTGGATTTGATGTCTATAACTTGCCCTGTGTGTTTGCAAAGCGAAATAGTAGTTTTGTTCAGTCTTGGAAGTGATTTAGGCATTTCTTTGTTGTGCCAGTTATAAGCTAGTACCCACCTAATTGTTATGTATCTTAGTTAAACCCTTTGAGCCCGTAATCTTGTTTCTTTGGTAACCACATTACAAGCCTTAACCAATTGTTTGAATTGACCATCTATTTGAATCTTTTAGCTTTCGTGAGCACTTGAAATTGTTATGAACTTTATAAAAGTTAAAGTGTGGGGTGGTTAATTTGGCTTTTGAGTAGAATTATTGAAATAAAGAGAAAGGTGCATTGTTTTAAAAAAAGTAACAACAACTTGAATTGAATAAGAAAAGAAAAAGAAACATAGTTGTATTGTTGTGAAACAATATTCATTGATAGTGGTAACTCTTGATGTATTTGTGCTTAAAGAAGTTGGGAGTTGACGTATATTTATGTGAAGGTGGAGTTATGGTTTGGCATACGTGTGGGGTTTTGAATTGTTAATTATATGTATTAAAAGTGATTAGGGAGGTGTAGTCACTCTTATATCTCAATGTATCCTACCATCCCACAGCCTATATTACAACCAATTAAAGTCCTACTTGATCCTTGACTGAATGAGCTCAATTAGTAGAGTAGTACACTACGGACAAGCGTATAGTACGTATTTTGTGGCATATGAATGTTGTTTCTTTTAGTGAACGAATTCTTTCTATCTTGAAGTCCTAATTATTCTTAATGTCTATTGTGTGTGGAACTACTCTCTATTGTTGTTTGAGGGCACTTGATTCACGAAGGAAAGGTAATATCGTTGACCTCTATGTTAGAGTAAGTGAGCGGGTTATAAATAACACGTGGTTCTAGTAAGTCAAATCTTGAGGCAAGGATGTTAGGGTATTGTACATAATCTGTTTTAAATATTCCCGGTGTGATGAGTTAGGAGAGTTGTTGAAAGAGGTCGTGTTTATATGAAATGTAGTTTGATTTCTCGAGGATGAGCAATGGTTTAAGTGTGGGGTGTTGATGGTAGGCTATAATCTCGTATTTTAGTCACTTATTGCACTGCAATTTACGACACTTTATTCGTTTTGAGCTTTAATTGATAGTGTTTTGTACTTATAGTGTGTTTTATGCCTTGTAGGAGTGATTCTGAGCTATGTAGATATTATGGAATGAATTCGAGTGATTTGGAGCTTTGAAGTCTGAGTAAAATCCCAAGGGATTAAGCCGGGATCATGTTCGGGGGTCGAGGACCAAGTCTGGACGTCAAAACGCAAGACAAATTCGTACTCTGAGAAATCCCCACTGCCGCGGCGCGTGGGGCACTACGCTTGTGCATTTCTCTGCTACCTATCAGAACCAACTCTTTGGATTTCCCCACTAATGCCCCGCATGGTGCGTCCCACCATGCGGCGTGCCTATGCATTTTTACAGAGTAATTTTCCTATTTCAGCTAGGAGAAGGTGATTTCATCTTGGCCCGACCCTACTTGGTATAGATACATGGAAAAATATTATTTTATGGACTTTTGACATATTTTAGACCTAAGGAAGATAAGGAGGAGTTGGAGGAGCAAAAGCACAAGGATTTCATCATTCCTTCCTCACTCAAGACCCGAGTTTGGATTGAATTTATGTTTTCCTATACTTTAATTTTATTTGTGATGCATTGCTCCATATCTATTGAGTAGTTCTCTTTAGGGTTTGATGGATTTGGATTTGGTGTATTGATGATTTTTTGTGGATTATAACTCTAGTTGTATGTATTGAAGCATTTTTGGATGATTTAACTGTTGCATCTATATTCACTTGTTCTTGTAATCGAGAGAGGCATAACTTGTGATATCCTTGCATTATATTGTTGGTTGAGTTCATTATTTCTTCTTAATAATCGAAAGAGGCTAGTTGAATCATTGGTTAAACCTAGTTAGGAAGATAATCGAGAGAGGTTCTCCTAAATACCAATCCACTACGCATTCTTGCATATCTTCACGTGCTTAAATTGGTTCATCTTGTGAGGTTAAAACTAAATCGAGAGAGGAGTTTTTGCTGAATGTTTAAACTAATAATTGAGTGAATTCAAGAGACTCACTTGAACATTAGAAGTGAATTATCTAGAGTTAGATCCCAAACAATTATCTTGCACCTATCCTATCAAAGCCCTATATTCTTCCATTGATAACTTTCTTTGCTTATTCCTTGTTCTGATAGTCATTTGTCCATATCTTTAGATTCTTAGTTAATTTTAGTTATTCATCATATAAATCTCAATTGTTGATTCTCCTAGATAGCAATCAAGCTAGAAAGTACGAAAATACTATTTAACTCCAATCCCTGTGGATAAGATATTATACTATACTATCTTTGACTAGTGAGCATAATTTAAATGTGTGTTCCGAGCTCGTCATTGTACCCAGTATTGTTGAGTTGAGGGCTATGCGTGGTTGTGGTATTGAAACTGTTTTGAGGAAATGTTGTGGTATATGGGCACATGTTGTGAAAGTCATTTTATTGTGTTGTTATGTTTTGGCACACGCGGTATTGTTGAGAGGATTGTCGGGGTGTTCGCACATAAGTTGTCCGTACTATTGATATTTGCATATGCGGCGTGACAAGGCGGTCTATATATGTGGGTTTGCGCATGTGGCGAGACAAGGTGAGAATATTATTATGCGCGTGCGGCGAGACAATGCAGGCATTTACTTTATTATTGCGCACGTGGAAAGACAAGGTGGGCTATGTCAGGGAATGATTTGTGATGACTTGTGATGTCCTGGGGGCTTTGTTATTGTTATTATTTGTGTAGTGGTGTGCCTACCCTGTGTGAGTCGTGCCATGTACATTTTGTGGTGATCGTTTCTTATGTGCCATTCATTGTCTCTTCTCTTACTTGTTGACTTGAATTGTGGTAGAACAATTACACAAGTATACACGTAAATAAATCACCCATATAGGTTGAGAAGATGAATCCTAATGTTATTAACCATTTACATGTACTCCCGTGTACTTGCCTTCTATGTGAGAGTTACCCCGTTGGCACGTGAGTTGTTCGTGCAGTCATGAGTCATTATTATTGTTAGCGCATGAGTGGTCCATGCTAATATTAAATATTGTCACTCTCTTGGCACGTGGTCGTTCGTGCAGTTATGAATTTGTAATGTGGGCACAAGAGGCCAAGTGATTAGGGTTCAAGAATTGGGACCCGTGAATTGTGATTTTAAGGTTTGGTATCTCGTGGAAATTCCTAAATAGATCTGGTGTAAAAGCGGTTGTTCTTGTTGAGTTGTTACTTGTTTTCCTTTAGTTGGTTTCATTGGACTTAGACTGTGTCCAACTTACTCTACAACATTACTATCGGTTTGCTTCTTGTTGCTAATTGTTGTTTCTAGTGTTTCATTGCGAGTACTGTTTTGTCTTCCTTACCATGCTTAGCTTTATATTAACATTGGTTCCCCGTTAGTTCTACATTTTTACTTGTTCAGATTGTTTAGTCCAGTAGGTGTCTTGACTGTCCCTCGTCACTACTCCACCGAGGTTAGTCCTGATACTTACTGGGTACCGCTGTGGTGTACTCATGCTACACTTTCTACACATTTTTGTGCAGATCCAAGTATTTCGGAGTTGGTGATCAATAGCCAGCTATTCAGGTTTTGTTGTGGAGACACAAGGTCATCGCATTCGCAGGCCTCGGAGTCACCTTCTGATATTGTACTTGTACCGTTTATTTCTATTCCGAAATAGTTGTATTTAGGGAATTTTCTAGTAAACTCAGTAGAGCTTATGACTTATACTACCGATTTTGGGGTTGTTGGCTTGCATGAAAATTTCCATATCGAAATTCATAATTGTTGGTTAAAGTTTTTAGTAAGTGTTAGGCTTACTTAGTCTTAGAGACTATGTGCCGTCACGACATCCTATAGAGAGAAATTAGGGTCGTGACATATATCCCTCTCTCTCAGAGGGAAGAGTTACGGGGTCGGTTCGAGTGGCTCCAGCAGGGTCAGATGTCTGTGACCGACTATGAGGCGAGATTCTCTGAGTTGTCTCGCCATGCACTTATGATACTCCCCACTGATGCAGAGAGAGTGCGAAGGTTTATTGCAGGTTTGCACTATGGTATCCAGGTCACTATAGCCCGAGAGGTTGAGGTGGGGACTCCTTACGAGCAGGTTGTGGAGATATCTCGGAGGAACGAGGGTATTCGTCAGTAGGGCCTAGAGTAGATGCCGAGGGACAAAGAGTTTTAATATTCTAGAGGGTTCAGTGATGCTCCGTCTGGGGGGCAGACGTCAGTTTGTGAGGGGTCAGTCAAGTAGGCCCACATATCCAGTGTTGCTGCCTTCTCGAGGTGCTCCAATGAGGCCCTATTTAAGTGCCATTCTAGAGAGCTCCTACCGTCCACCGGCTATTCTAAGTTCCTCTAGTGGGAGTTCAGGTCCCCGGAGGCAGACTCAGGGTCAATCATCTTCCGCACCCAGAGGTTGTTTCGAGTGCGGGGATCTTGGTCATGTGAGGAGATTTTTCCCCAAGCTTCGGGGCAAGACAGTACAGCAGGGTCATCAGCCTATATTTACCGCATCAGCTGCCGCACCAGCTGTGCGGCCACCCAGAGGCGGAGGGCAGGTGGGTAGGGCCTAACCTAGAGGTGAAGGCCAGTTAGGTGGCGCTCCAGCTAGGTTTTATGCCTTTCCAGCCAGTCTAGATGCAGCATCCTTAGATGCCATGATCACAAGTATTATTCCTATCTGCGGTAGGGATGCTTCAGTACTATTTGATCCAGGGTCTACGTATTCATATGTTTCATCTCTGTTTGCTCATTTTCTAGGTGTTCCTCGCGAGTCCTTGGGTACTCCTGTATATATGTCCATGCTAGTGGACGATTCTGTTGTTGTGGATTTAATTTACCGGTCCTATATCATGACTTTCTGTGGTTTTGAGACTAGAGCGGATCTTCTGTTGCTCGATATGACTGACTTTGAGGTCATCCTGGGCATGGATTGGTTGTCTCCGTACCATGTCATCCTTGATTGCCATGCCAAGACTGTTACCTTGGCAATACCAGAGTTGCCTAAATTGGAATGGAAGGGGTTATCTGTGAGTGCATCTAGTCGGGTTATCTCTTTCTTGAAGGCTCGACACATGGTCGAGAAGGGTTGTTAGGCTTATCTTGCTTATATTTGGGATACTGCTATAGAGACTCCGATGATTGATTCAGTGCCCATGGTCCAGGAGTTCTTAGATGTGTTTTCTTCTGATCTACCAGGCATGCCACCAGATCGTGATATCAATTTCTGTATTGATTTGGCTCCAGGTACCCGGCCTATCTCTACTCCACCGTACCGCATGGCTCCGAAAGAGTTGAAGGAGTTGAAAGACCAGCTTGAGGAGTTACTAGCAAAGGGGTTTGTCAGACCGAGGGTGTCACCTTGGGGTGCACCAGTGTTGTTCGTGAAGAAGAAGGATGGGAATATGCAGATGTGCATTGATTGCCGCTAGTTGAACAAAGTTACCATTTAGAACAAGTACTCGTTGCCGCGTATTGATGATTTGTTTGACCACTTGCTGGGTGCGAGGGTGTTCTCTAAGATTGACTTGAGATCGGGGTATCATCAGTTGAAGATTCGTGATTCAGATGTTCCAAAGACGGCTTTCCGGACTAGATATGGCCACTATGAGTTTCTAGTGATCTCCTTCAGCTTGACCAATGCCCCAATGGCGTTTATGGATTTGATGAACCGGGTGTTCAGGCCATATATTGACTCATTTGTCATCGTCTTCATTGATGACATATTGATCTACTCGCGTAGCATGGAGGAGCACGAGCAACATTTGAGCGTGGTGCTTCAGACCTTGTAAGAATAGAAGTTATATGCTAAGTTCTCTAAGTGCGAGTTTTGGTTAGATTCTGTGGCATTCTTGGGTCAAGTTGTATCAGGCGAGGGTATTAAGGTAGATCCCAGGAAGATCGAGGCAGTTCGGAGTTGACCTCGTCCTACCACAGCGATCGAGATCAGGAGCTTTTCGGGGTTAGCAGGTTATTATCGCCGGTTTGTGGAGGGCTTCTCATCTATTGCAGCACCTTTGACTAGATTGACCCAGAAGGGTGCTCCATTCTGATGGCCCAATGATTGCGAGGCGAGCTTTCAGAAGCTCAAGGCGGCTTTGACTACAACACCAATTTTAGTGTCGCCTTCCGGTTCAGGGATATATACTTTATGCAACACTTCACGCATTGGCCTGGGTTGTGTATTGATGCAGGAGGGGCGAGTTATTGCATATGCTTCACGTCAACTGAAGCCCCATGAGAAGAATTACCCCGTACATGATTTGGAGTTGGCCGTCATAGTTCATGCTCTCAAGATCTGGAGGCATTATCTTTATGGGGTGTCCTGTAAGGTTTACACAGATCATCGCAGGTTGCAGCATTTGTTCAAGCAGAGGGATCTCAAATTGAGGCAGCGCAGGTGGCTCGAGTTACTAAAGGACTATGATATTATCGTCTTTTATCATCCGAGCAAGGCGAATGTGGTTGTGGATGCCTTGAGCCGAAAGGCTGAGAGTATGGATAGTTTGGCATTCATTTCAGCGGAGGAGAGGCCATTGGCTTTGGACATTCAGTCCTTGAGCACTCACAGATTTTCGTGAGCTCCTCGTATATAATAAAGTATCTTCCACCCCTTCCACAACTATTTAGATTTTCAGAGCCCAACCGAGTTCTTGTATGCATCGTCACTCAGTCTTCATTATTCGAGCAGATCAAGGCTCGTTAGTTTGACGATCCGCACTTAATGGTTCTTAGGGAGACGGTACTACAGGGTGGTTCCAAGGAGGTTACTATCGATGAGGATGGTGTTCAATGACTCCAGGGTCGTCTATGTGTTCTTAATGTTGATGGATTGAGGGAGAAGATTCTAGAGGAGGCACCTAGTTCTTGGTATTCTATTTATCTAGGTGCTACGAAGATGTATCGCGACCTGAGGCAGAATTATTGGTGGCGACGGATGAAGAAGGACATAGTTGAGTATGTAGCGAGGTGCCTAAATTGCCAGCAGGTTAAGTATGAGCACCAGAGGCCAGTTGGCCTACTCCAGTAGATGGTTATACTTGAGTGGAAATGGCAGCGCATCACTATGGACTTCGTAGTTGGGTTTCCGCGGACCTTGAGGAAGTTTGATGCAGTTTGGGTCATTGTCTATAGGTTGATCAAGTCGGCACACTCTATTCCAGTTGTGACTATGTATTCTTTAGAGAGGTTGGGCCAGATTTACATTCAGGAGATTGTTCGGTTGTATGGTGTGCCTGTTTCCATCATTTCAGATAGAGGCCCCCAGTTTACTTCGCACTTCTGTAGAGCAGTCAAGAGCGAGTTGGGTACCCGAGTAGAGCTCAACACAACCTTTCATCCGCAGACCGACGGGCAGTCGGAGCAAACGGTTAATATCTTGGAGGATATGCTCAGAGCATGTGTGATTGACTTCGGAGGGCAATGGGATTGATTTGTGCCTTTGGCCGAGTTTGCTTATAACAACAGTTATCAGTCTAATTTTGAGATGGCTCCATTTGAGGATTTGTATAGTCGGCGATGTTGTTCGCCCATCGGATGGTTTGAGCCCGGCGAGGCTAGGATATATGGTACTGATTTAGTGAAGGATACCTTGGAGAAAGTGAAGTTGATTAAGGAGTGACTTCACACAGCACAGTCAAGATAGAAGAGTTATGCGGATCAGAAGGCGCGTGATTTATCATTTATGGTGGGCGAGAAAGTTCTCTTGAAAGTCTCGTCGATGAAGGGAATCATGAGGTTCAGGAAGAAGGGCAAGTTGAGTCCAAGGTTTATAGGTCCATTTGAGGTGTTGAGGCAAGTTGGGGAAGTTTCTTATGAGCTTGCTTTGCCTCCCAGTCTATCGGGAGTTCATCCAGTTTTCCACGTGTCTATGCTCCAGAAGTATCATGCCGACAGGTCGCATATGTTAGACTATATTACGGTTCAGCTAGATGAGAGCCTTGGTTATGAGGAGGAGCCAGTTGCCATTGTTGACAAGCAGGTTGGCCAGTTGAGGTCCAAGAAGATTTCTGTGGTAAAGGTTCGGTGGAGGGGTCAACCAGTCAAGGAGGTGACTTGGGAGACCGAGGGGAACATGCGGAGCAGATATCTACACCTATTCAGAAATTCAGGTGTGATTCTAGACCCGTTCGAGGATGAACATTTATTTAAGAGGTGGAGAATGTAACGACTCGACTGTTCATTTTGCTTTCTAGATCTCCGTTCCCCTAATTAAGACTCCTCGTATGTGCTTTTACTATTTTATGACTTGCGGAGATGGTTAGTTCGGGTTTGGAAGGGTTCGGGTTGAAATCGGAACACCTAGTTCCTTAATAGTGGCTTAAAATGGTTAAGTTTGACTTGAGTCAACGTTTTGAGTAAACGACCTCGAAACCGGGATATGATAGTCCCAATAGGTTTGTATGATAATTTTGGACTTTGGCGTATGTTCGGATCGGGTTCGGCGCTTAATATTGAAATTTGGCGCATTGAAGGTTTTCAAGTTCTTTAAGTTTGGTTTGGAGTAGGTTTTGGTGTTATCGAGGTCCGTTTGGGATTCCAGGCCTGGGAATAGTTCCGTATGATGATTTAAGACTTGCACACAAAATTTGGTGTCATTCCGAGTAGTCTAAGTATGATTCGGCACGTTCGGAGCAAGTTGAAAACTTGAAGTTCATAATTTGATTCAATTTTGTTTTGGGGTGAGATTCTTTGTTTTAATGTTGTTTTACATGTTTAAAGAGTTTGATCAGGTCCATATTATGGTTATGTACTTTTTAGTGCATTTAGACTGGGTCTGGGTGGCTCAGGTGAATTTCGGACCGCCCGGAGCTAAGTCCCAAAAATCTGGTATGCTGGTTCTGGTTTCCTTCTTCGCGATCGCGAGGGCTGTGTCGTGTTCGCGGAGAAGAAAATGCGAGGGAATGAGATTTTCTCTACATGTTTGCGACCCCTTTCCCACATCCGCGAAGGTGTGGGACCTGTGGACTTCGCGTACGCGTAAGAGGGCACGCGTACGCGTAGGGAGAAAGGCCTGGGGGATGTGAGCTAGTTCCTCTTCGTGTTCGCGAGCTGGACCCCGCGTTCATGAAACTCAGGCTTGTCAGCCTTCATGTTCGCATGTGGGTCCTCGCATTCGTGGTGACCTTTTTCCTGGGCCTGGGCAGCTTGCCTTCACGATCGCGATGGATTTTCTGCGATCGCGAAGAAGAAATGCCTGGGCAGTGTGTTTTAAAAATCGGGACTTAGGCCCATTTTCTTCATTTCTCTCACTTGTTGGTCGAATTTAGAGCTCTTTGAAGAGGGGTTTTCACCTAGCACTTTGAGGTAAGTAATTTCTATACAATACGAGTTTAAATCACGCATTATGGGTAGATTTTAACATAGAAATTGTGAAAATTTTAGGAGATTATTGAAAAACCTAGGTTTTGATAAAAATGGGATTAAACCACAAAAATGATTATGGAATTGGGTAGAAAATATATATTTGAGTTCGTGAGGTTATGGGTAATATTTATCTTCGAAAATTTTCGGAATCCGGGCACGTGGGCGGGGTGGATTTTAGGAATCTTCCAATTTGGATTGGGTAATTACTCTATTAGCTAAATTATGAACTTGTGAGTGTATATTGATTAATTTATATAATATTTTGCTAGCTTCGGATTGTTCGGCACTAAGTTGAGGCTTTAGGGTGAGTTTGTGAGCCGAAAAGTGAGCTTTGAGACGAGGTAAGTCTCTTGCCTAACCTTGTAAGAGAGAATTTACCCCATAGGTGTTTTAAATTACTATTTGCTTCTAATTGCGGGTTATATGTATGCACGAAGTGACGAGAGTCCGTGCGTAGCTACAAATCATGCTTATGTCCGGGTAGTTTTAGGACCCTATCATGAAATTACTTGTATTATTTGCACTCTACTTGTTAATTTAAGTACTTAAATTATATTAAGACCTGATAAAGGATTCGTAAAGACTGAACTTCACTTACTTTACATTTTGGCGAGTTACTTGACCGTTGATTGAAATTGTGCATCTTGCGTGTATTAGTCTTGTGATAACCATTAAATCGAATGTTCGTAGAGTATTCTCTCTTCGTGTGGAGCGGGACGAATACCTCGGTAGTATAATAGATGTATCTATGGTTCGTGTCGGTCGATCCTCGGCAGTGTACATATTATTCTGGATCGGACCGTATGACCTCAGCATAAATCGTGCGTGATAATGCCCGGAGTCCGATTTAACTTGATATTATTTTTATGACTTGAGAAATTATAATTAACATGATGGCCCGTAATTGTTGAAGTTAGTATGTGTCAGTGGAGATTCTAAATTGACTTTTAGTTTAAGAATCACTCATTTACTGTTTATTGTGTTATTATTATTATTGATGTATTCCATGCCTATTTAGAATTTCCGTATTTTATTTATTGGCTGATAGTAAGTATCGATGTCGACCCCTCGTCACTAATTCTTTGAGGTTAGACAGGATACTTAATGGGTACATGTTGTTTATGTACTCACACTACACTTCTGCACTAATCGTGGAGGATCTGAGGCAGGTGCATCTGGCAGTCATTCAGGCGCACACCTCCGTTACCTCGAGGCATAGTGGTGAGGTGATCTCTGAATCCCTTTTGTAGCACCCGCAGTCTCTCTTTTGTATTTACTTTCTATCTATCTTATTTCAGACAGTAGCATAGGTATTTTTTTATATTCTACTAGTCGCTCATACACTTGTGACACCGGATTTTGGGAACATTCTAGTAAACACTTTGTGATTTTGAGTATTTATTTCACGGTATTTGCTCTTTCATCAGTTTACGCTTTACTTTACTATAATTTCCCACTTCTTATCTACTTAATAAATAAAAAATCAACTACTTTGAAATTATTAAAAAGAACAAATAAATGTCTAGTTCATCGTTGGCTTGCCTAGCGGTGACGTTGGGCGCCATCATGGCCTATAGGGGAATTTGGGTTGTGACAGTATGTTGTGGAAGTTTAGTTCTGTCATGACCTCAATTTCCCCACCGTAGAATGCCGTGATGGCACCTAGTCTCTAAAACTAGGTAAGCCTAACATATGCTGATTATTACAAAACTTTAGCTATTTAACTATAATACATTAGGTAACAACTGATACCATATAGCTGAGCAACCGTCGATCAAACAATCTCAAGACCGGTAGTACAAGTCATAAGCTTTTCTAACAGTCATTAGAAATAATAACACATCATTATCCTGAAATAATAGGAAACAATGGAAACAAAATACAATAGAAGGTGACTTCGGAGCCTGCGAACGTCAAGCATGTATACCTTGAAGTCTCCAGCCGCGCAGATATAAGTCTCAAACTAACTCGATCGTAAATACCTGAATCTGCACAAAAATGTGCAGAAGCGTAGCATGAGTACACCACAGTGGTACCCAGTAAGTATCAAGCCCAACCTCGGTAGAGTAGTGACGAGGCTAGGTCAAGACACCTACCAGACGTGTAAACTTGTACAGGATATAACTTAAAGCTAACAATGGAAAGAATATCAATGTAAGGCCAACAATAGAAGGATCACAAATTTACAACCAACAGTGAAAATAATAGAAGCACGAATAGCAACCAGAAGTGAACGAGTAATAAAGAAACGGATGACAACTCAATCAGTCAAATCGTTCCTAATGCACAATTTACAACAAAACTTACCCGAGGTACCACTCCTCATAATCTCAAATCATAAGTCACAACTCTCAAATCTTACACGTATGGAACCTCATGCCCGCATTTTTCCAAATCACTTTCGCACGGCAAAACCCACGCGCTGCCACGTACATTGTATCCATGTCAAATGCTAATTAAAATGTTCAAGAGATTTATTTATATACGATAAGGCATAATAACAACCTTGAATAAAGTAGAGAATCAAATGAGAAAAATGATTTTATTTTAGACATTATTTGGGTGAAGAAAATAACATTTTCAAATAAAATAAAGCATCAAATAAGCTACTGAATTAAATATAAAATTTGTTAAATTAAAACATAATAATGATTTTTAAGTAAAGTAAAAAATCAGTCAGACTAAGAAGTTTAAGTTGAGAAATCAAGTAAAGTGAAATATGACAACTACTAAGAATAATAAAGTACCGAATGAAACGACGAGTTTAACTTAAGAGTCACATAAGGTAAGCATGAAAATAATTATTTTATTTAAAACCGTTATGTTACCAACAACCCAGCAGGGCATGAGATAATGACTCTGCGCATTTAATTTCAACTTGAAAATCAATTCACTAAGTAACCACGGAAGCACAGATTGACACCTTTAAGTACTACAACAGTTCACGTAGGATGCATGACTCATACAATACATAACAACAACAACAAATATAACACACACAATCCGTCTCAGCGCGCAACCTGATCCCACTGTATCATTATTTATCAATATCACAATCCCCCCTTATTTCACCCGTTGCGTCGTGCAACCCGATCCCATCGTATCATCATTTATCAAAATCAAAATCCTCTTTTATTTCACCCGTTGCGGCGTGCAACCCGATCCCACCGTATCATCATTTATCAATATCATAATCCTCCCTTATTGCACCCATTATGACATGCAACCCGATCCATAAGCAATTTAAATTAACAACAACAATCCAGTAACTCAATTTACAAGAATTTCTACAATCAAAGAGTATGAGTATACGTCAATAAAGGAGCCACGTAATAATCAAAGGAATGCAACAAATATTACAAAAACAACAGGACAACTGAAGCACGTGACAACTAAGGTGTGCAAGTATAACAATTAAGGCAAGTATCAGATGAGCACAGAGTCTTGGAAGGGACTCAACAATTAAGAGGTAACGTGACAATAAGGAAGGCAATAACTTCAACTAAAGCATATAAGGGAAAAAAAACAAGTAAGAGGTACAATAAGTTCTTACAACGTCAAATAGAGCATGTAAGAGTAGATTAACAATGGGGGACATAACAAGTCATGACAATTCAATTAAAGGCATGGAAAGAGTCTAGATAACCTACACCGGTCAAATACCACATATAGTTAGTGTACCCACTCGTCACCTTGCATACACAGTTTTCACATAACACAAATAACACAATCAATTTGAATCCTAAGGGGTAGTTTTCCCTACACAAAGTTAGACAAGATACTTACCTCAATTTGGCCAAATCAATACTCAAATTAGCTTTTCCTTTACAAATTTACCTCCGCTCGTCTCAATCTAGCCAAAGACAACTTAAATACATCAAACAATACAAGAGAAACAATTTCAATTAACAAAGCTATGATCTTTATATAATTTCCAAAAACTCAACAAAAGTCAACCCCGGGCTCGCCCAGTCAAAACCCGAGTCCAAGGGTAGGTCTTGCCTATCCATAACCCCACGAGTCCATATATGTGTTTTGTTTCTATTCCGAATCTAATTCGACTCTCAAATTTCAAATTTTCATTTTTCAAAGCTTTTACAAAAATCCCCAAATTTTCTCATAGATGCTTATGAATTTGATGTTAAATCTAATATATAATCATGAAATAAAATTAAAAATTGATTAAAACACATACCCAATAGTTTGGTATGAAACTATCTTCACAAAATCGCCTCCTACCGAGTCAAGGGTTCAAAATATGATAAAATGAAGCCAAATTTGGAATACTCAGCTATAAACCAGTTGCAGATGTCGAATCTGCGACATGGGCAAAAGAGGACATTACTTCGCAAAAGCGAAGCTTGAACAACTCTGCTCATATCGCAACTGCGATACAACAGGTCGCAAATGCGAAGATAGGGCATTTTCAAAAGCGGCCCAAATGTTCGCAAAAGCGAACTACCAACTGCCCAGCTCACCATCGCATTTGCGAGGCTGGCTTCGCAAATGCGAAGCCTGCCAGTCCCCAGCCTCTTCACAAATGCGATCACAATTCCGCAAAAGCGGTAGTATCCAATGCGACCCTCAACTCGCAAATGCGAAATCAGAACACCAGCAAATCCGAACCTTCTTCCAAACACTCTAAAATGCGTAGGAAACTCATCTGAGCCCTTGGGGATCCAAACCAATCACCAACACAAGTCTAAAAATATAACATAAACTCACTCGCGCGATCAAAACACCAAAATAACGTCTAGAATCATGAATCGGATGCCAAAACGCATGAAAATCACAATGAACTTCAAGAACTTCTAGAATTGCAACCAAGCATCCAAACCACATCAAATCAACTCCAAATGACACCAAATTTTGCAAGAAAGTTCCAAATGACGAAACAGACCTATTCCATGTTCCGGAATTGAAATTTGAAACCGATAGCCTTAAAGTCAAACCATGGTCATACTTAAAAAAATTCCAAACCTTTAAATTGCCAACTTTCGCCAAATTATGCCGAAACTCTATAGAAACATCCAAATACAAATTCGGGCATACGCCCAAGTCCAAAATCACCATCCGGACCTACCGAAACTATCAAATCTTCGATCTGAGGTCAAATACTAAAAAGTCAATCTTGGTCAACTCTTTCAACTTCAAGCTTCTTAAGTGGGAGTACTCCTTCAAAATCTATTCTGGGTAACTCAAAAACCAAATACGACCATGCACGCAAGTCATAATACACTATGTGAAGATACTCATGACCTCAAACTGCTGAACCAGACGCAATTGCGCAAAACGACCAGCCGGGTCGTTACAAGTTCCATTATAATAGGACACTTTATTGTGGATTTGAATTCAGTTAATTTGATTCAACAGGAAAATAGCAATACGATTTGTTTCTTTTGTAGGTTTTATTTTATAGATATTTAAATTAAAAAATAATAACAATAACTAATTACTAACTAATTATGCCATGTGGATTCTTTCAAGGCTACCACTTGACATAATATGGAACATTTTTCTTTGGCTTTTAATAATACAAGCAACTTACATGTAGCTTGGCAAAGTACCTTTGTAAAGAAACTTGCTAAAAACTTCGCGAACAATTAATAAAATCATAATTTTACTATATCACTACTAATTAAAATATTGGAAAGTAAACTGAAAATGATTAGTAGTTATATTTAACAATAAGGTCGTGATGGCATCAAACGCCATCGTCAGATAAGCCAACGATGCTTAATCAACTTAGCTACTCATTTTTATTATTATTTTTGAAATCATGAATCCCATTAAATAAGTAGAGTAAGGTCTGATACTCGTGGAAAACCCGTGATTGTTATTTCCAACTTCTGTATAAAATATAAATTACAAGATGAAATGATAATAATTTCGTGAACTACAATAATGAACATCCAGTAGGAACCCCCAAAATTCGATGTCACAAGTGCATGAACATCTACTAAGGAGTACAACAATAATACAACATCTGTCTCGAATACAAGTTAGACAGGTGATTATAAATAATTCTGATGGAGACTCTGTATGCTGCGGACCGTAACATGGAATGCAGCTCAGCGTAAAGTCCCCTCAATAGTCGCGCCCTTGCGCCCAAAAGACCACCAGACATATATATATATATATATATATATATATATATATATATATATATATATATATATATATATATATCTATATATATACAAAAACGTGCATCAAGTGTAGCATGAGTACGTAAATCAACGCGTACCCAATAAGTATCTAGCCTAACCCCGAAGAAGTAGTGATGAGGGGTCGACACCGACACTTACTAGAGGTCCAATAAAGCAGTATGCTAAACCCTAAGCAAATATGAATCACAACAGTAATAGTAGGATGAAACGGTAACCAACATAATATTTCAAAATTTCTTTTAACGATATAAACTCCTCAGTCTCGTATCCTATCTCAACAGCTCGAAAAATATCAAGTGCCAATATCAAATGAATAAGAAATACCATATAAAATACAGGGCATCAGTGGGAGGAAAATCTCGTGAATACTCGGACTGCTAGTGATATAACGTACAATTATGCTGAGGTCGTAAGGCCCGATCCCATAAGGAATATAATACTGCCGAGGCGAACGGCCCGATCACATAATAATGTGTACGCTGCTGAGAGTCGAGCGGCACGAACTATAAATACATCTATTACACTGCCGAGGCGTATTACCTGCTCCCATAAAAGTGTGGAACAAAATCATACCGAGGCAAACATCTTGATCCTATGTGTACACTGTCGAGGGTCAAGCAGCACGAACCATAGATGCATCTATTACACTGCCGTGGCGAACGGTCCACTCCCATAAGAGTGTGGTACAAAATCCTACCGAGGCGAACGGTCCCATCCCATTAGAATAAGAAGCTTTAACGGGTCCTTGACCCCACTCACGAATATACGTGTGAGTTATGAAATTTAAGGAAAACTTTACAATGAGTACGCACAATGCGGGAAAAATTCATAAGTGAAGCATAAAGTATTCCACGGATTATCAAGTAGCTCATCACATCTCTACAATAGTGAGTCTATCACCCTATGCAAGTCTAGTCTCAAGTCGTAACGCGAAATAAAGGAATTAAATGAGAAAAGATAACTCAAATAGTACAATTATAGCATGGTGTGATCCTAAGTCGACCCGAACATAATCAGGAATTCTAGCATACACATGCACACCCATCACCTCATACGTGCGTAGCTCCCACAACCTGTAGCACATAAGAATATAACACCTACGGGGTAAATTCCCCCTCACAAGGTTAGACAGGAGACTTACCTCGCTCTAAAGTTCCATAACCAACTCCAACGCCTCTCTAACACCTCAAACCAAATGCCCATCGATCAGAAACTAGTCAAACAATCATGAAAATCAATAAAAATATGCCCCAGCCTCATAATTAATTAATTTATAACAATTCACAACTCCGCTCGAAGAGTTAACAAAGTCAACCCTCGGGCTCACGTGCTCGGATTCAGAAAATGTTCGAAGATAAACTTTACCCATGACCTCACGAACTCAAATATATTATTTACTCCTAATTCCATTTCCAAAATCGTGGTTAAAATCCATAAATACCAATTTCTATGTTTTCTCTTGAAATCCCATAATTTTTAATGTATTTACAAGCCCAAATTCGTATATTTAACTCATAACTTGTATAAACTACTTACCTCATGAGTGAAGAGGAAAATGGCACTCCAAAATCGCTCCAAGGCCGGCTTCCATGGAAGAAACAAAATGAATACGAGCCAAACCGACGTACATAACAAGGCCCTCTACCCAGCGATCATCGCTCCTGAGAACGCATTTGCGCCTCTGCGAGAAAAATCTCGCTCCTGCGAAAGTCCATTGCCAGCAGCCCATCCCACCTGCAGAAATTCTTCAACTCCTGTGCAATTGCAGGTGCGACACTACCTCACGCATCTGCGCATTTCCCTGCACATACGGAAGTGGCATCGCTTTTGCACATATGCATGTGTGCTGCTCCTCTTCGCTTCTGCGACCACACGCCCAGCTCGTCCAGCTCGCCCAAGTCATTTCTGCGAGCTTCATCTCGCTTCTGCGAAGTCGCTTCTGCGAACAAGGCTTCGCAGAAGCGGTTGCACCAGCAAAACAAAAATTCCAGCATTTTCAACAAGGCTCAAATCGATTCAAACCCCGTCTGAAACTCACCCCAATCACTCGGGGCCTTAACCAAATATACCAACACGTCCCAAAATACGATACGAAATTAGTCAAAGCCTCAAATCATGCCAAACAATATCAAAACTACGAATCAATGATCGAAACCTTTCTTTAAACTTTCAAATATTCAAACTTTGCCGAACGCGTCCGAATTACACTTAAACATCCTGGAATAACACCAAATTTTGCGTGCAAGTCACAAATCACGATACGAACCTATTCCAAGGCTTGAAACCCCAAACAGACATCGATAACACCAAATTTCACCTCAAACCAAACTTAGGAAATTCTAAAACTTTCAAAATGCCATCTTTCAACAGTAAGTGCCGAAACGCTCATACACCACCCGATACTCAAACGGAACATATGCCCAAGTCCGAAATCAAACCTTCAAATCCCAATTCCGAGGTCTTTTACTCAAAATTCAAACCTTAGTCAACTCTTCAAACTTAAAGCTTTCGAATTTAGAATTTTCTTTCCAAATCAACTCCGAACTTCCCAAAATTCAATTCTGACCACACGTACAAGTCATAATACCTGAAGTGAAGCTGCTCAAGGCCTCAAAATGTTGAACGACGCGGTAGAGCTCAAAATGACTTGTCGGGTTGTTACATCCTCCCCCATTTAAACTTACGGTAGTCGTCGAACGTGCCAAGAACTATTCCGAAGTTGTCCACAATCATTGTTTAACACCTAGTGCACCTACCCGTGCGACCACAACCCATGTGAGCATATTTGCTTGAGCCAGACTAAAGATCCTCCCTTTTATTTAGTCAATAAGCCTCAGAACCAAATTCCAACATCCAGAATTCTCTACAAGACCTAATTCTAAAATACGAACACTGTATTAATCTCTACACGCTGAACCCTTACATGATCATGCACCCATGCTAACATCACACAAACATATAAACCCGGTCACAACTCTCACAATACTGCAACGATGAAAGAAATGTGCAGGAACTCATATTCACCTGCCAAATCAATAACTCACGGAGTTTCTCCTCTTGACAAGAACCATTACCTCATTCTGAACTAGATAGTGACATTCTTTCTTTAATATAACTTACATAAATCTGACCGCACTGATTTCAGGTCCAATAACCTCGTCTCACCCCAGTACAAGCTGCTCAGACAATAAGCTACCTCAAACACTAACCAAGATCTTATATGACGTCGTAAATGCGCCGACAAGCTACAACTTGAATATGACACATAAGGAGGAAAGAACTCTGGGAAAGAACTACCCAGCCCGCTTAACGAATAAAACGGTCGAACAGATGCTATGAACCCTTCTTAGAGAATGAGAAAGAAAATACACAATAATAGATATAGGGAACCGTATTCAACATCTCACTGTTGTGACTTCCAACCCGATCAACACATGATACCGTTGCAGCATGCAACCCGATCCAAACAACATACCCGTGGTGGCGTGCCACCCGATCCATACATAACAATAAATAAGGTAATATCCATTAAGCCATAATGCTTATACCTACGAAATACCCAAATATCGGCCACAAACGCGCCAAGTGCGAAAACACAACCTTGGGGAGACGGATAGCTCCACGCGCTACAAAAGCTCAAGCACGGCTAAAGTGCAATAACAACAAGCTATACAAGACCACAACACACATGCGAATAATCAAGTCGTCTCACAACCCACATGGCATAATATAGTATTACAAAGAATAGTTGATGACAGGATTAACATCCAACACCCGAAGACTCATCCATAAGCAGCGCTATGCTGAATGAACACATCTGAGCTGACCTAATATAGAGCACAGATTCCCATAAAGTCTACTAGCAAACCTCAAGACGATTACGATCATCCCACACTGGGCCTCTAACCCTCCAAGGATCCATAATGACCATATTCATGACACATAAGAACAATAGTCAAATCCGGAACAAACTCCCATAGTCCACAACCAAAGGAATAAAGCACCTCTCAGTCATAACCTCTCCTATTGGCAACAGTAGCAAAATCTCCATACTTGTTTTAAATTTCTAACAATCGAATGAATAACATGTTACACTTATACGATCTTCCCATGGGATATACCCCCACAACCTTCCGCACCAGGTAGTAAAATCTAAACATTAATGGCCATCGAACATGCTATTTCTATAATACTGGCCAAGCATCCGCATTTCAATACCCAACACTCCTACCACAAAACAGACCATCCTCAGGTTGTCCGAAAATAGTGCCAGCATACTTTGAACATTTAAAATCCTTCCCCGCTCCTTCGAGATCACAACATTCTTATCAATACCGAACCGTAATTTTGACCCTCAACTTCCAATTTCCATACCGCTCACTGTACGCCAGAGTACAACAATTTCATCAAAACTCCTGAACCACCGATAGAATAAACACTTCATCGTCTAGAACCCCTTTTACTCAACACATTTCATAGGAACAAATTGCAATCACACGACCGAATTTCAATAACCGCAGAAAATACAAACCTCAAGTTGTGGTCTAAACCACCATAATCCTTTCGGGATTCCTTTGCATATAACCGGCCATCATAACCAAATACCTCCAAATCAATCAAATTACGGTGGCTGTCAAGCCCATACATACATCCAAGAATCACCTGCATATCTCATTATACCGAAGAAACTGATCATTTCCACACCATGCTGATTCAACCCATCACTGACAGACCAACTTCTTCAAACTTACTCTTGACTTGCCTTCGAAATAATAATAGCTCCCTTCAAATACATAACAGATGTCAAACAACACTCATCTCGAGTGACCCCAATTCACGAGACCACACCGTCTCAACATCCGTACGCCATTTTATACCCTCTTCAGGCACTCAATAGTAACTCCAACTGACACGCATGCACTGTTAGCATATAGACACTCCCAAAGAAGCAACAGGATGAATTCTTTTCCCCATACATCACATCCACAAGAAGCATAACTCTGAGTCTTCCCAAAACCTGCACATGAATTGTTAAGGCCAAATATAACACACGTTCATCAAGTTCTTTGCTCGAATTACCCCTGATGTTTTCTTTTCTTAGTCACAAATAATCGACCAATGCACCGATAACCAAAAACCGCACAAGCAAACAACCACGCGATCCAATTGTAGACGGGTGGCTCCCCCACTTAGCTTTAAGATACCATCACATAATGTAGAACACACAAAGATTCCTCCTTCTCAATTACCATGATCTCGCACCTTCAACCCGCCAAATTTCTTGTAGTCTCTTGTTAATGTTTTGATGAACATTCGACCTTTTGTCGGGTAGTAAGTAGAACTCTTCGTAAAAACTTCATCAAATCACGCAACCGCTAACCTGCTCACCGGAGATAACCCACCTTTGGAATTCTATACCGACATCTTCTAACGATGCTGCACAGGGTACAACTACCACGAATTCAGTAAACCCTCCGGGGCCCATGCTCGTCCACCAGCTATACAAGTCTGTTCATTCCCTATTGATATCAACTGAAAGTCCGACAATACATTCCAAACTCGAAGTCACGTCGTATCCCTTAATGATAATCAAACTCTTACACCCCTAAACAATCCAAGTAAACTTCTTTCCGTCATATTCAACCTTCCTCGGCACAGTAGCTACCATTCCAAATAAAATCCGTAGATCTAGTCACTGTACACCATGATTCCCCAAATCGCTCTAAACTTTTCTCAAGGCAAGTGCTTTCCTACCACAGAATCCATATGCTACTCTGCCACTCCCACTTTAGTTAAACCACCTCCTTTAAGCAACTTCTCGACCTCTACTTTTCATATTTGACTTGCTAGCAATTCAACCACCGTGAGACACCTCCTACCATGACCTTCCTCATCCATCACTGCCCAAATGTTTCCTCAAATCAAAATCTATCTCTGTAGCACCTGAACTAATAAGTTACTACCAATTCTAAGCCTTCTCGATGTTCATCTTTCTCGATCCATCAGCATTAGAAATGCAGATTCGATTCTGAAACCGCTACGCTCCGCCATCTCTGACAACCGCTTCTTAGGCACTATTTCACAACACCCTACCCCGAAGTAAAATCAAAGAAGACCATAACACCCATAGGATTTAATGCGTTCAAACAAGGACGACGACACCACATCCCAAATGAGAATCCCACCACACTCAAAAATATCTAGTCTCGTTTCTGCATCAAACAAAGCCTAAACACCCATAGTCTGATTGCCTCTCCTCCGCTAGAATTAAATATTGAACCTCTAAACCATGCATTGAGAAATCCTCATTTTGAGTCATTCATTGTCGCGGCACATAAATAAGCACCTTACAATTTACACCAACAGTGTGCTATAACCACTCATGAACATCATAATACATTGTGCATAGCTGTGAAACTGTAGGCGACACTAACATTGTGCTGAAAATGACAGAACATCCCTCCACGAGGCGACGACAATAGCAACTATCAAATACGTAGGGAGCAATATCCTGCACCACATCTGCAGTACCATTACAATTCTTCGCCCAATTGATAACAAGTGCTCCAGGTTGCATAAGATTGAGTAGGAAGGAAATAAAGGCATAAGCCTCAAAGGAAATAAATCGCACGATGAGGAATCAAGAAGGGAAGTGCTCCTATCAGCCATGTAGCCTCTTGAAGATAAGTATAGACGTCTCTGTATCGATCCGCAAGACTCTACTAGACTTGCTCTTGACTCGTCAGACTCAAGTGAACCTAGAGCTCTAATACCAAGCTATCACGACCCAAAATCCACTATAGGTTGTGATGGCGCCTAACGCCGCCGTCAGGCAAGCCAAAGGTGCTTAATCAACTTAGTTACTCATTTTTTTTTATTATTTTTGAAATCATGAATCCCATTAAATAAGTAGAGTAAGGTCCGGTACTCGTGGAAAACCCATGATTTTTATTTCCAACTTCCGTATAAAATATAAATTACAAGGTGAAATGATAATAATTTTGTGAACTACAATATGAACATCCAGTAGGAACCCCAAAATCCAGTGTCACAAGTGCATGAGCATCTACTAAGGAGTACAACAATAATACTACATCTGTCTGGAATACAGGTTAGACAGGAGAATATAAATAACTCTGATGGAGACTCTGTATGCTGCAGACCGTAAAATGGAATGCAGCTCATCGTAAAGTCCCCCCAATAGTCGCGTCGTTGTCTCCTCAGCAGTTGCGCCTACGCGCCAAGGTAACTACCAATTTAACCTGTCAAATCCTACACATTTAGTGCAGAAGTGTAGCATGAGTACGTAAATCAACACATACCCAGTAAGTATCTAGCCTAACCCCGGAGAAGTAGTGACGAGGGGTCGATGCCGACACTTACTAGAGGTCCAATAAAGCAGTATGCTAAACCCTAAAAAGATATGAAGCACAACAGTAATAATAGGATAAAATGTTAACTAGCATAATCTTTCAAAATTTCTTTTAACGATATAAACTCCTCAATATCATATCCTATCTCAACAGCTCGGAAAATATCAAATGAATAAGAAATACCGTATAAAATGCAGGGCATCAGTGGAAGGAAAATCTCTTAAATACTCGTACTACTAGTGATATAACGCACGATCATGCAGAGGTCGTACGGCCCGATCCCATAAGGAAAATGATATTGTCGAGGCGAACGGACCGATCCCATAATAATATGTACATTGCCGACGGTCGAGCAGCACGAACCATAGATACATCTATTACACTACTGAGGCAAACGACCCGCTACCATAAGAGTGTGGTACAAAATCCTACAGAGGCAAAGGACCCGATCCCATAATAATGTGTACACTGCCGAGGGTTGAGCGGCACGAACCATAGATGCATCTATTACACTGCCAAGGCGAACAACCCGCTCCCATAAGAGTGTGGTACAAAATCCTACCGAGGCGAACGGTCCAATCCCATTAGAATAAGAAGCTTTAACGGGTGCTTGATCCCACGCACGACTATACGTGTGAGTTATGAAATTTAAGGAAAACTTTGCAATGAGTATGCACAACGCGGTAGAAATTCGTAAGGAAAGCACAAATTATTCCGCGGATTATCAAGTAGCTCGTCACATCTCTACAATAGCGAGTCTATCACCCTATGCAAGTCTAGTCTCAAGTCGTAACGTGAAATAAAGGAATTAAACGAGCAAAGACAACTCAAAAAGTACAATTATAGCAAGGCGTGAACCTAAGTCTACCCGGACATAATTAGGAATTCTAGCATACGCACGGACACTCATCACCTCATACGTGCGTAGCTCCCACAAATGTAGCACATAAGAATATAACACCTAGGGAGCAAATTCCCCCTCACAGGGTTAGATAAGAGACTTACCTCGCTCTAAAGTCCCATAACCGTCTCCAACGCCTCTCTAACACCTCAAACCAAATACCCATCGATCCAAAACTAGTCAAACAATCATGAAAACCAATAAAAATATGCCCAAATCTTATAATTAATTAATTTATAACAATTCCCAACTCCGCTCGAAGAGTCAACAAAGTCAATCCTTGGGCCCACATGCCCGGATTCCGAACGTTTTCAAAGATAAACTTTACCCATGACCTCACGAACTCAAATATATGATTTACTCCTAATTCCATTTCCAAAATCGTGGTTAAAATCCATAAATACCAATTTCTATGTTTTCTCTTGAAATCCCATAATTTTTAATGTATTTACAAGCCCAAATTCGTATATTTAACTCATAACTTGTATAAACTACTTACCTCATGAGTAATGAGGAAAATGGCACTCCAAAATTGCTCCAAGGCCGGCTTCCATGGAAGAAACGAAATGAAAATGATCCAAACCCACGTACTTAACAAGGCCCTCTGCCCATCGATCATCGCACCTGTGGACGCATTTGCGCGCCTGTGAGCTCGCTTCTGCGAGAAAAATCTCGCTCCTTCGGAAGTCCACTGCAAGCAGCCCATCTCACTTGCGAAAATTCTTCTTCTCCTGCGCAATCATAGGTGGGACAGTGCCTCACGCATCTACACATTTCCCCGCACCTGCGTCAGTGGCGTCGCTTCTGCGCATATGCATGTGTTCTGCTCCTTTTTGCTTCTACGACCACATGCCCAGCTTGCCCATGTCGCTTCTGCGAGCTTCATCTCGCTTCTACGACCAAGGCTTCGCAGAAGCGGTTGCACCAGTAAGACAAAAATTACAGCAACTTCAACAAGGCTCAAATCAATTTGAACCCCGTACGAATCGACGATCGAAACCTTTCTTTAAACTTTCAAACATTCAAACTTCGCCGAACGCGTCCGAATGACACTTAAACATCCCGGAATGATGCAAAATTTTGCGTGCAAGTCAGAAATCACGATACGAACCCATTCCAAGGCTCGAAACCCCAAACGGATATCGATAACACCAAAGTCCACCTCAAACCAAACTTAGGAGATTCTAAAACCTTCAAAATGCCAACTTTCCACAATAAGCGCTGAAACGCTCCCGGTCCACCCGATACTCAACCCGAACATACGCCCAAGTCCGAAATCATCATACAAACTTACTGGAACATTCAAATCCCGATTCAGAGGTCTTTTACTCAAAATTGAAACTTTAGTCAACTCTTCCAATATAAGGCTTTTGAATTTAGAATTTCTTTCCAAATCAACTTCAACTTCTCGAAATTCAATTCTGACTACACGTACAAGTCATAATACCTGAAGTGAAGCTCCTCAAGGCCTCAAACCGCTAAATGATGCGCTAGATCTCAAAACGACCGGTCGGGTCCTTACATCCTCCCCCACTTAAACATACGTTCGTCCTCAAACGTGCCAAGAACTATTCCGGAGTTGTTCAAGATCACCGTGTAACACCTCGTGCACCTACCCGTGCCACCATAACCCATTTGAGCGCATTAGCTCGAGCCAGACTTAAGATCCTCCCTTTTATTTAGTCAATCAGTCTTAGAACCAAATTCCAACATTCGAAATTCTCTACAAGACCTGATTCTAACATATGAACATCGTATCAATCTCCACACGCTGAACCCTTACATGATCATGCACACATGCTAACATCATACAATGCCCCCGCACAATTCGTATGTCCATAATAACATCCTCCGACTACAATAACAGCAAATTCACGAACCAGATGCTCGTAGTATGCCTCATAACACATATAAGCCTGGTCTCAACCCTCACAATACTGCAACGATGAAAGAGATGTGCAGGAACTCATAACCACCCGTCAAATCAATAACTCATGGTGTTTCTCCGCTTGACAAGAACTGTTACCTCATTCTGAACTGATAGTGACATTCTCTCTTTAATATATCTTACATAAATCCGACCGCACCGATTTTAGGTCCAATAACCTCGTCTCACCCAATACAAGTTGCTCAAGCAATAAGCCACCTCAAGCACTGACCAAAATCTCATATGACGCTGTCAATGCGCCGACAAGCTACAACTTGAATATGACACATAAGGAGGAATGAACTCTGGTAAAGAACTACCCAGCCCACGTAACGAATAAAATGGTCGAACAGATGCTACGAACTCTTTTCAGAGAATGAGAAAAAAATACACAAGAATAGATATAGGGAACCGTATTCAACATCTCACTGTAGCGACTTGCAACCCGATCCACACTTGATACCATTGCGGCGTGCAACCCGATCCAAACAACCTATTCGTGGAGGCGTGCCATCCGGTCCACACATAACAATAAATAAGGAAATATCCATCAAGCCATAATGCTTATACCTACGAAATACCCGAATATCGGCCACAAACACGCCAAGTGCTAAAACACAACCTTGGGGAGATGGATAGCACCATGCGCTACAAAAGCTCAAGCACGGCTAAGGTGCAATAACGACAAGCTACACAGGACCACAACACACGTAAGAATAATCAAGTCATCTCATAACCCACATCGCATAATATAGTACTACAAAGAATAGCTGATGACAAAAATAACATCCAACACCCGAAGACTCCTCCATAAGAAGAGCTATGCTGAATGAACATATATGACATGACCTGATGTAGAGCACACGTTCACATTAAGTCTACTAGCGGACCTCAAGCCGATTCCGATCATCCCGTACTGGGTCACTAACCCTCCAAGGATCCACAATGACCATATTCATGACACATAAGAACAACCGTCAAATCTGGAACAAACTCCCACAGTCCAAAACCAAAGGAATATAGCACCTCTCAGTCATAAGCTCTCCCATTGGCAACAGTACCAAAATCTCCATACATGTTTTAAATCTCTAAATATCGAATGACTAACACGTCACACTTATACGATCTTCCCATGGGATATACTCCCACAACCTTCTACACCAGATAGTAAAATCTGAACATTAATGGCCATCGACCATGCTATTCTATAATACTAATCAAGTATTCGCATATCAATACCCAACACTCCTACCACAAAACAGACCATCCTCCGGCTTCCCAAAGATAGTGCCAGCATACTCTGAACATTTGAAATCCTCCCCCGCTCCTTTGAGCTCGCGACATTCTTATCAACACCGAACCGTAACCTTGACCCGCATCTTTTAATTTCCATACCGCTCACTGCACTTATCATGCTTCTACGCGAGAGTACAAGAATTTCATCAAAACCCCTGAACCACCGATAGAATAAACACTTCGTCGTCTAGAACCCCTTTCACTCAACACATTTCAGAGGAACAAATTGTAATCACGCGACCGAATTCCCATAATGGTAGAAAATACAAACCTCAAGTTGTGGTCTAAACAAACCATAATCCTTCCAGGATTCCTTTACACATAACCGGCTATCATAATCAAATACCTCCAAATCAATCAAATTACGATGGCTGTTAAGCCCATACATACAGCCACGAATCACCTGCATAGCTCAACATACTGAAGAAATCGATCATTTCCACAACCATGCTGATTCAACCCATCACTGACTGACCAACTTATTCCAACTTACTCTTGACTTGCCTTCGAAATAATAATAGCTCCCTTCAAATACATAATAGACCTCAAACAACACTTATCCCGAGTGACCCCAACCCACGAGACCTCGTCATCTTAACATGCGTACGCCATTTTATACCCTCTTCAGGCACTCAATAGTAACTCCAACTGACACGCATGCACTGTTAGCATATAGACACCCCTATGTTGGAAAAGGTGAATTCTTTTCCCCGTACATCACATATACAAGAAGCATAACTCCGAGTCTTCCCAAAACCTGCACATGAATTGTTAAGGCCAAATACAACACACATTCATTAAGTTCTTTGCTCGAATTACCCCTGATGTTTTCTTTTCTTAGTCACAAATAATCCACCAATGCACCGATAACCAAATAATGCAGAAGCAAACAACCACACGATCCAATCGTAGACGGTGGGCTCCCCCAATTAGCTTTAAGCTACCATCACATAATGTAGAACCCACAAAGATTCCTCCTTCTCAATACCATGATCTCGCACCGTCATCCCGCCAATTTTCTTGTAGTCTCTTGTTAAACTTTTCATGAACATTCCGAATTACCAGCCACAATCACATATTCGACCTTCTGTCTGGTCGTAAGTAGAACTCTTTGTAGAAACTTCATCAAATTTCAAACATTTGAGGTTTGGCTCGAAACCTTTCTTTAAACTTTCAAACATTCAAACTTCGCCAAATGCGTCTAAATTACACTTACACATCTCGGAATGATGCAAAATTTTGCGTGCAAGTCACAAATAACGATACAAACCTATTCCAAGGCTCGGAACCCCAAACGGACATCGATAACACCAAAGTCCACCTCAAACCAAACTTAGGAAATTCTAAAACCTACAAAATGCCAACTTTCCACAATAAGCACCGAAAAGCTCCCGGACAACCCGATATTGAATCCGAACATATGCCCAAGTCCGAAATCATCATACGAACCTATTGGAACCTTCAAATCCCGATTCCGAGGTCGTTTACTCAAAATTCAAACCTTAGTCAACTCTTCAAACTTAAAGCTTTCGAATTTAGAATTTTCTTTCCAAATCAACTCCGAACTTCCCAAAATTCAATTCCGACCACACGTACAAGTCATAATACCTGAAGTGAAGCTGCTCAAGGCCTCAAACCGCTAAAAGCCATAATAGAGCTCAAAACGACCAATCAGGTCATTACAAAGGGTAAAATAGGTATAAAACTATAAAGTATCTCATAAATTTTCAAACTGAACATGTGAAAATAAACATCTTGTTTTAATATAGTGGACAAGTAAAATGTCACAACCCAAAATCTACTATAGGTCGTGATGGCGCCTAACGCCGCCGTCAGGCAAGCCAACTGTGATTAATCAACTTAGTTACTCATTTTATTATTTTTGAAATCATAATTTCCATTAATTAAATAGTATGAAATAAAGTTTATAGGGTGAAATGATAATAATTATGTGAACTACAATAATGAACATCCGGTAGGAAACCCCCAAAACCTGGTATTACAAGTGCATGAGCATCAACTAGGGAGTACAATAATAATGCAACATCTCTGTAGGATGTAAATGAGACATGATAAAATAAATAGTATGATGGTGACTCAGTAGACTGTGATGTGTAGTCTGGAATGTAACCCACATAAAGTCTCCTCAACATGTACACATACGCACCAAGATGATCACCAAATGACCATGTCAGATCCTGCACATTTAGTATAGAAGTGCAGTATGAGTACGTAAATCAACGCGTACCTAGTTACTATCTAGCCTAACCCCAGAGAAGTAGTGACGAGGGGTCGACATCGACACTTACTAGATGTCCAACAAAGAAATATAATAAAACAATAAGCAGATGTGAAGCACACAGCCATAATGGGGTAAATCTGTAATTTACCTAATCTTCCAAATATTTCTTTTAAAGTACGAATTTCTCAATCTTGTATTCTACCTCATCAGCTTAGATGTATCAAGTACCATTAACAAATGGATAAGGTACCATGTAAAATGCCGGGCATCAGTGGAAGGATAATCTCGTGAATGTTCGGACTATCAGCGATATAAAGCACGATTATACCAAGGTCGTTCGGCTCAATCCAGAATAATGTGTACACTGCCGAGGGTCGAGCGACACGAACCATAGATGTATCTATTATACTGTCAAGGCATTCGGCTCGCTCCACAAGAAAAGAAGAAAATTATCAAATTACGAGGCACGTGCTTACAATACAATACATTGGCACAATAATAAATATACTCCTTTACATTTATCAAATATATTGGCAACAACTCATGGTGATAAAGCTCGGTCTAATATATTCATATGTTTCTAAATCAATTTCAGTTAAAATTTCAATTAATTAAGCTAGCAAAATGAGTCCAAACAATTCAAATATTATATAATGAAGTCTTAAGTCTACCTTGATATAAACATGCTTTAGCTACGTACAGACTCTCGTCACCTCGTGCGTACGTAGCACCCACAACTAGTTGCACATAACAATAAATATCATGTTGGGGGTAGTTTCCCCCTCACAAGGTTAGATATGAGACTTACCTCGCTCCGAAGTTCCATAACCGGCTCCAATGCCAATCTAACACTCAACTCCAAGCCAAATGTTCCGAAACTAGCCAAACAACGTGCAAATCAATCAAAATATACTCCAATGTTTACAATTTAACAATTTATAACAATTTCCAACTCCGCTCGAAAAGTCAATAAAATCAACCCTCGGGCCCACATGCCCGTATTCCAAAAATCTTTCGAAAACCAACTTTACCCATAACATTACAAACTAAAATATATGATTTATTCCCAATTCTATGTCCAATTTCGTGGTCAAAATCCAAAAATACCAATTATAGGTTTTCTCTAAAAATCCCACAATTTCCACAATTTTTCATGTATTTACAAGCCCAAGTATATTTAACTCACAACTTGTAGAAATTACTTATCTCATGATTGACGATGAAAATGACACTCCAAAATTGCTCGAAGGCCAGCTCCCATGGAAGAAATGAAATGAAAATGAGCCAAACCCACACACTAAAACAAGCCCTCAGCCCAGCGATCATCGCACCTGCGGTCACTTGACCGCTTCTACGTTTCGCAGCTGCGGCCATAAATTCCGCTCATGCAATTCTCCAAAGGCCTCCTCCATCCGCATCTACGGGCACAAAGTTGCACTTGCGAAGGCGCACCTGCGCCCATCCCTCCGCTTCTGCGGAAATGTCCCAGCTGCCTGCTTCCGCTTCCGCGCCTTCATGTCCGCTTTCGCGATCATGCAGGTGTGGAAAACATTGTCGCACCTGCAACCTCAGTCCAGCCTTGCCTAGGTTGCTTCTCCTAGCTACTGCCTCGCTCCTGTGGCACCACACCTGTAGTCCTTCCCGCGCATGTGCAAAAAAACCAGCATCCAGAACTTTCAGGTTTTCCTTAAGTCCAAAATCCAATCCGTTGATCACCTGGAATCCACCCGAGACCCCCGGGACCTCAACCAAATATATGAACGCGTCCCCAATTAAGATACGAACCTAGTCGAAGCCTCAAATCATGCTAAACAACAATAAAACTATGAATCGATGACCAAAACCTTTCTTAAACTTTCAAACATTCAAACTTCGCTGAACGCGTCCGAATTATACTTAAACATCCCAGAATGACGCCAAATTTTGCATGCAAGTCATAAATTATGATACAAACCTATTCCACGGATCAGAATTTCGATTGGACATCGATAACACCAAAATTCATTTCAAATCAAACTTAAGAATTTCTTAAACTTCTAAAATGCCAACCTTCCATAATAGGCACCGAAATGTTCCCGGACTACCTGATACTCAACCCGAACATACGCGCAAGTCTGAAATCTTCATACGAACCTATTGGAACGTTCAAATCCAGATTTGGAAGTCGTTTACTCAAAAGTCAAACCTTATTCAATTCTTCCACTTAAAGCTTTCAAAATTAGAGTTTTCTTTCCAAATCAACTCTGAACGATGCGCTAGAGCTCAAAACGACCGATCGGGTCATTACATTCTCTCCCCACTTAAACATACGTTCGTCCTCTAACGTGCTAAGAACTTCTCCGGAGTTGTCCAAAATCATTGTTTAACACCTCGTGCACCTACCCGTGCCACCACAACCCATGTGAGCACATTAGCTCGATCCAAACTGAAGATCTTTCGTATAACCTTAGCTAACAAGCTTCATAACCAAATTCCAACATCCAAAATTTTCCACGAGACCCAATTCTAACATATGAACACCGCATCAATCACCAGACACTGTACCCAACACGACCATGCTTTTCCGCTAAAATCACACCATGTACCACATAATTCACTTGACCATAATAACATCCTCTGACCATAATAGCTGCCATTTCACGAATCCGGGCCCGTAATACCCCTCATAACACATATAATCCCTAATCCAACTCTCACAATACTGCCACGACGGAAGAGATGTGTAGAGACTCATAACCACCTGCTGAATTAACAAATCATGGAGTCTCTCCTCCTGACAGGAACCATTACCTCATTATGAACTGAATAACGATATTTGCTTTTTAACATACCTTATATAAATCTGATTGTAGTGATTTCACATCCAATAATCTCGTCTCACCCAGTACAAGCTGCTTGGTCAATAAGCCACCTCAAACAATGACCCAGATCTCATATGACGCCATCAATGCTCCAACAAGCTACAATTTAAATATGACACATAAGGGAGAATGAACTATGGAAAAAAAAAAGGAACTGCCCGGCCCGCGTAACGAATAAAACGGCCGAAGAGACGCTATGAACCTTTCTCAGAGAAGGAGAAACAAATACACAAAAATAAGTATAGGGAACCATACTCAACATATCCCTATTGCGGCATGCAACCCAATCCAACTACAATAATGAACATCTAGTAGGAGACCCCCAAAACCCTGTGTCACAAGTGCATGAGCAACTACTAGGGAGTACAATAATAATACAACATTTGTCTAGGATGTAAATGAGATATGATAAAATAAATAGTACGGTGGAGATTTTATAGACTGCGATGCATAGTCTAGAATGCAACTCACATAAACTCTCCTCAACAGGTGCGCCTACGCGCCAAGATGATCACCAAATGAACCCGTCATATCCTGCACATTTAGTGCAGAAGAGCAGCATGAGTACGTAAATCAACGCGTACCCAGTAAGTATCTAGCCTAACCTTGGAGAAGTAGTGACGAGGGGTCGACATCGACACTTACTAGAGGTCCAACAAAGCAATATAATAAAACAATAAGCAGATGTGAAGCACACAGCTATAATGGGGTAAATCTGTAAGTTACCTAATCTTCCAAATATTTCTTTTAAAGTACGAATTTCACAATCTTGTATTCTATCTCATCAGCTCAGATGTATCAACTACCAGTAACAAATGGATAAGAAGTACCAAGTAAAATGCCGGGCTTCAGTGGAAGGATAATCTCATAAATGTTCGGACTACCAGCGATATAACGCACGATTATGCCGAGTTCGTTCGCCCGATCTAGAATAATGTGTCCACTACCGAGGGTCGAGTGGCACGAACCATAGATGCATCTATTATATTACCGAGGTGTTCGGCCCCCTCCACAAGAAAGGAAGAAAATTATCGAATTACGAGACACGTGCTTAAAATACAGTACAAGGGCAGAATAATAATTATACCCCTTTACATTTATCAAATATCTTGGCAACAACTCAATGCGATAGCTCGACCTAATATATTTATATGTTTCTAAATCAATTTCAGTTAAAATTCAATTAATTAAGCTAGCAAAATGAGTCCAAACAATTCAAATATTACATGATGAAGTCCTAAGTCTACCCGAACATAAACATGTTTTAGTTACGTACAGACTCTCGTCACCTTGTCGTACGTAGCACCCATAACTAGTTGTACATAACAATAAATATCACGTAGGGGTAGTTTTCCCCTCACAAGGTTAGACAAGAGACTTACCTCGCTCCGAAGTTCCATAACCGGCTCCAACGCTACTATAACACTCAACTCCAAGCCAAACATTTCGAAACTAGTCAAACAATGTGCAAATCAATCAAAATATACTCCAATGCTTACAATTTAACAATTTATAACAAATTCCCAACTCCGCGTAGAAAGTTAATAAAATCAACTCTAGCGCCCACGTGCCCGGATTCCAAAAATGTTTGAAGACAAATTTTACCCATAACATTACGAACTCAAATATATGATTTATTCTCAATTCCATGTCCAATTTCGTGGTCAAAATTCAAAAATACCAATTCTAGGTTTTCTCTTGAAATCTCACAATTTCCATAATTTTTCATGTATTTACAAGCCCAAATTCGTATATTTAACTCACATCTTGTAGAAATTACTAACCTCATGATTGACGATGAAAACTGTCGCGACCCAATTTCACCTATAGGTCGTGATGGTGCCCAACACTACAGCTAGGCAAGCCAATTGATAAATCAAAAGTACATTGGTTAAACTTTTATTCCAAGAAAATAATAAAATACCAAATTCTACCAATGTGTGTGCCAAGACCCGGTGTAACAAGTGTATGAGCATCTAATAGATTATACAAAACTTTGAATACTGTTTGAAATAAAATAGACAGAATGTAAATATAAGAAGAGATACTGGTAGCTGTAGAACGGCTTAGAAAGGCAGCTCACCACTATGCCTCTGGATGACGTGGACATGTAATGCTAGGTCCTCCACTAGTACCTATCTCAGATCGTGCACAAAAAGTACAGCAAGTATAGCATGAGTACGTAAACAACATTTACCCATTAAGTATCAAGCCTAATCTCGAAGTGGTAGAGACGAGATGGCCAACTTTGACACTCACTATGAGTCAATAATAATAATTGAAATAAGACTAGAATATTTAAATCAGCATGATTCCCAGAATATAACAATAATTTATTTAACCAGCAGAAATAATTAAATTCCTTCAAAATGCAACAATTCTCTGTATATATATATTAAATCCTTCAATTTCAATAAAATTCCAATATATCAATTAGTTTCAATAAAATTTCAATATATCAAATAGCTTTACAAGCTGCAATTCAATTTCAATGAATTTTCAATTTACCAAATAGCTTTACAAGCTGCAATAAACTGTCAAAGTATCGTGTAATTATTATTATTATTAAGCACGATTTCTGCCGAGGTCGTTCGGCCCGATCCAGAATATTGTGTACACTACCGAGGGGCGTGCGGCACGATCCATAGATGCATCTATCCTGCCGAGGCATTCGGCCCGCTCCACAAGAAAGGAGGACATTTCCTTATGTACCTCCGGAATGAGAGTATATTTGTTATAAGATAAATTTAGGATGAAGAATAATTTCTCTTAACAATTAAATAAATTTAAACAGAACAAAACAAAAAAAAAGTATATGAGATTTCCATCCTACACACACACACACACACACACACACACACACACACACACACACACACACACACACACACATATATATATATATATATATATATATATATATATATATATCAAATAATATTAATTAAACAAAGAATATAATTTACACAATTAATTCATGCTTTGAGTCCTAAACTACCCGGACTTTAGCATTAATAGTAACTACGCACGGACTCCCGTCACCTCGTGCGTACGTCGTCCCCACAATTAGCAACAATTATTTAATTTTAATCACCTATAAGGTAATTTCCCCCTCACAAGATTAGACAAGAGACTTACCTCGTCTTGCTCCAATTTAATCCACTAGAAGGCCTTTTCCACGATTATCCAACTCTGTCTGGCTCGAATCTAGCCAAAATAATTCGATACAATTACTAAAAATTATAGGAATCAATTCTATAATAAAATACTACATTTTTAATAAAAATCCCGAAATTAATTAAAAATTCATCTGTGGGGCCCAAGTCTCGGAATCTGGTGAAAGTTATGAAATCTGATAACCCATTAAATTATGAATCCAACCATACCAGTTTCACTCAAATCCGACTTCGAATCGATACCGAAATCTCAAAGATTCGTTTGTATAATATTTCTAAAAAATTTCCAAATTTCCATCTCAAAACACTAATTAAATGATGAGAACAATGATATATTTATGCTTATAGACCAAATCCAAGTTAGAATCACTTACCCCAATGTCTTTTCCTTGAAAATATATCAAAATCCGCATCTGCTCAAGCTCTAATTTGTTAAAAATGGCGAATGGGATGAATGCCCTCTTATATAATTCTGCCCAGGCAGCCCTCGATTCTCGACCTCGATCCTCGGCCTCGATCCTCAGCCTCGATCCTCGGCCTCGATCCTCGGCCTCGATCCTAAGCCTCGATTTTTGGGCCAGAATTTCCAACAGAAAGGAAAAATTGCAGCAGCTGTTTTAAGTCCAACTTTTGATTCGTTAACCATCCGAAACTCACCCGAGGCCCTCGGGACCTCAACTAAATATACCAAAAAGTCCTAAATCATCATACGAACTTATTTGAAAACTCGAATCACATAAAACGATGCTAAAACCACGAATTATGCTCCCATTCAACCTTCATGAAATTTAAAAATTTCCAACTTCTACACTTGATGTCGAAACCTATCAAATCAAATCCGATTGACCTCAAATTTTACACACAAGTCATAAATGACATAACGGAGCTATGAAAAGTTTCAGAACTAGATTCCGATCCCGATATCAAAAAGTCAACTCCCCGGTCAAACTTCCAAATTTTAAATTCCTATTTTAGCCATTTCAAGCCTAATTTCACTACGGACTTCCAAATAGAATTCCGATCATGCTCCTAAGTCCAAAATCAACATACGGAGCTGTTGGAATCATCAAAATTCTATTCCGGGGTCGTTTGCACATAATTAGACATCCAGTTACTATTTGAACTTAAACTTTTAATTTCTCGTCAAAATTCCATATCGCGGGCTAGGGACCTCGAAATTTGATTCCGGGCATACGCCCGAGTCCCAAATCACGATACGGACCTATTGGAACTGTCAAAACACTGATCCAAGTCCGTTTGATCAAAATGTTGACCAAAGTCAACTCAATTGAGTTTTAAAGTTCTAATTCACTTTTTAATCTATTTTTCACATAAAAACTTTTCAGAAATTTTTTACAGATTGCGCACGCAAGTCGAGGAGTGATAAATAGTACTTTTCCAAGTCTTAGACACATAATTAATTCTTAAATTTAAAGATGACATTTTGGGTCATCACATTCTCTACCTCTTAAACAAACGTTCGTCCTCGAACGGGTTTAGAATTATACCTGAAGTGCTGAATAAGTGTGGATATCTGTTCCGCATGTTTTCCTCGGCCTCCCAAGTCGCTTCCTTGACTAGTTGGCCCCTCCACTGGACTTTTACTGCAGAAATCCTCTTGGACCTCAACTCGCGAACCTGTTTATCAACAATGGCAATTGGTTCCTCTTCATAACCCAAGCTATTATCTAGTTGAACTGTGCTGAAGTCTAACACATGTGATAGGTCGGCATGATACTTCCGGAGCATAGATACGTGGAAAATCGGATGAACCCCCGATAGGCTGGGAGGAAATGTAAGCTCATAAGCAACCTCCCATACTCGTTTCAACACCTCAAATGGTTCTATAAACCTTGGGCTCAACTTGCCCTTCTTCCCGAATCTCATAATTCCCTTCATCGGCGAAACCTTCAAGAGAACTTTTTCACCTACCATAAATGATATATCACGCGCTTTCTGATCCGCGTAACTCTTTTGTCTGGACTGTGCTGTACGAAGTCGCTCCTGAATCAACTTTACCTTTTCCAAGGCATCCCTTACCAAATCAGTACCATATAACTTAGCCTCACCTGGCTCAAACCATCCGATAGGTGAACGACATCGCCGACCATATAAAGCCTCAAATGGAGCCATCTCGATGCTGGATTGGTAACTGTTATTATAAGCAAACTCGGCCAAAGGCAGGAAACGATCCCACTGACCTCCAAAGTCGATCACACATGCCCTGAGCATATCCTCCAAAATCTGAATTGTCCGCTCTGACTGCCCGTCGGTCTGCGGATGAAAGGCTGTGCTGAGCTCTACACGGGTCCCCAGCTCACTCTGTACTGCTCCCTAGAAATGTGAAGTAAACTGAGGGGCCCTATCTGATATGATGGAAATTGGCACACAGTGCAACCGAACTATCTCCTGAATATAAATATGAGCCAACCTCTCTGAAGTATACGTAGTCACCACAGGAATAAAATGTGCTGACTTGGTCAACCTGTCAACAGTCACCCAAACTGCATCAAAATTCCTCAAGGTCCGCTGCAACCCAACTACAAAGTCCATAGTAATTCGTTCTCATTTCCACTCTGGTATAGTCATCTGCTAAAGTAGGCCACCTGGCCTCTGGTGCTCATATTTAACTTGCTGGCAATTTAGACACTTTGATACATACTCAACTATGTCCTTTTTCATTCGTCGCCACCAATAATGTTGCCTCAAGTAATGATACATCTTAGTAGCACCTGGATGAATATAATATCGAGAACTGTGTGCCTCTTCCAGGATCTTTTTCCTCAGTCCATCCATATTAGGAACACATAGATGATCTTGGAGTCGCAGAACACCATCCGCTCTAATAGTAACTTCCTTGGCACCACCTCGTAGTACCGTTTCACGAAGAACCATCAAGTATGGGTCATCATACTTGCGAGCCTTGATCTGCTCAAATAGTGAAGATTGGGCCACCACACATGCAAGAACTTGGCTGGGATCTGAAATATCCAACCTCACAAGTTTGTTAGCCAAGGACTGAATATCCGAGGCTAATGGCCTTTCCTCTACTGAAATGAAAGCGAAACTACCCATACTCTCCGCCTTCCTACTCAAGGCATCTGCAACCACATTTGCTTTGCCCGGATGATACAAGATAGTAATATCATAATCTTTTAGTAACTCCAGTCATCTGCGCTGCCTCAAATTTAGATCCCTCTGCTTGAACAAATACTGCAAACTGCGATGATCAGTGTAAACTTCACAAGACACCCCATAAAGATAATGCCTCCAAATCTTTAGAGCGTGAACAATCGCAGCTAACTCCAAATCATGTACTGGATAATTCTTCTCGTGGGGCTTCAGCTGATGTGAAGCATATGCAATAACTCGCCTTTCCTGCATCAATACACAACCCAAGCCAACGCGTGACGCATCGCAATACATTTTATATATTCCCGAACCGGATGGTAACACTAACACGGGTGCTGTAGTCAGTGCTGTCTTGAGCTTCTGAAAGCTTGACTCACAATCATCGGACCATTGGAACTGAACACCCTTCTGGGTTAATTTGGTCAAAAGTGCTACAATAGATGAAAAACCTTCCATGAATCGACGATAATAACCTGCTAAACCCAGAAAACTCCTGATCTCAGTCGCCGAAATGGGACGATGTCAATTCTGAACTGCCTCAATCTTTTTGGGATCAACTTTAATACCTTCGCCCGATACAATATGTCCCAAAAATGCTACAGACTCTAGCCAAAACTGGCATTTAGAGAACTTAGCATATAGCTTTTGTTCCCGCAATGTCTGAGGCTCTACTCTCATACGCTGCTCATGTTCCTCCTTACTGTGCGAATAGATTAATATGTCATCAATAAAGACAATGACAAACGAATCAATATATGGCATGAATACCCTGTTCATCAGATCCATAAACGCTGTCGGGGCATTAGTTAAATCGAAGGACATCACCAGAAAATCATAATGACCATATCTAGTCCGAAAAGCAGTCTTCGGAACATCCGAATCCCGAATCTTCAACTGATGGTACCCCAACCTCAAGTTGATCTTAGAGAATACACTAGCACCCTGCAACTGGCCAAATAGATCATCAATACGCAGCAACGAGTACTTGTTCTTAATAGTGACTTTGTTCAATTGGCGATAATCAATACACATTCGCATTGTTCCATCCTTCTTTTTCACAAATAATACTTGTGCACCCCAAGGCGATACACTCGGTCTGACGAACCCTTTGGCTAGTAACTCTTCAAGATATTCTTTCAATTCTTTCAATTCTTTCGGAGCCATGCGATACGGTGGGATAGATATAGGCTGGGTATCTGAAGCCAAGTCAATACAGAAATCAATATCATGATCAGGTGGCATACTTGGAAGATCTAACGAAAATACATCGGAGAACTCCCGAACTACAGGCACTGAATCAATAGCCGGAGTCTCTGCAGTAGTATCCCGAACATAGGCTAGATAAGCCAAACAACCCTTCTCAATCATGTGTTGAGCCTTTATAAAGAAATAACTCGATTAAATGAACTAACAGGCGAACCCTTCCACTCCAGCTTAGGCAATGCTAGAATAGCCAAGGTAACAGTCTTGGCATGACAATCTAGAATAGCATGATATGGAGATAACCAGTCCATGCCCAGAATAATTTCAAAATCGGTCATCTCAAGCAATAGGAGATCTGCTCTAGTTTCATAACCACAGAATGTAATAATACAGGACCGGTAGATCCGGTTCACAATAACAGAATCGCCCACAGGAGTGGACACATAAATAGGAGTACTCAAGGACTCGCGAGAAACACCCAGGAATGGAGCAAATAGAGATGACACATATGAATATGTAGATCCTGGATCAAATAATACTGAGGCATCTTTGCCACAAACAGAAATAATACCTGTAATCACGGCATATGAGGCCTCTGCATCTGGTCTAGTCAGAAAAGCATAAAACCGAGATGGAGCGCCAACTGGCTGGCCTCCGCCTGGATAACCTCCACCTCTAAGACGGCCCCTACCCACCTGTCCTCCGCCTCTCGGTGGTCGGACTACTAGCGGAGCAACTGATCCGGTAAACATAGGCTGCTGACCCTACTGTACTGGTCTACCCCAAAGCCCAGGGAAAAACCTCTGCATGTGACTGGAATCCCTGCACTCGTAACAACTCTTCGGTGCGATGGGCTGCTGACTAAGTGTCTGTCCCTGGGGACCTGAATCCCCACGGGAAGAACCATGAATATCTAGTGGGCGATAAGAACTCTCTAGTATAGCACTGAAATAAGGTCATACTGGAGCACCCCGAGGAGGCGGGGGTGCTGGATATAGGGGCCTGCTGGACTGCCCTCTCACGAACTGACCTCTGCCCCCAGACGGAGAACCTCTGAACTCTCCAGAATACCTAAACCGCTTATCTCTGGTAACCTGCTCTCAGCTACGCTGACGTACACCCTCAATCCTTTGGGCTATCTCCACGACTAGCTCATAGGAAGTACCCATCTCAACCTCTCGAGCCATAGTGGCCTGAATGCCAGTATGTAAACCCGCAACAAACCTCTGCACTCTCTTCGCCTCAGTAGGGAGTATCATAAGTGCATGGCAAGATAACTCAGAAAACCTCGCCTCATAATCGGTCACTGACATCTGACCCTGCTGGAGCTGCTCAAACTGAAACCTCAACTCTTCCCTCTGGGAGGGTGGAATATACCTGTCCAGGAAGATACGGGTGAACCTATCCCAAGTTATGGGAGGAGAATCTGCTGGTCTGCCAGGAACATAAGACCGCTACCATCTACGGGCTCTGCCCTCTAGCTGAAAAGTAGCAAAGTCTACCCCATGAGACTCCAATATCCTCATGTTGTGTTGTCTATCCCTGCAACGATCAATGACGTCCTGTGGATCCTCATGTCGCTCACCCCCAAAGACAGGAGGATGTAGTCTAGTCCATCGGTCCAATAATTTCTGAGGATCGGAGGCTACAACTGGCCTGGGCTCAGGTGTAGCTGCTGCCACTGGCTGGGCTCCACCCACGGGTAGTGCACCCTAGGTCTGATATACAACAGCTGCCTGTCCATGAGCCTGCGCGGTTGGGGTCTATGCTCCCCCGCCCGCCTGAGATGTGGCTGGGTCTACCGAAAATAAACCGGCCTGAGTCATCTTGTCTATGAACCGCAGCATACGACCCATGACGTCCTGAAATCCTGGTGCAGATGTGAAATCCATCGGAGCTGGCTCTGCCACAGGCACCTCACCCTGCTCCTCAATAATGGGATTCTCTGCTGGACCCACTGGCGGCATAACTGGAATAGTCCTGGGACGTCCTCGCCCTCTACCACAGCCTGGAGCCCTCCCTCGGCCTCTAGAAACTGGGGGAGTAGCTCTTCCCTGGTCCGGAATCTCATTAGAGCGTGTTCTCACCATCTGTGAGAGAATAAGAGAAAGATATTTACTACTACATCAATTGCACAATGGAATATGAAGAAAGGTAGTTTCCTAACACCATATAGCCTCTCGAAGATAAGTACAGACGTCTCTGTACCGATCCGCAAGACTCTAGTAGGTCTGCTCATAACTTGTGAGACCTACATGAACCAAGTGCTCTGATACCATATTGTCATGACCCAATTTCACCTATAGGTCGTGATGGCGCCCAACACTACAGCTAGGCAAGCCAACTGATAAATCAAAAGTACATTGGTTAAACTTTTATTCCAAGAAAATAATAAAATATCAAATTTTACCAATGTGTGTGCCAAGACCCGGTGTAACAAGTGTATGAGCGTCTAATAAAATTATACAAAACTCCGAATACTGTTTGAAATGAAATAGACAGCATGTAAATATAAGAAGAGATACTGGTAGCTGCAGAACGGCTCAGAAAGGCAGCTCACCACTATGCCTCTGGATGACGTGGACATGTGATGATAGGTCCTCCACTAGTACCTATCTCAGATCGTGCACAAAAAGTGCAGCAAGTGTAGTATGAGTACGTAAACAACGTGTACCCAGTAAGTATCAAGCCTAATCTCGAAGTGGTAGAGACGAGATGACCAACTTTGACACTCACTAAGGGTTAATAATAATAATTGAAATAAGACTAGAATATTTAAATCAGCATGATTCCCAGAATATAACAATAATTTATTTAACCAGCAGAAATAATTAAATTCCTTCAAAATGCAATATAAATCCTTAAATTTCAATAAAATCAAATAGCTTTACAAGCTGCAATAAACCGTCAAAGTATTCAATTTTAATAAAATTCCAACATATCAAATAGCTTTACAAGCTTCAATTCAATTTCAATAAATTTTTAATTTATCAAATAGCTTTACAAGCTGCAATAAACCGTCAAAGTATTCAATTTTAATAAAATTCCAACATATCAAATAGCTTTACAAGCTTCAATTCAATTTCAATAAATTTTTAATTTATCAAATAGCTTTACAAGCTGCAATAAACCGTCAAAGTATCATGTAATTATTATTATTATTAAGCACGATTTCAGTCGAGGTCGTTCGGCCCGATCCAGAATATTGTATACACTGCCGAGGGATGTGCGACACGATCCATAGATGCATCTATCCTGCCGAGATGTTCGGCCCGCTCCACAAGAAAGGAGGACATTTTCTTATGTACCTCCAGAATGAGAGTATATTTATTATAAGATAAATTCAGGAGGAAGAACAATTTCTCTTAACAATTAATTAATTTAAACAGAAAATCAAGTATATGAGATTTCCATCCTTTAATATTTTTATCTAACAATTCACAATATATATATATATATATATATATATATATATATATATATATATATATATATATATATATATATCAAATAATATTAATTAAACAAAGAATACAATTTACACAATTAATTCATGCTTTGAGTCCTAAACTATCCGAACTTTAACATTAATAGTAACTACGCATGGACTCTCGTCACCTCGTGCGTACGTAGTCCCCCACAATTAGCAACAATTATATAATTTTAATCACCTATAAGGTAATTTTTTCCTTACAAGATTAGACAAGAGACTTACCTCGTTTTGCTCCAATTTAATCCACTAGAAGGCCTTTTTCACGATTATCCAATTCTGTCTGGCTCGAATCTAGCCAAAATAATTCGATACAATCAAAAAAAATTATAGGAATCAATTCTATAAGAAAATACTACATTTTTAATAAAAATTCCGAAATTAATTAAAAATTCGTCTGTGGGGCCCAAGTCCCGAAATCCGGCAAAAGTTACGAAATCCGATAACCCATTAAATTACGAGTCCAACCATACCAGTTTCACTCTAATCCAACTCCGAAACGATACCGGAATCTCAAAATATCGTTTGTATAATATTTCTAAAAATTTCTCAAATTTCCATCTCAAAACACTAATTAAATGATGAGAACAATGATATATTTATGTTTATAGACCAAATCCAAGTTAGAATCACTTACCCCATTGTCTTTTCCTTGAAAATCTATCAAAAATCGCATCTGCTCAATCTCCAATTTGTTAAAAATGGCGAATGGGATGAATGCCCTCTTATATAATTCTGCCTAGGCAGCCCTCGATTCTCAGCCTCGATCCTCAGCCTCGATCCTCCGCCTCGATCCTCAACCTTGATTTTTGGGCCAGAATTTTCAATAGAAAGGAAAAATTGCAGTAGCTGTTTTAAGTCAAACTTTTGATCCGTTAACCATCCGAAACTCACCCGAGGCCCTCGGGACCTCAACCAAATATACCAAAAAGTCCTAAACCATCATACGAACTTATTTGAAAACTCAAATCACATAAAACGACATTAAAACCACGAATTATGCTCCCATTCAAGCTTCATGAAACTTAAAAATTTTTAACTTCTACACTTGATGTCGAAACCTATCAAATCAACTCCGATTGACCTCAAATTTTACACACAAGTCATAAATGATATAACGGAGCTATGAAAATTTTCAGAACTGGATTCTGATCTCGATATCAAAAAATCAACTCCCCGGTCAAACTTCCAAATTTTAAATTCCCATTTTAGCCATTTCAAGCCTAATTTCACTACGGACTTCCAAATAAAATTCCGATCATGCTCCTAAGTCCAAAATCAACATACGAAGCTGTTGGAATCATCAAAATTCTATTCCGGTGTCGTTTGCACATAATTAGACATCCGGTCATTATTTGAACTTAAACTTTTAATTTCTTATCAAAATTCCATATCTCGGGCTAGTGACCTCGGAATTTGATTCCGGGCATACGCCTGAGTCCCAAATCACGATACGGACCTATCGGAACTGTCAAAATACTGATCCGAGTCTGTTTGATCAAAATGTTGACCAAAGTCAACTCAATTGAGTTTTAAAGTTCTAATTCATATTTTAATCCATTTTTCACATAGAAACTTTTCAGAAATATTTTACAGATTGCGCACGCAAGTCGAAGAATGATAAATAGTACTTTTTGAGGTCTTAGAACATATAATTAATTATTAAATTTAAAGATGGCATTTTGGGTCATCACAAAAATGATACTCCAAAATCGTTCCAAGGCCGGCTCCCATGGAAGAAATGAAATGAAAATGAGCCGAACCCATGCACTTAAACAAGCCCTCTGCCCAGCGATCATCGCACCTACGGTCACTTGACCGCTTCTGCGGTTTCGCAGGTGCGGCCACAAATTCTGCTTCTGCGGTTCTCCTAACGCCTCCTCCATCCGCATCTGCGGGCACGAATTCGCACCTGCGCCCATCCCTCCGCTTCTGTGAAAATGTCCCAGCTCCCCGCTTCCGCTTCTACGCCTTCAATTTTGCTTCCGCGATCACGCAGGTACGAAAAACATCGTCGCACCTGCGACCTCAGTCTAGACTTACCCCGGTCGCTTCTTTGAGCTACTGCCTCGCTCCTGCGGCACCGCACCTGTAGTCCTTCCTACGCAGGTGCAAAAACATCAGCATCCAGAACTTCCAGTTTTTCCTTAAGTCCAAAATCCAATCCGTTGATCACCCGGAAACCACCTGAGGCCCCCGAAACCTCAACCAAATATACCAACGCGTCCCCAATAAAGATACGAACCTATTCGAAGCCTCAAATCATGCTAAACAACAACAAAACTACTAATCGATGATCGAAACCTTTCTTTAAACTTTCAAACATTTAAACTTCGTCGAACGCGTCCGAATTATACTTAAACATCCCGAAATGATGCCAAATTTTGCGTGCAAGTCACAAATCACGATACAAACCTATTCCAAGGCCCGGAACTTCGAACGGACGTCGATAACATCAAAATTCATTTCAAATCAAACTTAAGAGTTTCTTAAACTTTCAAAATGCCAACCATACATAATAGGCGCCGAAATATTTTCGGACTACCCGAGACTTAACCCGAATATACGTGCAAGTCCGAAATCATCATACGAACCTATTGGAACCTTCAAATCTCGATTCAGAGGTCGTTTACTCAAAAGTCAAACCTTAGTCAATTCTTCCACTTAAAGCTTTCGAAATTAGAATTTTCTTTCGAAATCAACTCCGAAATTCGCGAAATTCAATTCCGACCACACGTACAAGTCATAATATATGAAGTGAAGCTACCCAAGGTCTCAAACCGCCGAACGACGCGAATGACCGGTGGGGTCGTTACATAAACGAAAACGAATAGAATAACTTACAAATAATTCTGTTCTTTTAAATAGAAAGCTAAATTAATTTATTTTGTACATTAATTTAAAGTGATATAGTATATTATCTTCTCTGCTTCACTTGCTTTGTTATTTATTTAATAATAGAACTAGAATTAAGACCCGTGCAATGCGTGGTCGAAACTAAAGATTAAACATTAAAAGTTATGACATGACTTGTTTGAGCAAATTTCATCATATTTCTCTAACAAAATTGCAATTGTCATCTTGGTCCAATACGGTTAACCTTATAACAATTACTCTATGAAATTAACAATAACGAATCATATAATAATTAAATAATTTTTGAATGAAACTCAAGTAGCATAACTATATAATTTATGAGAGACAACATAAAATATAACATGATTCAAAATAAATAAATATTATTATTAAATAAATACTACGTGACTAATAATATCTCAAATGAAATTACGAAATATTACCTTATCTGTTATATTTAAATTTCATGTGTTATTTAACCATCTCCATCATTAATATCATTGACCCCTTTAAAGTTTTTCACTTTATGTTTCTTTAGAAATACCCACATGAAATAAGGGTTCAGCTTAATTTTTATTAAAGATATTTTGAAAAAATATTATATTAAAAATTATCTTACTTGAATTTAAAAGGTATTCTTGAATCAGATTGAGTCAGTAATTATTGGGATGTCATTTTTTCTCCAAACATTTTCTTTAATAAAATCTGTGCTTCAATAACTCAATTTAAAATTCTTGTGAGTTCACATGATCCCTATGAATAATCTATAATATAAAAAAATTACATCTTAACAAAAAGAAAAGAATAAAGTGTATTTACGTTACTTTTAGTTATATTTAAATTTTTGAAATCATTATATTATATATGAAATTTTGTTTTTACTTTATCTATTAAACTTTTTGTTACTATATAACGGTATGTTGTGGAAGTTTATTTCCACTGTAATAGACTTCCACTATAATAGGACACTCTATTATGGATTTGAATTCAGTTAATTTAATTCAACGGGAAAGTAGCTATACAATTTGTTTCTTTTGTAGTTTTTATTTTATTGATATTTAAATTCAAAATTAATAACATATAACTAATTATTAACTAAATAACTAATTACTAACTAATTATGCCATGTGGCTTTTTTCTTGGCTGCACTTGACTTAATGTGGTCTCTTTTTCTTTGGCTTTACAAGTAGCTTACAAATAGCTTCGCAAGCAGCTTGTAAATTGCTTGGCTGTCATGACCCAAAATCCCACCACAGGTGTCGTGATAACACTTAGTCTCTAAGACTAGGCAAGCCAATTACAATTATAATTTTTTTTAACATATAATTTAATACAAGTGTCGAAACCAACAGCGAAAATAATTATAACACCTTTCCAAGACTGGTAATACTGAGTCATCAACTCTAACTGAATACATGCAGTGATCTCAAAATCGAATATACAATATTATTCGAATAAGAGTTGACAGTACAATAAAATGGAAAGACTCTAAGGGACTGCGACGACCAAGCAGCTCTACCTTGAATCCTTGCGATCAACACACTAACTCTGCCCGAGTCCGATATCTCCCATACCTGGCTCTGCACAAAAATATGCAGAAGTATAGTATGAGTACACCACAGTCGGTACCCAGTAAGTAACAAGACTAACCTCAGTGGAGTAGTGATGAGGTATGTCAAGACACTCACTAGTCTAATAACATGTGTAATATAGCATACAAAAATAATAAAAAGCAAATAACAATGATGGCAATAATAATCAACCAGTGATATAAATAGCAGGGCGGCAAAAATACCATAAATATTGCTCAACAAATAATAAATACAAGTACAACTAATTAATCAAGTTCTTCAAATATAATTTTTTCACCTATAAATCTTTCAAATAATAATCTGCAGGATGTAATACTTTTCGATAATTTTATTTCGAATATACTTCCTTCAAATAAATATCTTTCAAATATACTTCTTTCAAATATAATTTTTTTGGAATATAATTTCTTCAAATAAAAGTCACCTTGTGACACCTCATTTCGTATTCATAAAAATATGAGTCTCAGCCCACTTTCATATTTTCACGGTACCTCATGCCCATGTTTCTATCACAAATGCACGGACAACTCACGTGCCAAAATATATCAATATATAAAAGAATCTGCACCAATAATTTACTTTAGAAATAGTTTGAGTGAAGAAAATGATATTTGCACTTAAATTAAAGCATTAGATAAACTACCGATTTGTATGTAATACTTATTAATTTAAAACGTAATAGAAAATTTTTTTTATTTAAAACAATTCAGTCATCAAAAATCAGTAAAAACCAGAAATATAAATCTTCAGAGTCTCGTACTAAAAAACCCAAGCCAACACAATACAACAAGGAGTACAAAAAACATAATAATAAAGTCAACTAGTACATCACCGAAGAAGACAAGAATTTACATATCACAGAAAAATAAAATAACCAAAGGCAAGTGCATCCATAGAAAAATATCAACAAAAGGGCACTCCTGAGGTACCGCCTCGTAAGCCCAAAAGTAAATATGCAAGACAGGGGGATCTCCCGGAATACCGTTCCGTAGTCCCAAAGTAAATATGCAGGGCAGGGGGATCTCCCGGAATATCGTTCCGTAGTCTCAAAGTAAATATATAGGGAGATACCCCGGAATACCGTTCTGTAGTCCCAAAGTAAATATGATTTCAATAACTGCACATCAAGTGCTCACATATCACAAATGGCTCGTCAAGTGCTCAAATATTACAACATATCATAAATTTTATTAATTTTTGCAGATGAAATATCCATAATAAAATTATCTCTAGGAAATAACAACTCAACAAAAATACGGGATTTACATAAAAATCAAAGTGGTAATCACACCAAATTATCATATAAAAAGAAATTCAACAAAACAATGAATGAGGCATTCCAAATCAAGGATTTACTAAGTTCCAACAATTTTTCAATTTAATACATACGGGCGTCTATGAATTTCAACCAATGTAATTTGCACATATAAACCAAGTACGTACTCCTCACCTCGCGTACATGATTTTTCAATTACACAATTTCCACATAAGACTCAATGCCTAAGGGGTAATTTCCCCACTCAAGGTTAGGCAAGATACTTACCTTTTTGAAGTTAGGTCGATATTCCAAAATCGTCTTCTTGCTTGAATTGACCTCTAGATAGCTCAAATCTAACCAAATTAATTCAATTCAGTGAACACTAATTATGAGAGTTAATTCCTTATGAAAATACTAATTTTCCAATAAAAATCTGAAATTTAACTCAAAAATCGTCTGTGGGGCCCACGTCTCGAAATTCGATGAAACTCATAAAATTCGACAACCCATTCAATTACGAGTCCACCCATACCAATTTTATCAAATTCCGATAACAACTCGAGCTCCAAACCTAAAATTTTTATTCTTGAAAAGTTTTGCAAAAATCTTGATTTCTTCCATTTAAATCCGAAATAAATGATGAATATAACAATGGATTTATGAAATATAATCACTTTTGGATATAGAACACTTAACCCAATCCATATGGGCCTCAAATATCGCTTCAATCCGAGCTCCATAGCTCCAAATATGTTAAAAATAGAAAATGAGACGGCATGCTTTATAACTGACAGTTCTGTCCAGGCTGCCCTCGGCCCTCGGTCCTCGGTCTTCGATCCTGGGCCTCGATCCTCGGCCTTCGATCCTGGGCCTTCGTTCCTGGGTCTCGATCCTCAGCCTCGATCTTCAGACTTCGACCCTCAGCCTCGATCCTAGGCCTCGGTCTTCGGCCTTCGATTTCTGCCCCCGAATTTCCAGCAGAAAATATTGCAGCAGCTGTTTAAGTCCAACTTTTGATCCGTTAACCATCCGAAACTCATCCGAACGCAACCCATATATGAATTTCAATCATAAAACACGCTACGGACCTGCTCGCGCACTCAAAACACTAAAAATAGGTCATCTTGACCTAATATTGACCATGGTCAAACTTCCAAATTTCTTAACCTTACTAGTCTCTCCACCAATGATCAAAAAGCCAAAATACACCCAAGCCCCTTGGGACTTTAACCAAATATACCAACAAGTCCTAATACATCATACGAACTTAGTCGAAACCTCAAATCATATCAAACAATGCTAAAACCATGAATCATACCCCAATTCACCCTTAATGAAACTAAGAAATTCCAACTGCTACATTCGACGTCGAAACCTATCAAATCAAGTCCGATTGACCTCAAATTTTGCACACAAGTCATAAATGACATAACAGACCTATGTAAATTTTCGGAACTGGATTCCGACCCGATATCAAAAAGTCAACTCCCCAGTCAAACTTCCAAACTTAAACTCCTATTTTAGCCATTTCAAGCCTAATTCAACTAGGGACTTCCAAATAAAATTCCGAACAGACTCCTAAGTCCAAAATCACCATACGGAGCTGTTGGAATCGTCAAAAATCCATTCCGAGGTCATTTTCTCAAAAGTTAACTCTCCGGTCAACTCTTTCCATTTAAGCTTCAAAAATGAGAATGGTTTTCTCAGTTGAATCCCAAATCTTTCGATATTTAGACTCGACCACACACGCGGGTCATAATACATATTAAGAAGCTTCTCGGGACCTTAAGTCACTGAACGGGGCATAAATTCTTAAAACGGTAAGTCGGGTCGTTACATTCTCCCCATCTTAAACATACGTTCGTCCTCGAACGTGCCAAGAATCTTTCTGAGGACTTAATTTACTGAATGTATTTACTACACACATACTCGTGGGTGATTCTATGTCACCATAAATTAAACAGGGGTCAATTAATACCATCTCAGTTGAGATTACTTTTTTGATCCATATTTATAAACTTTAAAAATAATTTCTTACACTCCAAACATACGCACATCAACTTTCTTGATAGTGTTGAAGTACTTCGATCGCCCTTGAATGAGAAGTAGAGTCTGCCCTCAAACTTATCTCTTCTTTCGCATGTCTCAATCCCCCAAATTTTACTAACTCCCAAATTTTTCAAAAATTTCAGCAGAGTCTCCCCTGTAAATGGGGCCTATCCACCTGCTAGAGTAATACCAAAACAACTCCTAACAACACATCTACGACCCAACAAAACACCACAATGTATTTATCAATAATACCAATCTCAGCATTACAAGCACTGCATTATCATAATGATATCAGGACATGAAGCACATCATATGTATGCCCATCACCACATCTCTGGTCTTAATAGTTGTTCATAATCGATTACAACATCTCCAATTAACCTCATATTAACCAAAACCTCGTTTCGAATTTTGTTTTCACAACACTGACAGCAAAATGTGAGGTATGAAGACCTCATAACTATTTAACCGACTTAACGAATCACATTTAACGCCACCTGGGCACTCACCTCGTAGGTTAAAACTCAATATTTTTCCTTACAATTATGGATAAATATGCACAGAAACATATAAAAGAATTATCAAATAAGCCTAACAGGCATAACTCCCTATTAGTACTATAGTACAAATTAAACTTCACAAAGGGAGAATTTAAACTCATAAATATTTTACCACAAGGACCTTGTCCTTATATAACTTCCACCGCAGCTTGTAGCCCGGTTTAAACATATCACATCATATCAAAATGCGAGGATCTCATCCTCAACTCCGAATCACAAGTATTTTGCACATTGTGCCAACTGAAATTTTTCAATTTTTCTCTCCTTCTTCTCAATAAATTTTGTAAACAATTTTTACAACACATAATGAACCCCCATACCAATAGGGCATATAATTCATAAAATTAAGATCAATTAATCCGAAATCACATCAAAACCCACTGTAGTATGTAATAGAAAGTCATTGGACTTATAGCCCTTGCTAGTGAAAAACAATAAAATGATAGACACGTGCTAATATCATCAAATCTCCCAACAGGGGTAAACACGTGAGTGGTGTACAAATCACAAACTCGCGCTATATGGAGCACGATAGGAGGTCTCACTTTGATAATCAGAATTGAATCAAAATAAGAATTAGTGCTCCTTTTATTATAAATTAAATCATGCCTGTACGAAACCATCTGGTGTATTGGCCTCAACCAAGTCATAGCAATTATATCAATGGGCCGGGCCTCCCCCTCTTGGGCACCCTCTACCCGCCTATCCTCTACCTCTAATTGGCTGTGCACGTGGAATATTAACTGGAATAAAGCTTGTAGCCTATGTATTCTGATGAAATCCATCTCTCCCAAATCTGGGACATTCTCTCATGAATTGCCTAGTACAATCACACTTATAACAACCCCTCTACGGGTTCAGCTGCTCATACTGAGCCTCTGCCGGATAATTGGAATAACCATTATAGGAACCCCGTGCCGGTGGTGCATTAAAAGAACTTACTGTAGAACCCCGATTATTCTGAAATTATTTTTGTGACCCCGCTGGTACTGAAATGTAGAATTATTTAGGAAGCGGGAATACCACAAGTCCCAGCATCATCCCATACAAATCTCAGCTCTAAATCATATACAAATTTCGGAGAACCTTTCAATGCCACATAAATACATCTCATGCCAAAACTGATATAACACATGACCCCGCAATCTGATCGTTGATATTGGACTCCCCCCACTTGGCGCGAAGCAATAGACACAGTTCGATGATCCACAACACTAACCTTCATCGCTCGTACGACACCGGTCATAAGACACCTCCAGCCATTTATTTGGCGCATGTCATCCTCGTGACAGTTAAACTCGCTTCCTCCACTGCCTTGGCTGCTAGTATATACCTTTCGCTAAATAGAAATCTCATACGAACTACATAGTCTCTAATACCACCAACTATCTTCAGATCTACATGCACCTCGTGAACCTACCACGATTGGGACAATTAGGCAATTAATTAAATCTTCTCAAGATCATACTTATCAACCAGATGTCAGGACCTGTTGCACCCCCATGTGCACAACTGAATGATCTTTCAATACTTTCGCATCCTCGATCTGGACGACACGTTATAATAGTGGTTGAGCAACCCTGGCTCCCTTATAACCCCTCTGTAGTATCACGAACCGTTGGCACATAGTTGATACCGAGTGCGTAATTTTATACACAAGTGGATGCAAAAGAACATAAGATATATGCTTCAAGAAAAGAAGTGAAAATTTCCTAACAGTTCTGTAGCCTCTCGAAGATAAGTACAGATGTCTCTGTACCGATCCGCAAGACTCTACTAAACTCGTTCGTGACTCGTAGAACCTATGAAAATAAAGCTCTGATACCAACTTGTCATGACCCAAAATCCCACCACAAGCGTCGTGATGGCACTTAGTCTCTAAGAATAGGTAAGCCAATTACAATTACAATTTTTTTTAACATATAATTTAATACAAGTGTCGAAATCAATAGCGGAAATAATTATAACACCATCCCAAGACTGGTAATACTGAGTCACGAAATCTACTAAACTCGTTCGTGACTCGTAGAACCTATGAAAATAGAGCTCTGATACCAACTTGTCATGACCCAAAATCCCACCACAAGCGTCGTGATGGCACTTAGTCTCTAAGAATAGGTAAGCCAATTACAATTACAATTTTTTTTAACATATAATTTAATACAAGTGTCGAAATCAATAGCGGAAATAATTATAACACCATCCCAAGACTGGTAATACTGAGTCACGAAATCTAACTGAATACATGCAATGAATCTCAAGATCGAATAGACAATATTGTTCGAATAAGAGTTGAAAGTAAAATAAAATGGAAAGACTCTAAGGGACTGCGACGACCAAGCAGCTCTACCTTGAATCCTTGCGATCAACACACTAACTCTGCCCGAGTCCGATATCTCCCATACATGGCTTTGCACAAACATGTGCAGAAGTGTATTATGAGTACACCACAGTCGGTACCCAGTAAGTATCAAGACTAACCTCAGTGGAGTAGTGACGAGGTATAGTCAAAGACACTCACTAGTCTAATAACCTGTGTAATATATGATACAAAAATAATAGGAAACAAATAACAATGATGGAAATAATAATCAACCAGTGATATAAACAGCAAGGCGGCAAGAACACCATAAATATTGCTCAACAAATAATGTATACAAGTACAAATAATTAATCAAGTCCTTCAAATATAATTCTTTCACCTATAAATCTTTCAAATAATAATCTGCAGGATGTAATACTTTCCGATAATTTTATTTCGAATACACTTCCTTCAAATGAATTTTTTTCAAATATACTTCTTCCAAATACAATTTTTTTGGAATATAATTCCTTCAAATAAAAGTCACCTTATGACACCTCATTTCATATTCATAAAAATATGGGTCTCAGCCCACTTTCATATTTTCACGACACCTCTTGCTCATGTTTCTATCACAACAGCACGGAAAACTCACGTGCCAAAAAAAATATCAATATATAAAAAATTCGCACGATGAATTTACTTTAGAAATAGTTTGAGTGAAGAAAATGACATTTGCACTTAAATTAAACCATCCGATAAACTACCGATTTGTATGTAATACTTATTAATTTAAAACATATTAGAAATTTTCTTTTATTTAAAACAATTCAGTCATCAAAAATCAGTAAAAACCAGAAATATAAATCTTCAGAGTCTCGTACTTAAAAGCCCAAGCCAACACAATACAACAAGGAGCACAAAACACATAATAATAAAGTCAACTAGTACATCACCGAAGAAGACAAGAATTTACATATCACGAAAATATAAAATAACCAAAGACAAGTGCATCCATAGAAAACTATCAACAAAAGGGCACTCCCGAGGTACCGCCTCATAGTCCCAAAATTAAATATGCAAGACAGGGGATCTCCCGGAATACCGTTCCGTAGTCCCAAAGTAAATATGTAGGGCAGGGGGATCTCCCGGAATACAGTTCCGTAGTCCCAAAGTAAATATGCAGGACAGGGATATCTCCCGGAATACTGTTCCACAGTCCCAAAGTAAATATGCAGGGCAGGGGGATCTCCCGAAATACCGTTCCGTAGTCCCAAAGTAAATATGTAGGGCAGGGGGATCTCCCGAAATACTGTTCTGTAGTCCCAAAGTAAATATGCAGGGGGATCCCCCGGAATACCGTTCTGTAAGCCCAAAGTAAATAAAATTTCAACAACTGCACATCAAGTGCTCACATATCACAAATGGCTCATCAAGTTCTCAAATATTACAACATATCACAAATTTTATTAATTATTTGCAGATGAAAAATCCATAAAAAATTTATCTCCAGGAAATAACAACTCAACAAAAACACGGGATTCACATAAAAATCAAAGTGGCAATCACGTCAAATTATCATATAAAAACAAATTCAACAAAACAAGGAATGAGGCATTTCAAAGCAAGGATTTACTAAGTTCCAACAATTTTCCAATTTAATACATACGTGCATCTACGAATTTCAACCAATGTAATTTGCACATATAAACCAAGTACGTACTCATCACCTCGCGTACATAGTTTTTCAATTACATAATTTCCACATAAGACTCAATGCCTAAGGGGTAATTCCCCCACTCAAGGTTAGGAAAGATACTTACCTTTTTGAAGTTAGGCCGATATGCCAAAATCATCTTCTTACTTGAATTGACCTCCGGATAGCTCAAATCTAACCAAATTAATTCAATTCAAGGAATACGAATTATAGGAATTAATTCTATATGAAAATACTAATTTTCCAACAAAAATCCGAAATTTAACTCAAAAATCGCCCGTGGGGCCCATGTCTTGAGATCCTACGAAACTCACAAAATCCGATAACCTATTCAATTATCAGTTCACCCATACCAATTTTATCAAATTCCGATAAAAATCGACCTCCAAATCTAAAATTTTCATTCTTGAAAGGTTTTGCAAAAATCTTGATTTCTTCCATTTAAATCCGAAATTAATGATGAATATAACTATGGATTTATGAAATATAATCACTTTTGGATATATAACACATACCCCAATCTATATGGTGAAAGATCGCCTCAAATATTGCTTCTATCCGAGCTCCATAGCTCTAAATATATTAAAAATGGAAAATGGGACGACCTGCTTTATAACTCACAGTTCTGTCCAGGCTGGCCTCGTCCCTCTGCCCCCGACCTTCGATCCTGGGCCTTGATCCTCGACCTTCGATCCTCGTCCCTCGATCTTGGGCCTCGATCCTCGGCCTTCGATCCTTGTCCTCGATCCTCGCCCTCGATCCTCGGCTTAGATATTCGGCCTTCGACCCTCGGCCTCGATCATAGGCCTCGGTCTTCGGCCTTCGATTTCTGCCCCCGAATTTCTAGCAGAAAATATTGCAGCAGCTTTTGCAGCAGCTGTTTAAGTCCAACTTTTGATCCGTTAACCATCCGAAACTCACCGGAACACAACTCATATATGAATTTCAATCATAAAATATACTACGGACCTGCTCGCGCACTCAAAACACTGAAAAGAGGTCATCGTAACCCGATATTGACCATGGTCAAACTCCCAAATTTCTTAACCTTACTAGCTCTCCACCAATGATAAAAAAAACAAAATACACCCAAGCTCCTCGGGACCTTAACCAAATATACCAACAAGTCATAAAACATCATACGAACTTAGTCGAAACCTCAAATCATATCAAACAATGCTAAAACCATGAATCATACCCCAATTCAACCTTAATGAAACTAAGAAATTCCAACTTCTACATTCGATGCCGAAACCTATCAATTCAAGTCCGATTGACATCAAATTTTGCACACGAGTCATAAATGACATAACAGAGCTATGTAAATTTTCAAAACTGGATTCCGACCCCGATATCAAAAAGTCAACTCCCCGGTTAAACTTCCAAACTTAAATTCCTATTTTAGCCATTTCAAGCCTAATTCAACTACAGAGTTCCAAATAAAATTTCGAACATGCTCCTAAGTCCAAAATCACCATACGGAGCTGTTGGAATTATCAAAATAAAGTATAATTTATCATTAAATCATGTAAAATGCAAGGCAAATAATGTACGAAACTATGAAATTATAGACACACATGATTTATAATATTTTAATTATGAGTGATATAGTAAAATTATGATTTTATTAATTGCTCGCAAAGTTCTTGCAAGTTTCTTTATAACCCCTGAATAGAATTTTGACAATTCCAACAGCTCTGTATGGTGATTTTGGACTTAGGATCGTGTTCTGAATTTTATTTGGAAGTCCGTAGTTAAATTAGGCTTGAAATGGCTAAAAATAAGAATTTAAGTTTGGAAGTTTGACCGGGGAGTTGACTTTTTGATATCGGGGTCGGAATCCAGTTTTGAAAATTTACATAGCTCTGTTATGTCATTTATGACTCGTGTGCAAAATTTGATGTCAATCGGACTTGAATTGATAGGTTTCAGTACATAATGTAGAAGTTAAAAATCTTAAGTTTCATTAAGCTTGAATTGGGGGATGATTCGTGGTTTTAGCGTTGTTTGGTGTGATTTGAGGGTCCTACTAAGTTCGTTTGATGTTTTGGGACTTGTTGGTATAATTGGTCGAGGTCCCGAGGGGCTCGGGTGAGTTTCGGACGACTAACGGATCAATTTTGGCCTTTGGAACACTACTGATAACTGCTGGTATTTTCTTCTGGTATCCTTATACGCGATCGCGTAAGTTGGTCTGCGATTGCGTAGAGTAATTTAGGCAGAGGTGGATTTGTTCTATGCGATCGCGTGAATTCGGTTGCGATCGCGTAGGGTTAACTTGGGCAGCTGGAAATTTGTTCACTGCGATAGCATGGACACGTCCGCGATCGCGTAGGATTGGCCAGTGTGTGTATCGCGATCGCGTGTCATTGTTTGCGATCGCGTAGGGGAAATTTGAGAGGAAGCTAGACCACGCGTTGTGCTACGCGATCGCGTGAAGAGGGATGCGATCGCGTAGAGTCAGAACCTGGTGCATCGCGATCGTGTGTGACTTGATGCGATCGCGTAGGGTTAATGTTTGGGCAGAAAAAATTTGTGCTACGCGATCGCGTGAGGAAGTTCGCGGTCGCGTAGAAGAAATCACTGGGCAGAGAGTTAAAGTTCTGAAAATCCCATTTTCCATTTTTAATGATTTGGAGCTCAGATTTAGGCGAATTTTGGGAGATTTTCAGAGAAAACAACGGGGTAAGTGTTCTTAACTCAATATTGGTTAAATTACCCGAATCCATCACTATTTTTATCATTTAATTGGTGAATTGAGTTGGAAAAGTTTGAAAACCCTCTTGGATAGATTTGAGGGCCGAATTGTTATCGGAATTTAGTGATTTTGGTATGGGTAGACTCGTGGTTGAGCGGCTGTTCATATTTCGTAACTTTCACCGGATTACGAGACTTGGGTCCCACGGACAATCCCACGGACAAATTTTTAAATAATTTCGGAATTTTTATTGAAAATATAGTATTTTCTTATAGAATTGATTCCATTAATTTTTAGTGATTGTATCGAATTATTTTGGCTAGATTCGAGCCCGACAAAGTTGGATAATAATGAAAAAGGCCTTCTAGTGGATTAAATTGGAGCAAGATGAGGTAAGTCTCTTGTCTAATCTTGTGAGGGGGAAATTTCCTCATAGGTGATTAAAAATTAAATAATTGTTGCTAATTGTGGGGGCTACGTACGCACGAGGTGACGAAAGTCCGTGCGTAGCTACTATTAATGCTAAAGTCCGGGTAGTTTACGACTCAAAGCATGAATTACTTGTGTAAATTGTATTTTTTATTAAATTAATATATATATATATATATATATATATATATATATATATATATATTGTGAATTGTTAGATAAAAATATTAAAGGATGGAAATCTCATATACTTGATTTTTTGTTTAAGTTAATTAATTATTAAGAGAAATTATTCTTCCTCCTGAATTTATCTTATAATAAATATACTCTCATTCCGGAGGTACATAAGAAAATATTCTCCTTTCTTGTGGAACGGGCCGAATGCCTCGGCAGGATAGATGTATCTATGGATCGTGTCGCACGTCCCTCGGCAGTGTACATGACACTCTGGATCGGGTCGTACGTCCTCGACAGAAATCGTACTTAATAATAATAATCACACGATACCTTAATAGCTTATTTTAGCTTGCGGAGATAATTGATAAATTGGAGAATCCTTGGAATTTAATGAATTATTATGCCTACTTGTTAAGGAATTAATTGTTATTCTTGTAAATGAGATTAATTGATAAATTGAAAATTATTTGAATTGAAGGAATTTAATTAATATATTGAGAATTGTTGAATTTGAAGGAATTTGATTATTTTGCTGGTTAAATATATTATTGTAAATTCTGTGAATCATGCTGATTTAGATATTTTAGTCGTATTTCAATTATTATTATTATTGACCCATAGTGAGTGTCAAAGTCGGCCATCTCGTCTCTACCACTTCGAGATTAGGCTTGATACTTACTGGGTACACGTTGCTTACGTACTCATACTACACTTGCTGCACTTTTTGTGCAGGACCTGAGGCAAGTACTAGTGGGGGGCCTATCGTCTTACACCCACGTTATCCAGGGGCATAGTGGTGAGCTGCCTTTCTGAGCCGTTCTGCAGCTACCAGTGTCTCTTCTTGTATTTTCATTCTGTCTATTTTTATTTCAGACAGTATTAAAGGTTTTGTATAATCTACTAGATGCTCATACACTTGTGACACCAGGTCTTGGCACACACATTGGTAGAATTTGGTATTTATATTTTTTCTTGGATTTAAATTTTATCGATATATGTTTAATTATTAGTTGGCTTGCCTAGCTATAGTGTTGGGCGCCATCACGACCTATAGGTGGAACTGGGTCATGACAGCCAGGCTTGTATGCAGGCGTTAGACCTGGCGAGACCAAGGAAAGGCCATCTTAACCGGGCGTTAGGCTGGCGCTGCAAGGCAAAGGCCAGCTTAACCAGGCGTTAGCCTGGCGACGCCAGGCCTAGGGCGAGGTCCAGTCCGAGTTTTGAAGATTTATTTCATCTCCTGGTTTGACTGGGACTTGACCTACACGTTTAGGTCTTTTCCTACACGTATAAATAGACCTAAAAATGCCACTTTGAGGAGTTTTTTTTGGCGACCGGAGGCAAGAACATCACGTGGACAACTTTTGGAGGAGAAAATCATAGAGTTCTTCATCCCTTTTTCTTTTCTTTGTAATTTGTTTATGCAAAATACTTAAAAAATTGTTACTACGAACATGAGTGGCTAAGCACTCTAGTTTCTAGGGTTGTGGTTGACATGATTATTAACGTTTATTAATTACATCTTCGTAAATTCGGATTATCATCTTGTGGTTGTTTCTTTCATTCTAGTTTCAATTTGTGAATTGTTGTAGCTACCAATTCACCCTACTATCTATGCTATGCTTGGGAAAGCCGTGTTTAGATTAGAGTAGAATTAGAGAGAGCTTGTTTCTGAACCCGTGGCTTGGGAGAAGATTTCGTGGTTAGGATAGGAATATACCTAACAGTCTTGCTTAATTAAATATCGTATTATATTCGTTCATGATAGACTCAATATCATAGGAATATATGATTGATATATTGTGGGCATGCGAGTAGTATTATGGGAACATGCTATTCATATAAACGATCCGGTTAATTACCAACCATAGATAATCTGGATTAACGAGTGTGATTACTGAACTTAATAGGATTGATAAACCAACCACAACCCTGAAATTTTCATCTCCTCTGAAGTAAAATCTCGTCATACAAAATCGCATATTTGATAATTTAGTTGTTATTTGTTTAATTTCCGCAATAGTAGATTAGTAGAAAAATATCATTCTTAAATATTTTGGACAACTAATTGGTTTTAGTTTGCTTAGTTAAGTCATCCGACTTTCGAGTCACTTTATTACTTGACGACCACGTATACTTGCGCGTGTACTTGGGGAACCAACAATAAAGTAAATTAAAAATGATTTAGTAGTTATATTTAACAATAAAAGTAAAATAGATATAAAATGATAAATTATCTTCTAATTTTCCAAACTGAACAAGTAAAAATAAATATCTTTTTTAATATAGTGAACAAGTAAAAGAAACGAATAGAATAACTTACAAATAATTTTGTTCTTTTACAAATACAAAGCTAAATTAATTTATTTTGTACATTTAATTTAAAGTGATATAGCATATTATGTTCTCTTCTTCACTTGCTTTGTTATTTATTTTATAGTAGAACTAGTATTAAGCACCGCGCAATGCGCGATCGGAACTAAAGATTACACATAAAAAGTTGTGATATGACTTGTTTGAGAAAATTTCATCATATTACTCTAACAAAATTGCAATTGTCATCTTGTCCAATACGATTTACCCAATAGCAATTACTCTATAAAATTAACAATAACAAATCATATAATAATTAAATTATTTTTGAATGAAACTCAAGTAGCATAATTATATAATTTATGAGACACACAACATGAAAATATAACATGATTCAAAATAAATAATTATTATTATTAAATAAATAAATAATATGTGACTAATAATCTCTCAAATGAAATTACAAAAAACTACTTTATTTGTTATATTTAAATTTCATGTATTATTTAGCCATCGTCATCATTAAAATCTTCGACCCCGTTAAAGTTTTTCACTTCATGTTTATTTAGAAATACCCACATTAAATAAGGATCCAACTTAATTTTTATTAAAGGTATTTCGAAAAAAAATATTATATTAAAAATATCATGCTTGAATTTAAAAGGTATTCTTGACTCAGATTGAGTGGATCATTATTGAGATGTCATTTTTCCTTCAAACATATTCTCTAGTAAAATCTTGGCTTCAATAACTCAATTTGTAATTCTTGTGAGTTCACATAATCCTTATGAATAATCTATAATATAAAAAAATTATATCTTAACAAAAAGAAAAGAATAAAGTGTATTTTTGTGATGACCCGATAGGTCATCTTATATTTTAGAACCTAACTCTGCATTTTGAGGTCTCAAAAACCTCATCTTAGCCTTCTTCCATTTGTGTGCGCAGTCCGAGTGTTCTTCCGGAAGGCTTATATGTTAAAAGTTTATAAAAAGAGAATTTTTGCCTTAAAAATATATTCAAGTTGACTTCGGTGAATATTTTTAGCAAACGAACCCGGACCCGTATTTTGACTGTCCCGGTGGGTCCGTAATGAAATATGGGACTTGGGCTTATGCCCGAAATCAAATTTCGAGGTCCCTAGCTAGAGATATAATTTTTTGTTGAAAATTGAAAGACTGAAGATCTAATGGTTTTAAGAATTTGGTTTATTTTTGGCCTTGTGGATATCAGGTCCGTATTTTGGTTTCGGAGCCCGGTACAGGTTCATTATAATATTTAAGACTTGTCTGTGAAATTTGGTGAGAAACGGAGTTGGTTTGACATAATTCGGACGTCCGGTTGGGAATAGAAGTTTTAAAGCTTTCTTGAAAATTTCATTCGATCTGGTGTTCAATTCATAGTTTTATCCATTATATTGGCGATTTGATCGTGCGAGCGAGTTCATATGATATTTTAGAACTTGTGTGCATGTTTGGTTTGAAGCCTCGAGGGCTCGGGTGAGTTTCGGATAGGTTACGGGATGTCTGGACTTAGAAAATCTGGTATTTTTGTTGCAGCAACTGTTCTGGTATGATCTTCTTCGCGTTCGCGAAGATACTCTCGCGAACGCGAAGGGTAAGCTAGCCAGGGTGAGTTTTTCCTCTTCGCGAATGCGAAGGCCTGGTCGTGAACTCAGAGTGATGGGGGCTTTACCCTTCGCGAACGCGGAGTGATGGGGGCTTTACCCTTCGCGAACGCGACCGGCTCATTGCGAACGTGTAGCAGTTGGGACATGGGGGAGGGGTCAGACTTTTCTTCTACGCAAACGTGAGCACGGGCTCGCGAACGCGAAGGCCGGGGGGCATAGCCTTCGCGAATGCGGTAAGGGTTTCACGATTGCGTAAGCCTAGCAGGGCAGCTCTTCACAAACGCGACAGTGTCCTCGCGAACGCGATGAACACTGTTGCCCCAATTCATAAAACAGTCCCAAAATGGGACTTAAGCCATTCTTTCACATTTTCAAAAGCTAGACGGCCTAGAGGCAATTTTCAAAAGATATTTTCTTCCCCGAAGTATTGGTAAGTGATTCTAAACCACATTCTTTCAATTTTTCATTACATTTTGTGAATTTTCAACCTAAAATCTAAGATTTTCATGGTGGAGTTGGGGATTCTTGGGTAGAAACTATAGGATTTCAAAGATTCCAAAACCAATTATATATCCAGGATCGAGGGTGAATAGGTAAATGGATTTTGGTCCGAATCTCGGGTTTTGACCAAGCGGGCCCGGGGTCGGTTTTTGACTTTTGGGGGGAAAGTTTGGGAAATCTAAATTTATGCAATGTAATTGATTCCTTTAGCAATATTTGATATTATTGAGTCATTTTTGAATAGATACGAGTGGTTTGGAGGTGGATTCTAGAGGAAAAGCTTTGATTGAGTATTGAGTGGCCTTCGGAGCGAGGTAGGTGTCGTGGTTAACCTTAGCTTGAGGGATTAGGTATTATTCGCTTATTTGCTACGTGTTTGTATGTTGAGTACAATGTATAGGTGAGGTGACGAGTACCTATGCGTTGTTGTCGGGTCATAACATGCGAGTGAGTCTTATTATTGTAATCGTGGCATTCATTGATCATATTGTTCATGATTAGACTAGCTATTCGTTATGTTGAACAACTGTTATTATGTTTTACGGAAATCGGTATTGATTGAGTATTGACTTAAAGTTGAGGTTAGTAATGTGGAACTGAATGTTGAAGTAAAACTTGTTCTTGATATTTCTATCTCCTTGTTGTTATTGTTCATTGTCTTGGTGAGGGAGAGTGTTAAAGCACGAAGGGTGATGCCATGCAACATTTTGTGAGTGAGTGATAATGCACGAAGAGTGATGCCGTGCCATGTTATGAAAGAGTTAATGCACGAAGGGTGATGTCATGCCATGTTATGAGAGAGTTAATGCACGAAGGATGATGCCGTGCCATGTTATGAGAGAGTTAATGCACGAAGGGCGACGCCGTGCCGTATCTATTATTTCTTACGGTGAGTTGAGAGTAAAAGCACGAAAGGTGATGCCGTGCACTTTCCTTTATTGTGTTTACTTGTTTCTTTCTGTAAAGATATATCAATTGATCATGTTCTCATTCATGTTGTGATTCCTTGCCGTGTAATCCCCTCAGCATGTCCCCTTCCCAATATTTCTTGCCTTGCTTTTTTAATTGTTGTTGTGGTTGTATATATTGATATATTGTACATGTTTATTTTTAGGTGTCTTATCATATCCTCGTCACTACTTCGCCGAGGTTAGATTCGACACTTACCAGTACATGGGGTCGGTTGTACTGATACAGCACTCTGTACTTTCTGTGCAGATTTTGGTACCGAACGGAGTTGACCCTGAGTCTAGCTGCTGGCTTGATCCGTTTGGAGACCCAAGGTAGTCCTGTTGGTATCCGCAGGCCCTGGCGTCCCCTTCTATGCATTTCCTTTATGTTTTATTTGTATCGAAAACAGTTGTATTTCCTTCAGACATTTACTTGTAGTGAAATCTTAGAAGTTCGTGAATTGTGACTCCAGATCCGGGTGGTAGTAATTAATGCAGTTTTTATATTATTTCGCACTCACTATATTTCACCTTAGCTAATTTGCTGTTATTTATTAAATGGAATAATGATTGGTTTAATGATTCTCTAACGTTGGCTTACCTAGCAAGTGAAATATTAGACGTCATCACGATCCCGACGGTAAAATTCCGGGGTCGTGACAATAGAGGTCAGAGAACTAGGTTGCCTAGGTCTCACGATTCACGGGTGAGCTTAGTAGAGTCTGGAGGATTGGTACAGAGACTTCTGCGCTAATCTTCCATAGGCTATGAAGTTTAGGAACAAATTTCACTTCTATTTTTCTCTGTCATGCGATTTTGTTTTCTCAATATTGATTGAACTCTTCTACTCTTATTCTCTCGCAGATGGCGAGAACACGTACCGCATATTCTGCCGAGCAACAGTCAGAGCCTCTAGTGGAAGCTCCTACGAGGGGCAGAGGTCAAGGTCGAGGCCGAAGCCGTGCCAGAGGCTGAGGCAGGGGCAGGGCTCAGCCCAGAGCCCGAGCAGCAGCACTAGCGGTAGAGCCTCAGGTAGAGTTTGATAAGGAGGTTCCAACCCAGGCTGTGCCTGTCGGACCAGCTCAGGTCCTGGAATGGTTCATTGCCACCCCAGTACTTCAGGATGCTTTGGTCCGTTTGGTGGGCCTTATGGAGAGTGTGGCCCAAACTGGCGCATTTCCCATAGCACCAGCCATCTCTCAGGCTAGAGGAGGAGCCCAGACTCCTGCTACTCACACTCCGGAGCAGATGGCTCCCCAGTATCAAACTCCAGCCGCTCATCCAGTTGGAGTAGTTCAGCCAGTTGTGGCGGCACAGACCGGTGATGGGTCAGTTATGTCTTCTGAGGCTTTGTGGAGATTGGATAGGTTTACCAAGCTCTTTCCAGTTCACTTCAGTGGTGCACCTTCTGAGGACCCACAAGATTATCTTGACAGCTGTCATGAGGTGCTACGGAACATGGGTATAGTGGAGACCAATGGGGTCGATTTTGCTGCATTTCAGATGACTGGTGTTGCGCCCCTTTTTCTCTCGAAATCGGGTTTCGACACGTGACAAATCTTTTAAAGGAAGGGGTTAAAAGAGAGAGTCACCACCTAACGAGTTTGAGGTGCGTTAGGGCACCTATTTGCAAGTAACTCTGGTTTAACCAGTTTGCGTCACCAAAAATCGGGTAAGGGCTCAAATTACCTCGAGGAGAAGGTGTTAGGCATTCCTCGAGTCCACAACTGTGGGTCACGGCCGAACTCGAATAATATGAATTAGTCCAAAATAAAGAGAAAAGAAAAGAAGTTGGGCAATTATTATCAGAAATCTACTAATAAACAAAATAATTGATTTTAAGACAAGGTGGGGGATGTCCTAAGTTTTTTAGCCTAAAGGATCATCCCGTGCAACATAAATAATACTTCGTAACTCCCTCGAGATGGGTGTTACTCGTATTATTCAGCGGCCACAGACTATCATCTCCTGCTACCCGATTACTATATTTAAGTTGTTACCTAAGGCGCACTAATTGATTCTAAGTCGTACCAAATGCGTCCACTACCCGTACCATGCCTATGGTCCAGGAGGCATTTGGACCTCTATTTTGGGTGGTTCTAGACCTAACTTAGGTTGCTCAAAATGAGAAAAACTAGGCAATATACAAAACAAGTTGGACTTCATATAAAAGCAAATAATGGCTCAAGTTAGCCTCCACACTTTAGACAACAAATGCACGCAAACAAATTAAGCGTTTGACAGTTTCAGCATAGAGATGAGTTAAAGTCATTAAGCCCTATAGACATGATTTCTGTGTGACCTGGGAATTCAAACGTGTAGGCAGTTTCAGATGAGAGGTACCATTTTAGATATAATTCCTAAGTGACTACACAGTTGCCCACTGATTACAAGTTATAAGCGATTAAACCTATAGACATGATATCTAGGTGATTTTCGCAGTAGTTGGCAGTGATAACTACGGGAGATATTTAGAATTACTTAGTTTGATCCTATAGACCTGCTCTCTAATAGTGTCAATGAAATAGTGTTGAAATTTCTTTTTCACACTTAAAAGCGAGTGGGATTACCCTATAGGCATGATTTCTACGATTAGCGATTGAAACTGGTTTTAGATCCTATAGGCATTTTTCCTAAGTGAGCAATTATAACAACAACACATTAATCAATTAAAACCCTATAGGCATGATTTCTAAAAGTGCAGATTTGTAGAGCATAAAGCTAACATGACCCTATGGTCATAGACTGAAACACTTATCACTTTATTCCCTATAGGCATGATATCTAGCAAGACATATAGAAGTAGAATACATTAAGAAAATGAAACATATAGGTCCTATAGGCAGGTTATCTAACAGCACATAGGAGGAGAACATGTTTGAGCAAATTAACCCCTATAGGCAGGATTTCTATCCGTTCATGCAAATTGAGAATAAACCCATTTTCCCAATTTTACTAACACCCTAATTGTTATTACAACATTATTACAGGCCCAATGAGTGAAATAAATTACAGAATTACAGAATAGCTATAGTAGGCCAAAGGCAGGCCCAATGCATACCCAGCCTGGCTAGGCCTTCAATACCATATCCATACAGTTTCACAACAGCCCAAAAAATAACCTCCGTTTACACAAAATGGCACACATCCAGTAGCCATAACTTGATCAAAAGTCCCAGGTGAACAACCATTTACACAAACCAACTAGTTTATCTAGTAGGTAAAAAGGGGGCAAAGTTGAGCAATTAGGAAAAGTGGCAAAGAACCTGGACCCTAGTGTGTCAGAGTTCCTAAGGGCTTCAAGAACCCAGGGCAGTGCTCACACTAGGGAGGTTGATAGAAGAGACTTAGGGGAAAGGCTTTGGCTTTCAGCCAACCCCAGAATTAGAAACAAGTGATAAAGATAATAAGTTTGGAAAAGCATTTGCAAACACTATAGGATAATCACATAATGAACTCCAAAAGCAAATTAACACACTGGGCAGGGTGACATGTGCTAAGAGACAAAGATTTTAGGATTGCAAAGTTAACATGCAAGGGCATTAGGCTAGTAAAACCAAGTAATGCAACCAGTTTATGACTTAATGGATCAAATTATACTAACTCAGGTTTAGACAGTATAACACAAACAGGATCAGGTATCATAGAGGGTATTAATTAAAGGAGATTAGATGTAAAAGATCACAAGTCATTAAGGGTACAGCTTGGTCATGGCAAGAACACATATAGTGGCAACAATAGTCATAGGAGCATACAACATTCGGAGTAAGGTCTTAAACAAAATGGGGGCAGGTTAATAACATCAATTGGCCATTAGATGTTCAGAATTAGGCAGAGAAACATGGATTAGACCATATAGTCAAAACAGAACATTTGAATTATCAACAATACTAAACTAAGCATGCTTCATTCTTTCCAAACTAACTAAGCTAGGTGCAGAGACATTATTAGGCTAACAATCATAGGCAGAATTAGGCAGAAAAGAGTCAAAGAAATACATTAACTCATGCATTATCAGAGAACATGCTTAACATAATAGAGTAAACATTGCAAGGATTTAGAAACTAACTAGTGATTGTTCAATAAACAAGAAAAAGATTGCAGTAAGGACCCAGAGTCCTGAATGTGTCAAGTTCCAAAGGTTTCAAGAACCCAGGCAGTGCTCACACCCAAGAGAGGTCAGTAAAAGTAGAAGTCCGGTGGCCTTGGCTTTCAGTCGGCCAAGAGCCAAACAGAATAGAATAGTAAACAAGTATAGAGTAGAAAACTTCAGTTTTTAGTGAGAGAATAGTGATTAAAGTTCTGTCCAGAAAGGGGAAGGGGGATGGGTTTTTATAGTAGAAAAATTAAACACGCAAACAAGGAAAAACAATCAATCAATATTAAAGAAAAAGGAAAGAATATCATGCGGAACTGATTCAGAATCAATTTAGGAGAAGTCAAGCAAACCCTAGTTTTTATGAAAATAAATATTACCAGAATATACACAAAAATAATAACATAGGATGAATATAGACACAAATAGCACTAAAAATCAGAGAATCGAAACAATTTTGGTTTGATTTAAGAAAATCTGAAAACCCTAGTTTTAGGGTAAGATAAAATTGACAAAAATATAATAAAATGGGCCATAGTAGAATATAGGATGAATATGGACATAATAATACTTAAAATCAGAGAATCAAACCCATTTTGGTTTGATTAAAAGAGATCTGAAAACCCTAATTTTAGGGTAAGTAAGAATCAACAAAAGTTACAATAGAGCAAAATGATGAATATAGACAAAATATCAGAAAAATCAAGGATTTGAACCGATTTTGGTTCGATCTTTATGAGATCTACTCGCCATGTTTAGGCAAGCAGTGTAGAAGAGTAACCAGTACCAAAGAGAGGACGTATATGGCAAAGAAACACCATGGAATCCCATATTGGGTGGGATTATGAGAGATTTTAGGGAGGCGGCGGCTAGGGTTCTTAGGAGGGAGAAGGGAGATGAGGATATGAGGGTTGCGGATGGTGAGAAATGGGGATTAGGGTTGGGTGTTTGGGGTAATTAAAAGAGAGGGTGTGATATGGGCTGTTGATCTCAGAGATCAACGGCCATGATTAAAAGGTGGCTGGGTCGGGTGGTTAAAACCGGGTCGCGATCGGGTTAGGGGTTGGGTTAATTTGGTTTGGGCTGGGGGTTGTTTGGGCTAGTGTATTAGGCTTTGGGCCTTTCTTTAGTCCGAAAAATAAGTAGGAGTTTAGGCTAGTTTTTATATACCCAATATTTATAAAAAAAAATTATAAAAGTAATTAATAAATAACAAAAACATTATTTATGCACAAAAATGATTAAAAATAATTACTTAATGTTATAAAATATAAAAATTTATTTTTCGCATAAATAATGTAATTATACATGAATATGGGCTATTATTGCAAAAATATGCGATTAGCCCTAAAATGCAAATGTAATTATAAAACATGCACTGAAAAGTATTTAAAACATCATGTTGGTGTAAATGATAAGTTTATATGATTAAATCATCATAAAAATAATTTGAAGGATAATCACTAGATGTTTATATAATAAAAATGCAGAAATAAATCGATTTAAAGCCTTTAAAAATTATAAAAAAATTATGAAAAAATGCTTGTATATGCTTATAAGCTAAATGATGATGCATATGTACTATATTGAAACACACACACACACACACACACACACACACACACACACACACACACACATATATATATATATATATATATATATATATATATATATATATATATATATATATATAAGGAAAAATTGGGTATCAACAGCTGCCCCTCTTTACCCGGGAATGATGAAAGAGTTTTCGGGTAAAGAAATGATGACCGACTTTGACCGAATGGGGTAATTTGGAAAATATAGGCCGAACTCTGGTTTCTGATTTGCCTTCATATCCCTGGTTTTATGAGAATCAGGCCGTGTGTAGTTCTGGAACCAACGGTGGACTAAGCCGATGGAATTGTTGTGGGAATGGACAGGTTCTTCTAGATAAACGATATCGGAATTGTGAATGGATGTACCTTGGAACGGTTATGGATATTTGAACGGTTATCAAGTGGAGATGGGTAACGGACGATGGTTGGCTGCATTTGGGGTAGTCTCAAGATGTGAATTTTGAACGGAAACTGGAGCGAAGATTGCTCCCGTTGGGAGAATGGTTACCTCCTGGATTACCTACAAAACTTAAACGCAATGCATGCAGGTGTATATTGCGATAATTTAAACATGATGCAAATTCCCTTTAGACCATGAAAGTTGTCTTTAGATGATGGGGATGATGTCCTTAGACCATGATGTCCTTGGCCATGAATTGCGTGATAAGGGATTTGCAGGCCACGAAATGATGTTCTCGGGCCATGAAAATGGTGCTTCTGAACTATGACGCCTTTGAATAATGGTGTGAAATATTGCGAGATCCTCAGGCCATGGCATGGTGTCTTCCGGCTATGAGGATGATGCCTTCGGACCACGGACAAAATGGCGATATTCCAGCCCATGAGATGCAAAAAGATGATGCTTGGTTATGCAAAGCGAAACAAGAAATAGCTTAGTCTTGTGTGAGATCAAGGGCAGAGCTTAGCCCCGAGAAAAGTAGAGAATAGTGTAAGGTTTCAAGTAGCATAACATTTGTGGTTATGCAAGGAAAGGCAGAGCTTAGCCTTATGTGACTAGGGAGGCAATGCTTAGCCTCATGCAGGATGGGAGACAATGCTTAGTCTTGTCCAAGGAAAGGCAATGCTTAGCCTTATGTAATTAAGGAGGCAGGGCTTAGCCTCATGCAAAAATGGAGACAATGCTTAGTATCATGCAGGGGAAGGTAGTGCTTAGCCTTATGCAATTAAGGAGGCAGGGCTTAGCCTCATGCAAAAATAGAGACAATGCTTAGTCTCATGCATGGGAAGGCAGTGCTTAGCCTTATGCAATTAAGGAGGCAGGGCTTAGCCTCATGCGAAAATGAAGACAATGTTTAGTTTCATGCAGGGGAAGGCAGTGCTTAGTCTTATGCAATTAAGGAGGCAGGGCTTAGCCTCATGCGAAAATGGAGATAATGCTTAGTCTCATGCAGGGGAAGGCAGTACTTAGCCTTATGCAATTAAGGAGGCAGGTCTTAGCCTCATGCGAAAATGGAGACAATGCTTAGTCTCATGCAGGGGAAGGCAGTTCTTACCTTATGCAATTAAGGAGGCAGGGCTTAGCCTCTTGCAAAAATAGAGACAATATTTAGTCTCATGCAGGGGAAGTCAGTGCTTAGCCTTATGCAATTAAGGAGGCAGGGCTTAGCCTCATGTGAAAATGGAGACAATGCTTAGTCTCATGCAGGGGAAGGCAGTGCTTATCCTTATGCGATTAAGGAGGCAGGGCTTAGCCTCATGCGAAAATGGAGACAATGCTTAGTCTCATGCAATGAACAGATAATAAGTGATAGTGGAGTATTTCTTAGCTGGCGATATGTTTGCGTTTGGCAACTTTGTCGTTACGAAGATAATGATTCTGAGGTGTGCACGTATTTGCGAATATTCCTTGTTCCTGCATCCAAAGGAAAATTGTGAATTCTACGGGGAAGGTTGGTTCGTTCCTTCGCCTGCTTGTTTTGCCTTGCTCTATATCGAAATCCTGCTCGAGTTACCATGGGTAGCATCTGGCTATTTCATAAAATAAAGTTTTCGAAAAATATGCGTGCATATGATGAATGTAGTTATTTAAAACACAGTAGTATGCAATATCAAATAAATTAGATAAATCAATGACTGTGACACTTTTAGAGACATTGTGACTTCTTTGCATTAGAATTTTGAGGGTCCTCCTCAAAATTCAGCCCCAGTTTCTGATTGTGGGAAAAATGAAAATTTTGTTGGATTGTGACCGAACCCACAGGGCTGCCTACGTATCCCCCTCTTAAATGGGAATCAGGTCAAGCGTAATTCAATTACATCAGATGAAGAAATACAAACATTCTAAACATAGTATCTTTTGACTGCGTCTAAGTTGATAGGCTTTGGCCAAATCTCTCCATCCATTTCTGTGAGTATGAGTGCTCCTCCCGTTAGTACTCTGTGAACCATGTAGGGCCCTTGCCAATTGGGTGAAAATTTTCCTTTGGCTTCATCTTGATGCGGGAAGATCCGCTTCAGCACCAGCTGCCTCGGTGCGAACTGTCTAGGTTTGACCCTTTTGTTGAAAGCTCTGGACATTCTATTCTGATAGAGTTGATCATGACACACTGTATTCATTCTTTTCTCGTCAATGAAAGCTGATTTTTCGTAGCGACTTCTTATCCATTTTGTATCACTGAGTTCAGCTTCTTGTATGATTCTTAAAGAAGGAATTTCAACTTCAGCAGGAATGACAGCTTCGGTACAGTAGACCAGCAAATAGGGAGTTGCCCCGGTTGATGTGCGGACTATGGTATGATACCCCAATAAGGCAAATGGTAATTTCTCGTGCCACTGCTTGTGATTTTCTACCATCTTTCTTAGTATTTTCTTGATATTTTTGTTGGCGGCCTCCACGACTCCATTCATTTGAGGCCGATATGCTGTGGAATTTCTATGCTTGATTTTGAAAGTTTTGCACATGGCTTTCATAAAGTCACTGTTGAGGTTGGCGGCGTTGTCGGTGATAATGGAATTTGGCACCCCGAATCGGCAAATAATACGATCTCTGACAAAATCTGCGATGACTTTCTTCGTCACAGCTTTGTAAGATGCATATTCAACCCATTTTGTGAAGTAGTCTATGGCCACTAAAATGAACCTGTGCCCGTTTGAAGTGGCGGGCTCGATTGGTCCAATGACATCTATTCCCCAAGCGGCAAAAAGCCAAGGTGCACTCGTTGCATTGAGTTTATTTGGCGGCACCCGTATCATTTCTGCGTGTATTTGGCATTGATGATATTTCTGTACATACCTGATGCAATCCGTTTCCATAGTTATCCAAAAATATCCTGCTCTCAGTATCTTCTTGGCTAAAACGAAACCATTCATGTGTGGTCCGCAAGTTCCAGCTTGTATCTCTTTGAGCAGTTTGGAAGCTTCCTTGGCGTTAACACACCGTAATAACCCTAGGTCTGCAGTCCTTCTGTACAGAGATCCTCCACTTTGGAAGAAATGGTTGGATAATCTTCGCAGCGTGCATTTCTGGGTATGATTTGCATGCTTAGTGTATTCCCTTTTTGCCAAGTATTCCTTGATATCATGGAACCACGGATTCCCATATGTTTCTTCTTCAACATGAGCGCAGTAAGCTGGCTGATTATGAATCCTTACCAGAATAGGGTCGATAAAATTCTTATCCGGGTGTTGTATCATGGAGGACAAAGTGGCTAGTGCGTCTGCGAACTCATTTTGGATTCTCGGAACATGTCTGAATTCTATCTTCGTGAACCTCTTCATCGTCTCTTGCACATGATATAGATATGGTAATATCTTGGTATTCTTTGTAGCCCACTCTCCATGAACCTGATGTACCAGAAGATCTGAATCACCAATTACCAGCAATTCCTGGATATTCATGTCAATGGCCAAATTGAGCCCCAAGATGCAAGCCTCATATTCTGCCATATTATTGGTGCACGAAAATTTGAGTTTTGCAGATACCAGATAATGTTGACTTGTCTCTGACACAAAAATGGCTCTGATACCCACTCCTTTGAAATTTGTGGCTCCATCAAAAAACATTCTTCAACCATCGTAGGCTTCGACGATATCTTCTCCTACAAATGATACTTCTACATCGGGGAAATACGTTTTTAGTGGTTCGTATTCTCCTCCTACAAGATTTTCTGCAAGATGATCTACTAATGCTTGTCCCTTAACCACCTTTTGAGTCACATAGACGATGTCAAATTCACTCAACAATATCTGCCATTTTGCCAGCTTCCCTGTAGGCATGGGTTTCTGGAAAATGTATTTCAGAGGATCCATCCTCGATGTGAGATATGTGGTATAGGCACAGAAGTAGTGCCTCATTTTCTGAGCTATCCATGTCAGAGCATAGCAGGTGCGTTCCAACAAAGAATATCATGCTTCGTAGGGTGTGAACTTCTTACTCATATAGTATATGGCATGTTCTTTCCTCCCCGTCTCGTCGTGTTATCCCAAGACACAACCGAAAACCTCATCTAGTACGGACAGATAGAGTAGCAATGGTCTACTAGGTTCTGGCGGGACCAAAACTGGTGGTGTAAACAAATATTCCTTGATTTTTTCAAAAGCTTTCTGGCAGTCTTCAGTCCAACTAGTTGTGGCATCCTTCTTTAACATTTTGAAAATCGGCTCACATATCACGATTGATTGTGCTATGAAGCGGCTGAGGTAATTGAGACGTCCCAAGAAACTTATCACGTCTTTCTTGTTCTTTGGAGGTAGCAAATCCTGGATAGCCTTGACCGTTGACGGGTCTAGCTCAATTCCTCGGCAGCTGACGATGAATCCTAACAACTTTCCGGCGGGGACCCTGAAGGCACATTTTGCGGGATTCAATTTCAAATTATACCTCTGAAGCCGATCAAAGAATTTTCTCAAGTTTGCTATGTGATTTGTACCCTTCTTGGATATGATAATGACATCATCCACATATACCTCTATCTCATTGTGTATCATGTCGTAAAAAATAGTTGTCATGAATCTCATATAAGTGGCCCCAACATTCCTCAGACCAAACAACATCATTTTATAGCAGTATACCCCCCATGGTATAATAAAAGCTATTTTCTCGGCATCTTCTTCATCCATCTAGATATGATGATATCCCGCGAAGAAATCCACAAAGGATTGGATTTCATGCTTGGCGCAGTTGTCGATCAGTATGTGTATGTTGGGTAGTGGAAAATCATCTTTGGGACATGCTCTGTTTAGGTCCTGATAATTCAACTACTCTGAGAACCTTAGCTTTGATCTGCTTGGTGACTTCTTCTTTGATTTTCAAACTCATACCTGGCTTGAACTTTCTGAGCTTCTGCTTTACCGGCGGACACATTGGGTTGGTAGGTAGTTTATGAGCCACTATAGATGTGCTCAAACCAGTCATATCATCATAAGACCATGCGAAAATATCTTCATATTCCTTCAAGAAACAGGTGTATTCTTCTTTCTTTGATGGTGACAAGTGGATGCTTATGCGAGTTTCTTTGACTATTTCAGAATCTCCCAAGTTGACTATCTCGGTTTCGTCCAGATTGGACTTAGGTTTGTTCTCAAAATTCTCCACCTCTCTGACAATTTTCTCAGGTATTATATCCTCTTCTTCTATTTCCTCTGAGTCACTATCCTTATGTTGTGTTGTCTCATTACATGTCACAGTTGTTAGTTCATCAAGATAAGAAATAGTAATGCTGTAGAGAGAAAAATATGAAGGATAATAATAAATAATAAAATAGCAAACCATTGATAAGTACCAAAATGTCAAAACAAAAATTATTTTTAATGATTCAAACAATTATTTCAAAGCAAAGATGACAAAATACTAAAAATGTTTTAAAATGCTCATAAAAAATTGTTTTCAAGGTAAGTGATACTAGCAGCCAGGCTACCCTGGAACTCGGCGGGCCCTTGATGGTGTGGCAGTCTAGTTCTTAAGAATAGCTCCCTTCTCCACTGTCTGGATGATGAGTCCTTCCTCCTCCTCCTCCTCCTCCTCAACTATTACGCTACAGTCCATATCTTCATCTTCTAAGAACAGACTCCTTAAACCAGCTAGAACTTCATCTTCTTCAGATCCCCACATCATATCGGCCTGATAGAAGGATTGGCTCAAATGTGGTATCGGTTGCTCAAGAGAGTAATAAGGACCACGCCATGGTGGCGAAAAATTTTGATACTCCTGCCAGGTGTATTGATATCCCAGTCCGAAGGTCATGCCATGACGTTTTAATTGTATTGGTTTGGTGATCCCTTGGAGATTCTTGCCAAGACCTCTGTCGTGTTCATACCCTGTCCATGCCAATATCCTTTCTATTTTGCTACTCCACCATTTATCCTTCTCGATTGCATTAACATGCTCAATGCAACAATAAGCCTCTCCCCCTAACTTCCTTCTATTATCTACAACCGGAACAGCCTGATTGGTGTAAATAGGGTTACTCCCGTCTCCATGAATGATCATTTCCTGATGGTTCCATTCGAACTTCACAGCCTGATACAGAGTAAAAGCTACTGCCCTAGCGGCGTGTATCCAAGGTCGTCCCAATAGCAGATTGTATGAGGCGGATATGTCGAGCACTTGGAATTTAACATCAAACCAAGTCGGGCCCATTTGCAAATAGAGGTTGGTTTCTACGATCGTGGCCCTTTAAGACCCATCGAATGCTTTCATTTTCATAGTTCCTGCTCGTGTTTCATGCAAACCTTTACCTAATCTCTTTAAAGTAGTCAACGGACAGATGTTGAGACTTGAACCCCCATCTATCAAGACCCTGGCAATGAATTTGTCTTCATACTGCACTATGATATGCAGCGCCCTGTTGTGACTCAACCCTTCCGGCGGCAGTTCATCTTCGTGGAAAGTTATCTTATGGCTTTCTAATACTTGTCCTACCATTTTGGCCATCTCTCCACTAGTAATGTTGTTGAGTATATAAGCCTCATTCAATACTTTCATCAATGCATTTATATGTGCTTCAGAATTCTGCATCAGTGATAGAATGGATATCTGAGCAGGTGTTTTGTTCAGATGATCAACCACAGAATACTCACTCGCTTTCACCTTTCTCCAAAGATCATCCGGGACAGTTTCAATGATAGGCTATTTGGAAGCGGCTTCTTTGCTTGTTCCTCCCAAATGCTTGGGTGTGTAAACCCTACCAATTTTGGTTATACCTTGTGCTGCACCAGTTTCTTCCATTTTCCCTTTCCTTTTCTTCTTGCTTCTGCAGCGTAGTCCCAGGGTATATCGTTGGAATTAAAGGACGGTGTAGGTGCTACCGTCACGGTGAATGGTGTGGTCACTTCTACTTCGAACGGAGCTGGCACGGCTGAAGGCGTTGCTACTTCAACCTCAAATGGAGTTGGTGCGACTACCTCAACTTCAATCGGCGATTGTATTTGTACCACAATAGGTGTGAGAGTGATTGTAGGTTTTTTAGGATCGTCCCCTTCATGAATGAGTCCAATTGATCCTTCTGGATCCTATTCCTAATCAGTTTCTATCACATTTACCCCCTCGCCCCTGTGATCCGGGAGGGGATTGTTGCGGACGTTAGGTGCAGCCTTTTTTGCTTGTATAACCTTGGTGTCAATCAGCATCTGGATCTTATCCTTCAAAGTGTGACATTCATCAATAGTGTGTCCCTTCATGCCCGAATAGTAAGCACATGTCTTAATTGGATTAACCCACTGAGAGGAATTTACCATGGCGACAGCGGGAATGGGAGTGACATAACCGACAGCTTTCAATCTCTCATACAACTAGTCGATGGGTTCGGCGAAAGGAGTGTATTGTCTGGGCGGTCAACGGTCGAAATTTGGCCTAGGAGATTGGTAATTTTGGCGGGCTGGTGGTGAGTAGTAATATACTGGCTGAGTGTTGTAAGCATGGTAAGAGGTGGCGGGTTGTTGATACTGGGAGGTGAAGGTTAATATGTGGGTGGAGGTGTTTGGTATGTGAGAGGAGACTTCGGACCTTGGGCTACCATCACAGCCCCTACTTCCTTCTTTTTAGATATACCCCCTGACTGCAAGGCTTTGTTCGTAGCCTATAGTGCCTCGAAATTTGTTACTATCCTGCTTTTAATTCCTTCTTCTATTCTTTCTCCCAATTTGATAATGTCAGAAAATTTATGGTTTCGATAACCATCAGCCTCTCATAATATTGTGGATCCTGGGCTCGGACAAAGAACTTGTTCATTTGCTCTTCTTCCAGTGCTGGCCTTACTTTTGCAGCTTCTGATCTCCACCGAGTAGCATACTCGTGGAAAGTTTCTGTTGGCATCTTCTTAAGATTCTTGATATAGAAGACGTCTGGTGCATTCTCTATATTGAATCTGAACGGATCCATAAAATCCGAGGCCATGCTTACCCAATTAATCCACTTCTTTAGATTTTGACTGATGTACCAGGACAGGGCATCTCCAGTGAGGCTCCTCATGAATAGCTTCATGCAGATTCTTTCATCTTTACCAACCCCTACGAGCTTGTTACAATACGTCCTCAGATGTACCTTTGGATCACCTGTTCCGTTGAACATTTCAACCTTAGGAGGTTTGTAACCCTCTAGCAGTTCTACGTCCTGTTGAATACACAGATCCTCATAGTTCAAGCCTTTGATGCCTTTACCACCTTCAACACCTTGAACTCGACTTGTAAGCTTCTTAAGTTCTTTCGCCATGTTCTTGATGATCAAGTCCTTCTCGGTAGATTTCGGTGAATACGGGGTTTGTTGTGTAGTGTGGGGTAAGGTTTCCACGTATATGGGATTACTTTGGTGGACTCCAGGGATTTGGGTATATTGGTGATCATTGGTTGAGTTTTGGGGATCGAGAGTAGGTTGTGGTGTATTTTGAGGAGTGTGGTAGGTGGTAGTTTGTGGGTACTGGGTCGGATGATGTTGATGCCATGGGGGAGTTGGTACTGGTGGAGGATTAGGGTTTAGGGGAGGCGTGACGTATTGATGGGGTGCGGGAGGATTTTGTGGGTGTTGGTTTTGTATGTTTTGAGGAGATGTTGGGTTTTGGGCGTTTTGTTGATTGATGTCGGGAATATTCAGGGTGACGGAAAGGTTTGCCAAGTTACGGACCTGCTCAAGTTCCCCTTGTAACTCCAGTATCTTTTGCTCTAACTGTAAAACCAAGTCATTCTGTGCCAGCGTACTTTGACCATCCGAAGTTTCAACATTTTATGCATGTGTAGCGTTGTCTTTCCTGATACCACTCATATCGTCCATCTTAGCTTTTCCTTTGTTCTTATGATCACTTGGAGGAGGATGAGGTGGAGGACTTCTAGATCTGGTATGATATGCCGATGATGTCAGTATGCACGAACCAACCTTAGGGGATGGGAATAAACAAAAGAGGAAAAACAAAAGGTAAACAAGTCAGTAGGGAATATTAAAAGGATATTTGCAGTATTTAAACACATATTGCAGAATTATAAATTTGCGTCCTAATTTGGGAACCTCATTGTGCCCGAGGTAGGCGTAGCGACATATAGATTTGGAGAAAACTCAATGACGATAACTGCATCATTTCATTAATATGACAAATAGACCAAATTTCTATTAAAACGACGATAATTATAAAGAGCCATTAGTGGCATTTGCCTTATTATAATCGAATTCTAAAACTAATCTAGAAAATAAGTAAACATCATTCCTAATCTACTCGGTCCCAGAGGGACCTTCTCCAAGCTTGGCCTTCTTAGCCCAATCAATCAGATTCCCTAGGTCGCGCATGTCCAACAACAGATATGCCCTTGCTAGATGTCCTCCTTCATTGTCCTCTGCATTACGACAATCTGAGACCATTTTCCTCATCTTTCCCTCAAGTTCCATCAAACCCTGCTCCAAATACTCCAACCTTTATGTTGATTTAGTAGCGATCCCCTTCCATTCATTGATTGCTTCCATGTCCACTTTATGTTATTCTAAATTCCTGGCCTCAGATTCAAAAACCCTTTTGTGCAACCTCCTGTATTTAACTTGTGCTTCTGCAGCGTCGTCTGTGACCCTATTTCTCAAATCAACCCCTGGCTTGACCTCTCCCGCTATGTCATCGACCAACCATGATGGGTAGAAGTACATATGGCCGACATGATACCGATCTGGCTCGATGGTATCTTTCTCCACAATAATATTTTGATGTCACATATGTTGTGCCTCGAACTTGAATGGAATGGCATTCCCTTGGAAGTCTGCTTTGTAATAAACCATTTTGGAAACTCGTGGTATAACCTGTTTTCTCCCAGCTTGCCTCATGACTCTGATAGGAGCATAAGGATAGATTCCCCTTAATTCGATTAGCACTAGATGAGGAACATCTCTCGACCTGATGATGAATTCGCTGTTAGGGAACCACTCGAACATCCAATGTACCTTGTCATCAGTCAAACTGCTAAAGAAATGTACCCAGCTCACAGCGTTTCCCGGTTGAGCAAACCTGTCTGGGATAAAAGTCATTCTCTTCGGATGATGATAAGCTATGTGGTCATTCCATGGTCGCCACAGAAATTCTTGACAGTATTGCTCTCTCTGAAGGTGTTCCAACAGCCATATTTGCATCAACAGATTGCAACCCTCGAAATGCCTATATCTTTTTTTGCAACGGTCTAAGGCTCGGTACATCTCGGCCACGATCATTGGGACAATAATATAAGTCTGTCCCTCAATTCCTTCCATTAGGGTCTTAGTGACCATAGCTAGGCGAGTGTGGATACTTTCTCCTTGTATTGGGAATACCAGCATCCCCAGAAAACAGACAATGAATACAAAAACTCGGCGGTGAGTCCAATCCAAAGAAGTGATGGCAAACTCATCATGGTAAAGACGATATGACTTGCTTTGCCCATAATGCTCGTAAAGGAAATCGTATGGTATGAAAGATTTCTTCAGACAGACTAATTCATCATTCTTCCTGAAACCCATCATTTTTAGGAAGCCTCGAGAAGTACGATTTTCTGGTACCAACAAATCAGGGCTATCCCATGGGAGCCCAGCGAAGCCTCCTATTTCCTCTAGGAGGGGAGTCATTTCTATATCACCAAAACGGAAGACAGCCCTCTTCTCATCCCAGAACATAGTAGCGGCCTCAATTAGTACATTGTTCAGCCGAATATCTAACAAGGAAGGTAAATTCCCGAGGACTCTTTTCACATGATTTTTTTCACTTGGTGAGAGATTTCCCACCAATCCAGCAGCAAAGGTGGGATAATTCGAACCATGCCAAACCTGGGGACTTCGTGCCTCATTTCTGCAAAACAAATAAAATTAGCCCTTTCTCCCTCCGGATTTGACTATTTACACATTAATGATCAGCATATCGGCACGTTTTCTCCAAATAATGTACATATCATGATCGTACCCATTGGGATTATAGAAATCCCGGCGGACTTTGGACAAGGATTGCCTTAGAGTGACGACTCTTTTAAAGGAAGGGGTTAAAAGAGATAGTTGCCACCTAACGGGTTTGAGGTGTGTTAGGTCACCTATTTGTAAGTAACTCTGGTTTAACCAGTTTGCGTCACCAAAGATCATATAAAGGCTCAAATTACCTCGAGGAGAAGGTGTTAGGCATTCCTTGAGGTCCACAACTGTGGGTCCCGGCCGAACTCAAATTATATAAATTAGTCCAAAATAAAGAGAAAAGATAAGAAGTTGGGCAATTATTATCAGAATCTACTAATAAACAAAATAATTGATTTTAAGACAAGGTGGGGGGGGTCCTAAGATTTTTAGCCTAAAGGATGACCCCGTGCAACATAAATAATAATTCATAACTCCCTCGAGATGGGGTGTTACTCGTATTATTCAGCGGGCACAGACAATCATCTCCTGCTACCCGATTACTATTTTTAAGTTATTACCTAAGGCGCACTAATTAGTTCTAAGTTGTACCTTATGCGTGCACTACCCATCCCATGCCTATGGTCCAGGAGGCATTTGGACCTCTATTTTGGGTGGTTATAGACCTAACTTAGGTTGCTCAAAATGAGAAAAGCTAGGCGACATAAAAACAAGTTGGACTTCATGTAAAAGAAAATAAGGGCTCAAGTTAGCCTCCACACTTTAGATAATAAATGCACACAAACAAATAAGGCGTTTGATAGTTTCAGCATTGAGATGAGTTAAAGTCATTAAGCCCTATAGACATGATTTCTATGTGATTTAGGAATTCATACGTGTAGGCAGTTTCAGATGAGAGGTACCATTTTAGATATAATTCCTTAGTGACTACACAGTTGCCCATTGATTACAAGTTATAAGCGATTAAACCTATAGACATGTTATCTAGGTGATTTTCGCAGTAGTTGGCAGTGATAACTACGGGAGATAGTCAGAATTACTTAGTTTGATCCTATAGACATGCTCTCTAATAGTGGCAATGAAACAATGTTGAAAGTCTGTTTCACACTTAAAAACGAGTGGGATTACCCTATAGGCATGATTTCTACGATTAGCGATTGAAACTGGTTTTAGATCCTATAGGCATGTTTCCTAAGTGAGCAATTAGAACAACAACACATTAATCAATTAAAACCCTATAAGGGAAGGGGGATGGGTTTTTATAGTAGCAAAATTAAACAGACAAACAAGGAAACACAATCAATCAATCTTAAATAAAAAGGATAGAATAGCATGCGAAACTGATTTAGAATCAATTTAGAGAAGTCAAGAAAACCCTAGTTTTTAGGAAAACAAATATTACCATAATATACACAAAAATAATAACATAGGATGAATATAGACACAAATAGAACTAAAAATCAGAGAATCGAACCAATTTTGGTTCGATTTAAGGAAATCTGAAAACCCTAGTTTTAGGGTAAGAAAACATATTGACAAAAATATAATAAAAACGGGCCATAGTAGCATATAGGACGAATATGGACATAATAACACTTAAAATCAGATAATCGAACCCATTTTGGTTCGATTAAAAGAGATATGAAAACCCTAATTTTAGGGTAAGTAAAAATCCACAAAAGATACACAAATATCGTACTTATAATAGAGCAAAATGATGAATATAGACAGAATATCAGAAAAGTCAAGGATTTGAACCGATTTTGGTTCGATCTTTATGAGATCTGCTTGCCATGTTTAGGCAAGCAGTGTAGAAGAGTAACCAGTACCAAAGAGAGGCCGTATATGGTAAAGAAACACCATGGAATCCCATATTGGGTGGGATTATGAGAGATTTTAGGGTGGAGGGGGGCAAGGGTTCTTAGGAGGAAGAAGGGAGGTGAGGAAATGAGGGTGGCGGACGGTGAGAAATGGGGATTAGGGTTGGGTGTTTGGGGTAATTAAAAGAGAGGGTGTGATATGGGCCGTTGATCTCAGAGATCAACCGCAATGATTAAAAGGTGGCTGGGTCGGGTGGTTAAAAACAGGTCATGACCGGTTTAGGGGTTGGGTTAATTTGATTTGGGTTGGGGGTTGTTGGGCTAGTGTATTAGGCTTTGGGCCTTTGTTTGGTCCGAAAAATAAGTAGGATTTTAGGCTAGTTTTTAAATACCCAATATTTAATAAAAATAATTTATAAACGTAATTAATAAATAAAAAAATATTATTTGCACACTATAATGATTAAAAATAATTACTTACCGTTATAAAATATAAAAAGTCATTTTTTGCATAACTAATGTAATTATACATGAATATTGGATATTATTGCAAAAAAGTGCGATGAGCCCTAAAATGCAAATGCAATTATAAAAAATGCACTGAAAAGTATTTAAAACATCATGTTGGTGTAAATGATAAGTTTAGATGATTAAATTATCATAAAAATAATTTGAAGGATAATTACTGGATATTTATATAATAAAAATGTAGAAATAAATCGATTTAAAGCATTTAAAATTATGAAATATTATGAAACAATGCTTGTACAGGCTTATAAGCTAAATGATGATGCATATGTACTATTTTGAAAGTGTATACACACACACACACACACACACACACACACACACACACACACACACACGCATGCCTACATTTTGCTGCAATTCAGTTAACTGGTTCCGCCAAGAAATGGTAGAGAGATTATTTGTTGACCAGACCAGCGGGGTCGCCTACTCTTACTTGGGACCAGTTCTCTGAGCTCTTTCTAGAGAAGTTTCTCCCTATCACACTGAGAGAGGACCACTGCCGTCAGTTCGAGCGTCTCCAGTAGGGCAGTATGATTATTACTGAGAATGAGACCCGTTTTGTGGATTTGGCCCGTCATGCTCTTCTTTTGCTTCCTACTGAGAGAGAGAGAGGGTGAGGAGGTTTATTGACGGACTTGCTCAGCCGATCAGATTGCAGATGACTAAGGAGACTGGGAGTGAGATTTCTTTTCAGGCGGCTGCCAATGTTGCCAGGTGAGTCGAGATGGTTTTAGCTCAGGGGAGTGGTTAGGGGTCTGACAAGAGGCCTCGTCACTCCGGTGGATTCAGTGGAGCCTCATCTGGAGGCTGGGTTACTTATGGCAGAGGCCATCCTCCCAGGCCATTTCATTCAGCACTCCAGGCATCCTACGGTGCCTCAGATGGTCGTGGCCCTTATATGCCTTATTCCGACCAGCTCGCCTACAGTGCACCACCAGATCCTATTAGTGCACCTCCGCTCCATCATTTTCAGGGTGGTTACTCAGGTCGACATGGTCAATTTCAGGGTCAGCAGTCATAGCAGCCGAGGTCCTGTTATACTTGTGGAGATCCAAAGCACATTGCTAGATTTTGCCCTCGGGCATCGGGCAGCTCACAGTATCAGGGTTCTCGTGCTATGGTTCCGGCATTAGTTGTTGCACCACCTGCTCAGCTAGCCAGAGGTAGGGGTCAAGCAGCCAGAGGTAGAGGCCAGACTGTTAGAGGTGGAGGTCAGACCGTTAGAGGTGGAGGCCAGCCAGCTAGAGGTCATCCCAGGGACGTAGTTTAGGGTGGTGGTGCCCAGCCCCGATGTTATGCTTTTCTAGCCAGGCCTGAGGCTGAGTCATCTGATGTTGTTATTACAGGTACTATTTCAGTTTGTAGTAGAGATGCTTCAGTTCTATTTGATCCGGGATCTATTTACTCCTATGTGTCATCCTATTTTACTTCATATTTGGTCGTGCCTCGTGATTCTTTGAGTGCTCCTGTGTATGTGTCCACACCAGTGGGAGATGCTATTGCTGTAGATTGTGTTTATCGTTCGTGTGTGGTCACCATTGGGAGGTAAGGATATGGTTGATTTTGATGTCATCCGAGGTAAGGATTGGTTGTCACCTTATCATGCTATATTATATTGTCACGCCAAGACGGTGATCTTAGCTGCCGGGGTTGCCTCGATTAGAGTGGAGAGGGACTCCTGCCATTCTACCAGTAGGGTTATCTCTTATGTGAAGGCTCGACATATGGTCGAGAAGGGGTGTCTAGCTTATTTAGCTTACGTCCGCGATTCTAGTGCGGAGGTTCGTTCCATGGATTCAGTGCCAGTTGTTCGCGAGTTTCCAGAGGTGTTTCTTGCAGCCTGCCGGGGATGCCACCCGACAGGGATATTGATTTTTGTTTTGACTTGTCTCCGGGCACTCAGCCCATTTCTATTCCGCCATACCGTATGGCCCTGCCAGAGTTGAAAGAATTGAAGGAACAGTTGCAAGATTTGCTTGATAAGGGTTTCATTAGACCTGGTGTCTCGCCCTGGGGTGTACCTGTGTTGTTTGTGAAGAAGAAGGATGGGTCGATGAGGATGTGCATAGATTATCGGCAGTTGAACAAATTCACCATCAAGAACAAGTATCCATTTTCGAGGATTGATGATTTATTTGATCAGCTTCAGGGTGCCAAGGTGTATTCGAAGACTGATTTGAGATCTGGCTACCATCAGTTGAGGATTAGGGCATCCGATGTCCCTAAGACAGCTTTTCGTACTCGGTACGGACATTATAAGTTTCTAGTGATGTCATTTGGGTTGACAAATGCCTCAGCAGCGTTCATGGATTTGATGAACCGGGTGTTAAGGCCCTTCCTGGATTCTTTTGTGATCGTGTTTATTGATGATATCTTGATCTACTCCTGCAGTCGAGAAGAGCATGAGCATCATCTCACGATTGTACTTCAGATGCTGAGAGCCAGGCAGTTGTAAGCTAAATTCTCAAAGTGCAAGTTTTGGTTGGATTCAGTCGCTTTCTTGGGGCATATTGTATCAGCAGAGGGCATTCAGGTAGATCCTAAGAAGATTGAAGCAGTTCAGAACTGGCCTAGACCCACATCAGCTACAGAGATCAGGAGTTTCTTGGGTTTGGCGGGCTATTACTGTCACGACCCAAACTCCCTCCGCATAACGTCATGATGGCACCTAGTCTCTACGACTAGATAAGCCTAACATATCGCGGAAAATAACAAACGAAAGTAAAACTTGGCAATTAACAGCAGTGGATAACTGAATAACTAGTAACAATGCCACTAGGCATGTACGATAACCAATACTCTATAAATACAGTCTTCCCAAAATCTGGAACATCGTAAGCCACAAGCTACAGAAGGAGACTAGTATCTCTATACACCATAGACTAACAAAAGAAGTACGGAAGGTAAATGACATAGGAGAGAATAGAGGGGGACTCCGAGGTCTGCGGACGCGGCAAATGTACCTTGAAGTCTCCGTACAGCAGCAAGCACTCTCAGCTAATAGCGGGGCTGATAAGAAGTACCTGGATTTGTACACAAAACATGTGTAGAAGAGTAGCATGAGTACACTACAACGGTACCAAGCAAGTGCCAAGCCTAACCTCGGTAGAGTAGTGATGAGGTTAGGTCCGGGCCCTACTGAGATATAATAACAAGACAGATGATATAATAACAAGCAGGTCAGGTCCGCACCTGCGCGCCGCTCCTGCGGAATTCTTCCGCTTCTGCGATCCCTCACGTATGGCCCCTTCTGCTTCTGCACTTTATCTTCTACATTTGCGGATGTGCAGATGCGGTTTATACCTCCGCACCTGCGACCTCTGGCCTCTTCCTTCCAAACCGCACCTGCGTCTATTGGGTCGCTTCTGCGGGCCCGCACCTGCGGTCAATGTTGCGTAGGTGCGATTACACTAGGTGCAGCAACTTCAGCAATTTTTCCAAAACCAAATTTGATCTGTTAACCATCTGAAATCAACCCGAGGCCCCCAGCCCCTCTCCCGGGAACTCAACCAAACATACCCACTAGTCCTAAATCACCATATGGACTTAGTCCATCCCTCAAATCACATCAAACAACGCTAAAAATATGAATCACCCTCCAATTCAAACTTAATGAACTTCAAAGTTTCAAACCTCCACAACTGATGCCTAAACCTATCAAACCACGTCCAATTGACCTCAAATTTTGCATACAAGTCATATTCGACATTATGAACCTACTCCAACTTCCGGAATTGAAACCCGACCCCGATATCAAAAAGTCCACTACCGGTCAAAATCTCCAAATATTTAACTTTCGCCAATTCAAGCCTAAATCAGCTACATACCTCAAGTTCACAGTCCGAACACGCTCCTAAGTCCAAAATCACCTAACTGAGCTAACGGAACTGATGGAACTTCATTCCAGAGTCGTCTTCACATAATTCTGACTACGGTCAAAATCCTAAGATTTAAGCTTCCATTTTTAGGGACTAAGTGCCCTAAGACACTCAGAAACAATAAACAAGACCTCCCGGCAAGTCACATTAGCAAAAAAAGGTACGGGAAAATAGTAAACAAGGGATCGGGTCTATTACTCTTAAAATGACCGGCCGGGTCTCTACGACTAGGTAAGCCTAACAAATCGCGGAAAATAACAAACGAAAGTAAAATTTGGCAACTAACAGAAGTGGATAACTGAATAACTAGTAACAATGCCGCTTGGTATGTACGATAACCAATACTATATAAATACACAGTCTTCCCAAAATCCGAAACATCGTAACTCACAAGCTACAGAAGGAGACTAGTATCTCTATACACCAGAGACTAACAAAAGAAGTACGAAAGGTAAATGACTTAAGGAGAGAATAGAGGGGGACTCCGAGGTCTGCGGACGCGGCAGATGTACCTTGAAGTCTCCGTACAACAGCAAGAACTCTCAGCTAATAGTGGGGCTGATAAGAAGTACCTGGATTTGCACACAAAACATGTGCAGAAGAGTAGCATGCGTACACTACAACGGTACCCAGTAAGTGCCAAGCCTAACCTCGGTAGAGTAGTGATGAGGTCAGGTCCGAGCCCTACTGGGATATAATAACAAGACAAATGATAAAATACAATGAAGTAAAATAGAGAATATAACAGAAGGAATTCACAGAGAAATAACAACACAGAAACAATGTGATAACAATAGGGGTGACCCGAGATACCGTCTCGTAGTCCCAAAAGTAAATACTCGACAGGAGATCTACCGAGATACCGTCTCGTAGTCCCAAAAGTAAATATGCAGGGAGAATTCCCGAGGAACCGCCTCGTAGTCTCAAAAGTAAATGTGCAGGGAGAACTCCCGAGGAACCGCCTCATAGTCTCAAAAGTAAATGTAGAGGGAGAACTCCCGAGGAATCTCCTCGTAGTCTCAAAAGTAAATGTGCTGGGAGAACTCCCGAGGAACCGCCTCGTAGTCTCAAAGTAAATATGCAGGGAGAACTCCTGAGGAACCGCCTCATAGTTTCAAAGTAAACACACAGCTCAAACCAATAAATACCATAGTTAACAGCAAGATTTCTACAGTTATACTGATAAAGAACAAGGAAAAACAGGAAATCAACTAGGCATGCTTCATGGAGTTCAAATAAGCAATTAAAGCACGTAGACATGCGATATTAGACTAAACAGGATAGCTACACATGTTGGAATAGCTCAATTAAGAATGAAAACAGACTAATACTCATTTAAACGGTATAACTCAAATTAAAGGAAAAATAGATTACTACTCAGTAAAATAAATCGGGTTTTACAACAAATAGCCCGTGTACGTACTCGTCACCTCACGTACACGGCGCTCACATTTCACAACAGTACCAAATCCTATGGGGATTTCCCCCACATAAGGTTAGGCAAGCCACTTACCTCGAACCAAGATCAATCAATCCATAAGAATGCCCTTTCCTCGATTATCCAACTCTGAATGGACCAAATCTAGCCAAACACAATTGCATATCATAAATACAACTATAATAGGCTCATCTAATTTATGAAATCAATACTTTAACAAAAATTTCGAAACTCGCCCTAAAAAGTCGACCTGAGCCCACGTCTTGAAATTAGGTAAAAGTCACAAAATATGAACATTCATTCACTCACGAGTCTAACCATATCAAATTTACTAAAATCCGACACCAAATGGTCCTTCAAATTCTCAAATCAAACTCTCCAAATCCCTAGTCTCAACTCCCAAATTCTACCTTAAATACACACTAACTAGGTAGAAACATAAATAGGGAAGCAATATTATTGATCAAAAATAAGCACAAGGGACTTACCTAAAGAAATCCCTCAAAAATGCTCTCAATAAATCGCCAAACCCTAGCTCAAAATGTTAAAAATGAGCAAAAATCGCGAACCCTTGCATTTAAGTGTTCTGTCCAGAAATCTCGCACCTGCGGCCCATAGTCGCACCTGCGGCATTTCCATCGCAGGTGAAGAAATGACTTAAAGAGGCTGGGTCCGCATCTGTGAGCAATGGGCCGCACCTGCGCGCCCGCTCCTGCGGAATTCTTCCGCTTCTACGATCCCTCACGCCTTGGCCCCTTCCACTTTTGCGCTCTATCTTCCGTATCTGCGGATGCGCAGATGCAGTTTATACCTCCGCACCTGCGACCTCTGGCCTCTTCCTTCCAAACCGCACCTGCGTTCATTGGCTTGCTTATGCGGGCTCGCACCTGCGGTCAATGTTGCGCAGGTGCGACTACACAAGGTGCAGCAGCTTCAGCTATTCTTCCAAAACCAAATTTGATCCGTTAACCATCCGAAATCAACCCGAGGCCCCCCGGGACCTCAACCAAACATACCCACTAGTCCTAAATCACCATAGGGACTTAGTCCAGCCCTCAAATCATATCAAACAATGCTAAAAACACGAATCACCCTCCAATTCAAACTTAATGAACTTCAAAGTTTTGAACTCCCACAACCTATGCCTAAACCTATCAAACCACGTCCGATTGACCTCATATTTTGCACACAAGTCATATTCGACATTATAGACTTACTCTAACTTCCAGAATCGGAGTCCGACCCCGATATCAAAAAGTCCACTACCGGTCAAAATCTCCAAAAATTTGACTTTCGCCAATTCAATCCTAAATCAGCTACATACCTCGAATTCACATTCCAGACACGCAACTAAGTCCAAAATCACCCAACGGAGCTAACAGACCTGATGGAACTCCATTTCGGGGTTGTCTTCACATAGTTTCGACTACGGTCAAAATCCTAAGACTTAAGCTTTCATTTTTAGGGACTAAGTGTCCCAAAACACTCCGAAACAAAAAAAAGACCTCCCGGCAAGTCACATAAGCAGAAAAAGGTACGAAGAAGACAGTAAACAGGGGATAAGGGCTATTACTCTCAAAACGACCGGCCGGGTCGTTACAATTATCGTCGATTTATGCAGGGATTTTCATCTATAGCAGCACCGTTGACCAGGTTGACCCAGAAAGGTGCCCCATTCAGATGGTCGGACGAGTGTGAGGCGAGCTTTCAGAAGCTCAAGACTACTTTGACTACGGCACCGGTATTGGTGTTACCCTCAGGTTCAAGATCTTATACAGTATATTGTGATGCATCTCGTATTGGTCTGGGTGCGGTATTGATGCAGGGTGGCAAGGTAATTGCATATGCTTCGCGGCAGCTGAAGGTTCATGAGAAGAATTACCCTGTTCATGATCTAGAGCTGGCAGCCATTATTCACGCGCTGAAGATTTGGAGGCACTATCTTTACGGTGTACCATGTGAGGTATTCACGGATCATCAAAGCTTGAAGTATTTGTTCAAGCAGAAGGAGCTCAATTTGAGGTAGAGGAGGTGGTTGGATCTATTGAAAGACTATGATATCACCATATTATATCATCTCAGGAAGGCCAATGTGGTAGCAGATGCTTTAAGTAGAAAGTCAGCTAGTATGGGTAGCCTTGCATATATTCCAATTGGTGAGAGACCGCTTGCACTAGATGTTCAGGCTTTGGCCAATCAGTTCGTGAGGTTGGATGTTTCTGATCCCAGTCATGTTCTAGCTTTTACCGTTGCTCGGTCTTCGTTGTTTGAGCGCATCAGGAAGCGGCAGTACGATGACCCTCATTTGCTTGTCCTTAGGGACACGGTGAGGCACGGTAAGGCCGAGCAGGTTACAGTCGAGGATGATGGAGTTTTGAGGATGCAGGGTCGTATTTGTAGGCCCAATGTGGATGGACTTCGTGAGTTGATTCTAGAGGAAGCCCACAATTTCTGGTATTCTATTCATCCCGGGCGCCGCCAAGATATATCAGGACTTGCGGCAGCATTATTGGTGGAGGAGGATGAAGAAGGATATAGTTGCATATGTAGCTCGGTGTCTAAATTGTCAGCAAGTCAAGTACGAGAATCAGAGACCTGGTGGTTTGCTTCAGAAGATAGTGATTCCTGAGTGGAAATAGGAGCGTATCACTATGGATTTCGTTGTTGGACTCCCACGGACTCAGAGGAAGTTTGATATCATTTGGGTCATTGTGGACAAGCTGACTAAGTCAGCGCATTTCATCCCTATGGCAGTTACCTATTCTTCGGAGCGGTTGGCAGAGATTTATATCCGCAAGATCGTCTGTCTTCACGATGTGCCCGTGTCTATCATTTCTGATCGAGGTACGCAGTTCACCTCGCACTTCTAGAGAGCAGTATAGCGTGAGTTGGGCACACGGGTTAAGTTGAGCACAGCGTTTCATCCTTAGATAGACGAACGATATGCTCCGCGCATGTGTTATAGACTTCGGAGGATCATGGGATCAGTTCTTGCCCCTTGCAGAGTTCACCTACAACAACAGCTACCAGTCGAGCATTCAGATAGCTCCTTATGAGGCACTATATGGTAGGCAGTGTCGATCGCCGGTTGGATGGTTTGAGCCGGGGGAAGCTCGGTTATTAGGTACAAACTTGGTACAGGATGCCTTGGAAAAGGTCAAGATTATTCAGGATAGACTTCGTACAGCTCAGTCCAGGCAGAAGAGTTATGCCGACCATAGAGTTCGAGATGTTGCATTCATGGTCGGGGAGAGAGTGTTGCTTCGGGTATCACCCATGAAGGGTGTAATGAGGTTCGGAAAGAAGGGCAAGTTGAGCCCTAGGTATATTGGACCTTTTGAGATTCTTGAGAGAGTGGGAGAGGTGGCTTACAGGCTTGCGCTGCCATCGGGGTTATCATCAGTTTATCCGGTGTTCCATGTGTCCATGCTTCGAAAGTATCACGGCGATCCATCCCATGTGTTAGATTTCATCTCTGTCCAGTTGGACAAGGATTTGACTTACGAGGAGGAGCCGATGGCCATTCTAGCCCGGCAGGTTCGCCAGTTGAGATCAAAGAGTTATCCTTCAGTTCGAGTGCGGTGAAGAGGTCAGCCCGTCGAGGTATCTACTTGGGAGTCCGAGCCGGACATACGGAGTAGATATCCACATTTTTTCGCCAGCCCAGGTACTTTTCTATGTCCGTTCGAGGATGAACAATTGTTTTAGAGGTGGAGAATGTGATGACCCGATAGGTCATCTTATATTTTAGAACCTAACTCTGCGTTTCGAGGTTTCAAAAACCTCATCTTAGCCTTCTTCGATTTGCGTGCGCAATCTGAGTGTTCTTCCGGAAGGCTTATATGTTAAAAGCTGATAAAAAGAGAATTTTTGCCTTAAAAATTTATTTAAGTTGACTTCGGTCAACATTTTTAGCAAACGGACCCGGACCCGTGTTTTGACGGTCCCAGTGGGTCCGTAATAAAATATGGGACTTGGGCGTATGCCCGGAGTCGAATTCTGAGGTCCCTAGCTCGACATATGATTTTTGTTGAAAATTGAAAAACTGAAAATCTAATGGTTTTAAGAATTTGGTTTATGTTTGTCCTTGTGGATATCGGGTCCGTATTTTTGTTTCGGAACTCGGTACAGGTTCATTATAATATTTAAGACTTGTCTGTGAAATTTGGTGAGAAACGGAGTTGGTTTGACGTGATTCGGATGTTCGGTTGTAGAAATAGAAGTTTTAAAGCTTTCTTGAAAATTTCATTCGATCTGGTGTTCAATTCGTAGTTTAAGGTGTTATATTAGCGATTTGATCACGCGAGCGAGTTCGTATGATGTTTTAGGACGTGTGTGCATGTTTGGTTTGAAGCCCCGAGGGCTCGGGTGAGTTTCGGATAGGCTACGGGATGTTTGGACTTAGAAAATCTGGTATTTTTGCTGCAGCAGCTGTTCTGGTGTGTTCTTCTTTGCGTTCCTGATGATACTCTCGCGAACGCGACGGGTAAGCTGGTCAGGGTGAGTTTTTCCTCTTCGCGAATGCAAAGGCCTGGTCGGGAACGCGAAGTGATGGGGACTTTACCCTTCGCGAACGCGACTGGCTCATCGCAAACGCGTAGCATTTGGGAAATGGGGGAGGGGTCAGACTTTCTTTCTATGCGAACGTGAGCACGGGCTCGCGAATGCGAAGGACGGGGGGGCATAGCCTTCGCGAACATAGTGAGGGTTTTGCGATCGCATAAGTCTAGCGGGGCAGCTCTTCGCGAACGCGATAGTGACCTCGCGAATGCGATGAACACTGTCGCTCAGTTCATAAAACAGTCCCCAAAATGGGACTTAAGCCATTCTTTCACATTTTCAAAAGCTAGACGGCCTAGAGGCGATTTTCAAAAGACATTTTCTTCCCCAAAGTGTTGGTAAGTGATTCTAAACCACATTGTTTCAATTTTCCATTACATTTTATGAATTTTCAACCTAAAAACTAAGGTTTTGATGGTGGAGTTGGGGATTTTTAGGTAGAAACTAGGGATTTTGAAATTTGGGGATTTAGAACTCAAATTGAGGTCGGATTACAAAACTAATTATATATCCGGGCTCGCGGGTGAATGGATAAATGGATTTTGGTCCGAACCTCAGGTTTTGACCAAGCGGGCCCGGGGTCGATTTTTGACTTTTGGGGGGAAAGTTTGGGAAATCTAAATTTATGCAATGTAATTGATTCCTTTAGCAATATTTGATATTATTGAGTCATTTTTTAATAGATATGAGTAGTTTGGAGGTAGATTCTAGAGAAAAACTATGATTGAGTATTGATTGGCCTTCGGAGCGAGATAAATGTCGTGGTTAACCTTGGCTTGAGGGATTAGGTATTATTCTCTTATTTGCTACGTGTTTGTATGTTGAGTACAATGTATAGGTGAGGTGATGAGTACCTATGCATTGTTGTCGGGTCATAACATGTGAATGAGTCTTATTATTGTAATTGTGGTATTCCTTGATCATATTGTTCATGATTAGACTAGCTATTCGTTATGTTGAACAACTCTTATTATGTTTTACGAAAATTGGTATTGATTGAGTATTGACTCAAAGTTGAGGTTAGTAACGTGGAATTGAATGTTGAAGTAAGACTTGTTCTTGATATTTCTATCTCTCTGTTGTTATTGTTCATTGTCTTGGTGAGGGAGAGTGTTAAAGCACGAAGGGTAATACCGTGCAATATTTTGTGAGTGAGTGATAATGCACGAAGAGTGATGTCGTGCCATGTTATGAGAGAGTTAATGCACGAAGGGTGACGCCGTTCCATGTTATGAGAGAGTTAATGCATGAAGGGTGACGCTGTGCGGTTCTATTGTTTCTTATGGTGAGGTTGAGAGTAAAAGCATGAAGGGTGATGCCGTGCACTTTCCTTTACTGTGTTTACTTGTTTTTTTCTATAAAGATATATCGATTGATCATGTTCTCATTCCTGTTGTGATTCCTTGCCATGTAATCCGCTCAGCATGTCCCCTTCCCAATATTTCTTGTCTTTTTTCTTTAATTGTTGTTATGGTTGTATATATTGATATATTGTGCAGGTTTATTTGTAGGTGTCATGTCCTAGCCTCGTTACTACTTCGCCGAGGTTAGACTCGACACTTATCAGTACATGGAGTCGGTTGTACTGATATCGTACTCTGCATTTTTCGTGCAGATTTTGGTACCGGACCGAGTTGACCCTGAGTCTAGCTACTGGCTTGATCCGTTTGGAGACCCAAGGTAATTATGTTGGCATCCGCAGGCCCTGGCGTCCCCTTCTATGCATTTCCTTTACTGTTTCATTTGTATCGAAAATAGTTGTATTTCCTTCAAACATTTACTTGTAGTAAAATCTTAGAAGTTTGTGAATTGTGACTCCAGATCTGGGTGGTAGTATTAATGCAGTTTTTATATTATTTCGCACTCACTATATTTCATCTTAGCTAATTTGCTGTTATTTACTGAATGGAATAAGGATTGGTTTAATGATTCTCTAACGTTGGCTTGCCTAGCAAGTGAAATGTTAGGCGCCATCACGGTCCCGACGGTGGGAATTCCTGGTCGTGACAATTTTGTTATAAAATAAAGACTGAAAAGTAAATAAATCGAAGACAAGTATAGAGGGAGATTGACATTTTTATTCGACTTCAAACTCATGTACATAATGAACTAAAATCTCCTCTATTTATAGAAGAAAGGAAGCTGATGTGTAAGTTGTTGCTGTGTAAGCTGCTACTGCAAGCTGTTGTGTAAGCTGCTTGTAAGTTGCGGTGTAAGATGCGTGTAAGCTGCTACTGCAAGTTGCTATGTAAGCTGCTTGTAAGCTGCTAATATAGATAATCTTCTACCGGGGGTAATATTAATCCATAACGGAGCACCGAAAGGATAAGCTTCTTCAGAAGACTTATTTCCAATAGAGTACTAAATAGATGAACATATTTACTGCAGAGTCCCATATGGATAAGCTTCTTCAGGAAGCTTATTTACAAGGGAGTACTAAATGGACATTCATAATAAAATATATTTATAACACTCCCCCTTGGATGTTCATTAATAGATAATGTGCCCCATTTAAAACCTTATTAGGAAAAACCCCGTGGAAAAATATTCTAGTGAAGGAAAAAGAGTACACATATCTAGTAATATGCATTTCTAGCTAGCTCATTAAAAACCTTATAAGGAAAACCCTGTGAGAAAAACCTTAGTAAGAGAAAAAGAGTACAGCGCGTATTTTACTCCCCCTGATGAAAACTTTGTTTCAAATATTGAGTCTTCGCATTCCAATCTTGTATACTATCTTCTCAAAAGTTGAAGTTGGTAAAGATTTAGTGAACAAATCTACTGGATTGTCACTTGAACGGATTTACTGCACAACGATATTACAATTCTTCTCGAGATCATGTGTGAAGAATAACTTTGGTAAAATGTGTTTCATTCTATCTCCTTTTATGAATCCTTCATTTAGTTGGGCTATGCATGAAATATTGTCTTCGTATAATATTGTGGTTTTCTTATCACATTCCAACCCATATTTTTCTCGAATAAAATGAATCATTGATCTCAACCATACGCATTCCCTACTTGCTTCATGAATATCTCAGCAGGAATTGAAGAAGTAGCAGTAATAAATTGCTTTGTGAAGCGCCATGATATGACAGTACCTCCACATGTAAACACATACCCGATTTAAGATCGATATTTATGGGGATCGGATAAATAACCTGCATCTACATAACCAATACGATCTGCACCACCTTTGTTAGCATTAGCAAAATACATAAGTGCATCAATTGCGCTAAGATAGAGTATTTCAGGACCAAGGAGTTCCTCATCCTCTTCTGGAGGTCAGAACGGATCCTTATTCACTTGAAGTGACCGAACACCCATTGGTGTACTTAATGGGTGTGCTTTGCATGTAAAAATGGTTAAAGACCTTTTCTGTATAGGTAAATTGATGGATAAAGATCTCGTCTGCTAAATATTCAATTTGCAAACCAAGATAAAATTTTATTTTTCCAAGATCTTTCATTTCAAATTCTTTCTTAAGATATTCAATTACCTTTTGGAGCTCTGCTGGAGTTCCAGCAAGATTTATGTCATCAACATAAACAGCAAGTATAACAAATTCTGATGACATTTTCTTTATAAAAATACATGGACAAATAATATCATTTATGTAACCTTCTTTCAGTAAATATTCACTGAGGCGATTATATCACATGCGCCTAGATTGATTTAAATCGTACAAAGATCTTTGTAATTTGATCGAGTACATTTCTCGAGACTTTGAATTATACGCTTCAAGCATTTTAAATCCTTTAGGGATCTTCATATTGATTTAATCAAATGAGTCATATAGATTAGGACTTGCATTTAAATGGCATGACATCTTCAGATGTCTGGACTACAGGCCTGATCCTCACAATCTTTTATAATATCGTGCACTATATTGGATTAAATATATCATCGACGATCATTTTGTACCGGTTCTGTCATGACCCAAAATCCATAAAGGTCATGATGGCGCCGGACACCACTGTCAAGTAAGCCAACAATAATTACTTAATTGGGTTCTCATTTTATTATTTTTGAAACCATATTTTTCCTTCAATTTAAATAGTAAAGAATTGGGATTTACAGAGTAAATAATAATACTTTTAAAAAATTTAATATAGAACAACCCATAATCATCCCAAAACTCGATGTCATGAGTGCATGAGCATTAACTAGGAATATCAAAATAAAATACAGCAGCTGTCCAGAATACAAATTGGACAGAAAAAATATAAATACTCTGAAGGAGACTCTGCCAGTTGCGGGTCAACAAATGGGATGCAGCTCACCTAGGTCCCCACATGTATACACGCCTCTGCTCTCACATGGCCTCTAGACATATATGTACCTGCACAAAAATATGCAGCAAGTGTAGTATGAGTATGTAAGCAACGTGTACCCAGTAAGTATATAACCTAACCCCAGAGAAGTAGTAACAAGAGGTCGACATCGACGCTTACTAGTGGTCCAATAAGGCAAATACAGTAAGAAGTAAAACAGATATGGGGCAGAATAAATACGCAAATTAAACAAATATAAATATGTGGTACAATCTTCCTCTCAACAATAAACTCAACTCTCGATTAGCAGTCACCTCCTCCCTCTTATATATATATATATAATGGACCTCACCAGATATATAATGGACCTCACCATATGGGTCGCCATAAATCAAATCAGGAAAACTCCCAGATACACCGTCCCTTTGTACAATTAATACGCACGATTCCCTAGAAGGATTTTTACAGAACGGTCGAGGCGTACGGCCCGATCCCATCATAATCTGGTATATAACCATAGATACACCTATTATATATATTGCCGAGGCGAACGGCCCGATCCCATAAAGTGTGCGCACTGTCGAGGATCGAACGACACGAACAATAGATGTATCTATCCTGCCGAGGCGAACGGTCCGCTCCCATTAGAATAAGAAAGCTTTGACGGGTCCTTGACCCCACTCACAAAGGGACAGGTGAGTTTTAGGAAAGCTTTGGGGAAAGACCTTCGATGAGAACGCGTAACGCGGGGGAAATTCATAAGAGGAGTACAATTATTCTGTGGCAAGTCATAAAGTTCATCCGATCTCTACAATAACGAGTCTACCACTCTACACAAGTCTAGTCTATAATTTTAACATGTAATAAGGAACCTAATAGGCAAGAGACAACTCAAATAGTACAGTTATAGCATGGCATGAACCTGAGTCTACCAGGACAATAACATGAATATAGCTACGTACGGACTCTCGTCACCTCGTGCGTACGTAGCCCTCGCAACAACTAGCAAATATCAATTACAACACCTACGGGGTAGTTTCCCCCTCACAGAGTTAGACAGGAGACTTACCTCGCTCCAAAATTCTATAATCGGCTCCAAAGCCTCTAACACCTCAAACCGGTGCCCGTCGCTCCAAACTAGTCAATTAAGATGCAAACCCAATCAAAATGTACTCTAATACTCATAATTAATCAATTTATAATAATTTCCAACTCCGCTCGAATAATTAATAAAGCAACCCTCGGGCCCACGTGCCCGGATTCCAAATATATTCGAAGATAAATATTACCCATAACCTCATAAACTCAACTATATAAATTATTTCCAATTCCATGTCCAAATTCGTGGTCAAAATCTAAAAATACCAATTTCTAGATTTTCTGTCAAAATCCCACAATTTCTACCAATTTTCATGTTAATATTTACCCATAATTTATGTATTAAACTCACATTAAGTAGAAATTACTTACCTCACAAAGCTAGGTCGAAATCCCCTCCTTAAAAGCTCTCAAATCGCCCAAGAGTGAATGAAGATGTGATAAAAATGGCCTAAGTCCCGTATTAAATGAACCCTCACTGCCCAACGACTTTCGCACCTGCGGTGCTTTGGGCAGCATCTGCGGTCCCGCACCTGCGGCAAATGCCTCGCAGGTGCGCCTTTCCCTCACCTGGCTGGGCTCCGCATCTGCGGACAAAGAGGGCTGCTTCTGCGAGCTAGCCGCACCTGCGACCATGTCTCTCACACCTGCGCTCACACAGGTGCGCCCAATCTTCCGCATCTGCAGATTCTGGGCTGCCCTCCATTTCTCGCTTCTGTGGCTCATGGCTCACACCTGCGGCTGGCAAAGCGCAGATGCGATTATGACATATCTGGGAGCTTCAGTTGTTACTCCAAGCTTCTGACTTGGTCCGAGCCTCGTCCGATTAACACTCGTGGCCCCCGGGGCCCCACCCGAATATACCAACAAGTTTAGAATCATATAGTGGACTCGCTCGAACTCTCAGAACGCCCGAAACAACATTAAAACTAAGAATCGCACCCCAAATCCAATTGAATCAAACTTATGAACTTCAAGTTCTTCTATTTACTCAAAATGCGTTGAAACGTACTTAGACTACTCGGATTGACACTTGCACACAAGTCATAATTGACATTACGGACCTACTCCAACTTTCGGAATCAGAATCCGGCCCCGATATAAAAAAGTTCACTTCCGATCAAATTTCTCAAAAAAATCCTTCAAAGTTCCAACTTTCGCCAAATGACCCCGAAATGACCTACGGACTTCCAAATCCACATCCAGACGCGCTCCCAGTACCAGAATCACCATACGGAGCTATTCCCAGACTCATAAATCCCAATGGACATCGATAGCATTGAAATGCACTCCAACCCAAATTTATGAAATCCTTCCAAAATGCCAACTTCCACAATAGGCGCCGAAACGTTCCCGGGTCATCCAAAACCTGATCCGGACATACGTCCAAGTGCAAAATCATCATACGAACCTGTTGGAACCTTCAAATCCCGATTCCGAGGTCGTTTACTCAAAAATCACCCTATAGTCAATTTCTCCAACTTAAAACTTCTGAAATTAGAATTGTTTCTTTCCAAATCAACTCTGAACTTCCTGAAATTAAATTCCGACCACGCGTACAAGAAATAATACCTTAAGTGAAGCTGCTCAGGGTCTCAAATCGCTGAATGACGCGCTAAAGCTCAAAATGACCTGTCGGGTCATTATAGGTTCCTAAGCGACATAACTTGTTGAGATCTCATCACTTTCTTTTTTTTCAGGTACCTGAACTTCTTCTGGAGTTTCATGAAATGTAATGTTGTGGGCTCTTCTAGAGCTCATTTCCTCCTCATTATGATCATTTTGATCATTTGCTCCTATCATATTTTAAGGATTTTTACCTTTGGAACCGATCGATTTACTACGCTTTATGTCACAACCCAAAATCCATTAATGGTCGTGATGGCGCCTAACACCACTGTCAGGCAAGCCAACCTTGACTAATTAATTAAATTACTCATTTTAGTATTTTTTTTTTGAAATTAAAATTTCTTCAATTAAATAGTAAAGATAGAACTCATAGAGTAAGTGATAAATATTTTAGCAACTAAATTAATAAATAACCCATAACCACTCCCAAAATCCGGTGTCACAAGTGCATGAGCATTAACTAGAGAGTGAAATAAAATACAGTATCTGTCCGGAATATAAATTAGACAGAAAAATATAAATAACTCTGAAGGAGACTCTATTGGCTGCGGATCGTAATATAGAACACAGCTCACCTAAGTCCCCATATTTTAACCACACCTTTGCGCCCACAATGCCACTAGACATATCTGTATGTGTAGCAAGTGTAGCATGAGTACATAAACAACGTGTACCCAGTAAGTATCAAGCCTAATCTCGAAGAAGTAGTGACGAGAAGTCGACTTTAACACTCACTAAGGGTCAATAATATTTAAAATAATGGAAATATTTAAATCAACATGATTTATAGGAATAACAATATTTTTTCTTTAACCAACAGAAATAATTAACTCATTTAATTCCAATAATTTCCAATTTATCAATTAATTTCACAAGCTACAATAAAATATCAAGGTATCGTGTAATTATTATTATTAGGCACGATTTTCATCGTGGTCGTCCGGAATAAGAATATATACATATACATATACATTTTTTATATTAACGCAGGAGGATGTACAAATTTCTACAACAGTTAAATATTCTGAACAAAATTTCAAGTATGTGAGATTTCAATCTTTTACCATTTCCTCTAACAATTTACAACATAATTCTATTGCTTTAATTAAATATGGATACAATTATTACAAGTAATTCATGATTTGAATCTTAAAATACCCGGACTTTAGCAATATTAGTAGCTACACACGGACTCTCGTCACCTCATGTGTACGTAGCCCCCATAATTAGCAATAATTATTAATTTAAATCACCTATGGGGTAATTTTCCTCTTATAAGGTTAGATAAGAGACTTACCTTGTCTCAAAGCCCACTTCCCGATCACAACGTCGCATTAAAGTCTCAATTCAATGCCGAAAATTCTGAAATTATCCAAATGTTATGAAAAAATAATTAATACATGCTTAATAATTCCAAACTAGGCTATTAAATTAATTACCCAACCCAAAATGGTAATATTCCTAAAATTCACCTCGGGCCCACGTGCCCGGATTCTAAAAATTTTTGGAGGAAATCGTTATCCCTAATCTCAAGAACTCAAATATACAATTTCCATCCAATTCCATAACCATTTCCGTGGTTAAAATCTCATTTATATACAAATCTAGATTTTTCACCTAAACCCTTGACTTCCAAGATTTACCGGTTATAATCTACTCATAATCTATGTATTTAACTCAAAGTGTGTAGAATTAACTTACCTTCAAGTTGCTAGTTAAAATCCCCTCTCAAAAAGCTCCAAAATCACCCAAATATGGAGGAATTACGAGCTAAAATGACTGAGCCTCGCCCTTTTTAACATTCTCACCAACAGCATTTTCGCACCTAAGGAGGGGGTAGCCGCACCTGCGGAAAATGCCTCGCAGGTGCGAGTTTCCTCACCATTCCAAGCTCCGTATCTGCGGCACAAGGACCGCTCCTGCGCGTCCGCTTCTGCGCCCATTCCTCCGTACCTGCAGCCCTTGCCGCTTCTGCGCCCTCATGTATCGCACCTGTGCGCTCGCAGGTGCGCCTCAAATGTCGCTTCTGCGGCTCGTGACAACCTCCCCTTTTCTCGCATCTGCGGCTTGGGGCTCACTTCTGCGAGCTCGCACCTGCGGCTGCTCGAGCGCAGATGCGGTTGTAGTAGAAGCTGGGAGCTTCAGTTGCTGCTCCAACTTCCAAAATTGATCCAAGCCTCATCCGGTTAACCTCCGAGGCCCCCGGGACCCCGTCCAAACATACCAACAAGTTTAAAATCATAATATGGACTTTATCGAATCCTCAAAACGTGTAAAATAATATTAAAACTAAGAATCATACCCCAAACCAAATTGATTCAACTTAGAAATTTCAAATTCTTCAAACTTACTCCGAATGCGCCGAAATATACTTATACTACTCGGAATGACCCCAAATTTTGCGTGCAAGTCTTACATCACCATACGGAGTTATTCTCAAGCTTGGAATTCTAAACGGACCTCAATACTCTAAAACCTACTCCAAACCAAATTTAAAGAACATTAAACCTTCAAATAGTTGATTTTCACTATTAAGCGTCGAAATGCTCCTGGGTTATCCAAACCCCGATTCGAACATACGCCCAAGTCCGAAATCATCATACAAACCTATTGGAACTGTCAAATCCTGATTCCGGGGTCATTTTCTAAAAATGTTGTCCGAAGTCAAACTTGAGCTTTTAAAGCCAATCTTAGGAACCAAGTGTTCTGATTTCAACCCGAACACTTCTAAATCCCGAACCAACTGTGATGACCCAAAATGTCATCTTTAAATTTAATAAGTAATTTTGTGTTCTAAGACCTCGAAAAGTACCATTTATCATTCCTCGACTTGCGTGCACAGTTCGTATAATTTTCCAAAAAGTTTTTATGTGAAAAATGGATTAAAATGTGAAATAGAGCTTTAAAAACTCAATTGAGTTGACTTTAGTCAATATTTTGAGCAAACGGACCCAGATCAGTATTTTGACATTTCTGATAGGTCCGTATCATGATTTGGGACTTCGTCGTATGCCCGGAATCGAATTCTGAGGTCCCTAGCTCGAGATATGGAATTTTGATGAAAAATTAAAAGCTTGAAAGCTTAATGATTTTTAAGAAATTACTGATATTGTATTTATTGACCTCGGCTCCGTATTTTGATTCCGGAGCCCGGTGTAGGTCCACTATAATATTTATGACTTGTCTGCCGAATTTGGTGATCGGAGTTGATTTGACGTGATTCGAACGTCCGGTTGTAAAAATTTAAGTTTTAAAAATTTCTTGGAAATTTCCTTTGATTTGGTGTCTGATTCGTAGTTCTTGGTGTTAGTTTAGCGATTTGATCATGCGAGAAAGTTTGTATGATATTTTAGAACTTGTGTGCAAGTTTGGTTTGCAGCCCCGAGGGCTCGGGTAAGTTTCGGATGGGCTACGGGATGATTTCGAATTTAGAAAATCTGGTTTTCTACAGACTTTAGGCTTCTGGTGTGTTCTTCTTCGCGTTCGCGAAGGTACTCTCGCGAACCCGAAGATCAAATTGGGGCTGTCACATTTTGTGCTTCGCGTTCGCGACAGAGTCACCGCGTTCGCGAAGGCTTGAGGTTCAAAGCTTCGCATTCGCGATCGAAGCCTCGCGTTCGCGAAGGGAAAGAGGCTGGCCAGGATAATTGTCTTCGCGTTTGCGAAGGCCAAGCTAGGCAAGCTTCGCGTTCGCGAAGTAGCCCTCACGTTCGCGAAGAGTAAAATTGGACAGCATAAATTTGTGCTTCGCGAACGCGAGGTACTGACCGTGTTCGCGAAGAGTAAAAATCCTAGAAACAGAACTTAAGTTCTGGAAATGGGGTTTCGACCCATTTTCAACTTTTTTCCATTTTTGAGGTCGGGTAAGGCGATTTTTGGGCGATTTTTACGGGAAAACATTGGGGTAAGTGTTCCTTATCCTATATTGATTATATTTCATAATTTCATACTCATTTATATCATTAATCCGTGAATTTATGGAAGAAAAATTAGATTTTTATAAAATTTTCCAAAAAACAAAAATTTAAGATTTGAAGGTCCATTTGACATCGGAATTGGATAATTTTTGTATGGTTGGACTCGTCTCAGAATGGGTGTTCGAATTTCGTAAGTTTTCCGAAATTTGAAATATGGGTCCCACTGTCGAATATTTTAATAAATTTTGGATTTATAAATTCATATGGAATTAATTCCTATGATTCGTATTGAGTATATCGAATTGTTTGTGAATAGATTTGAAGCTTTTGGAGACAAATTTAAAAGGAAAAGTTGTGGTCGAGTAATTGATTGAAATTTGCAAAGCGAGGTAAGTGTAGTGGTTAACCTTGACTTGAGAGAATAGAACCCTTAAATTATTTGTTATGTGAATTGCATGTGAACGACGTATAGGCGAGGTGATGAGTGTCTATACGTCGTCAAATTAATTGTTTGCCTGCTTACTTGGAAAATCATAAATTATTTTAAATCATGAATTAATTATTATAATAATTGTTTCTCTCCTATTCTTTGTCAAATATTAATTCTTGAATTTCTGCATTAATTGTTACATGCTATTTGAATTATGTGCCTTAATTGTTATTTGAAATTTAGCATATTAAATATTAAACTGTATATTTTCTCTCTGATTTCCATAATAATTTGCTATTTGCCTTTGTTTATTTCATAATTAAATCATAATTATTGTATGCTTGTTATCTTATAATTTTATATTAATTGTTGTAATTATTGGGAAAATTTTTTCTATAAGAATTGGTAAATGAATATGTTGGAGGAGCGGGTTGCACGCCGCAACAGAATTGATTATAATGAATATATTGGAGGATCGGGTTGCACGCCGCAATAGACTTATTAAAAGTCCATATTGGAGGATCAGGTTGCACGTCGCAACAGACTTATTAAAAGTTCATATTGGAGGATCGGGTTGCACGCCACAACAGACTTATTTAAAAGTCGACATACATATATATATTGGGGGATCGGGTATCACGCCGCAACAATAGAACCGAATGTGAATATATTGTGAGAGCGGGTTGCATGCTGCAACAGAATTGAATGTGAATATATTGTGAGAGCGGGTTGCACGCTGCAACAGAATTGAATGTGAATATATTGTAAGAGCGGGTTGCACGCTGCAACAGAATTGATGGAAATGATAATTGGTTATGACTGCTGAGTTGACTTCAATTATTATAAATGAATTACCTGATTTGTTTCTATTATTGTTGTTGTTACTAATATTGCGTACAGGTAATGTAAGTGGCCCGCCTTAGCCTCGTCACTACTTCGTCGAGGTTAGGCTCAGCACTTACCAGTACATGGAGTCGGTTGTACTGATACTACACTCTGCACTTCTTATGCGAATTTTGGAGTTGGTCCCAGCGGCGTACTATAGACTTGCTCGGATTTCAGCTACTCATAGGAGACTTGAAGTATAACTGCACGGCATTCGCAGTTCTGAAGTCCCCGTCTATTTTACTTTAGCTGTGTGTTTAATTTCAGACAACTTATTTTATTTCAAACCTTTATTTGTATTATTCTAGAAGCTCATGCACTTGTGACACCAAATTCTGGGATGGTATTTAGACACCGTTATTTTTATGGATTACTCACTATATTTCAGACTTTACTTCCGCAATCGTTCTTTGTTATTAATAAATTTAAAAATTATTTAAAAATTGGTTAATATTATTTTAACATTGGCTTGCCTAGCAAGTAAAATATTAGGCGCCATCACGGTCCGAATGTGAGAATTTCGGGTCGTGACACTAACCATCCCCGCAAGTCATAAATTAGTAAAAGTATATACGGAGAATCTTATTTAGGGTAACGGGGTTCTAACAGTCAAAACGACCGGTTGAGTCGTTACACTTCATGCATGCAGTAAACTTTATCCTTCGGGGACTTTAATTTTAATAGGAGCATTTGCAGCTGAAATATGATATTTAGTTTTGGATCAGCAAATTCTTCTGGCATTTGACTTGAATTATCTTTTAAGTGAGGATCATATTAATGATAATTTGATTCATATAGCATATTTTTCAGCTGTTTATTTCATCCCCCAAATGTTAGAAAAACTAACATATATCCTTAATCTTCTTTTTGAAACCTATCTTTGTGCATTGTGGTAGAGAAATTATTCATATACCGTACATCAAAAGTTATTAGATAGTAAAAATATTTGATTTCTAATCCTAAACCATACGTGAGGGGAGGACTTATCATATTTTGTTGGTCTGATGCATACAAGTGTTGTTGTATGCAATTTAAAAAATCTTAGACCAACACATGAGGCTTTGTTCTCATAAGCAATAGTTTAGCCATTAATAGGAGGTATTCAATGCTAAACTAGCTTGGATATAACCAACATCATCAAGATGAGCTATCTTGATTTCATAATTTGAAAATTATGCTCTTAATTGAGAAAAGCAATTTCAAATGCCAAACTGCAGGTTAACAATAAACACACATGTAACCATCTCATATATGCATCTATAAGTGGTTCACATGATAGGTGAATGGGCCCATATTCACCTTTTATATATTCCAGAATTCAGGGGTCTTAGTCCCAACTTTAGCTGGTATAATCAATTTATTATGAGAACAAGCAACACAAGAGAATTCTTGAAAAATCTTCTAGTTTTTTAGTATATGCTTATCTGAATTCTCAAATAGCTCATTTAAAATGGCAAATGAAAACCTCAAGTTTATCATGGCATGTGCTATTTCTTAGTAAGCTTCTGGTTTACTATGGCATAAATTGTTGCATTAGTAAACTTCTGATTTACTGTGGCTACTTTTGTATCAGTGAATTTCTGATTTACTGTGATACATGAGAAGAATAAGGTGGGTAACTTCTCACATACATATTATCTTATCCCATATGATTATGAAAACATGAAGATTTTCAATCTTCCAATTATTTGTAATTTCAATATGATAGCCAATTGTATTAGAAAATTTAGGGTTTAGTACAATATATGTTTTGACCATAATCATATAATATGAATGATATATTTGTATATAAGCTCTTCGAGAGCCTTTATTTATCATCCACAATCTAATATTATCCGGACACTACTGGTGTCATGTGTCTTCTAAAAAAACAGTTGGCTCTTCAGGAGTTTTTGATACATTTTGTACTATCAAATATTGTTCAGACACTTCTGGTATCATGAGAGAAAATTATAATCAAATGAACAATATAAAGACAACTCTAAATTTATAAATGACAAAAAGTAAGAATTTATATAGTTCTACCACTAACTTTGTGACAAATATCTCCTTCAAAGAGAATTACCATTAACATCTGAATATTATCAATGCGGCAACCACATAGTCATTGCATCCTTTAAGAAAAGATACACGAGTTGTTATTTCCTTCGGGGAACTCAATAACTAACCATAATATTTTAATGTGGTTGTAGTAGAAAGCATTCTATAAGAAGCATTTACCTTAGAATGATATTTAATAAAATTATCCAAGTTGTTTTACGCACAACAGGTACGTGCGGCAATGATCTTTATACCACAAAAATAATATTTATATCCTCTGTTATTCTACCTCTTCAGGAGGTGAGTTGTGGTATTTACACCGCTTTATAATATTTTCCTGCTTCATGAGGAAATTTCAATTATGTTACTTCTTCAGGAGCAAATTTAAAATACGAAATATTGAGTATATATTCTCTCAATCATATTAACTCTTTTGGAGATGAATTGTAATATATTTACATCAAGAGTGCGTTCATATTTACGGCTTTATTAATATTATCACATTCGCTTCAGGGAATGGATTAGTATTTATCAAAAATTCTCATCCTTCAGGAAATCGAACATAATTATCTGAACGCGCATTAATCACATCAAATTGTGATGCTTCAACCTCTTTTAAAATATTTACTACTTCAGGAGCAAATCGAGGCGTGCATGTAATATAGAGAATATTTCTCTAGCTTATCTTTAATTGTAACCATAGAAAGCCTAAATTATCACTTTTGGTGGTCATAGGCATATTCCACTTCTGGCGGTTAACAAAATTTAGTTACAATGAGATATACGAAACATAACCACTTCTGGTGGTTGTATATTTCTTGCAAACTCTGTTGGGGTTTAAGTGGATCTAACAATGTTATCTACTTTGTAATCCTTTATTAAGATAATTAGGATAAAAATAAATACCAAAATAGGTACTGTACACATAACATATAACTAAGTAAGTGATGATAAAGATATTAAAATATAAGCAAAAGGCTCAAATTAAATTACGCAAATTTGGCCACTGCAGATGTAAGTGATATCCACATCACTACTGCTAAGAAGAAAAACTCACCACCTCAAGGATATAATCTGCCTTATGATGCTCGGAATGAACAAGATCTAACCACGGACATAAGAGTATCGCCTTACATCGGAGATGAACATATCTCAAGGATATAATCCCCCTTATGATGCTCGGAATGAACAAGATCTAACAACGGACATAAGAGTGTCACATTACATCGGAGATGAACACTGAAATAGAAATTAAATTCGAAGTAAGTGCTAAAAATGGTAGAGTCTCGTGCTAATAACGTGTTATAAAATAAAGACTGAAAAGTAAATAAATCGAAGATAAGTATAGAGGGAGATTGATATTTTTATTCAACTTCAAACCCATGTACATAATGAACTGAAATCTCCTCTATTTATAGAAGAAAGGAAGTTGTTGTGTAAGCTACTACTGTAAGTTGCTGTGTAAGTTGCTTGTAAGCTGCTACTGCAAGCTGCTGTGTAAGCTGCTACTGTACCAAATACAGATAATCTTCTACCGGGTATAATATTTATCCATAACGGAGTACCGAAAGTATAAGCTTCTTGAGAAGGCTTATTTCCAATAGAGTACTAAATAGATATACATATTTACTCGGAGTCCCATATGGATAACCTTCTTCAGGAAGCTTATTTACAAGGGAGTATTAAATGGACATCCATAATAAAATATATTTATAACATATTTACGTTACTTTTAGTTATATTTAAATTTTTGAATGTATTAGTTGAAATTATTATATTATATATGATTTTTTTGTTTTTACTTTATCTATTAGTAAAATTTTGGTTACTATAATAACGGTATGTTGTGGAAGTTTAGTTCCACTGTAATAGACTTCCACTATAATAGGACATTTTTTATGGATTTGAATTTAGTTAATTTAATTCGGAAAGTAGCTATACTATTTGTTTCTATCTCCATTTCAAATTAGATTTTCCTTTTTAATCTGTTTCAAAATAAATAACATATTTTTAAATTTAAAAATAATTTAATTTTAAACTCTTTATTTTATCTATTTTATCATTAATAAAAAAATTTTATAACCACACATAAATATCATGACCTAATAAAATTTTTATCCCTTAAATTTTTAATACCACAAATTTTAAAAATCTTCTATCTTTTTTCTTAAATTCTGTACCTGTCAAACTAGATCATCACTTTTTTCTTTTTGCACTAAAGATCAGAAAGAGACACGTCTTATTCCAAAAACTCCCATGCAACATAACACGTATTCATCTTTAATCCAGCAACACCTCCTAACGTGGGCATTCAAATTCAACTTCCTCAAAACTCTCTCCTCCTCAACCCCACATTGGATTCCCTCTTAATTTCCACCGCACTATATATATACCTTTACTCTCATCCATTCACATAGGGAACAAACAAAAATGATGAATATTTTCGTTATTACTCTTGTATTAACCACACTTCTAACAGCAGGGGTCTTTTCTCCAATCCCAGAAAAGAAAGAAGAAGTTATAGTCAAAGAAGGTCATAGAGTTGTAGTTGTTGAATATGAGCCAAACGATGGAAATACCAAGGTCTCAATTTCCCCACAAGAAACAGACCAAAAAGCAACAGCAGGGGTTGTTTCAGATGTCAAAGATAAAATATCAGATACAGCAGAGGCAGTTAAAGACAAAATCAAAGAAGCTACATCCTTTGGAGAAGGAGGAAAAGAAAATGGTGGGGTTCATAAGCCAACTGCTAGAGAACTGGTTTGTGATGCCTTTGGCAAGTGCAAACATAGGATAGCAAGTGCACTAGGTGGAACCAAAGAATCTATTTCTGGAAAGATGCATGAAATTGAAGAAGATGCAAAAGCGACTGTTGAAAATGTTTACGAGAAAGTGAAAGATACAGTTGTTGGAAAAGCGCATGAGGCTTCAGAAAAGGTAAGTGAAGTGAAAGAAAAAACCAAAGATTCTGTTAAGGAGATGGTGAAAGAAGGTGCTAAAGAGACTGTTGAGAAAGTGAAAGGAAAAGCTAAAGACGTGGCTGACACAACAAAGACACTGAAGGGTGATATGAAGAGAAATGCTTCAGCAGATCTTGATATCATAGAAGAAAAAGCGAAAGCAGCAAAAGATGCAGTGAAAGAAGATGCACATAGGCTTAAAGTGGAAGGCAAAAGGGATTATCAAATAATTCGGAGGTTCTTATCAGCCAAGAATTTTAGATCTTTAATGGGAATGATTCATTTGCTTGGCTTTGCATTATCTTATGGGGTGTGTATTTGGGTGACATTTATCTCGAGTAATATTTTGGCAAGAGCTTTGCCGAAGCAGCAGTTTGCGATGGTACAGAGCAAGATTTACCCGGTTTACTTCAAGACTCTGGCTTATGGCATCACCACAGCGTTTCTCGGCCATTTCATGAGCCAGAGGCATCGATATTATTATGCGAACAGGGCTGAAACAATCCAGGGTTTCCTTTGTTTGGCCACAATATGCATGGCTTTGATCAACTCGTTCGTCTTGGAGCCTCGAGCCTCTAAGGTATGCGGTTATTTCCTCTGTTTTTCCTTCTTAATTATGTGAACTCACCTAGCCGGTTTCGGATCCAGACAAAGAATAGCAAGTTATATGCACCTAATTAATAAAGTATGAAAGATACTCGTTCCGTTCCGTTTCAATCTATGTGATATCTTTAACATTCATTTCATTTGTCTTTCAAAAAAGAAAGATGATAAGTATTTGATATTTAGTATTCCTTCCATTTTAATTCATGTGAACTATTTCCTTTTTCGTCGTTTAAAAAATTGACTTTTTTTCATATTTAAAAATATTTTACTTTTATATATTTTACCTGCAATGATATAATTAGTCGTCGTACAAAATATGTAGCTCATTGAGCCACAAATTCAAAAAATTTCTCTTTTTAAACTCCATATCTTATTTTGTGCCTAGTCAAATAGATTCTCAATTCTTTAAAATTTTATTTTATCTTTAATTGAACGATTTATATCCACACAAATATTAAAATTTTATTTTAAGCTAGTAATTTCAAAAGTATTCCTTGCACTCAACTCACATGTCTAGTCAAAAAAATTGTGGCGCGGGGAAGAAGTACTGTTTAGTGCGCCCGTAGAGTAATATGTCCTCTTTCAGCCGAAGAGCAGAGATTTATATGTGAAAATCTTTAAAAGAAGATCAAAACTATATCCTATATAGGGTAAGTTTTTCCAAGGATCTTGGTAAAATAATGGTAATGATTTTAGCTAATACCTCCTGACCATACACCAAATATGAGATAAATTTTATTCAAAAATTTCTACGCTGGATAATCCACCCGATTCTTTGGACCAAAACGGCCCCCAAGTGTTAAAATGCAAATATAGTACTTCGTTTAGGTTCTTTTGTGATGTGGTATTGCAATTTTGCAGGTGATGAGGGAGAGAATGAAACTGGAGAAAGAGGAAGGAAAAGGAGAAGATATATTTAGCGTAGAACCAAGCACTTCAAGCGTGGACGCACTGAAAGATCCAACAGGAATAAAAATAGGCAAACAAGCAACAAGTAGTCAAGGACCTGCAGAAACACACCGAGAGTTGTCTGAAGAAGCAGCAAGAATGAAACCTCAAGTTGAGAGATTGAGTCAGAAACTAAAGAAGCTGAATTTCGTCTCATCTTTTTTCAATGTACTCACACTAGTGGCTCTTAGTTATCACCTTGTTTACCTAAGCCAATTAGTGCGTGCCAGCAGTTATTAAACACAGCAAACCTCGGACAGAAGCTCTCAGCAACTAGCCAAACTACTAGTGTCCTTTTTAATATGGTGAATTTCTGATTTTTTAATTGCATGTATTAAAAGGATAGTTCTTGTGATATGATTTTTTTTTCCGTCCTTTTTTATGAGTTATTCTTGTACTTCATTAATGTAGAATCTGAATTCGAACCGTCTGTTATGAACATATTATATTATGAATGTTTATTTATTAGTTTCTTAATATCTTTTTGAATTGTTTTGATTCTGTATTATTTTTTGTTGTAACATTTATTTAATTTTAGAAATACCTCTAATCTTTCAATTTAACCGTTGTAACATCATCTGGTTATCTCAATACGCAACTACGCAAAAAAAAAAATTAAATTATTTTTAACAATAAAAGAACTTTATATATAATTCTAGTAAGGATAACCCATGCTATGCATGGCCCAATAACACTATTACCTAAATATTAGAGTCATAATTATTACCTAAATATTAGAGTCATAAAGATGTGCATGTTAGAGTTAGACAGAGTTCATCTTCAAGGATACTAAAGTTATTCTTAAATCACATAAAGTCATTAAAATCACAATTTTATTGGTTTCAACTTTTACTTAAAATTAAAATTTAAGGAGCTTTGATCATATTGTTCGAATTAGCAGGAGTTATAAAATTTATGTTTAATTTATAAACATTGACAATCTTCTTTTGTTGCAATGTCAAGTTATGTAACGCAACTATAATTAGATTCACATTTAATATTACTTCATGTCTAAAATAAATATCGTTTAAATTTTTTATATGCTCACTAAAAATATCGTATAAAACAAAAATTATAAGATTTATTTGATTGTTATGTTTTATATCATAGTCAACTTACTCATTATACTGTGTGGGTAATTATTAGATCGAAATTAGATTTAGAAAAATATAACTAATGTCGTTTTAATTTCCCAAATCAACATTTATTTTGGCCAAATATATTTAGCTAAATAAATTGAAATTTATTTTTTAGGGGAGGGAATATAACCTAATTTAAACTATTTACATGTGAAATCAGTAAAAGAAAAGGACTCTTGTTTTTCGATTTTACCTCAAATTAGACTCTATTTTACTTAGAAAAATAGTTTACTCAAAGAAATATTTTAATGTTATTTTTATAAGATTATAGAGATGCATATAATAAAGTTCGATGATTTTAGCTTCAATTATTGATTATAAAAATTTATGCTACTATTACTTTATAGGAAACAAAAACTCTTAAAATTTGAATGATGGGAAGAAATTTACCTTTAAAAAAAGAACTTTTGAGAGCACATATGCCCAACTAATTATTTGTACAAATGTTAACTATATAATTTAAGTTAATACGAATCAAATTAAAAGAAAAAAAATAATTGTGCAAGATATTTTTTTTAAAAAGCATAACCCTAGCATCAATTATCAATTAACAAAATATGGTAGAAAATATTTTATATTTCATAATAGAATCCCAATTGATCCCAATCACATTGCAACCGAAACTCCTTTTTTCCCTACAACACTCCATTAATTATATCAATCTCTAGATTTTCTATCATCATAAATATATCATTATATATAATTCTGGTCTGAAATAATTCTAGTATATTACAAAATTTAACTAAATTATTTAATTATACAAATAGAATAATAATACAATGTATCTGTGTATATATTTATTTATGCATTTTATTTATAAAATATTCCTAGTATATTTACAGAATAAGCAAAAGATATATAAATTAATTCAATATACTTGAAATATTTATGAAATAATTTTAGTATATTTCAAATTTAATTAGAAAATTTTAATTATACAAAAAGTATAATAATTGTATAATGCATTTGCCTTATAAAAAGGTCGCGTGCAATAAGCTACAAAACTTGACCTTTATGTAGAATTAGGATTGCTCATTTATTATTTAATTATTCAAAATTAATTTTATGAAAGAGAAAGAAAATAAGAAGAGAGGAAAAATGACTGTTTTTCAATGTTATCTCTAATGAAATGACATTGAAACAATCGAAGGGGGCCCTACTTAATCTGTAAGTGGCAGTCTTAAAGTGCTACAGTGCCACGTGGTATGGAAAGTTTAGGTGGACCCCTTAATTCCAAAAAACTTATCAATGTGTACAAACAATAAAGCTGAGAAATATAATATCTTGAAAGCATGTAAACTATGAAATTTCAGAAATATCCTTATGTCAGATAGAGATATTGACTATGAGCTGCCTGTTATCCCATAGATGTTAAAAGAAAAATCTGAGGAGATTCTTGTAATCACGTTTCTTCTAAAGATAAAAATATGCTTTAGGTAAATATAAGTTGATGAAACATTAACGTGATGTATTTGTTATTTAATGCTTTTATTTCTAATTTTCTTATCACTTTGAAGAGTGCACGTAGTTCTACCTTGTGTAGGAATTGTGTTACAAAACATAGTATAATGCAACAAGGGCAATTCTGGAATAGTATGTAAATTTTACCATTCGAATTAGTTTTGTTACAGAAAAATCAAAGTAAGGGAGGCAAATGTTATATCCAAACCACAAGAGGGGGTTGTGTGATAGAGACAAACTTGGAGGCAGGTCTTTAAAATTATCTTAATTAGTTATAGTAAAAAGGAAATTAACATGCATATAGAGATGGAACAAGAATTTAAGTATATGGATTCAGGATTTTAATCGTTTTAATTTACTGAGTTTTAAAGTAATAATTTACATATAATCAATGAATTCTTTTAGTCAAACATAAGGTTCAAATCAAAGCTACCGTTGAATTCACTTTCGGCACTCTAGCTCAGTAGGACCTGCATGCGGATACCATTTTAGCTTTTAATTCATATAAGTCACAACAAATATAGCAACAATCAATAAAACCATTAAATGACCAGCAAAACTTATAATGACCCATTCAATGACCAGCAAAACTTATAAATGACCAGCAAATATAGCAACAAGAAAATAACGACAAAAGAATTTAACGATCAGCAAAACTTATATAGATCTGCTAAGTAATTGCTTAGGTGTGGCAAATCAAAGGCCATTCGATGGTGAGCTGGTGCACGGTTTGACTCTCACTTTTGCCATTCCTTTTGGTATAAAGAATTAATTTAAATCAAATATCTTACAATAATCAATTTCTTTTAGCATTAACAGCTTTAAAAATATTTTATTGTTTTAACAGAAAAATTTAAGCATTTTTTCCAGATATATGAACTACTCCATTTATTTTTAATTTCTAACACTTTCGTTCAAACGTTTAACTGCTTATTTATAAAAACAGTTACAGCACTTAAAAAGTATATTGCAGCATTTTGTACTTAAATATTTGTCATTTAAGTTGAAATGTCTAACGGATACGACTCCCCTCCAAGAGTAAAATAGGTAACTATGCTCTCTCCTCTCTCTACAACGCTGCTCCACTGAATACTACCATGGATTATACACACCCAACCCTCCATAAAATGACCCACCTAATATTAGTACCTTGCACATTGATGAAACTTCCACAAGTTCAGGGACAAATTCCTTTTTACACACCCTACTTTCATCGACACCTGTCCCACACAGACTCCAACAGTCTCATTTCATTACATAAGTGCTGATCTCGATCTTAATTAGTGATGAATGTGAAAATCTTACAGACCATGACAGCTTCGTCCCTCTATCATCCTGAGATAAGGCACGACTGTACTCCCCTTAGAAGTACTCAGTAATTGTCAAAGTTTTTGGTCTTAAAGTATACACTACTAGAAATTCGCTAAAAACCGGTTAAGTGATATCGACCAACATTGATCGGTCAGAAAAAATGACCAATGTTGGTCGGAAACAACAAAAATAATATTTTATATATTTTTTTAAATTATATACCGACCAAAGTTGATCGGTAAATTGGTCAACAAGTTGACCGAAATGGTCAGACTTGCTTAGTCAAAGCAACTTTTTGATTACCGACGAACTTTGGTCGGTAATGTGGACCCAAATTTTTAAATTTTAATAATTATATTATTATTTAAAATATTTTATAAAATTTAAAGAATTTATATTTAAAATTACCGACCAAAGTTGGTCGGTTAATGCAGGGGAAGCATTTACCGACCAACTTTGGTCGGTATTTTTTATTTCCTGGAATATAACCGACCAAAGTTGGTCGGTTATTAGGTCAACATTGGTCAAACTTTTGAATCACTTTTATATTTACTATCTAAATAATATAAATATAATCCGTTAACACTTTATTTTGTAATACAAATGATGAATACACTAACATATGCTATAACAAGCTATATATAGTTAAAGTATTACAATGAAGAGTGTGTGTGTGTGTGCGTATATATATATATATATATATATATATATATATATATATATATATATATATATATATATATATATAGGTGTAGCAGCATATATATAAGAACACGAAGCGCTAGGACCATAGGGTTGGGTTCTTTTGGGGATAGACTTGTGAAGAAGTAATAATCTAATTAGTATATATAATTGATCATCATCAAATATATCTATTTGTAAATTGATTCATCAACTTATAACTTACTTAGATGCATCGACGAATATAAAAAACAAAACGTTTGACCTATATCGATTAATAGTATAAACAAAACGTCTCGACCTATATCGATTAATCTATATCATGCATTATTAGTGATGAATGAATGAAAAATAGAAGAATTAATACTAAATATCTTTGACATGTATATATATATATATATATGGATCACAAATTAAAGAAACGAAAGAAGTTATTAGCATTAAGTAAACGAGTTAATATGTCAAATATGGTCAAACTTTTAATTTGAATCACATTAATATTTACTAATACAAATAATGAATACACTAACATATACTATAACAAGCTATATATGTAGTTAAAGTATTATAATGAAGTGTGTGTGTGTGTGTGTGTGTGTGTGTGTGTGTGTATATATATATATATATATATATATATATACACACACACACACACACACACACACACACACACACACACACACACACACATAGTACATATACTTGTGATGACCCAAAAGGTCATCTTATGTGTTAGAACTCGATTCTGCGCTCTTAAGCCTTAAAAGTCTCATTTTCACCCTCCTCGATTTGCATGTGTAGTCCGGGCGTATTTTCAGAAAACTTTTATGATGAAAATTGATGAAAATAAGAATTTTTGCCTTAAAAGTTAACTTTAGTTGACTTCGGCCAATACTTTTGGTAAGCGGGCCCGGATCCGTATTTTGAAGGTCTCGTGGGTCCGTATCGAATTATGTGACCTGGGCGTATGCCCGAAATCGAATTCGGAGGTCCCTAACTCGAGTTATGAATTTTTGATAAAAATTAAAAGTCTGAAAATTAATTATTTTTAAGAATTGGTTGATATTTGGCCTTGTTGATACCGGATCCATATTTTGGTTTCGGACCCCGGTATAGGTCGAATATAATATTTATGACTTATCTGTGAAATTTGGTGAGAAACGGAGTTGATTTGACGTGATTCGGACGTCTAGTTGAGAAGATAGAAATTTTAAAAGTGTTCTTGAGAATTTCATTTGATTTGGTGCTAAATTCGTAGTTCTAGGTGTTATTTTGGCGATTTGATTGCTCGAACAAGTCTGTATGATATGTTTAGACTTTTGTGAAAGTTTCGTTTGGAGCCCCGAGGGCTCGGGTGAGTTTCGGATAGGCTACAGGATGTTTTGGACTTAGAAAATTTGGTATTTTTGTTGTATCTGGTGTCTGCTATGTTGTGCTTCGCGATCGCGTAGTCACTCTCGCGATCGCGAAGGTGAAACTGGACTGGAGAAGATTTTACTCTATGCGAACACGAGGCCATGGTCGTGAACGCGGAGCATTGGGTGGAGTTGCTCTACGCGAACGCGACCCGTCAAACGCGAACGCGTAGCTTTAGCTAGGCTGGGCAGGGGACCTGAGAACTCTATGCGAACGCAAGCCTTGTCTCGCGAAGGCAAGGCGGGATAAGCCTTCGCGAACGCGTAAAGCCTCTCGTGATCGCGTAAGTCCTTAGGAGGCTGTTCTTCACGAACGCGACAGTGTTCACGCGATCGCGATGAACACTGTCGCCCAGCACTTAACAGAATCCAAAAACGGGACTTAAGCCATAAAATCATTTTCTCAAAAACCAAACGGGCTAGAGGCGATTTTCAAGAGATATTTTCTTCCCCAAAGTATTGATAAGTGATTCTAAACTATTTTCTTTCAATTACCCATTACATTTCATGAATTTTCAACCTAAAATCTAGAGCTTTCATGGTAGAATTTGGGGTTTGAGTAGAAACTAGGGATTTCAAAAATTTGGGGATTTAGACCTCAATTTGAGGTAGGATTCCAAAACCAATTATATATCCGGGCTCGGGAGTGAATGGGTAAATGAATTTTTGTCTGAACCTCGGGTTTTGACCAAGCAGGCCCGGGGTCAATTTTCGACCTTTTGGAGGAAAATTTGAGAAATTTAATTTATGCAATGTAATTGATTCCTTTAGAAATATTTGATATTGTTGAGTCATTTTTGAATAGATACGAGTGGTTTGGAGGTGAATTCTAGAGGAAAAGCTATGATTGAGAATTAAGTGACTTTCGGAGCAAGGTAAGTGTTGTGTCTAACCCTAACTTGAGGGAATTAGGAACCTTAGACTATTTGCTATGTGAAATTCATGTGAGCGGCGTATATGTGAGGTGACGAATACTTATGTGCCGCTAATTTATCTGTTTTTTCCTGTTTCTTCCGTTTTTCTTATATTGTCTCTTTCCTATGCCTAATTACTACGTGTTATTACTAGTGTTGTTAAATTGATTGTTCTTATCATGTTTACGCATTTTCTTGTGGTAATCGAGTATTTATTACAAAGTTGAGATTGATATTATGGACCAAATGTTGAAGTAAGTCTTGTACTTGTTATTCTATCTCCCTGTTGTTGTTTATGCATTGTATTATGGTAAGGGAGAGTGTTAATGCACGAAGGGTGATGACATGCCATATTGTGAGTATTAATGCACGAAGGGTGATGTCATGCCATATTGTGAGTGTTAATGCACGAAGGGTGATGTCGTGCCATATTATGAGTGTTAATGCACGAAGGGTGATGTCGTGCCATGATATGAGAGTTAATGCACGAAGGGTGATGCCGTGCCGTTTCTATTAATTTATGGTGTGATTGAGAGTAAAAGCACGAAGGGTGATGTCGTGCATTTTTCCTTTACTGTATTCGTGTTCCTGTTGATTCATAATATATTGGTTGTTCCAGTTATCATTCTGCTGTAGTTCTTTATCTCGTATTTCCCCCAGCATGTTTTTCCCTCCCGATATCTCCTGTATAATTCCTCATTACTGTTATTTGTATATATATTGTTAAACTGTACAGGTTGATTTGTAGGTGCTTTGCCTTAACCTTGTCACTACTTCGTCGGGGTTAGGCTCGACACTTACCGGTACATAGGGTCGGTTGTACTGATACTGCACTCTGCACTTTCTGTGTAGATTTTGGTACCGGCTCGGGTTGATCGAGACTTTAGTTGTTGAAGTCCCCATTTATCCTTCTATTTTACTGTTTCTTTCATTCAAATAGTTGTATTTCTCTCAGACTATTTCTTGTAGTGAATTCTAGAATGCTCGTGAATTGTGACTCCAGATCCGGGTGGTAGTAATTAATGCAGTTTCATTATATTATTCCGCACTCACTATAATTCATCTTAGCTAATTGCTATTATTTACTGAATGGAATAAGAATTGGTTTAAATGATTCTCTAACGTTGGCTTGCCTAGCAAGTGAAATGTTAGGCACCATCATGGTCCCGACGGTGGGAATTCCTGGTCGTGACAAGTTGGTATCAGAGTACTATATTGCCTAGGTCTCACGACTCACGAGCAAGCTTAGTAGAGTCTGGAGCATCGGTACGGAGACGTCTGTGCTTATCTTCCAGAGGCTATGAAGTTTAGGAACAAATTTCACATCTATTCTCCTCTGTCGTGCGATGTTGTTTTCTCAATACTGATTGAACTCTTCTACTCTTGTTCTCTCACAGATGGCGAGAACACGTACCGCTTCCTCAGCTGAGCAGCAGCCAGAGCCTCCGGTGGCAGCTCATACGCGGGGCAGAGGTCGAGGCCGAGGCCGTGCCAGAGGCCGAGGCAGGGGCAAGGCTTAGCCTAGAGCCTGAGCAGCAGCCCTAGCAGTGGAGCCTCAGATAGATCTTGACAAGGAAGTTCCAGCTCAGACTGTTCCTGCCGGACCAGCTCAGGTTCCGGAGGGGTTCATTGCCACCCTAGTACTTCATGACGCTTTGGTCCGTTTGGTAGGCCTTATGGAGAGTGTGGCCCAGACTGGCGCATTTCTTATGGCACCAGTCGTCTCCCAAGCTGGGGGAGGAGCCCGGACTTCCACTACTCCCGCTCTAGAACATATAGCTCCCCAGTATCAGTCTCCAGCAGCTCAACCAGTCGGAGTAGTTCAGCTAGTTGTTGCGGCACAGGCCGGAGATGGCCCAGCTATGTCTTCTGAGGCTTTGTGGAGATTGGACAGGTTTACCAAGCTCTTCCCAGTTCACTTTAGTGATGCTCCTTCATAGGATCCCCAGGAGTATCTCGACAGCTTTCACGAGATTCTACGGACCATGGGTATAGTGGAGACCAATGGGGTCGATTTTGCTGCATTTCAGATGACTGGTTCTGCCAAGAAATAGTGGAGAGATTATTTGTTGACCAAACCAGCTGGGTCGCCTGCTCTTACTTAGGACCAGTTCTCTCAGCTCTTCATTGAGAAGTTTCTACCTATCACATTGAGAGAGGAGCGTCGTCGTCAGTTTTAGCGTCTCCAGTAGGGTAGTATGACCGTTACTCAGTATGAGACCCGTTTCGTGGATTTGGCCCGTCATGCTATCCTTCTTCTTCCCACCGAGAGAAGGAGAGGGTGAGGAGGTTTATTTATGGACTTGCTCAGCCTATCAGATTGCAGATAACTAAGGAGACTGGGAGTGAAATTTATTTTCAGGCGGCTGCTAATGTCGCCAGACGAGTCGAGTTGGTTCTTGCTCAGGGAGATCAGGGATCTGACAAGAGACCTCGTTATTCCGGTGAGTTCAGCGGTGTATCATCTAGAGGCAGGGGTACTTTTGGTAGAGTCCATACTCCCAGGCCGTTTCATTCAGCACTCTAGGCATCCCACGGTGCCTCAGGTGGTCGTGGTCCTCATATACCTTATTTCGAGCAGCTAGCTTACAGTGCACCACCAGCTCCTATTAGTGAACCTCCACTCCAGAGTTATCAGGGTGGTTACTCAGGTCGACAAGGTCAGTTTCAGGGTCAGCAGTCACAGCAACCGAGGTTATGTTATACTTGTGGTGATTCAAGGCACATTGCTAGATTTTTCCCTCGGGCAACGGGCAGCTCGCAGTATCAAAGTTCTCGTGCCATGGTTCCAGCACCAGTTGTTGCACCACCTGCTAGCCAGAGGTAGGGGTCAGGTAGCTAGAGGTAGAGGCCAGACTATTAGAGGTGGAGGTCAGGCTGTTAGAGGTGGAGACCAGCCAATTAGAGGCCGTCCCAGGGATGTAGTTCAAGGTGGTGGGGCCCAGCCCTGGTGTTATGCTTTCCCAGTCAGGCCTGAGGCTGAGTCATCTGACGCTATTATCACAGGTATTGTTTCAGTTTGCAGTAGAGATGCTTCAGTTCTATTTAATCCGGGATCTACTTACTTCTATGTGTCATCCTATTTTGCTTCATATTTGGTTATGCCCTGTGATTCTTTGAGTGCTCTTGTGTATGTGTCCACACTAGTGGGAGATTCTATTATTGTAGATCGTGTTTATCGTTCGTCTGTGGTCACCATTGGGAGTCTTGAGACTCGTGTAGATCTTCTACTCCTCGATATGGTTGATTTTGATATCATACTGGGTATGGATTAGTTGTCACCTTATCATGCTATATTAGATTGTCACGCCAAGACGGTGACCTTAGCCTTACAGGGATTGCCTCGATTAGAGTGGAAAGAGACTCTTAGCCATTCTACCAGTAGGGTTATCTCTTATGTGAAGGCTCAGCATATGATCGAGAAGGGGTGTCTAACTTATTTGGCTTATGTCCGCGATTCTAGTGCGGAGGTTCCTTCCATGGATTTAGTGCCATTTGTTTGTGAGTTTCCAGAGGTGTTTCCTGCATACCTGCCGGGGATGCCACCCGACAGGGATATTGATTTCTGCATTGATTTGGCTCCGGGCACTCAGCCCATTTCCATTCCGTCATACCGCATGGCCCCGCCAGAGTTGAAAGAATTAAAGGAACAGTTGCAAGATTTGCTTGATAAGGGCTTCATTAGACCTAGTGTCTCGCCCTGGGGTGCACCGGTGTTGTTTGTGAAGAAGAAAGATGGATCGATGAGGATGTGTATAGATTATCGGCAGTTGAACAAAGTCACCATCAAGAACAAGTATCCATTGCCGAGGATTGATAATTTATTTGATCAGCTTCAGGGTGCCAAGGTGTTTTCGAAGATTGATTTGAGATCTGGCTACCATCAGTTAAGGATTAGGGCATCCGATGTCCCTAAGACAGCTTTTCAGACTCGGTATGGGAAATATGAGTTTCTAGTTATGTCATTTGGCTGACAAATACCCCAGCAGCATTCATGGATTTGATGAACCGGGTGTTCAAGCCCTACTTGGATTCCTTTGTGACTGTGTTTATTGATGATATCTTGGTCTACTCCCACAGCTGAGAGGAGCAGGACCTTCTGATCGTTCTTCAGACTCTGAGAGACAGCCAGTTATATGCTAAGTTCTCAAAATGCAAGTGTTGGTTGAATTCAATTGCTTTCTTGGGTCACGTTGTATCAGCAGAGGGTATTCAGGTGGATCCTAGGAAGACTGAGGCAGTTCAGAACTGGCCTAGACCCACATCAGCTACAGAGATCCATAGTTTCCTAGGTTTGGCCGGCTACTACCGTCGATTTGTGGAGGGGTTTTCATCCATAGCAGCCCCATTGACCAGGTTGACCCAGAAGGGTGCCCCGTTCAGGTGGTCAGACGAGTGTGAGGCGAGCTTCCAGAAGCTCAAGACAGCTTTGACTACGGCACCGGTATTGGTGTTACTCACAGGTTCAGGATCTTATACAGTATATTGTGACGCATCTCATATTGGTCTGGGTGCGATATTAATGCAGGGTGGCAAGGTTATTGCATATGCTTCACGGCAGCTGAAGGTTCACGAGAATAATTACCCTATTCATGATCTAGAGCTGGCAGCCATTGTTCACGCGCTGAAGATTTGGAGGCACTACTTTTACGGTGTGCCATGTGAGGTATTCACAGATCATCGGAGCTTGCAGTATTTGTTCAAGAAAAAGGAGCTCAATTTGAGGCAGAGGAAGTGGTTAGAGCTATTGAAAGACTATGATATCACTATATTGTATCATCCCGAGAAGGCCAATGTGATGGCCGATACTTTGAGTAGAAAGTCAGCTAGTATGGGTAGCCTTGCTTATATTCCTGTTGGTGAGAGACCGCTTGCATTGGATGTTCAGGCCCTGGCCAACCAGTTCGTGAGGTTGGATGTTTCTAAGCCCAACCGTGTTCTAGCTTATACAGTTGCTCAGTCTTCTTTGTTTGAGCGCATAAGAGATCGGCAGGATGGCGATCCTCATTTACTTGTCCTTAGAGACATAGTGTGGCACGGTGGTGCCAAGCAGGTTACTGTTGGAGATGACGGAGTTTTAAGGATGCAGGGTCGTATTTGTGTGCCTAATGTGGATGAACTTCGTGAGTTGATTCTTGAGGAGGCCCACAGTTCCCGGTATTTTATTCATCCGGGTGCCGCCAAGATGTATCAGGACTTGCGGCAGCATTATTGGTGGAGGATGATGAAGAAAGACATAGTTGCATATGTAATTCGGTGTCTAAATTGCCAGCAAGTAAAGTACGAGCATCAGAGACCTGGTGGTTTGCTTCAGAAGATAGAGATTCCTAAGTGGAAGTGGGAGCGTATCACTATGGATTTTGTTGTTGGACTCCCACGGACTCAGAGGAAGTTCGATGCAGTTTGGGTCATTGTGGATAGGCTGACTAAGTCAGCGCACTTCATTCCTGTGGCAGTTACCTATTCTTCGGAGCGGTTAGTAGAGATTTACATTCGTGAGATCGTCCGTCTTCACGGTGTGCCCGTGTCAATCATTTCTGATCGAGGTACGCAGTTCACCTCACACTTCTGGAGGGCAGTACAGCGTGAGTTGGGTACGCGGGTTGAGTTGAGCATAGCATTCCATCCTCAAACGGATGGGCAGTACGAGCGCACTATTCAGATCTTGGAGGATATGCTCCGCGCATGTGTTATAGACTTCGGAGGATCGTGGGATCAGTTCTTATCCCTTGCAGAGTTCGCCTACAACAACAACTACCAGTCGAGCATTCAGATGGCTCCCTATGAGGCATTATATAGTAAGCGGTGCCGATCGCCAGTTGGGTGGTTCGAGCTGGGAGAGGCTCGGTTGTTGGGCACAGACTTAGTACAGGATGCCTTGGATAAGGTCAAGATGATTCAGGATCGACTTCGCACAGCTCAGTCCAGGCAGAAGAGTTATGCCGACCGTAGAGTTTGTGATGTTGCATTCATGGTCGGGGAGAGAGTTTTGCTTCGGGTATCACCCATGAAGGGTGTAATGAGGTTCGGAAAGAAGGGCAAGTTGAGTCCTAGGTATATCGGACCTTTTGAGATTCTGGAGAGAGTGGGAGAGGTGGCTTATAGGCTTGCGTTGCCACCTAGTTTAGCAGCTGTTCATCCAGTATTCCACGTGTCCATGCTTCGAAAGTATCACGGCGATCCATCCCATATGTTAGATTTCAGCTCTGTCCAGTTGGACAAGGATTTGACTTACGAGAAGGAGCCGGTGGCTATTCTAGCCCGGCAAGTTCGCCAGTTGAGATCAAAGAGTTACCTTTTAGTTTGAGTGCAGTGGAGAGGTCAGCCTATTGAGGCAGCTATTTGGGAGTTCGAGTCCGATATGGGTAGTAGATATCCCTGCCTTTTCACCAGCTCAGGTACTTTTTATGTCCGTTCGAGGACGAACGGTTGTTTTAGAGATGGAGAATGTGATGACCCAAAAGGTCATCTTATGTTTTAGAACTCGTTTCTGCACTCTTAAGCCTTAAAAGTCTCATTTTCACCCTCCTCGATTTGTGTGTGCAGTCCGGGCCTATTTTCGGAAAACTTTTATGTTGAAAATTCATGAAAATAAGAATTTTTGCCTTAAAGGTTGATTTTAGTTGACTTCGGTCAAAAGTTTTGGTGAACAGGCCCGGATCCGTGTTTTTACAGTCCCGGTGGATCCGTATCGAATTATAAGACCTGGCCGTATGCCCGGAATCGAATTCGGAGGTCCCTAGCTCGAGTTATGAATTTTTGATAAAACTTAAAAGTCTGAAAATTAATTATTTTTAAAAATTGGTTGATGTTTGGCCTTATTGCTACCGGGTCCGTATTTTGATTTCGGAGACCGGTATAGGTCTAATATAATATTTATATTATAAGAACACGAAGCGCTAGGACTACAGGGTCGGGTTCTTTTACGGATAGACTTGTGAAGAAGCAATAATCTAATTAGTATATATAATTTATCATTAAATATATCTATTTGTAAATTGATTCATCGACTTATAACTTACTTAGATGCATCGAAGAATATTAAAAACAAAATATTTTGACCTATATCGATTAATATATAAAATAAAAAAAACGTCTCGACCTATATCGATTAATCTATGTCATGCATTATTAGTGATGAACGAATGAAAAATAGAAAAATTAATACTAAATATCTTTGACATGTATATATATATATATATGGATCACAAATAAAAGAAACGAAAGAAGTTATTAGCATTAAGTAAATGAGTTAATAGGTCAAATTCACGACTAAACATATTTAAAATAGAATAATATTGGTTTATCAATTATTAAATTTTTCGTACGTAGTAATGTATGCGATTGATCATCAATTACAATATAGTGTATGTGTGTGTATGAAATTACTCATATACCTAATTATAACTTAGAAAATTTACTTAGATAGATGCTATTATAATTTATTAAAAGTAACTAGTTAATATAATTATTTATAAAGATTATGCTTATAGTTTATAATTATTTATAATAATTATATCTTTAAATTAAAAAAAATGCTTACAGTTTATAATAATTTTTTTTATAGTTTATAATAATTTTTTTATAGTTTATAATATTTTAAAAAATAAAAACACAAAAAAAAGTTTAGTTTTTTTTTTAAAATAACCGACCAAAGTTGGTCAGTTTTTGGTCAAACGGTCAACACTTAATGTATCGACCAAAATTACCGACCAACTTTGGTCGGTAATTCTGAAAATAGATCTGAAATCTATGGGATTCCCCCCATTTTTTCTTACCTACGTTCTCCAAATTTTCTTAACTCCTCACTCAATACCTTCCCCTCTCCTTCTCTATTTCCCTCACACAAATCCCCCGCGTCGCCACCGCCCAGCTGCCATCGTCGCAGCTGCCGCTGCCGCTTCTAGCCACTGCCCACCTTCCGCCTCTCCTTCTCCACTTCCTAAAAATTCTAGGCTTGAATTACAACTTATTTCTTTTGTGTATAAATTTAATATTTTGTTAATTAGTTATGAATTAGTTAATTAGTGTTTTAATTGATTATTTAACTTTGCATTTTATTGAAATCTAGGGTTTAGGTCTTGTTTTAATTGAATTGATTACATATGGTATAAATTGAATGTTTAAGTTTGTATTGTTTTGAATAGTTTAGTTAGGATTGAATTATTAACTTTGAATTGAATTTAGTTTTTAGGATTTGTTCTTGTGAATCGAACTTTTAGGGTATGGGTTGAACTTTTAGTTTATGTTTAAACTCTTAGGATATGAATTGAATTGAGTTTTTAGGATTTGTTCTTGTGAGTTGAACTTTTAGGGTATGGGTTGAACTTTTAGGATATGAATTGAACTTTTAGGATATGAATTAAACTTGTAGGATATAAATTGAACCTTTTGGATATGAATTGAACTTTTAGGATATAAATTGAACCTTTTGGATATGAATTCAACTTTTAGGATATAAATTGAACTTTTAGCTTATGTTTAAACTCGTAGGATATGAATTGAACTTTTAGTTTATGTTTAAACTCGTAGGATATGAATTGAACTTATAGTTTATAATTAATTATATTTACTATAATTTAATTTTTCATGTAATTAGGAAAAAATAATTATCTTGAATTAACTAAAAAAGATTTAATTAATTTATAATTGTAGAATAAATCAATTTGTTCTTGTTTTATTTGTATAGATGGAACATCATACTTGGATGTACAATAGGAACAATCCTAATCGGCGGGGATTGCGGGAGGATTTTGTAGAAGGGGTTGATGACTTTATTGGACATGCAATGTCACTTCCACCATACCAAAGTGAAGGAGTAATTAGGTGCCCTTGTGTCAGGTGCGATTGTATGAAGTTTAAAAAATCGGAGGAAGTTAAGCTTCATCTTTATAGGAAGGGGTTTATAGAGAATTACTTTATGTGGACTAATCATGGAGAGATCGATGGTAGCCGTGGGATATTTCATAACATGGTTGTTGGTGAAAGTAGTAGGTCGGTGGAGAATACAAATCTTGATTCTAGAATTCAGGATATGGTTGCGGATGCTTTTGGGATGCACTTCGGGGGTGAGCCCAATGAAAATGTTGAACAAACTCCTAATGATGATGCAAAATATTTTTATGAACAGTTAGAGGAAGCTAGTCGTCCACTACGTGAAGGAAGTTCGCACTCTGAGTTGTCTGTTGCAGTTAGATTACTAAGTATCAAATATGATTGGAATATTTCTCAAGTAGCCATGGACTCTTTCATTGACCTTATGAGTGAACTAGTTGACCCTAATATCAACTTACCTGGTGATTTCTATAAGCAAAGAGATTGGTTTCTAAGTTAGGACTTTCATCAATGAGAATTAATTGTTGTGAAGATGGTTGCATGTTATATTATAAAGATGATGCAACTTTAGATAGTTGTAAATTTTGCGAAAAGCCTCGTTTCAAGAGGCTTTCCAGCGGGAATATGGTCATTGTCAAGGCGATGCATTATTTACCTCTTATACCTAGGTTAAAGAGGTTATATGCGTCGATGCGTTCTACTCCTCATATAAGATGGCACTTTGAAAATAGAAGACCACCTGGTGTTATGTGTCATCCTTCGGATGGAGAGGCTTGGAAGCACTTTGATAGGACATATCCAGATTATGCTAGTGAACCAAGGAACATTCGGTTAGGTTTGTGTGCGGATGGCTTCACGCCTTTTTATATATCTACGACACCATATTCATGCTGGCATGTCTTTCTTATACCTTATAATCTATCACATGAGTTGTGTATGACTAGTCCATATATATTTTTAAATTGTATTATCCCCGATCCACGTAATCCAAAAAGTTTGATTGATGTATATTTGCAACCTTTGATTGATGAGCTAAAACAATTGTGGTATGATGGTGTTGAAACATATGACATATCGACCAAGCAGAATTTCAAATTGCATGCTAATTTAATATGGACTATTAATGATTTTCCTGCGTATGGAATGTTGTCTGGGTGGATGACTGCTGGGAAGCTAGCTTGTCCTTACTGCATGGAAAATGGTAAAGCGTTCACTTTGAAACATGGCCGAAAGCAATCATGGTTTGATTGTCACCGTCAGTTCTTGCCTAATGATCATGAGTTTAGAAGGATGAAAAATGCATTCAAAAAGAGTCCAAAACTTTCAGGTGAGGAAATTTGGGAGAAGGTCCAGAACTTCAGTAAAGTTACTGAGGCTCCCCCTTATAGATTCTCCGGATATGGTATTACTCATAATTGGACGAAACAGAGTACATTTTGGGAGTTGTTTTATTAGAAAGATAATCTTCTCCAACAGAACCTTGATGTCATGCATATTGAAAAGAATTATTTTGAGAATTTGTTCAACACAGTGATGGATGTTAAAGGTAAGACAAAAGATAACCCGAAGGCTAGAATGGACTTATAAGAATATTGCAGGCGACCTGAATTATACTTGCATACACCAAACAATGGTAAAGTGTTCAAGCCCAAAGCAAGTTACACATTCACTTTGGAGGAAAGAAGACAAATTTGTGATTGGGTTACGAAATTGAAGATGCCTGAGGGTTATGCGTCAAATCTAGGAAAAAAAGTAGATATGGAGGTAGGGAAGTTGAGCCATTTGAAAAGTCATGACTGTCATGTTTTCATGGAGACCTTAGTGCCTATTGCATTTTGTGGTTTGCCTGAAAGAATCTGGAAACCCATCACAGAGATTAGTTTATTTTTCAAAGACTTGTGTTCTACCACATTAAGGGAGGAAAACCTACTTCGGATGGATCAGAATATTCGTGTAACTTCTAGTAAGATGGAAAAATTATTTCCATGTGGTTTCTTTGATGTGATGGAACACCTTCCAATCCACCTTGTACACGAGGCACGACTTGGAGGGCATGTTCAATGCAGATGGATGTATCCCTTTGAGAGGTAATATTATAAGTTTGATGTAATATTCTATTTTATTTGAATATTCTTGGCTAACATGACATTATGTAGGACAATTGGCAAATGCAAATAATTTGTTAAGCAGAGGAATAGGATTGAAGGATCTATATGCGAAGCATATCTTGCAAAGGAAATTGCATATTTTTGTTCTTATTATTTTGAGAGTAACGTGCCATGTACTAGGAATAGGCCCAACAGGCACACTGTCAAATGTGTGAATGATCCATTATATCCACCAATGTCCATATTCAATCAACCAAGCCGATGTTCTAAGGATGTTAGAAAGAGAAGTTTGAGTGATATGGAGTACAAGTTAGCTACACTTCATGTGTTGCTAAATTATCCCAAAGTTGTACCATTTCTCAAGTAAGTATTGATTTATTAGTTATTAAAATATAAAATTTACTGTTATTACATATTGATGCAACTACTAAAAATATTTGATGTGTCACAGTCACTTCGTGGGTCAATTTGGCCATGATGATGTATATACGAGATTTTATACGTGGTTCAAACAGTTTGTAGGTTTATCCGGATAATATTCTTAATAATCTCTCGCTATATATATATATATATATATATATATATACAGTTTGTAAGTGTATATATATATATACATATGTAGTGAATGTATAAAAATTGATTCATAAGTTGTGCTAACTTATGAATTTTTTTAACTCTATGTAGGTAAATAATCCAAATAATGGTGTAAATCAATTTTTGAAAGATATATCTTGGGGACCTGGGCTTCAGGTCACAACAATGTCTAAGTACGTAGTGAATGGTTATAAGTTTCATACAGAGGATTGCTCTAAAAATAAAAATAGCAACAACAGCGGGGTGTGGGTTCAAGGTGGTGATGGCAACCAAGTTGGAGATATTGATTATTATGGTGTGGTCAAAGAAATATTACAACTAGAATATACAGGTTGGCCATATAAGAAATTGATACTCTTTAGATGCAAGTGGTTTGACCCAAATCCAACAAGAGGTACAAGAGTACACCACCAATACAACATAATTGAGGTTAATCATACGAGGGAATATGATCGCTATGATCCTTTCATAATTGCACATAAAGTTAGGCAAGTGTATTATGCTCCTTATCCATTGTGGCGGAATAAGTCCGGTTGGTGGGTTGTAACAAAAACTAAGCATGTAGGTAGGGTGGAAGTCGAGAATGTGTTAGATGTTGCATATCAAAACGATATCTCCAGTGTTCACCAAATAGTGGACGATCAGTTAGAAAATGATTTGGAACATCCTGAATGCATATTGGAAGAAGTTGATACAAATGAAGTAACAATTATAGAAAATGAGGACGAAGAACAACTCATGAATCTCAAACAAGTGAGGACGAAGAATTCTCGGACGAGGAACAATACGTCGATGAGGATTAAAAAGTTTATTTTTAAAGCACTCTCATTTTATAGCTAGTTTCTTATATGTTTCAATCTAAATATGTATTATATTATGCAGATGGCAGCCAAGGGTCAAGGTAACAATGACCCTACTAGTTCTCGGGGTCGAGAAAAGGCTAGGAAAGGAAAGAGGAGGGTAGATAATAATACTCCCTCTTTTCCACCCTCTTCAGATGTGCCTATGTCTTATCCACCACCACATGTCTATACTGAGCTGCCACAGCATCACGAGCCTTATGCCTTCATCCAGACAATAGGTCTTCTATCACAGGGCCATAGGACTATACGTCCGACATACAGTCCAGCTGCCTCACAGCCACGTGGATCGCAGCCATCTGTATCACATCCACGTGGATCACATCCCTACATATCACAGCCACATGGATCGCATCCATCCATGTCCCAGCTACTCGGGTCACAGCCATCAGTATCACAGCCACTTGCGTCGCATCCAACTATGTCGCAGTCATAGGGATCACAACCATCTTCATCATCGACTCCATCTATTTTCGGCCTTCGCCTGTGAGGCAGTAGCTCTGAGCCCCCTACACCGTCTACATATGCCTCTGATACACATGCTGAGGATGATGATGAAGAGGTAGTGCATTATGATTGATATGGCAGGATCATCATAGTTCTTCAGACTCTACTAAGCTTGTTCGTGACTCGTGAGACCTATGTAACCTAGTGCTTTGATACCAACTGTCACGACCCAAAATTCCCACCTTCGGACCGTGATGGCGCCTAACATTTCACTTGCTAGGCAAGCCAACGTTAAAATAATATTAGCCATTTTTAAACAATTTTTAAATTTATTAATAATAAAGAAACAAATGCGGAAGTAAGGTCTGAAATATAGTGAATAATCCATAAAACAAACGGCGTCTAAATACCATCCCAGAATTGGTGTCACAAGTGCACGAGCTTCTAGAATAATAAAAATAAAGGTCTGAATAAAATAAAATTGTCTGGAAATAAACACACAGCTAAGATACAGTAGACGGGGACTTCAGAACTGCGAACGCCGTGCAGTTATACCTCAAGTCTCCTCTGAGTAGCTGAAATCCGAGCAAGTCTATAGTACGCCGCTGGGACCAACTCCGAAATCTGCACAAGAAGTGCAGAGTGTAGTATCAGTACAACCGACCCCATGTACTGGTAAGTGCTGAGCCTAACCTCGACGAAGTAGTGACGAGGCTAAGGCGGTTCACTTACATTAACCTGTACGCAATATTAGTAACAACATCAATAATAGAAATAAATCAGGTAACTCATTTATAATGGTTGAAGCCAACTCATCAGTTATAACCAATTATCATTTCCATAAATTCTGTTGCAGCGTGCAACCCTCTCTCACAATATATTCACATTTAATTCTGTTACAGCGTGTAACCCGCTCTCCCAATATTTTCCTTTTAATCAAGTATGTCATATATTTATTTCAATCAAGTATATATATACACTTTTAAATAAGTCTGTTGCGGCGTGCAATCCGATCCCCCAATATTGACTTCTCTATAAGTCTATTGCGGCGTGCAACCCGATCCTCCAATATTAACTATTTAACAAGTCTGTTGCGGCGTGCAACCCGATCCTCCAATATTAACTTTTAAACAAGTCTATTGCGGCGTGCAACCCGATCCTTCAATATGGACTTTTAAACAAGTCTGTTGCGGCGTGCAACCAGATCCACCAATATTAACTTTTAAACAAGGCTGTTGCGGCGTGCAACCCGATCCTCCAATATGGACTTTTAAACAAGTCTGTTGCAGCGTGCAACCCGATCCTCCAATATGGACTTTTAAAGAAGTATCCAATATGGACTTTTAAAGAAGTATGTTGCAGCGTGCAACCCGATCCTCCAATATAGACTTTTAAACAAGTCTGTTGCGGCCTGCAACCAGATCCTCCAATATTAACTTTTCAATAAGTCTATTGCGGCGTGCAACCCGATCCTCCAATATTAACTTTATAACAAGTCTGTTGCGGCGTGCAACCCGATCCTCCAATATGGACTTTTAAACAAGTCTGTTGCGGCTTGCAACCCGATCCTCCAATATGGACTTTTAAACAAGTCTGTTGCGGCGTGCAACCCGATCCTCCAATATGGACTTTTAAACAAGTCTATTGCGGCGTGCAACCCGATCCTCCAATATATTCATTTACCAATTCTTATAGAATAAATTGCCCCAATAAATGCAACAATTAATATAAAATTTTAAAACAACAAGCATTCAATAGTTATGATTTAATTATGAAACAAGCAATGACAATTAGCAATTTATTATGAAAATCGGGGAGAAAATAGATAGTTTAATATTTAATATGCTAAATGTCAAGTAGCAATTAATACACATAAATCAAATAGCATGTAACAATTATTGCAGGAATTTAAGAATTAATATTTGTCAAGGAATAGGAAAGAAATAATTATTATAACAATTAATTCGTGTCTTGAGAACAATTTATGATTTTCAAATAATTATGCAAATAATTAATTTGACGACGTATAGACACTCGTCACCTCGCCTATACGGCGTTCACATGCATTTCACATAACAAATAATTTAAGGGTTCTATTCCCTCAAGTCAAGGTTAACCACGACACTTACCTCACTTTGCAAATTCCAATCAATTACTCGACCACAACTTTTCCTTTTAAATTTATCTCCAAAAACTTCAAATCTATTCACAAATAATTCGTTATACTCAATACAAATCATAGGAATTAATTTCATATGAATTTACTAATTTTCCGGATAAAAATCCGAAATTCACTTTAAAAATTGATAGTGGGGCCCACATCTCAAATCTCGGAAAAACTTATGAAATCCGAACACCCATTCTGAGATGAGTCCAACCATACAAAAATTATCAAATTCCGATATCGGATTGACCTTCGAATCTTTGTTTTACATTTTTGGAAGGTTTTGTAAAAATCTGATTTTTCTTCCATAAATTCATGGATTCATGATGTAAATGAGTGTGGAATCATAAAATATAATCAATATAGGATAAGGAACACTTACCCCAATTTTTTCCCGTGAAAATCACCTAAATCGAGCTCCCCAAACTCAAAAATGAGTAAAATGGCTAAACTCCCCGTTTTATGGGGTTTCTGGCATTTTCGAGCGCCACAGGTAGCGTGGGGCGCTGCCTGTGGCGCACTTTCCAGAACACCAATAATTCCCAGCGCCAGGGCTAGCGCCTGACGCTACCCTGGGCGCTGGCGGCTATGAAAAAACCTTCCCGACACGAAAATGGGCATAACTCTCTCATACGATGTCCGAATTCGATGATTCTTTTTGCTATGGTTCCAAAATTTCAATACAGATCTAATGCTTCCATCAAAACTGAATTTGGAATTCATTTGCTTAATGGGATACCACTTATTCTTGAAGAAACGACGTCGAACGTTCTTGAAATGCCAAAATTAAATTCCGTTGACCACTCGAAATCCACCAGAGGTCCTCGAGATCTCAACCAAATATACTAACAAGTCCTAAATGACATAACGGAGCTATCCCAATTTCCAGAATCAGATTCCGACCCCGATATCAAAAAGTCAACCCCATAGTCAAACTTGAAAATCTTTAGCCTTTATATTACTAGTTTCCGTTAAATGGTCATAACTTGAGATAGAGACCTCCAAATTAAATTCCGGGCATATGCCCAAGTCCCAAATCATAATACGGAGCTACCGAAACTATCAAAATACTAATCCGAGTCCGTTTGCTAAAAATGTTGACCAAAGTCAACTCACTTGAATTTTAAAGCTCTATTTCACATTTTAATTCATATTTCATATAAAAACTTTCCAGCAAATTTTACGGACTGCGCACGCAAGTCGAGGAAGGATAAATGGTGCTTTTCGAGGTCTTAGAACATAGAATTACTTATTAAATTTAGAGATGACATTTTGGGTCATCACATTCTCCACCTCTAAAACAAACGTTCGTCCTTGAACGGAGTTAGAAAAAAAAAATACTTGAGTTGGAGAAAAGGTGTGGATATTTACTCCGTATTTTCGACTCGGACTCCCAGGTAGATGCCTCTACCGACTGACCTCTCCATTGCACCCGAACTGAAGGATAACTCTTAGACCTCAATTGTCGGACGTGCCGGGCTAGAATAGCCACCGGCTCCTCCTCGTAAGTCAAATCTTTGTCCAATTGGACTGAATTGAAATCTAACACATGGGACGGATCACCATGATATTTCTGGAGCATAGACACCTGGAACACCGGATGAACCGCTGATAAAGTAGGTAGTAATGCAAGCCTGTAGGCTACTTCACCCACCCTTTTAAGAATTTAAAGGGTCCAATATACCTAGGGCTCAACTTGCCCTTCTCTTCGAACCTCATTACACCTTTCATAGGTAAATCCCGGAGCAATATTCGTTCTCCAACCATGAATGCAAAATCACAAACTTTACGGTCGGCATGGCTCTTTTGCCTAGACTGAGCTGTGCGAAGTCGATCCTGAATAATCTTGACCTTATCCAAGGCATCCTGTACCAAATCGGTACCCAACAACCGAGCCTCTCCCGGTTCAAACCAACCAACTGGCGATCGGCATCGCCTTCCGTATAATGCCTCATATGGAGCCATCTGAATGCTCGACTGGTAGCTATTATTATAAGCAAACTCCGCAAGTGGCAAAAAATGATCCCAAGAACCTCCAAAGTCTATAACACAAGCGCGGAGCATATCTTCCAATATCTGAATAGTACGCTCTGACTGTCCGTCAGTCTGTGGATGAAATTCTGTAGTCAACTCCACCCGCGTGCCTAACTCACGCTGTATAGCCCTCCAGAAATGTGAGGTAAACTGCGTACCTCAATATGAAATAATAGACACAAGCACACCGTGAAGGCGGACAATCTCACGAATGTAAATTTCAGCTAACCTCTCTGAAAAATAGGTAACTGCTACTGGAATGAAATGGGCTGACTTGGTCAACCTGTCCATAATGACCCAAACTGCATCAAATTTTCTTTGAGTTCGTGGGAGCCCAACAACAAAATCTGTTGTGATACGCTCCCACTTCCACTCAGGAATTTCTAACTTCTGAAACAAACCACCAGGTCTCTGATACTCGTACTTAACTTGCTGACAATTCAGACACCGAGTTGCATGTGCAACTATATCCTTTTTCATTCTCCTCCACCAACAATGTTGCCACAAATCTTGATACATTTTTTCGGTACCTGGATGAATAGAATACCTGGAACTGTGTGCCTCTTCAATAATTAATTCATGAAGCCCATCCACATTAGGCACATAAATACGACCCTGCATTCGCAGAACTCCATATTCCCCTACAACAACACGTTTATTTTTATTGCTAAATTGCAGGTTCAGGCCGGGTAATAAGATTACGAATATAATCACCAATGCGATCAAAAAGATTTATGATGGCCCTTATGCGAGTTGGACTGATTTCCCATTCTCGCTGAAGGAGTAAATTTTCAATCAATTTAAGGTATAAATATTCTTTTAAGCAGTTTAATAATTTATATTTATGATGTTTCCATCTAATATTTAACTTTTGAAATACAGATCAAGTGTGTATGGGAAGACCGTTATAGCGCGGAAGTGGCTGCAAATTTTTATCATAAAGCTCGCAAGAGATTGGTGGATTATTTCTCGGATGCTAGAAAGAAGAACAAGAGGCCTGGCTGGTTACTTGAAAATTTATGAAATTATTTGCAAAGGCAATGGCTTACCGCGGATTTCTTAGAGAGGAGCGAAAAAGGAAAGAAAAATCGCGCATCCGAGAAGGGCGGCTCCTAGCACACTGGAGGTGCGATCAGCCTAGGGACAATAAAAAGAAGATTGGTAATTGCTTAAATTATTTTACTTTTCTAAGTATATCTATTTTGTTTATTAATTAAATTAATTTATTTTCAGGAAAAGAAGTATGGGCGTTCAATGAGCCATGATAAACTATTCAAGGAGACGCATATTGTAAAGAAGAAGAAAGAGGGGGGTGAAGATAGGTGGGTCGAGGACCGGGCAAAGACTGCATATGTAAGCTTTTAATTTTCTTTAAGTATTATAATTTACTTTTATAAAAATTTTGAAATACTAATTTAACTTAAAATAATATAGGGTCGCTACCAAAGTAACGTGGAGGAATTCATTCGTAGTCATCCATTTGGTGAATCGTGCAAGCCAAGACAACCTTCAGACGAGGATGCTGAAAGAATATGGTTGGAATCTGTTGGCGGTCTAAAATAGGGGAAGGTATACGGGCTTCCTACTAAACAATTCCATCGCTATAGGTGTGGAATGCAAGGAATAGGGACTCCCTCGCAAGGCGAGCAACTTAATAGGGAGAGCCTCTCGGCTATGCAGGAGACAGTGACAAAGCTCACATCCGAGCTAGAAGTGGCCAAGGAAAGAGAAAGGCTTAGAGATGCTCAATTCCTTGGCATGAAAGCTTAGATCAGAACTCTCCTATCTAGTGGAGCTTTTCCGTTGCCCCGGTCTCGTGAGTCATCGCCTGAGGGTCGACCTTCACGTGATCGTTCCTCCCATCCTGCTCATGATCGTTCCTCCCGTCCTCCCCGTGATCGTTCTTCCCGTCCTCCACAAGACCGTTCTCTATACCATCTTGTAGCTGAAAGTTCATCAGACGGTGATGATGGTGTTGTAGAAAATACTCCTTGACCAATACTTTTATATACTTTAAACTAGACAAATAGAACCAGTTTTGAATTAGATTGAATAATTTTGAACTTACTGTAATTAGTTTTAACTTGGTTTTGGATTGTTATGTTCAATTGAACTTTAATTTGTTAGTTTTAAAGTATTTATTGGATGTTTGGTTATTGTTGTTGTATATTTGGTTATTGTTGTGTTGTTGATGTTGTGTTGTGTTGTTGTAGTTGGATATGTGGATGGATTTGGGGTGAATTAGGGGTTTTATGAGGTGAATTGGGGGTATTTGTATACTGGCAGGTAGTGTAGCTACCAAAACAGGCATTTTATGCCAAAATTAAACTCATAAAACCGACTAACTTTCGTCGGTAAATAATAAAAAAAATTAATTGCATATTACCGACTAACGTTGGCCGGTTGATGAATAATGAATTCCCAGAATTCAACATTACCGACTAACTTTGATCGGTATTTTGCCTGCACTGTTGAGCTTACCGATCAAAGTTGGTCGGTAATTTTTAATTTTATTTATTTTAAAAATATATATTTTTCCAATACCGACCAAAGTTGGTTGGTTTTTTTTAATTTTAATAATTTATAAAAATATATTTTTATTTACCGACCATTAAATAAACCTTTGAAAACTCACATTTGCTGAAAAGCTGAAAAGCTGTGAAGGACGAATATTAGGGTTGAAGGTTGACAGATTGTCGTGAGTCTCTCCTAGGCTACCAGTAATACTAGTTCTATTGTTGTATTTTCTTATTCCTGGATCATTATTAGTACATTTTGTGTCATTCCCTTCTGTGACCCTGTTACCTTGTTGTTGCAGTTGTTTGTTACTTTAGTTTCACTATTCCTTGAGCCGAGAGTTTACCGGAAATAACCTCTCTATCTTCATAAGGCAGGGGTAAAGTCTGCGTACACATTATCCCGCCCAGACACCACTTGTGGGATTATACTGGATTTGTTGTTGTATTTGTTGTTGTTGTTGTAGCACAATGGATAAGAAAACAAGTACTCCTCAAGGGATACCCTTTAGAACGAAGACCTCAAATCCTCTTGTTTTCAGTTCTCACTCAAGAAATGCACATGGAAACCAGATTTCATAGTTTTTCTTCTCCTTTTATGTCATCATACAGTGCTTCCTAACTGAACGATGGAAGCATTTAAACATTGTTATTAGAATGAGTTTTTGACGTCTGATAGTGCAGTGTTCACCGTTTGTACTGCTGCTAATTCTAGCATATCATATTGCCTAAAAGGAGAGTTCTGTTTGAAACTCTGCATAAGAACAGCAATGCACTAGTTTTAGAATTTTAGTCATTTGGAATGAAAAGAATCAAAATGAATATTTAAAATCCATTAAATCAATTTCAATGAACTTGTGATTGAGGTGTAGTGTTTGTTTTAAGTATACTATAGTATTACTATTATCCCGGTCTTCTGGAGTAACGAAGCCAGGACCAGACTGGATCGTCTGTCGCATAATCAACCAAATGAAGCCATAAACTGTGTGTCGTTACAGGCTAGTATGACGGACATTGATTATCTGAAATAATGAGGATTCTTTGTTACAACTTCTCTTGTACTTGGAACAGGACAAGAACATGATTTAGTTGGTTGATCATGTGTGGTGACAATAAGTAGAAGAAAATTATTGAAGTTTGCTGACCATCCTAACAGAATAAAAGAGGGTGGGCCTAAAAGCAGATTTAGGTGGTGTAGGTAACTTGTTTTATGTACTATATCCTCATTGACCAATGCTTGTTTCCCAGAAATAAGGGCAGAATGTCCTTATCTGAGGCCTGTAGCACAAAAATGGTCAGCTTTGGTCCCAGAAAATGTAAGCATGACAAACAACAGTGTCCTAGCCCTACTTTTGTACTTACCATCAGAATTCAGACACCTATAAAGCTATCTTAGTCACCCACTTCCAGAAAAAGAAAGTGTCACCCACTTCTCCGAACCTCCTCGCTCACCAATTGCTGTGTCCTGAGATAACAAGACATCAGTGACAACGCCCAATGACGAGAGAGGCAACATACCAGCACTTGGGAGAAACTAGACTATGTATCTCCTTCAAAAAGAAAAAATAATTTAGGCCAGAGCAAGATGAGCCCAATTCACTATTTCATACTCGTAAATGTCTCTATATCATCTTATTTTTTCCTTCAGGCTAGCCATAAGAGGCGGACCTATGTTTGGAGCAGAGGGTCACTGTACCCGTTAACTTCGGCAAAATTCTAGATATATATGTTAAAAACGATCAATATATTTATGTGGAACCCTTGAGTAGTTAGCCCATGTGCCCCGCGACCTCCCCACCTTTAAATCTTGGGTCCACCTCTGCTTCCCATGCACAGACAATGACTGCTTCTCTGCTCAAAGTTTCTGACTAAACCACAATTCACAGTTCCCTGGCTCCCCGAAACTACTCCTCATCACATAATTCACCAATCAAAGTGTTCTAGTAGAACCAAGTTTTCTACTACAAAATTGCAGAGGTACACAAATTCCAAGAGAGGGAATATTACAGCTTTTCAGCTGAAAAGCACGCGGTGTTACCTCGATCAGCTAAAAGATACGCCCGCATTTGCGTTGAAGTACCATTAAGTAAACCTTTGAAAACTCATATTTACATCGGCACGCACAAGAAGATTATCCTCTATGAAAGTCTCAACCTACTTTGCATTAAGTGTGGAAGATTAGGCCACAGTACTACGCCACACCACTCCAAGCACCTTCCAAAACGTCGTCTACCCATTCCTCAGAGAATGACCTCCCACACGCAAACATGGGCCAACGTGCAACTCTCATAGATAATGAATGGAACTTAGTCACTTTCCCACAAAGACATTCCTCCAAAACACCCATGCAGAAGCAGCCACTCAATACTGAAATGTCATGCTCATCAACTTTGCTACAAACTCGTACGGCGGTGAAGCAACAGAGCCCAGGTAAGTCACTAAACCTTAAACCAGCTAGTATGTTTATCACTAAAGGGGTTTCTAATTAATGAATTTAGTGCCCCCTATATTTTACTTAATAATAATAAATATGCTCACCTAACTATTGAAGAACTTATACCCAAGACAATAAATGACGCAGCTCCTTTGGGCCAGCCCAACTCCTCCTGCAATAAAACCCAACTTCAAGTTCAAAGCCCAAGCTCTTTAGATCCACAACACACTCCATCTGTTACTAAACCTCCCACCAATGACCACACTCCACTCAACCCAATACATATGTCCACTAATACAACTATCCACACCTCACCTGCTTCTACCATGCCACTTCAGGGGCCTAGTATAGAGCCCCAATTAAAAGCCTATTTCAACAAACCCAATACTATTGATATCTCTAATAACCTACCCTTACACGCCAGCACTTCTTCCCAGACTACCCGACCACAATCTTCATTAGATACAGCCCCCCCCCCCTCCTCCCCCCCCCCCAAAAAAAATCATATTGATCGTCAAGCGCCAATCCACAAATCACCGCCCAACCCAATTGACCCTTCAAATACAAAACCCACTACACCATCTCCAAATTCCATCACAGCTCACGAGTCCAGTAACACAAAAATTTAACATGCCACGTCTTCCTGCTCACCACTCCCATAGACGCAACCTGCCACCACAACCACCTCTCCCCTCATCAGCGCTCATACCACACCTTCCACCACCGTCTCATGCTCTAATGATGAATCCAACCTCCCGCTACTTCACAGCTCAGACCCCATAAGCTCCAGACCTATTGGTTAGAACTGGGTCTCCAAAATCATGCCTAAACATTCACACTCACTGTGAACGACCAAGAGGTGGCCATAATGTTGAACAACCCATCCGATCTTGCTTAGATAATAACGGAGGGTTTGAGTTAAGCGATGGATTTATGGCCAGTACCATTGGTCTACGCTACCTCTAACCAACCTCTTGACATACAATATGATTCCTCCGCCCATTCCATACTAGGACAATGCTCCTCAACCACCATACATGATCAGCCTCCCCTTTTACCCTCTTACTCAAGCAACACCTCCCCCCCCCCCCCCCATGGATTCAACCATATTTACTACCCTCACTACCACTGATTCCTACCTCACCAACGGGAGCACACAACCTAATGGATCTCTCCCCGTACACCTCACCACCACTCTCTCCCAATCACAACGCACCAAACAAAATATTTCACCAAAAACTTGCTCAAGTAATGATCAACTTCAGGAAAACACGACCCGAACCAGTGTGGCTCAATAGAATAAAAATCTTAGTCCTTAAAGAGGAGTACGCAAAAAAATTCATTCTCAATTGTCCTCCCACCCTTCACCGTTGCTCCATCAGAATACGACCAACAATTAACCCCGATGTGGGGAAGTATGTCCTAATAATAACGCCCCTCGACCTCTACAACTGACCCAGCCCAACGGCCAGCACTCGAGCCCACAGGAGGACTCCCCTCCACCACCCACTAATAATAATATAAATTTTATTGTATGGAATTGTCGAAGTGCACAATCTCCTGACTTTCGTCGTAATTTTTGATTAATGCTTGTCCTTCACTAGTGGTACATGTAGAAACGCACTTAGCATACCATCAGTTCATCAGGGATGACTTTAACTTCACCAATATGGCGGAAGTGCCTATGGGGGCACTCGGGTGGTATTGCTATATTTTGGTCACAGGATATTCTCACTGTGGATACTGTCGCCACCACTCATCCAGAAATACATTGCATGCTTCAGGCAATTCCTCACCCTCATAAATGGATGGTTTCTACAATCTATGCTAGACCTAACTCTCATGATCGCACCATCCTATGGGAATATCTTCGTTGTATTGTTGACTCTTATAAAGGGCCATGGATCTTAGCAGGTGATTTTAACGAGATCCTTCGTAGCTCTGAAAACTTTGGAGGGAGAATTATCAATTTAAATAGATCTAATAAATTTTTATATTGCATCAATTACTGTAATCTTCTTGATTTAGGTTTTAAAGGAAGTCGCTACACGTGGTCTAATAAACGACTTTATGGTAACACAATTTTAGAACGTCTAGGCATAAATAACAAACATTGGCAAGAAATAGCTCCCTCTGTCCTCACTTTTTGTCATACCATTTTCACTCAAGGGTACATCCCTGCAGCCATAAATAACACTTATCTTTGCCTCATACCTAAGCAACATAATGCTGCATAACTTACTTAGTTTAGGCCCATTAGTTGTGCAATACGATTTACAAGATTATCACCTAAATTATTATAAATCGCATTAAACCATTCCTTCCTAATATTATTAGTCCGACTCAATCTAGCTTCCTATAGGGTCGCAGAGCCTATGACAATGCTATAATAGTCTAGGAAATTCTTAACAAATTTCGTACAATGAAAGTAAAGGTTCCTCATATTCTCCTTAAATTAGATCTCGAAAAAGATTTTGATCGATTAGAATGGTCCTTCATTAAACACGCTCTCATCTACTTTAACCCCCTCCCCCCCCCCAAATCTCATTAATATAATTATGTCTTGTATCACTACACCTTCCATTTCTATTCTTTTTAATGGTGCACCTACAGATTATTTCCACCCCACCAGAGGTATGCGTCAAGGTGACTCACTCTCCCCCTACCTTTTTATATTTTGTATGGAAATGCTCGCACACTCTATTGACCAAGAAGTGGATTACAACAAATGCGAACCCATAACCATATCTAAAAATGGACCACATCTCTCCCATTTGTTCTTCGCCGAGGATATCATACTCACATCAAAATTACTACTACTTCATGTCATTCCATAATTGATACCCTCCACCATTTCACGCACTTGATGGCTCAAAAACTTAATTTTGCTAAGTCAAAAATCTTCTTCTCTAAAAACTACCCCCCCCCCCCCCATCTGATAAACACTTTGTTCTTAGCTCCTTTAATATGGCGGGAGGTAAATCTTTTGGTAGATATCTCAGTTTTCCCATATTTACTCAAAAGCCAACCAAACGAGATTTTCAATACCTTCTAGACAACTTCAAATCTAGACTTGCTGGTTGGAAAACTCATTGCCTCGCCATGGCTGGGAGAGCTATACTTATACGCTCAACCCTTAATTCCTTCCTGAACCATATTGATGTACATATTTTTATTCCACAATATATAATCAGGTCATTGGATCGTTATCAAAAACATTTTCTATGGGGATCCTCAGCGCAAGGAAGGCATCTCCACCTTATCAAATGGACCACTGTCTCCAAGCCCAAAACCCATGGAGGTCTTCGAATCCAAAATTTATCCGTTAAGAATAAAGCACCACTAGCAAACTTAGCTTGGCGACTATTTACGACCCCATCCGCGCTTTGGACTTCAGTACTTTTATCTAATTACCTCAACTCAAAAAAACCTCCTTTATTTGGAAAACATCAAACAAAAATGGAACTACTACAACTTGGGGTCCCAATGGATTATAGCTAACGGACAACGCATTAATTTTTGGCATGACCACTGGCTTTCCAATAATACTTCTCTACGCTCCCTTTTAATTGGACCACTACGACCATCAGAATTTCAAACCACCATGAGCAATTATACATCACATGCTCAGTGGAATCTCGAATGTATTCCTTTTGTCCTATCACCCTCTCTCTTCCATTGGATACTCAGTATCTACTTTCCCTTTTCCATAACATCCCCTGATACACTTATTTGGGGGCTAATAAATTCAGGCACCTTTACTGTTAAATCTTGTTATAGCACCGTAGTGCCCCAGAATAACTATTCGCCCTACAATTGGTTACGGAAACTCCATCTACCCCCAAAACTACTATACATTCTATGGCTATGTAGTTATCAAAGGTTACCAACTAATGCCTACCTGGCACATCTTAATATAATTAACACCAATCTATGTCACCATTGTTCCACACAAGCTGAGACTTTATCACACCTATTCTTTGACTGCCCCACACCCGCCCACTATGGGAAGAGTTAGTACTCTCTGCTAGTATGCATAATTTACAGCACTAGACCATACACATTTTCGAACGCCTCCATCTTCTTATTAAACAAAAAAGCATAATCGCCCCATACAATATTCCCCTACCCACTCTCATACCTTTTAGCTTATGGCTCATTTGGCTGAATCGCAATCTTAATATATTTAATAATCACACTGACCCTATTAACTACTCTCAAATTATCCAACGAGCGGCAAAATTTCACTTTCTCGCAAACTGTAACAGTTCGGCCGGTCGTTTTAAGTATTTTAGCTCCAATCTCCTAATTTATGCTCCATTTATGTTATACTATAGTTATGTGACTTGTCAGGGTACTTGGTGTCGGGTTTGGTAGAGTTTCGAAGTGATATGGGACACATAGTCTCTAAAATAGAAGTTTAAGTCGTAGGAGTTGACCGTAGTTTGACTTGTGTGAAGATGACTCTGCAATAGAGTTTTAATGATTCTAATAGCTTTGATTTGGAGGTCCATAGGTCGTTTCAGTGTTAATTGGCGAAAGCTGGAAGATTTTGGACAGTTTGACCGGGAGTGGACTCTCTCATATCGGGGTCGGATTCCGATTCCAGAAGTTGGAATAGGTCTGTAATATCATGTATGACATGTGTGCAAAATTTTGTATCAATCAGAGTTGTTTTGGTATGAATTGGCATTGTTTTCAGAATTCGAAAGTTCATAAGTTCTTAGGCTTGAATCGATGCGTGATTCATGATTCTAGTATCGTTTAATATGATTTGATGCTTAAACCGTATTCGTATGATGTTTTAGGACTTGTTGGTATGTTTGATTGAGGTCCTGGGAGCCTCGGGTGTAATTCGGACCATGTTCAACGCATTTCGGATCATTTAGGAATAACTTAAGTTGCTGGTTTTCTCAGGTCTGGTTTCCTTCAATGCAATCGCGAGGTTTGGTCTGCGATCACGAAGGGATTTTTGTGGACTATACACTTCGCGTTTGCAGAGAGATGGTTGCGATCGCGGCAGTGGTGAAGCTTGTTCTTCGCGAACACGTAGAGCTGATCGCGTTCGCGTACAAGGAAGTAAGGCAATAGGGTCACGCGAAGTTGTGCTTCGCGATCGCATAGGAATGTCCGTGATCACGTAGGCCTGTGTATCAGTTATCCGCGTTCGCGTGGAGTCAACCACGTTCGTGAAGGCCATTTTAGGGCATGCCTTATTTTCTTCTTCACGATCGCGCAGGATATTCTACGATCGCGATGTGTAATCAATTCGGCACCAGAACTTAAGTTTGAAATCGACGGTTTATTTCATATTTCATAATTTTGACTTAGAGAACTCGGTTTGAGGCGATATTTCGAGGGATTTTCAGAGGGATTGTTGGGGTAACAGTTCTTTACTTGATTTTAATTAAATTCCCTAATCTATCATTGATTTTATCATGTAATTAGGGATTTGGGTTTTGAAAATTTGAGGAAAAGTGATAAAAACTTCTTAGGCTAAATTTTTGAGTTTTGAAAGGTGAAATGAGGTCGGTTGAATAATTCTTGTATGGTTGGACTCCATATCAAATGAGTGTTCATTTTTTATAATTTTGGTCGGGTTCTGAGGCGCGGGCCCAGGGGTGACTTTTTGGAGTGATTTTTCAATTCTTTGCTAAAATCATAATTTCATTATTTAAATTAGTTTCCTATAGTTATATTTATAGCATGAAATTGTTTTGGTTAGATTCGAGCCATTCGGAGTTGGAAAATCGAGGGAAAGGCCTTCTAGTTGATTGAATTAGCGAGGTTTGAGGTAAGTGACTTGTTTAACGGGGGGGGGAGGGGGGAAATTCCCCTTAGGATTTGGTATTGTTGTGCCAATTGTGATATGTGGAGGTCGTGTATGCAAGGTGACGAGTGCATACACGGGCTAAATGTTGAGATTTCTGTTTTAGCTACGTAGTCTCTTTTTCATACTTTAATTGAGTTACTTTAGCACGTTATAGCCACCATGTTTAATATAATTTCACATGTCTACTTATCTTATCACTTATTTGCAACTTGTACAACATGTTTAGTTGAATTACTTACTTTCTTATTTATGTATTCATTATTTAACTATAGGATTCTTTAACTGAAATTTGCTATCCTTGAAATATCTTGTTGTTGAGTTTGGTGCTGAGTTGCAAAGGACATGGTTTTTATTGAGGCAAAGTGTAAGTTGTGAAATATTATTTCATTGAGTTGTTTTGTTTTTGGCATTCGTGTTATTGTTGATAGGATTGTTTGGTTGTTTGCACGAGGTTTCTGTTGTGCTGTTGTTACTATTTGCACGAGGTTTATATCGTGTCGTTGTTACTATTGATATGCATGCGGTGGTATAAGGTCTGGGTGTTAAAACGCATGCGGTGAGATAAGGTGGGCTTGGTACACGTGGCTAGTAGGGGAACTACTAGAATCCATGCGGTGTGATAAGGTGTGCTAAAATGCGGGGTGCTATTTTGGGAAAAATGATCTTCAAAACTAATGTAAAGGCTCCCGCGGTGATATAAAGAAATACTGTGAGTTACTTTTATGATTTGGGACTACGAGGTGGTACCTCGGTGGGGCCCCCTATTTATCTTTCTCTATTTGCTGTATTTGTTTTGGTTATTGTTTCCTTAATATGTAAAATCCTTATTTTCCTTTCTTGTTGTATTAACTGCCTTGATTTTGTATTGTTAACTTTTCGTAGATTCTTTATTGTTTCACTTCCTTTGTTATTATCATTATATCGTTATGTCTTCTGTCTTGTTTTCTTATTATCTCTAGTAGGGCCTTGACCTGACCTCGTCACTACTCTACCGAGGTTAGGTTTGGCACTTACTGGCTACCGTTGGGGTGTACTCATACTACGCTTCTTCACATGTTTTGTGCAGATCTAGGTACATCTTATCAGTCCCGGTACTAGCACACTGAGCTTGCTTTTGGAGACTTCAAGGAACACATGCCTGCATCTGCGGGCCTCAAAGTCCCATTCTATCATGTTCTTCCTTATTTCATTTCACTTTTATAGACAGTGGTGTATAAGATTGTTCAGCACTATACATAGAGCTTGTGACTTATATCTCGCCAGGTTTTGGGGGGTGAATGTATTGAGTTTACAGATTTTATTTATGAAAATGATAGAGTTTTGTAATTCTAAGATTTTATTTAATGTTTTTGCATGTTGTTAGTCTTACCTAATCTTAGAGACTAGGTCCCGTCACGACATCCTATGGAGGGAAATTGGGGTCGTGACAAGTTGGTATGAGAGATCTAGGTTCATAAGTGTTATGAGTCACAAGCAGGTTTAGTAGAGTCTTGCGGATTGGTTTGGAGAAGTTTGTACTTATCTTTGGGAGGCTATGGAACTATTAGGAAAATCTTCACTTCTTTGATTCCTTATTGTGCAAAAATGTTGATTTCGGGATTCTAAAATTCTATCTTTCTATTATCTCACAGATGGTGAGGACATGCATAACTAGATTAGATGACCATACGCCCGCGCCCCCTGCTAGAGCCGTAAGAGGCCGGGGTAGAGGCCGAGGACGTCCACGTGGTGTAACCAGAGTACCTGCATGAGCTGCTACAGAGGAGCCACCAGTAGCTCCAGTTGGAGGGCAAGCACCTGAGACGCCTGTCACTGCACCTGCCCTCCAGGAGACTCTAGCCCAGTTTCTGAGCATGTTCGGCACTTTGGCTAAGGCAAGATTGATACCACTTACTCCTGACACATCTCAGGCTGGGGGAGGAGCACAGACTCCCGCCGCCCGTACCCCAGAGCAGCGGGTCCAGGTTGACCAGGTCCCAGAGGTCATACCAGTGCAATCGGTCGCCCTAGTTCAGCCCGAGGCTAGGGCAGTAGTTTTTGGACGCCGCACCAGTTGCCACTCCACCTGCATAGCCACCTAGAGGTAGAGGTCGAGCAGGTAGAGGTCGCCCTAAAGAGGGAGGCCATGCCAGATATTATGCTCTTCATGCTAGGACGGAGGCAGTTGCATCCGACTCGGTCATCACTGGTATTGTTTCTGTCTGTCATAGAGATGCATCATTCTTATTTGATCCAGGCTCCACTTATTTCTATGTGTCGACTTATTTTGATCTATATTTTGGTGCATCTCGTAATTCTTTGAGTTCTCTTGTCTATGTATCCACACATGTGGGAGATTCTATTATTGTTGACCATGTGTATCTATCGTGTTTAGTTGTTCTTGGTGGTTTTGAGACTAGAGCCGATTTATTGTTGTTCAGTATGGTAGATTTTGATATTATTTTGGGCATGGACTAGTTGTCGCCCTATCATGTTATTCTCAATTGTCACGCCAAGACCACGACGCTCGTGATGCCAGTATTACCACGGATAGAGTGGAGAGGTGCTTTAGATTATGTTCCTAGCAGGGTTATCTCATTTCTAAAGGCTCAGCGTATGGTTGAGAAGGGGTGTAATGCTTATCTAGCTTTCATGAGGAATGTCAGTATTGATACCCCTACCGTGGAGTTAGTTCCAGTAGTGAGCGATTATCAAGATGTATCTCCGACGGATGTTCCGGGCATGGCGCACGGCAGGGATGTCAATTTTGGTATTGACTTGTTATGAGGCACTCATCCCATTGCTATTCCACCATATTCTATGGCCTCAGCAAAGTTGAAAGAGTTAAAGGAGTAGTTGCAAGAGTTGCTTGATAAGGGCTTCATTCGGCCCAGTGTGTCGCCTTGGGGTACTCCAGTCTTATTTGTAAAGAAGAATGATGGTTCTATGCGTATGTGTATTGATTATCGCTAGTTGAAAAAGGTTACAGTGAAGAAAATGTATCCATTTCCATGTATTGATGACACATTTGATCAGCTACAGGGTGCGAGAGTGTTCTCTCATTTTGACTTGCATTCAGGCTATCATCAGTTGAAGATTCGGGAGCCAAATATGCCGAAGACTGCCTTCAAGACTCGGTATGGTCATTATGAGTTCCTTGTGATGTCTTTTGGGCTGACCAATGCCTCAGCAGCATTCATGCACTTGATGAATAGTGTATTCCGGCCCTATCTTGACTCATTCGTCATTGTGTTTATTGACAACATTCTGGTGTACTCCCAGAGTCGGGAGGATCATGAGCAACACCTGAAGACCGTGCTTCAGATCTTGAGAGAAAAGAAGTTATATGCAAAATTTTCAAAGTGTGAATTCTGGCTAGATTCGGTAGCACTTTTGGGTCATGTAGTATCGAGTGAGGGGATCAAGGTATGTCCGAAGAAGATTGAAGCACTACAGAGTTGGCCCATACCATCTTTATCTACGGATATCCGAAGTTTTCTTGGTTTGGCAGGGTATTACCGTTGATTTGTAGAGGGTTTCTTGTGTATTGCAACACCTATGACCAGATTGACCACCAGAAGGGTGCTCCATTCAGGTGGACGGAGGAGTGTGAGGAGAGCTTTCAAAAGCTCAAGACATATTCGACTATAGCCCCAGTATTGGTGTTGCCTTCAGGTTCGGGGTATTATACTGTGTACTGTGATGCGTCGCATATTGGTCTCGGCACGGTCTTGATGTAGGACGGTAGGGTGATTGCCTAAGCATCTAGATAGCTGAAGGTGCATGAGAAGAACTATTATGTCCACGACTTCGAGTTAGCAGATAATGTTTATTCCTTGAAGATCTGGCGGCAATCTTTGTACGGTGTCCCTTGTGAGGTCTACACCGACCACCGGAGTCTACAGCATTTGTTCAAACGGAAGGATCTTAACTTGCGGGAGCGGAGGTGGTTAGATCTGCTTAAGGACTATGATATCACCATTCTATATCATCCCGTTAAGACCAATGTGGTGGTCGATGCCTTGAGTCGCAAGGCGGAGAGTTTGGGCAGCTTAGCATAGCTACCGGTAGCAGAGAGGGCATTAGCATTGGATGTCCAGGCCTTGGCCAACCAGTTTGTTAGATTGGATGTTTTTGAGCCTAGCCGAGTTTTGGCTTGTGTGGATTCTTAGTCTTCTCTTTATGATCGTATCAGAGAGCGTCAGTATGACGACCCCCATCTGCTTGTCCTCAAGGACACGGTTCAGCACGGTGATGACAAGGATGATGTAATGACCTGACCGGTTGTTTTGCTTTATAGAACACAGTTCCCCTAAATAAGACTCCATGTATGTGCTTTTATTGTTTTATGACTTGTCGGGATGGCTAAGTTCGGGTTTGGAAGGGTTCGGGTTGAAATCGGAACACTTAGTTCCTTAATATTAGCTTAAAAGGGGTTAAGTTTGACTTGGGTCAACATTTTTAGTAAACGACCTTGAAACCTGGATTTGAAGGTCCCAATAGGTTCATATGATAATTTTGGACTTGGGCGTGTTTTCGGATCGGGTTTTGGATGACCCGGGAATGTTTCGGCGCCTAAAGTTGAAAGTTGGCACATTGAAGGTTTTAAAGTTCTTAAAATTTGGTTTGAAATAGGTTTTGGTGTTATAGAGATCATTTTGGGATTCCGAGCTAGGGAATAGTTCTGTAGAGTGATTTAAGACTTGCACACAAAATTTGGTATCATTCCGAGTAGTTTTAAGTATGATTCAGCGCCTTTGGAGTTAGTTGGAAGAACTTGAAGTTCATAAGTTGATTTGATTTGGTTTGGAGTGTGATTCTTAGTTTTGGTGTTGTGTTCCGTGTTTCGAGAGGTCGAGCATGTACGTATTGTGGCTACGAACTTGTTGGTATGTTTGGGCGAGGCCTCGGGGGCCCCGATGCCATTCGAACGATGAGCAGAACTCGTTAGGACTTGGAAAAGAAAGCTGAAGCAGAAGAGCTTCTCGTGAAATCGCACCTGCGAGGAACCAGCCGCAGGTTCCAACGACCATAGAAGAAAAATGGAGTAGACTACCCAGTGGTTGTAGAAGCGAATAAAGGACCGCATCTGCGAAGGCCCAGATGCAAGGAGGTTGATCGCAACAGCGGGAGGATGCAGAGGTGCGGCGCTTGTGCCACAGAAGCGAGACTTCGCCCGCAGAAGTGGAAAGGGAAGACCTGAGCATGGTCTGCATCTGTGAGGCTTTGTCAGCAGAAGAGGCCGATGTTCCGCAGAAGCAAAAATCGCTGGGGCAATGAGGTTCTTTTAAGACGGGACTTAGGCCATTTTGGTTCATTTATTTCATTTCTTGGGCGACTTTGGAGCTTCTTAGAGAGAGGTTTTCACCTAGCACTTTGAAGTAAGTCATTTTTATATGAGATGAGTTTAATACATGTATTTTTTGGTAGATTCTTAGCATATAAGGTGTAGAAATTGTGGGTTTAGTTGAAAAACTTAGGTTTTGATAAAAAGGGGATTTAACCACGAAAAAGATTATGCAATTGAGTGAAAATTATATTTTTGAGTTCGTGAGGTTAGGGGTAACAATTACCTTCAAAAATTTCCGAAATCCGGGCACGTGGTGCTCGGGGTGAATTTTAATAATCTTCCAATTTGGGTTGGGTAATTACTCTAATAGATAAATTATTAACTTTTGAGCGTATCTTGATTATTTTATATAAAATTTGGCTAGCTTCGGATTGTTCGGCACCAAGTTGGGTCCTTAGAGAGAATTTGAGGCCGGAAAGTGAGCTTTGAGACGAGGTAAGTCTCTTGTCTAGCCTTGTAAGAGAGAATTTACCTCATAGGTGATTTAAATTACTATTTTCTTCTAATTGTGGGGGCTACGTATGCACGAGGTGACGAGAGTCCGTGCGTAGCTATTAATTATGCTTATGCCCGGGTAGTTCCACCCAAATCATGAAATACGTATAATATTTGCACCCTACTTGTTAATTAAAGTGCCTAAATTATATTGAAACTTGATAGAGGAATTGTAAAACACTGAATTTCACTTACTTGAGTTTTGGCGGGTTACTTGAACGTTAATAGAAATCAAGCTTCTTTGCCTTGTAATAACTTTTAAATCGGATGTTCATAAAGTATCCCCTCTTATTGTGGAGAGGGTCGAACGCCTCGGCAGTAGAATAGATGCATCTATGGTTCGTGTCGCTCGACCCTCGACAGTGTACACCTTATTCTGGATCAGGTCGTACTACCTCGGCATAAATCGTGCGTGAGATTACTCAGAGCCTAATTATACTTGATATTATTTTATGGCTTGAGAGGTTATAATTATTTTATGACAGAAATTGACTTGAGATTTATTATTAGTGAAAGAATTATTTATTCACTGCTTGTTATTGAGTTTTTATTATTATTCACATAACCCATGCTTACATAGAATTTCTGTATTTTATTGTTAGCCCATAGTAAGTGTCGATGTCGACCCCTCGTCACTACTTCTTCGAGGTTAGACTAGATACTTACTAGGTACATGTTGTTTATGTACTCATGCTACACTTATGCATTAATCATGCAGGATCGTAGGCAGGTGCATCTGGCGGTCATGGGCCATATGTTGCAGTTCAAGGATTCTATGACTCATGCTGGTTTATTTCCAGCAGACCCAACCATATCTAAGGTGGGATGGGGGCACAGACCCCTACCGCTCAGGCTTCAGGGCATGAAACGGTCGTATATCAGACCCTGGGCGCACTACCCATGGACAGAGCCCATCCAGTTGCAGCCACCATACCTAAGCCTAGACCAGTTACGATCGGTGAGCCGCAGAAGCTATTGGACAGATGGACCAGGCTACATCCTCCTGTCTTTGGAGGTGAGCGTGATGAGGACCCGCAGGACTTTATTGATTGGTTCAGGGACAGACTGCATAACATGAGGATATTGGAATCCCACAGGGTGGACTTTACCACCTTTCAGCTAGAGGTCAGGGCCCGTAGATGGTAGCAGTCCTATATTCTCGGCAGACCAGCAGGTTCTCCTCCCATGACTTGAGACCAGTTCACACGCCTCTTTTTAAACAGATATATTTCACCGTCTCAGAGGGAAGAGTTGCGATTTCAGTTCAAGTAGCTCCAGCAGGGCCAGATGTCGGTGACCGACTATGAGGAGAGATTCTCTGAGTTGTCTCGCCATGCACTTATGATATTTCCTACCGATGCAGAGAGAGTGCGGAGGTTTATTGTCGGTTTGCACTCTGGTATCTAGGCCACTATGGCCCGAGAGGTTGAGATAGGGACTTCTTACGAGCTAGTTGGGGATATATCTCAGAGGATCGAGGGTGTCTGTTAGCGGAGTCGAGAGCAGGCGAAGAGAGTTAAGCGGTTTTAATATTCTGGAGAGTTCAGTGGTGCCCCGGCTGAGGGAAAGGGTCGGTTTGTGAGGGGTCAGTCTAGCAGGCCCACATATCCAGCATCGTCACCTCCTCGGGGTGCTCCAGTGCGGCCTTTATTTCAGCGTCATTACAGAGAGCTCCTACCATCCACCAGCTATTCAGGGTTCCTCCAGTGGGCCTTCAGGCCATCAGGGTCAGACTTCAGGTCAGTAATCCGCCATACCGAGAGGTTGTTTCGAGTGTGAGGATCTTGGTCATATGAGGAGGTTCTTCCCCAGGCTTCGGGGCAAGGCAATACAATAAGGTCAACAGCCTATGATTATAATACCAGCTGTCACATTTGTCGTCTGGCCGTCCAGAGGCAGAGGAAAGGTGGGTAGGGGTCGTCCTAGAGATGAAGGCCAGTCAGATGGGGCTCCAGCTAGGTTCTATGATTTTTCAGCCAGACCAGATGCGGTGGCCTTAGATGCCATGATCACAGATATTATTTCTATCTGCGATAGGGATGCTTCAGTACTATTTGATCCAGGGTCTACATATTCATATATTTCATCTCTATTTGCTCATTTCCTGGGTGTTCCTCGTGAGTCCTTGTGTAATCCTATTTATGTGTCCACTCCAGTGGACAATTCTGTTTGTTGTTGACTGGGTCTATCGGTCATGTATCATGACTTTCTATGGTTATGAGACTAGAGCGGATCTTCTGTTTCTTGATATTATCGAATTTGAGGTCATCCTGGGCATGGATTAGTTGTCCCCATATCACGCCATCCTTGATTTCCATGCCAACACTGTTACCTTGGCGATGCCAGAGCTTCCTAGATTGGAGTGGAAGGGTTTGACTATTAATGCATCTAGCCGAGTTATCTCTTTTCTGAAGGCTCGACACATGGTCGAGAAGAGTTGTTTGGCTTATCTAGCTTATGTTTGGGATATTATTGAAGAGACAACGATGATTGATTCAGTGCCCGTGGTCTGGGAGTTCTCCAATGTGTTTCCTTCTGATCTTCCAGGCATGCCACCGGATCATGATATCGATTTCTGTATTGATTTGGCTCCAGGTACCCCGGCCTATCTCCATTCCACTGTACTGTATGGCATCGAAGGAGTTGAAAGAACAGTTTGAGGAGTTGCTAGCAAAGGGGTTCATCAGACCGAGTGTGTCGCCTTGGGGTGCACTGATGTTATTCGTAAAGAAGAAAGATGGGACTATACGGATGTGCATTGATTACCTCCAGTTGAACAAAGTTACCATTAAGAATAAGTACTCGTTGCCGCGTATTGATGATTTGTTTGACCAGTTGTAGGGTGTCAGGGTGTTCTCTAAGATTGACTTAAGATCGGGGTACCATCAGTTGAAGATTCGCGATTTGGATGTTCCGAAGATGGCTTTACGGACTAGATATGGCCACTATGAGTTTCTAGTGATGTCCTTCAGTTTGACTAACGCCCCGGCGGTATTTATGGATTTGATGAACTAGGTGTTCAGACCATATATTGACTCGTTTTTCATTGTCTTCATTGATGACATTTTGATCTACTCGCGTAGCATGGAGTAGCACGAGCAGCATTTGAGATTGGTGCTTCAGACCATGCGGGAACAGAAGTTATATGCAAAGTTCTCCAAGTATGAGTTTTGGTTAGATTCTGTAGCATTCTTGGGGCATGTTGTATCAAGCGAAGGTATTAAGGTAGATCCCAAGAAGATCAAGGCAGTTCAGAGTTGGCCTCGTCCTACCACAGCAACCGAGATCAAGAGTTTCTTGGGGTTAGCAGGTTATTATCGTTGGTTTGTGGAGGGCTTCTCATCTATTGCAACACTTTTGACTAGATTGACCAGAAGGGTGCCCCGTTCCAATGGTCCGATGATTGTGAGGCGAGCTTTCAGAAGCTCAAGATCGCCTTGACTTCACCACCGATGTTAGTATTGCCTTCCGGTTCAGGGATGTATATTGTGTATTGTGATGCTTCACGTATTGGCCTGGGTTGTGTATTGATGAAGGAGGGGCTAGCTATTATATATACTTCACGTCAATTGAAGATCCACGAGAAGAATTACCCCATATATGATTGGAGTTGGTCGCGACTGTTCATGCTCTTAAGATCTGGAGTCATCATCTTTATGGGGTGTCCTGTAAGGTCTACACCGATCATCGTAGCTTGCAGCATTTGTTCAAGCAGAGGGATCTCAATCTGAGGCAGCACGTGTGGTTTGAGTTACTAAAAGATTATGATATTACCGTTCTTTATCATCCGAGCAAGGCGAATATGGTTGTGGATGCCTTGAGCGGAAAGACGGAGAGTATGGGTAGTTTGGCATTCATTTTAGCAGAGGAGAGGCCACTAGATTTGGACATTCAGTCCTTGGCTAACACACTTGTGAGGTTGGATATATCATAGCCCGGTCGAGTTCTTGCATGCGTCATCGCCCAGTCTTCACTATTTAAGCAAATCAAGGTTCAACAGTACGATGATCCGCACTTATGGGTTCTTAAAGAGACAGTACTACATGGTGGTGCCAAGGAGGTTACTATCGGTGAGGATGGTGTTCTGTGACTCCAGAGTCGTTTATACATTCCTAATGTATATGGATTGAGGGAAAATATTCTAGAGAAGGCACACAGTTCTCGGTATTCTATTCATCCGGGTGCTATGAAGATGTATTGCGACCTAAGGCAGCATTATTGGTGGCGGCAGATGAAGAAGTACATAGTTGAGTATGTAGCGAGGTGCCTAAATTGCTAGCAGGTTAAGTATGAGCACCATAGGCCAGGTGGCATACTCCAACAGATGGTTATACCTGAGTGGAAATGGGAGCTTATTACTATGGACTTCGTAATTGGGTTGTCGCGGACCTTGAGGAAGTTCGATGCAGTTTGGGTCATTGTCGACAGGTTGACCAAGTCAGCACACTTCATTCCGATTGTGACCACGTATTCTTCAGAGAGATTGGCCCATATTTACATTCAAGATATTGTTCGGTTGCATGGCGTGCCTGTTTCCATCGTATCAGACAGAGGTCCTCACTTTACTTTGCATTTCTACAGAGAAGTACAGAGTAAGTTGGGGACCCGTGTAGAACTCAGCACCGCATTTCATCCACAGACCGACGGGCAGTCGGAGCGGACAGTTCAGATCTTGGAGGACATGCTCAGAGCATGTGTGATTGACTTTGGAGGGCAGTGGGATCGATTCTTGCCTTTGGCCGAGTTTGCTTACAACAACAGTTATCAGTCCAGCATCAAGATGGCTCCATTTGTGGCTTTATATGGTCGGCGATGTCGTTCGCCCATCAGATGGTTTGAGCCCGGCGAGGCTAAGTTGTATGGTACTGATTTGGTGAAGGATTCCTTGGAAAAGGTAAAGTTGATTCAGGAGCGACTTCGCACAACACAGTCCAGACAGAAGAGTTACGCAGATCAGAAGGTGTATGATTTATCATTTATGGTGGGAAAGAAGGTTCTCTTGAAAGTCTCCCCGATGAAAGGGATCGTGAGGTTCGGGAAGAAGGGCAAGTTGAGCCCAAGGTTTATAGGTCCATTTGAGGTGTTGAGATGAGTTGGGGGGATGATTATGAGATTGCTTTGCCTCCAAGTCTATCGGGAGTTCATCCAGTCTTCCACGCGTCTATGCTCAGGAAGTATCATGCCGACAGGTCGCATGTGTTAGACTACAGCACGGCTCAGTTAGATGAGAGCCCGGGTTATGAGGAGGAGCCAGTTGCCATTATTGACAGGCAGGTTTGCCAATTGAGGTTCAAGAAGATTTTTGCAATAAAGGTTCAGTGGAGGGGTCAACCAGTTGAGAAAGCGACTTGGGAGACCGAGGAGGACATGCGAAGAAGATATCCACACTTATTCAGCACTTCAGGTACGATTCTAGACCCGTTCGAGAACGAACATTTGTTTAAGAGGGGGAGAATGTAATGACCCGACCGATAGTTTTTCTTTCTAGATCCCCATTCCCCTAAATAAGACTCCTTATATCCGCTTTTACTATTGTGGGGATGGCTAAGTTCGGGTTTGGAAGGGTTCGGGTTGAAATCGAAACATTTAATTCCTTAATATTGGCTTTAAAGGGGTTAAGTTTGACTTGGGTCAATATTTTTAGTAAACAACCTTGAAACTGGGATTTGACGGTCCCAATAGGTTTTTATGATGATTTTGGACTTTGGCGTGATTTCGGATCGAATTTTGGATGACCCGGGAGCGTTTAGGCGCCTAAAGTTGAAAGTTGGCGCATTGAATGTTTTAAAGTTCTTAAATTTTGGTTTGAAGTAGGTTTTGGTGTTATCGATGTCTGTTTGGGATTTCGAGCTCGGAAATAGTTCTGTATAGTGATTTAAAATTTGCACGCATAATTTGGTGTCATTCCGAGTAGTTTAAGTATGATTCGGCGCGTTCGGGGTAAGTTCGAAGAACTTGAAGTTCATAAGTTGATTTGATTTGGTTTGGAGTGTGATTCTTAGTTTTGGTGTTGTTTTCCGTATTTTGAGAGGTCGAGCAGGTTCGTCTTATGGTTACGAACTTTTTGGTATGTTTGGGCGAGGCCTCGAGGGCCCCGAATGCCATTCGGACGATGCGCGGAACTCGTTTGGACTTGGAGAAAATAGCTGAAGCAGCAAAGCTTATGGTGAAATTGCACTTGCGACGAACCATCCGTGGGTGCGAGCTCGCAGAAGCGAGCCAACGACTGCAGAAGCGAAATGGAGTGGATTGCCCAGTGATTGCAGAATCGAGGAAGGGACCGCATCTGCAAAGGCGTAGATGCGGGAGGTTGATCGCAGCAGCGGGAGGGTGCGTAGGAGCAGCACTTGTGCCGCAGAAGTGGGATCGTAGAAGCGAGACTTCGCCCGCAGAAGCGGGAAGGGCAGACCTGGGCATGGTCCGCATCTGCGAGGCTTTATCCGCAAAAGCGGCCGATGTTTTGCAGAAGCAAAAATCGCTGGGCAGTGAGGTTCTTTTAAGACGGGACTTAGGCCATTTTGGTTCATTTATTTCATTTCTTGGGTGATTTTGGAGCTTCTTAGAGAGGGGTTTTCACCTAGCACTTTGAAGTAAATAATTTCTATATGAGATGAGTTTAATACATGTATTGTTTGGTAGATTCTTAGCATATAAAGTGTAGAAACTGTGAATTTAGTTGAAAAACCTAGGTTTTGATAAAAATAGGATTTAACCATGAAAATTATTATAGAATACAATAAAAATTATATATTTGAGTTCGTGAGGTTATGGGTAATAATTACCTCAAAAATTTCCGGAATCCGGGCAAGTGGGCCCGAGGATGAATTTTAAAAATCTTCCAATTTGGGTTGGGTAATTACTCTAATAGCTAAATTATTAACTTTTGAGCGTATATTGATTATTTTATATAATATTTGGCTAGCTTCGGATTGTTCGGCACCAAGCTGGGTCCTTAGAGTGAATTTGAGGCCGGAAAGTGAGCTTTGAAATGAGGTAAGTCTCTTGCCTAACCTTGTAAGAGGGAATTACCCCATAGGTGATTTAAACTACTATTTACTTCTAATTGTGGGGGCTACGTACACACGAGGTGACGAGAGTCCATGCGTAGCTACTAATTATGCTGATGTTCGGGTAGTTCCACCCAAATCATGAAATGCTTATAATGTTTGCACCTTATTTGTTAATTAAAGTGCCTAAATTATATTGGAACTTGATAGAGGAATTGTAAAATACCAAATTTTACTTGCTTGAGTTTTGGCGAGTTACTTGACCGTTAATAGAAATTGTGCTTCTTTGCCTTGTAATAACTTTTAAATCGGATGTTCATAAAGTATCCCCTCTTCTTGTGGAGAGGGTCGAATGCCTCGGCAGTAGAATAGATGCATCTATGATTCGTGCCGCTCGACCCTTGGCAATGTACACCTTATTCTGTATCGGGCAGCACTACCTCGACATAAATCGTGCGTGATAATACTCGGAGCCTAATTATACTTGATATTATTTTATGGCTTGAGAGGTTATAATTATTTTATGACAGAAATTGACTTGGGATTTATTATTAGTGAAAGAATTATTTATTCACTGCTTGTTATTAAGTTATTATTATTATTCACATAACCCATGCTCATGTAATTTATATATTTTATTTATAGCCCATAGTAAGTGTCCATGTCGATGCCTCGTCACTACTTCTTCAAGGTTAGACTAGATACTTACTAGGCACATGTTGTTTATTTACTCACGCTACACTTCTGCACTAATCGTACAGGATCAGGGGCAGGTGCATCTGGCGGTCATATCGGCGCGCACCCCTGTTACCCCGAGGCCTAGTGGTGAGCTGCTTCCTGAGCCGTTCTACAGCACCTAGAGTCTCTCTTTTGCATCTATTTTTTTTCTACTTTTATTTCAGACAGTAGTTAGAATTTTGTATATTCTACTAGTTGCTCATACACTTGTGACACTAGGTCTGGGAACACATACTAGTAGACTTTATGGTTTTGGAGTATTTATGTCACCGTATTTGTTCACTCATTAGCCTTCGTTTTACTTTTTAAAATTTTTCTACTCCTCGTTTTCTTAATAAATGGAATTCAACTACTTGGAAATCTTATTAAAAAGAGCAATTGCATGATTAGTTCATTGTTGGCTTGTCTAGCGGTAGCGCTGGGCGCCATCACGGCCTATAGGAGAAACAGGGTCGTGACAGTCACTATTAGAGATTACGGTGTATTACGGATGTAGGGCAGGCTATGTGTGCCCAATGTAGATGGCTTGCGTGAGTTGATTCTCCAAGAGGCTCACATTTCGTGGTACTCCATTCATTCGGGTGCCACCAAGATGTATCAGGACTTGAGGAAGCACTATTGATGGAGGTGGATAAAGAAGGGCATAGTGGAATTTGTAGCCCGGTGCCTAAACTGTCAGCAGGTGAAGTATGAGCATCAGCGGCCTGGTGGATTGCTTCAGAGGTTACAGATCCCAGAGTGGAAATGGGAGCAGATTACTATGGATTTTGTTGTTGGGCTCCCACGGACTCAGAGGAAGTTCGATGCAGTTTGGGTGATTATGGATAGGTTGACCAAGTTAGCTCATTTCAATACAGTGGTGAGTACTTATTCTTCAGAGCAGCTGGCTTAGTTTTTATTCGTGAGATTGCCAGGCTTCATGGATTGCCGGTATCTATCATCTCTGACCGGGATACGCAATTTACATCGCGGCTCTAGAGGGTCGTTCAACATGAGTTAGGCATGCGGGTGGAGTTGAGTACAGCATTTCACCCTTAGATGAATGGACAATTCGAGCGCACTATTTAGATATTGAAGGATATGCTTCGTGCGTATGTGATGGAGTTTGGTGGTTCTTTTTACTGATCTCAGCATTTACGGAATCAATCATCTTTGACTGTACAAGAATATGTTCCACTTGCGGAGTTTGCTTATAACAATAGTTATCAGTCGAGCATTCAGATCGCCCCGTATGAGGCTTTATATAGTAGGCGGTGCCGGTTTTCAGTGGGTTGGTTTGAGCCGAGTAAGGTTAGTCTATTGGGTACAGACTTGGTTCAGGATGCTTTGGAAAAGGTTAAATCTATTCAGGATTGACTTTGTACATCCCAATCCAGACAGAAGTGTTATGCGGATCGGAAGGTTCGCGACATTGCATTCATGGTTGGGGAAAGGGTCTTACTCCGGCTTTCTACCATAAAGAGTGTTATGAGGTTTGGGAAGAAGGGCAAACTGAGCCCTAGGTATATCGGACCTTTTGATATTCTTGAGAGGGTTGGAGAGGTGGCCAACAGACTTACACTACCACCTAGTCTAGTTGCAGTTCATCCAGTGTTCCATGTTTCTATGCTCTAGAAGTATCATGGCGATCCATCTCATGTGACTTCAGCTCAGTCCAGTTGGACAAGGATCTATCTTATGTTGAGGAGTCGGTGGCCATTTTGGACAGGCAGGTTCGAAAGTTGAGGTCGAAGAACATTGCTTCAGTGAATGTTCAGTGGAGGGGTCAACCAGTCGAGGAGGCAACGTAGGAGATCGAGCATGATATGCGTAGCCGTTATCCTCATCTTTTCACCACTTAAGATATGTCTTTATACTCATTCGAGGATGAACGTTTGTTTTAAGAGAGGGAGGAAGTAACAACCCGGCCGGTCATTTTGAGTATTTTAGCCCCTATCCCCTAATTTATGCTCTCTTTGTATTATATTGTGGTTACGTGACTTGTCGGGGTGCATGGTGTCGTGTTTGGGAGAGTTTCGGAGTGATATGGGACACATAGTCCCTAAGTTGGAAGTTTAAGTCGTAGGAGTTGATCATAGTTTGACTTGTATGAAGATAACTCTAGAATGGAGTTTTGACGGTTCCAATAGCTCTGTAGGGTGCTTTTGGTCTTAGGAGCGTGTCCGGGTGTTGATTTGGAGGTCTGTAGGTCGTTTCGGCATTAATTGGCGAAAGTGGAAAGTTGGAAGATTTTGGAAAGTTTGACTAGGAGTGGACTTTTTGATATCGGGGTCGGATTTCAATTTTGGAAGTTGGAATAGGTCTGTAATGTCATGTATGACTTGTGTGCAAAATTTGGTGTCAATCGGAGTTATTTTTGTATGAATCGGCATTGGTTTCAAAATTCGGAAGTGCATAAGTTCTTAGGCTTGAATCTATGCGCGATTCATGATTTTAGTGTTATTTGATATGATTTAACGCTTCGACGTGTTTGTATGATGTTTTAGAATTTGTTGGTATATTTGGTTGAGGTCCCTAGGGCCTCGGGTGTAATTCGGACCATGTTTGACGCATTTTGGATTATCTAGGAATAGTTGAAGTTGCTGGTTTTCTCAGGGCTTGTTTCTTTCAATGCGATCTCGAGGTTTAGTCCGGGATCGCGAAGGGATTTTTGTTGACTATTGGTTTTTACTCTTCTTCGTAGAGAGAGGGTCGTGATCGCGGCAGTGGTGAAGCTTGTGCTTCGCGAACGCGTAGAGCTGATTGAGTTCGCGTACAGAGGAAGTAAGCCAGCAGGATCACGCAAAGTTGTGCTTCGCGATCGCGTAGGCATGTCCGTGATCGTGTAGGTCTGTGTATCAGTGTAACGACCCGGTCAGTCATTTTGAGTATTTTAGCCCCGATCCCCTAATTTATGCTGCATCTATGTTATATTATGGTTACGTGACTTGATGGGAGTGCTTGGTATCGGGTTCGGGAGAGTTTCGGAGTGATATGAAACACATAGTCCCTAAGTTGGAAGTTTAAGTCGTAGGAGTTGACTGTAGTTTGACTTGTATGAAGATGACTCTAGAATGGAGTTTTGACAGTTCCAATAGCTCTGTATGGTGATTTAGGTCTTAGGAGTGTGTCCGGATGTTGATTTGGAGGTCCGTAGGTCGTTTCGGCGTTAATTGGCGAAAGTTGGAAAGTTGGAAGATTTTAGAAAGTTTGACGGAGAGTGGATTTTTTTATATCGGGGTCGGATTCTGATTTCGGAAGTTGGAGTAGGTTTGTAATGTCATGTATGACTTGTGTGCAAAATTTGGTGTCAATCGGAGTTGTTTTGTTATGAATCGGTGCTGGTTTTGGAATTCAGAAGTTCATAAGTTGTTAGGCTTGAATCAATGTATGATTCATGATTCTAGTATTGTTTGATGTGATTTGACGCATCGAGCGTGTTTGTATGATGTTTTAGGACTCATTGGTATGCTTGGTTGAGGTCCTGGGGGCCTCGGGTGTGATTCGGACCATGTTCGACGCATTTCGGATCATGGAGGAATTGTTGGAGTTTTAGTTCGCTTCAGTTCTAGTTTCCTCTTACGCGATCGAGAATAAGGGGGGGGGGGCGATCACGAAACTTTGAGACTGGCAAATTTGGAAAGTTGTCTAACATTACATTTCGGATAATTTTAGTGCTATTGCGGCTTAATTGTCTAACATCACATATCATTTCCTACTGATCCAAAGAACATAACAAAATATCCCAATATCACACACATGAAAATCCACATCTTCTTCCGAAATTTAGCATCAAGCACAACTGAATACTCTAAATCGGTTAGTTTATTTGCTGTGATAATTAGTTTATTTGTTGTGATAATTTAGCATCAAGCACAACTTAGTTTATTTGCTATGAAGTGTTGTCAAATAGGTGTCTAAGTAAACTGATATGGAGTTGTAAAATATTTGAGAAATAAATATTATAACTAACTCATATATGGCCGTGTACAATTCGAACTAGGTCTAACTTGCCTTCACATATATTCCACGTGGGTTTATGAGTCTTCCGTTAGTGATGGAGGGCATATACGAGCCCATTTGTTGACAGCAAGGGCAGAATAGAGACCAACTTTTAACGGAGGGCTAGTCTGTCCTATTTCATATAGTAAATGGGCATTTTAGGCCACTTTCCGTTATTTAAATTAGTTTCATATAGTTATATTTATGGTTTGATATTGTTTTGGCTAGATTCGAGCTGTTCGGAGTTGAAAAATCGAGGGAAAGGCCTCTAGTTGATTGATTTAGCGTGGTTTGAAGTAAGTGACTTGTCTAACCCTGTGTGGGGGAAATTTTCCTTAGGATTTGGTATTGTTGTGATAATTGTGATATGTGTAGGCCATGTATGTAAGGTGAGGAGTGTGTACACGGGCTAAATATTGAGATTTCGGTTTTAGCTACGTAGTTTCCTTTTCATTCTTGATTAAGTTACTTTAGCATATTAGAGTCACCATGCTTAGTCTAATTTCACATGTCTACTTATCTTATCTCTTATTTGCAATTGTACTACATATTTAGTTGAGTTACTTGCTTTCTTAATTCCATATTCATTATTCAACTGTGGGATTCTTTACTTAAATTTTGCTATTCTTGAAGTATCTTGATATTGAGTTTGGTGTTGAGTTGCAAAGGCGGGGGTTTCTATTGAGGCAAAGTGTAAGTTGTGAACTATCATTTTATTGAATTGTTATGTTTTGAAATTTGTGTTATTGTTGAGAGGATTGTTTAGTTCTTTGCACGAGGTTTCTGTCGTGTTGTTGTTACTATTGATACGCATACGGCGGTATAGGTTTGGGTGTTGAAACACATGCGGTGAGATAAGGTGGGCTTGATATGCGTGGCTAGTAGGGGAACTACTAGAAGTCATGCGGTATGATAAGGTGGGCTAAAACGCGGGGTGCTATTTCGGGAAAAATGATCTTCAAAACTAAATGTAAAGGCTCCCGCGGTGATATAAGGAAAGAGTGTGAGTTACTTTTATGATTTGGGACTATGAGGCGGTATCTCGATAGGGCCCTTGTTGATCTTCTCTATTTGCTATATTTGTTTAGTTGTTGTTTCCTTAATATGTAAAATCCTTGTTTTTCCTTCGTATTGTATTAACTGCCTTGATTTCGTGTTGTTAACTTTCCGTAAATTCTTTATTGTTTCACTTCCTTTGTCATTATCATTATATCTTATGTCTTGTTTCTTATTATATCTAGTAGGTCCTTGACCTTACCTCGTCACTATTCTACCGAGGTTAGGCTTGGCACTTACTGGGAACCGTTATGGTATACTCATACTATGCTTCTGCACATATTTTTGTGTAGATCCAGGTACATCTTATCAGTCCCAGCACTAGCGCGCTGAGCTTATTATTGGAGACTTCAAGGTACACCTGCCCGCGTCCGCAAGCCTCAGAGTCCCCTTCTATCCTGTTCTTCCTTATTTCATTTCACTTTTATAGACAGTGATGTATAGGATTGTTCAGCACTGTATCAAGAGTTTGTGACTTATATTTCACCAGGTTTTTGGGGAGTTGTACGCATTGTTTTTATAGATTCTATTTATGAAATTGTTGGAGTTTTGAGATTCTAAGTTTTATTTAATGGTTCTGCATATTGTTAGGCTTACCTAGTCTTAGAAACTAGGTGTCGTCACGACCTTCTACGGAGGGAATTTGTGGTCGTGACAATCAGTTATCCACATTCGCGTGGAGTCAACCCTGTTTGCGAAGGCCATTTGGGGGCAGCCTTGTTTTCTTCTTTGCGATCGTGAAGGATATTCCGTGATCGAGATGTGTAATTAACTGGGCAGCAGAATTTAAGTTTGAAATCGAGGGATTAAATTTCACTAATCTATCATAGATTTTATCATGTAATTAGGTATTTAGGTTGGAAAAATTGGGAAAAAGTGATAAAACGTCTTAGGCTAAATTTTTGAGTTTTAAAAGGTGAAATGAGGTAATTTTGGTCGGGTTCCGAGGTGCGGGCCTGTGGAGACTTTTTGGAGTGATTTTTTAATTCTTTGCTAAAATCATAATTTTATTATTTAAATTAGTTTCCTATAGTTATATTTATAGTATGAAATTGTTTTGTCTAGATTCGAGCCGTTCGGAATTGAAAAATCGAGGGGAAGGCCTTCTAGTTGATTGATTTAGCGTTGTTTGAGGTAAGTGACTTGTCTAACATTGTTTAGGTAAAATTCCTCTTAGGACTTGGTATTGTTATGCCAATTGTGATATGTAGAGGTCGCGTACGCAAGGTGACCAGTGCGTACACAGGCTAAATGTTGAGATTTCGATTTTAGCTAAGTAGTCTCTTTTTCATGCTTTAATTGATTTACTTTAGCATGTTATAACCACCATGTTTTGTCTAATTTTGCATGTATACTTGTTTTATCTCTTATTTGCAATTTGTACTGCATGTTTAGTTGAATTACTTGCTTTCTTAATTTTGAATTCATTATTTAACTGTGGGATTCCTTACTTGAAATTTGCTATCCTTGAAATATCTTGTTGTTGAGTTTGGTGTTGAGTTGCAAAGGTCATGGTTTCCATTGAGGCAAAGTGTAAGTTGTGAAATATCATTTCATTGAGTTATTTTGTTTTTGGAATTCGAGTTATTGTTGAGAGGATTGTTTGGTTGTTTGCACGAGGTTTTTGCCGTGCTGTTGTTACTATTTGCACGAGGTTTCTATCGTGCCGTTGTTACTATTTATACGCATGCGGTGGTATAGGTTTGAGTGTTGAAACACATGCGGTGAGATAAGGTGGGCTTGATATGCGTGGCTAGTAGGGGAACTACTAGAAGTCATGCGATATGATAAGGTGGGCTAAAACGCGGGATGCTATTTCGAGAAAAATGATCTTCAAAACTAAATGTAAAGGCCCCCGCGGTGATATAAGGAAAGAGTGTGAGTTACTTTTATAATTTGGGACTATGAGGCGGTAACTCGGTAGGGCCCCTTATTGATCCTTCTCTATTTGTTGTATTTGTTTTAGTTGTTGTTCCTAAACATGTAAAATCATTGTTTTCCTTTCGTGTCGTATTAACTTCCTTGATTCCGTATTGTTAACTTTCCGTAGATTCTTTATTGTTTCACTTCCTTTGTCATTATCATTATATCGTTATGTCTTCTGTCTTATTTTCTTATTATCTCCAGTATGACCTTGGCCTGACCTCGTCACTACTCTACCGAGGTTAGGTTTGGCACTTACTGGTACAGTTGGGGTGTACTCATACTACGCTTCTTCACATGTTTTGTGCAGATCCAGGTACATCTTATCAGTCCCGGTACTAGCGCGCTGAGCTTGCTTTTGGAGACTTCAAGGTACACATGTCTGCGTCCGCAGGCCTCGGAGTCCCCTTATATCATGTTCTTCCTTATTTCATTTCACTTTTATAGACAGTGATGTATAGGATTGTTCAGCATTGTATTTAGAGCTTGTGACTTATATCTTACCAGGTTTTGGGAGGTGAATCTATTGAGTTTACAGATTTTATTTATGAAATTGTTGGAGTTTTGAAATTCTAAGCTTTTATTTAATGCTTGTGCATGTTGTTAGGCTTATCTAGTCTTAAATGGAATCCTCCTCCTCAAGACTTCTATAAACTCAATAGAGATAGAGGCGCCTCTACGACGCCAGGAGTCAATGGCATTGGAGAGGTTATCCGATCATCAATTGGCGATTGGAAACTAGGTTTCTCCCCTAATATTGCATTTGCAAACATCATACAGACGGAACTCACTGCTTTGCTCTATGGCTTACGTCTCTCATTATAATATGGCTACCGGCCGTTAGAAATCAATATTGACGCTAAAGAGGTAATCACCTTATTACAACACAATAACCCCCATTACACTAACTTAATTCATGATTGCAGGTTGTTACTACGACATAAGTTGTTAGGCTTGAATCAATGTATGATTCATGATTCTAGTATTGTTTGATGTGATTTGATGCTTCGAGCGTGTTTGTATGATGTTTTAGGACTCATTGGTATGCTTGGTTGAGGTCCTGGAGGCCTCGGGTGTGATTCGGACCATGTTCGACGCATTTCGGATCATGGAGGAATTGTTGGAGTTCTAGTTCGCTTCAGTTCTAGTTTCCTCTTACGCGATCGAGAATAAGGGGGGGCGATCACGAAACTTTGAGACTGGCAAATTTGGAAAGTTGTCTAACATTACATTTCGGATAATTTTAGTGCTATTGTGGCTTAATTGTCTAACATCACATATCATTTCCTACTGATCCAAAGAACATAATAAAATATCCCAATATCACACACATGAAAATCCACATCTTCTTCCGAAATTTAGCATCAAGCACAACTGAATACTCTAAATCGGTTAGTTTATTTACTGTGATAATTAGTTTATTTGTTGTGATAATTTAGCATCAAGCTCAACTTAGTTTATTTGCTATGATAATTAGTTTGGTGTTGTCAAATAGGTGTCTAAGTAAACTGATATGGAGTTGTAAAATATTTGAGAAATAAATATTATAACTAACTCATATATGGCCGTGTACAATTCGAACTAGGTCTAACTTGCCTTCACATATATTCCACGTGGGTTTATGAGTCTTCCGTTAGTGATGGAGGGCATATACGAGCCCATTTGTTGACAGCAAGGGCAGAATAGAGACCAACTTTTAACGGAGGGCTAGTCTGTCCTATTTCATATAGTAAATGGGCATTTTAGGCCCCTTTCCGTTATTTAAATTAGTTTCATATAGTTATATTTATGGTTTGATATCGTTTTGGCTAGATTCGAGCTGTTCGGAGTTGAAAAATCGAGGGAAAGGCCTCTAGTTGATTGATTTAGCGTGGTTTGAAGTAAGTGACTTGTCTAACCCTGTGTGGGGGAAATTTTTCTTAGGATTTGGTATTGTTGTGATAATTGTGATATGTGTAGGCCGTGTATGTAAGGTGAGGAGTGTGTACACGGGCTAAATATTGAGATTTCGGTTTTAGCTACGTAGTTTCCTTTTCATTCTTGATTAAGTTACTTTAGCATATTAGAGTCACCATGCTTAGTCTAATTTCACATGTCTACTTATCTTATCTCTTATTTGCAATTGTACTACATATTTAGTTGAGTTACTTGCTTTCTTAATTCCATATTCATTATTCAACTGTGGGATTCTTTACTTAAATTTTGCTATTCTTGAAGTATCTTGATATTGAGTTTGGTGTTGAGTTGCAAAGGCGGGGGTTTCTATTGAGGCAAAGTGTAAGTTGTGAACTATCATTTTATTGAGTTGTTATGTTTTGGAATTTGTGTTATTGTTGAGAGGATTGTTTAGTTCTTTGCACGAGGTTTCTGTCGTGTTGTTGTTACTATTGATACGCATACGGCGGTATAGGTTTGGGTATTGAAACACATGCGGTGAGATAAGGTGGGCTTGATACGCGTGGCTAGTAGGGGAACTACTAGAAGTCATACGGTATGATAAGGTGGGCTAAAACGCGGGGTGCTATTTCGGAAAAAATGATCTTCAAAACTAAATGTAAAGGCTCCCGCGGTGATATAAGGAAAGAGTGTGAGTTACTTTTATGATTTGGGACTACGAGGCGGTATCTCGATAGGGCCCTTGCTGATCTTCTCTATTTGCTATATTTGTTTAGTTGTTGTTTCCTTAATATGTAAAATCCTTGTTTTTCCTTCGTGTTGTATTAACTGCCTTGATTTCGTGTTGTTAACTTTCCGTAAATTCTTTATTGTTTCACTTCCTTTGTCATTATCATTATATCTTATGTCTTGTTTCTTATTATATCTAGTAGGTCCTTGACCTTACCTCGTCAATATTCTACCGAGGTTAGGCTTGGCACTTACTGGGAACTGTTATGGTATACTCATACTATGCTTCTGCACATATTTTTGTGTAGATCCATTTACATCTTATCAGTCCCAGCACTAGCGCGCTGAGCTTATTATTGGAGACTTCAAGGTACACCTGCCCGCGTCCGCAAGCCTCAGAGTCCCCTTCTATCCTGTTCTTCCTTATTTCATTTCACTTTTATAGACAGTGATGTATAGGATTGTTCAGCACTGTATCAAGAGTTTGTGACTTATATTTCACCAGGTTTTTGGGGAGTTGTACGCATTGTTTTTATAGATTCTATTTATGAAATTGTTGGAGTTTTGAGATTCTAAGTTTTATTTAATGGTTCTGCATATTGTTAGGCTTACCTAGTCTTAGAAACTAGGTGTCGTCACGACCTTCTACGGAGGAAATTTGTGGTCGTGACAATCAGTTATCCACATTCGCGTGGAGTCAACCCTGTTTGCGAAGGCCATTTGGGGGCAGCCTTGTTTTCTTCTTTGCGATCGTGAAGGATATTCCGTGATCGAGATGTGTAATTAACTGGGCAGCAGAATTTAAGTTTGAAATCGAGGGATTAAATTTCACTAATCTATCATAGATTTTATCATGTAATTAGGTATTTAGGTTGGAAAAATTGGGAAAAAGTGATAAAACGTCTTAGGCTAAATTTTTGAGTTTTAAAAGGTGAAATGAGGTAATTTTGGTCGGGTTCCGAGGTGCGGGCCTGTGGAGACTTTTTGGAGCGATTTTTTAATTCTTTGCTAAAATCATAATTTTATTATTTAAATTAGTTTCCTATAGTTATATTTATAGTATGAAATTATTTTGTCTAGATTCGAGCCGTTCAGAATTGAAAAATCGAGGGGAAGGCCTTCTAGTTGATTGATTTAGCGTTGTTTGAGGTAAGTGACTTGTCTAACATTGTTTAGGTAAAATTCCTCTTAGGACTTGGTATTGTTATGCCAATTGTGATATGTAGAGGTCGCGTACGCAAGGTGACCAGTGCGTACACAGGCTAAATGTTGAGATTTCGATTTTAGCTAAGTAGTCTCTTTTTCATGCTTTAATTGATTTACTTTAGCATGTTATAACCACCATGTTTTGTCTAATTTTGCATGTATACTTGTTTTATCTCTTATTTGCAATTTGTACTGCATGTTTAGTTGAATTACTTGCTTTCTTAATTTTGAATTCATTATTTAACTGTGGGATTCCTTACTTGAAATTTGCTATCCTTGAAATATCTTGTTGTTGAGTTTGGTGTTGAGTTGCAAAGGTCATGGTTTCCATTGAGGCAAAGTGTAAGTTGTGAAATATCATTTCATTGAGTTATTTTGTTTTTGGAATTCGAGTTATTGTTGAGAGGATTGTTTGGTTGTTTGCACGAGGTTTTTGCCGTGCTGTTGTTACTATTTGCACGAGGTTTCTATCGTGCCGTTGTTACTATTTATACGCATGCGGTGGTATAGGTTTGAGTGTTGAAACACATGCGGTGAGATAAGGTGGGCTTGATATGCGTGGCTAGTAGGGGAACTACTAGAAGTCATGCGATATGATAAGGTGGGCTAAAACGCGGGATGCTATTTCGAGAAAAATGATCTTCAAAACTAAATGTAAAGGCCCCCGCGGTGATATAAGGAAAGAGTGTGAGTTACTTTTATAATTTGGGACTATGAGGCGGTAACTCGGTAGGGCCCCTTATTGATCCTTCTCTATTTGTTGTATTTGTTTTAGTTGTTGTTCCTAAACATGTAAAATCATTGTTTTCCTTTCGTGTCGTATTAACTTCCTTGATTCCGTATTGTTAACTTTCCGTAGATTCTTTATTGTTTCACTTCCTTTGTCATTATCATTATATCGTTATGTCTTCTGTCTTATTTTCTTATTATCTCCAGTATGACCTTGGCCTGACCTCGTCACTACTCTACCGAGGTTAGGTTTGGCACTTACTGGTACAGTTGGGGTGTACTCATACTACGCTTCTTCACATGTTTTGTGCAGATCCAGGTACATCTTATCAGTCCCGGTACTAGCGCGCTGAGCTTGCTTTTGGAGACTTCAAGGTACACATGTCTGCGTCCGCAGGCCTCGGAGTCCCCTTATATCATGTTCTTCCTTATTTCATTTCACTTTTATAGACAGTGATGTATAGGATTGTTCAGCATTGTATTTAGAGCTTGTGACTTATATCTTACCAGGTTTTGGGAGGTGAATCTATTGAGTTTACAGATTTTATTTATGAAATTGTTGGAGTTTTGAAATTCTAAGCTTTTATTTAATGCTTGTGCATGTTGTTAGGCTTATCTAGTCTTAAATGGAATCCTCCTCCTCAAGACTTCTATAAACTCAATAGAGATAGAGGCGCCTCTACGACGCCAGGAGTCAATGGCATTGGAGAGGTTATCCGATCATCAATTGGCGATTGGAAACTAGGTTTCTCCCCTAATATTGCATTTGCAAACATCATACAGACGGAACTCACTGCTTTGCTCTATGGCTTACGTCTCTCATTATAATATGGCTACCGGCCGTTAGAAATCAATATTGACGCTAAAGAGGTAATCACCTTATTACAACACAATAACCCCCATTACACTAACTTAATTCATGATTGCAGGTTGTTACTACGACATAAGTTGTTAGGCTTGAATCAATGTATGATTCATGATTCTAGTATTGTTTGATGTGATTTGATGCTTCGAGCGTGTTTGTATGATGTTTTAGGACTCATTGGTATGCTTGGTTGAGGTCCTGGAGGCCTCGGGTGTGATTCGGACCATGTTCGACGCATTTCGGATCATGGAGGAATTGTTGGAGTTCTAGTTCGCTTCAGTTCTAGTTTCCTCTTACGCGATCGAGAATAAGGGGGGGCGATCACGAAACTTTGAGACTGGCAAATTTGGAAAGTTGTCTAACATTACATTTCGGATAATTTTAGTGCTATTGTGGCTTAATTGTCTAACATCACATATCATTTCCTACTGATCCAAAGAACATAATAAAATATCCCAATATCACACACATGAAAATCCACATCTTCTTCCGAAATTTAGCATCAAGCACAACTGAATACTCTAAATCGGTTAGTTTATTTACTGTGATAATTAGTTTATTTGTTGTGATAATTTAGCATCAAGCTCAACTTAGTTTATTTGCTATGATAATTAGTTTGGTGTTGTCAAATAGGTGTCTAAGTAAACTGATATGGAGTTGTAAAATATTTGAGAAATAAATATTATAACTAACTCATATATGGCCGTGTACAATTCGAACTAGGTCTAACTTGCCTTCACATATATTCCACGTGGGTTTATGAGTCTTCCGTTAGTGATGGAGGGCATATACGAGCCCATTTGTTGACAGCAAGGGCAGAATAGAGACCAACTTTTAACGGAGGGCTAGTCTGTCCTATTTCATATAGTAAATGGGCATTTTAGGCCCCTTTCCGTTATTTAAATTAGTTTCATATAGTTATATTTATGGTTTGATATTGTTTTGGCTAGATTCGAGCTGTTCGGAGTTGAAAAATCGAGGGAAAGGCCTCTAGTTGATTGATTTAGCGTGGTTTGAAGTAAGTGACTTGTCTAACCCTGTGTGGGGGAAATTTTTCTTAGGATTTGGTATTGTTGTGATAATTGTGATATGTGTAGGCCGTGTATGTAAGGTGAGGAGTGTGTACACGGGCTAAATATTGAGATTTCGGTTTTAGCTACGTAGTTTCCTTTTCATTCTTGATTAAGTTACTTTAGCATATTAGAGTCACCATGCTTAGTCTAATTTCACATGTCTACTTATCTTATCTCTTATTTGCAATTGTACTACATATTTAGTTGAGTTACTTGCTTTCTTAATTCCATATTCATTATTCAACTGTGGGATTCTTTACTTAAATTTTGCTATTCTTGAAGTATCTTGATATTGAGTTTGGTGTTGAGTTGCAAAGGCGGGGGTTTCTATTGAGGCAAAGTGTAAGTTGTGAACTATCATTTTATTGAGTTGTTATGTTTTGGAATTTGTGTTATTGTTGAGAGGATTGTTTAGTTCTTTGCACGAGGTTTCTGTCGTGTTGTTGTTACTATTGATACGCATACGGCGGTATAGGTTTGGGTATTGAAACACATGCGGTGAGATAAGGTGGGCTTGATACGCGTGGCTAGTAGGGGAACTACTAGAAGTCATACGGTATGATAAGGTGGGCTAAAACGCGGGGTGCTATTTCGGAAAAAATGATCTTCAAAACTAAATGTAAAGGCTCCCGCGGTGATATAAGGAAAGAGTGTGAGTTACTTTTATGATTTGGGACTACGAGGCGGTATCTCGATAGGGCCCTTGTTGATCTTCTCTATTTGCTATATTTGTTTAGTTGTTGTTTCCTTAATATGTAAAATCCTTGTTTTTCCTTCGTGTTGTATTAACTGCCTTGATTTCGTGTTGTTAACTTTCCGTAAATTCTTTATTGTTTCACTTCCTTTGTCATTATCATTATATCTTATGTCTTGTTTCTTATTATATCTAGTAGGTCCTTGACCTTACCTCGTCAATATTCTACCGAGGTTAGGCTTGGCACTTACTGGGAACTGTTATGGTATACTCATACTATGCTTCTGCACATATTTTTGTGTAGATCCATTTACATCTTATCAGTCCCAGCACTAGCGCGCTGAGCTTATTATTGGAGACTTCAAGGTACACCTGCCCGCGTCCGCAAGCCTCAGAGTCCCCTTCTATCCTGTTCTTCCTTATTTCATTTCACTTTTATAGACAGTGATGTATAGGATTGTTCAGCACTGTATCAAGAGTTTGTGACTTATATTTCACCAGGTTTTTGGGGAGTTGTACGCATTGTTTTTATAGATTCTATTTATGAAATTGTTGGAGTTTTGAGATTCTAAGTTTTATTTAATGGTTCTGCATATTGTTAGGCTTACCTAGTCTTAGAAACTAGGTGTCGTCACGACCTTCTACGGAGGAAATTTGTGGTCGTGACAATCAGTTATCCACATTCGCGTGGAGTCAACCCTGTTTGCGAAGGCCATTTGGGGGCAGCCTTGTTTTCTTCTTTGCGATCGTGAAGGATATTCCGTGATCGAGATGTGTAATTAACTGGGCAGCAGAATTTAAGTTTGAAATCGAGGGATTAAATTTCACTAATCTATCATAGATTTTATCATGTAATTAGGTATTTAGGTTGGAAAAATTGGGAAAAAGTGATAAAACGTCTTAGGCTAAATTTTTGAGTTTTAAAAGGTGAAATGAGGTAATTTTGGTCGGGTTCCGAGGTGCGGGCCTGTGGAGACTTTTTGGAGCGATTTTTTAATTCTTTGCTAAAATCATAATTTTATTATTTAAATTAGTTTCCTATAGTTATATTTATAGTATGAAATTATTTTGTCTAGATTCGAGCCGTTCAGAATTGAAAAATCGAGGGGAAGGCCTTCTAGTTGATTGATTTAGCGTTGTTTGAGGTAAGTGACTTGTCTAACATTGTTTAGGTAAAATTCCTCTTAGGACTTGGTATTGTTATGCCAATTGTGATATGTAGAGGTCGCGTACGCAAGGTGACCAGTGCGTACACAGGCTAAATGTTGAGATTTCGATTTTAGCTAAGTAGTCTCTTTTTCATGCTTTAATTGATTTACTTTAGCATGTTATAACCACCATGTTTTGTCTAATTTTGCATGTATACTTGTTTTATCTCTTATTTGCAATTTGTACTGCATGTTTAGTTGAATTACTTGCTTTCTTAATTTTGAATTCATTATTTAACTGTGGGATTCCTTACTTGAAATTTGCTATCCTTGAAATATCTTGTTGTTGAGTTTGGTGTTGAGTTGCAAAGGTCATGGTTTCCATTGAGGCAAAGTGTAAGTTGTGAAATATCATTTCATTGAGTTATTTTGTTTTTGGAATTCGAGTTATTGTTGAGAGGATTGTTTGGTTGTTTGCACGAGGTTTTTGCCGTGCTGTTGTTACTATTTGCACGAGGTTTCTATCGTGCCGTTGTTACTATTTATACGCATGCGGTGGTATAGGTTTGAGTGTTGAAACACATGCGGTGAGATAAGGTGGGCTTGATATGCGTGGCTAGTAGGGGAACTACTAGAAGTCATGCGATATGATAAGGTGGGCTAAAACGCGGGATGCTATTTCGAGAAAAATGATCTTCAAAACTAAATGTAAAGGCCCCCGCGGTGATATAAGGAAAGAGTGTGAGTTACTTTTATAATTTGGGACTATGAGGCGGTAACTCGGTAGGGCCCCTTATTGATCCTTCTCTATTTGTTGTATTTGTTTTAGTTGTTGTTCCTAAACATGTAAAATCATTGTTTTCCTTTCGTGTCGTATTAACTTCCTTGATTCCGTATTGTTAACTTTCCGTAGATTCTTTATTGTTTCACTTCCTTTGTCATTATCATTATATCGTTATGTCTTCTGTCTTATTTTCTTATTATCTCCAGTATGACCTTGGCCTGACCTCGTCACTACTCTACCGAGGTTAGGTTTGGCACTTACTGGTACAGTTGGGGTGTACTCATACGACGCTTCTTCACATGTTTTGTGCAGATCCAAGTACATCTTATCAGTCCCGGTACTAGCGCGCTGAGCTTGCTTTTGGAGACTTCAAGGTACACATGTCTGCGTCCGCAGGCCTCGGAGTCCCCTTATATCATGTTCTTCCTTATTTCATTTCACTTTTATAGACAGTGATGTATAGGATTGTTCAGCATTGTATTTAGAGCTTGTGACTTATATCTTACCAGGTTTTGGGAGGTGAATCTATTGAGTTTACAGATTTTATTTATGAAATTGTTGAAGTTTTGAAATTCTAAGCTTTTATTTAATGTTTGTGCATGTTGTTAGGCTTACCTAGTTTTAGAGATTAGGTGCCGTCACGACATCCTACTGAGGGAAATTGGGGTCGTGACACAAACCAAACCCCAAAAATCAAGCCTACAATGCCTCTCTATATTAAATGGAATCCTCCTCCTCAAGACTTCTATAAACTCAATAGAGATAGAGGCGCCTCTACGACGCCAGGAGTCGATGGCATTGGAGAGGTTATCCGATCATCAACTGGCGATTGGAAACTAGGTTTCTCCCCTAATATTGCATTTGCAAACATCATACAGACGGAACTCACTGCTTTGCTCTATGGCTTACGTCTCTCATTACAATATGGCTACCGGCCGTTAGAAATCAATATTGACGCTAAAGAGATAATCACCTTATTACAACACAATAACCCCCATTACACTAACTTAATTCATGATTGCAGGTTGTTACTACGACAATTGGGTGATCCTACCATTTGCCATACTTACAGGGAGGCGACATGGTTGCCGATGGATTAGCTAAATATGGTTCCACGTTGGATAATGGTAGCAGACTACGCCTTTTTGATACCGCACCAACTTTTGTTTTTAAGCAAGTTATGGCTGACCAAGTAGGAGTGGAGCGGCAGAGACTAGTTAGCAATAGTTTTTTGGTTTCAACCCATCCTCCCCTTAATGTAACTCAAATCCCCATCAGTCCCCCTTGATTTTCATGTTTAAAAAATTATAAAAATCCACTACATCGTTCTTGTCGATAACCTTTCCTGGATCCTCCATCTCCATGCATGCAGATAGGAGCAATTCCGTCTCCTTCTTCCTATTCTCAGCCCTCATCTTCCTTAGTTCTTCATCTAGGGCGACAATAGTTGAAAGGATAATCGTCTTCTCGTCCAAATTAGTAAATAGTAATGCAAATTTTTACATCCAAGCCTAGCATTATTTATAGGTGAATGAAGTGAGGTATGATTAGAGTATTACCTAGTTATATAGATCATTTGTGATCTTTGCTATTCTTTTAAAGCTACTTTATAATTATTTTTTTCTTGATATGTTACAATTGCTCCGATTTTTTAAATCGACTAAAAAGGAATTGGGACGTCAAGACATTGGTAAAGAATCAACTCACAGTCCTTTTGCGGTGTGAATACAATTTTAAAAGGAAAGTTAATAGTGCAAATACCAATTTAGCTTCTATAAAAGTCGCAACAAATTTAAGACATAGAAATTTTAAAAATTCAAATATGAAAATCGAATTTTTACTAATTATAACCACCACCTCACAACAACTTTATACTACGTCGTCTTGATATGGCCCGAAATTGACATATATTAAAGATTTTCCTACATAAACAGTGATAACTTAGTGTAATTATTTGTTGATAAAAGTAATATGAATGATATACGCTTCGCCTATCAACTAATGAACTATCAGTGCACTGTGCACCCATTTGTTGGCTATTGATATTATTCTGGATTGAGAATTGCATTTCTTGAGTGTCTATCAAAAATAGCTTCTCTGCCTCTACAAGGGATAAAATCTGCGTACACATTACCCTCCCCACCTCATATTGTGGGAATATACTAGGTATATTGTCGCCGTTTGATATTATTCTGCATCTTAACACACTTGGATTTCATGTTTACATACCAATTTTCAAATTACAATGAAACAAAAACCTCTCAATTCAGAATTAGAAAAATACACCATGTCTCTTTTTGTAGAGCTTGTGCGCGCGCACACACCCATAATGTGTGTGTTGGTGGTCAAGATGTTGCACTAGGACTAGAAGTTATTGCAAAGCTCACCTACTTTACAAAAGCAAACACTTATGGCAGATCAAGATGCAGCGGAGAATGAAGCATGCATAAGGGACGAGGTCAAACGGTCTCAACAGGTGGGGGTTGATCCAAAAGTTGGAGGCAGTGAACTTCATTATAGATGCACACATTTTTTGAACTTTTCACATATAGGTATAGAACTTCCAAGGTGAAAGCAGTGTGGCCGTGCACCGTGCACTGGCTAAGATCCAACCGTGTACACAGAAGCACATTTTACGAAGTCATAATAACATTAGTTGTCTCTAATTCTCACTTCAACAACAGCTTTCAACCAGTATGCGTCAATATAGCTCACCTATAAGGAAGATAAAAGTGTAGAATGCAGAACTGGCTACATATTCGATTCTTTTCATCAAGATGTACCCACAAGTTAAGCCTTTGTTCTTGAAAAAGCTTCCAAGCACACAATCAATGTAGTTTCGCATGATACTCGTTGATACAAAATCTAAAGAATGAAGCATGCAAATGAACCAAAAAGAATCGTAATCCAAGAGCGAGAGCAGAACGTATAATTAAATATAAGCTGTGTCAGCATTTCATCTTCATAAACCAGATAATGATATTTAGCCTAAAATCACTTTGAGTTAAACTTATATGCACAGACGGTGTAACAAAATTTTTACACTACCAAGTCAGTATTACTGGAAGTAATAGGTCATTTACCATATTTTGTAGGCTACCAATTTACAAATGCTGTGTAATGTCACTTGTACTTGGCTTAAATGACTTGATAGTGTAAATAATTTACGCCATCAATGCATACAAGTAATACTGTATCACTTTTCCTTAAAAGGTCGTGCATCACCACTGGTTTCTCGATGCTAGTTACACACTACATATTCTGAATTAAAACTAGCAAGAGCATCTAAAATCAATTTTGTAATACTTTTATTCTGTTTTTTTAAACAGGAAAAGAAGGTTACTCACCGGGACAAGGAGTGAATATAGCTGGCAATTGGTCCCTGCAATACACTGTTTGTAATATACGTACTATGAGCATCTATATGTTGATGTTATCTTCTCTCCACAGCACAGAAGGATAATATACATATTACAACATCATAATTTCTTCAGCTATTCCCAAGAAAACTTTATGTATGCAGAGCTGCTGTTTCCAGCAGATATCCCTTAACCTACTAACTTACGTTTACATGTGCAACTCATATTAGAAAGATTGCTCCCTTATTCAAATACTCTCATCAGCAGACCTGCAATGAGCTTCTTTCCTACCTACACAGGCCAGTTGCTTCAAAAACATATGCTCGTACATGGACAAATGATTTACCTATAAAGTCAAATTTGATATTTACAAGAAAGTTATGATGTGCCATGTCTCACATTTACAACAATATTTATTGATTTGAGTTTGCTTTCAACAGGACAGGTCTACCTATTCTGACTACATCTTCAGAAAGGAGAAGTCTTTCAGCTGAGGAAATTTGATATTAAGCAAATTGACACTACCTTATACAACATGATACAACTACACCAAAAAACAGAGTACGACCTAGATTTAATACTAAAAGAAAAGCTGATTTTGGATTCTGCAGTAGCCAAGCTCTTGTGAATTGCCATTAATATCTACATATGAAGAAGAATAGGATGTTGAGGATAAAATTACCATGTCCAAAGCGCATGCATCTGAGCAGACTATTGCCTATATACTCTAGTGGAACTCTCTTCTTCAAATTATTGATCCTTCTCTGAACACGTGCATTTCTTCTGATGCTCCGTAAGCTCCTGCAGCATTAGATTTTGTAAAATGAAACCCTTCCTTGGGTCTAATTGTGACAATCCAGTGCTTGCTCTTTTAACTACGCACTTCATTAAGTCAGTAACTACCATTAATGATTAATCAAATTATGTGACATAAATATATTAAAAGATCTCACAGATTAATAACTAAATGTATTTAATCAGAAACTGGAAGTAATTTCTTGTTGCAGAAATATGAAACAAGACCGGTCAAGAAATCGCATGCGGCTGGCAATTCACTCACTTTCTATGTGCAGCAGCGAGGAGCCAACTGATCATTGTTGGTCTGAGGTTATCAGACACTTAATTTCTTTTTGTCCAAGTTACTTTTCTTATTGTCTAACTCACTACCTTTTATCTGTGTGAGTTTCGGGATATTCAATCACATGAGTGAATTCATGACTTACCTGAATCTGTTTCTGCAGAAACTTGACATATTCAACTGCTTCTTCCAACATGTCGGCAGTGTTGGTTTGCTGTGGATAGCAAAAGTCAGTGCCAATCATGAATTGCATGAGCTACAATAAGAACAGCATAGTCAACTAGAAGTAAAACAGTCAATCTATTTCCAGTTAGATGCGCCCCCCCCCCCCCCCCAAAAAAATCTGCTGAAAAATATATCTTTTATATTTAAACCTTAGATTTACTTGTTCATTCTTAATGTCACATTATTGTAAAATAGCTTTTTCACTGTGGGGGAAAGGGGGAGTGGGAGATTATTTTCATGTCCACTTCTTTGTTTATGTACCTTCTTCAACTATTGATCCTCGTGAACCACAAAAACATGACATTTTGTCCAGCCCAAAAATGAGCAAGACATTGTTTCTTAGTGAAGTCAAAACACCAAGGATATAGACATGAAATAAGAAATATGGATAAATCAGGGCATCAGCCACATATTGAGGTCTAAGAGAAGCTCAAGGGTGGAACGGGCTTGGTAAATGATATGGCACCGAAAAGGTGAAATAGAGATATGTGAGAGAGAGAGAGAGAGAGAGAGAGAGAGAGAGAGAGAGAGAGAGAGAGAGAGAGAGAGAGAGAGAGAGAGAGCAAAAGGTAGAAAGAGAGAAGACTAAGGGAGACAGAGATAATAAAGAGGAGATTCTACACTCAAACTCCAAGATATTTTGAGAAGCCAAATCTAAGCTATCGTATTCTCCAATCAAATGTCTGTCAATGGAAGGAGATTTTAAAGTACTTCTCAAACTATTAAGATATTTTCATATGCATTCAGCTGAAGAAACATTTTGGTGTGCAATCTTTAACAGACGGGACAATGGGAGTACTTTGCCCATCCTATAAGATAAAAACTCATTTTTTTAATAAAGGCAAAGACTCATTTATACACCTAGAAACAGTACCATATCTGGATTATTTAACTCAGACTTAAATTAAAGATCATGGAATCAAGACGTAGTTGGTAATATTAGCGGTCATTGCTAAGGTTAAGCATTTGATCTATTGGTTAGATTTTTGAAAGTTTGGGAATGCATCATTTACTTATATTGTGCTTTCATTTTTAACCCACATAATAACTGATGATTGACCAAAATACTATCTTGGAAAAGACACTTTAACCGTACTTCCTGGCACTCCCAACATGTTCATCCTAGCAAAATAAAATATCTCGCATATCAAACAACTGCGAGTAATCTTCTAAAATATCTAACCAAATCAATCAATCAATTATGCCTCAATCCTGAATCTGCGTCTAACACAATCCAGGAACAAATTCGGGTCCCAACCAATATTAGGATCATCCACCTTGAACTTTACATGTAAGATCATATATAGTCCTCGTAAGATCTCTTAGGCTGTATGGTTCTACAAAAGCTTAAGGCTTTGACTATCAAAAGGATGTCTATTGTGCTTACCCTGGCTTCCTAGCAGAAAAAGCCTCATATATTTTTACTGATAAGTTCCCAACTAAAGAATGCCACCTGCGCAGTGATATTTATGTCATACTACTATCTACCCTAAGTCGATCTTCATCACATGGAGAATAATCTTCATCTAATGGGCACGCTGTTTGGGAGAAGTGTCATTTGTGAGGAATTTAATATTGCAAAATATTTGAGGTGGTCGACAATTGCTGTTTGAAAAACAACCAAATCGTCCATGTAACGCTAGTACATGTTATTAGGACGTCACTGAGAAGTTGTTCAAAATGCTTCGACTGTTGAAAAAATCTCTAGAATATGGGCAAGATCTGGCCTTTACTTCCACTAGCAACAAGAGGGTTGAGTTTTGACAAATCAATATTAGAGCTCCGTTTACTCCCCCTATGCAGGGGAAAAACTCAGGGTTTGATGTTAATTGGCTATTGTGAGTTCATCATGGAAGGCTTGGCATAAGCAGATGAAACATATCCAACAAGTAGAAATGAAATTTGTCGTACTGCTTACAATTTCTAAAGATTAGGACCGACTCTAATGATTGTTGGTCTTTGCCTCTTTGGTGAATAGGCAAGAGCTTATCTCTGGTGAGTGTTACATTGACCATAATCAACCCAGTAGAAAATGGTAAACCATTTAGCAGGGATTCATTGGTATTTCTTTAGAAAGCATTTGCCTTTTAACTATGGCTATAACTTGGACAATTAGTTATTAGATTTGTGTAAAATCATCTTTAAGATTGAATAATGTTTTATAGAATCAGTTGCAAGTCTGGAATCAATTGCCACAAGATACATTTTTTATTCTTCGTAACTACTTTTCTCCATTCATTTGATGGACTCACCCATTAGGATTGTTGATGTCATAAATAAATTGATTATCACTTCGAGATTAAAGGTGATTGTCTTGTTCATCATTTTTCCTGTTGAGGGAGACATGATAAAAGGGTGAAAATAACAAGCGCCAAATCCCTATAATTAGCACAAATCAAAGCCCTCATGAAATTGCTATTATGCAGCACTTTAAAAGATGTACAAGGAGCTCCCACAAAATAATTTACCTTGTCCATACTTGGCACCAGTTCCTGAAGCTTCCTTATTCTGTCACTTATGCGCGTTCGACGAACCTTGCACAAGAGAAGTACAAGCATAACCTTTTTAGATTAATGATTGGTTGATTTAAATTGCCTGTAAACCCAGGTAATCACAAGTAAAAAGAGAGAAAGGGGAAGAAAAGGAATATGATTTACTCGCTCAGCAATGCTGCGAGGATGGGTAGCACAACCACGCTTTGCTCGAACCTTACAAGGCACCAAATCATCCATGAGCTTCTCCATTTCAGCATCCAGTGATCCACCAGAACCACGTAACTGTCCACTTGGCTCTCCCTTCTACACCTCCCAAACACAAACAGCTGTAAGTACGTAAATATTAATAGAAAGAATAGTGCTTCAGGAGACACCAAAAAAGAAAAGTCACACATTAGACAGAATTGCTTCAAAGTTTATGCACAAACAGTTTTCAACGACTATTGGTTGTTAGAGTTATTAACTAATAATTTGTTATTACTAATTTTAAGGAACCAATTCAATTATCCTCGTATACTGATCTTTCGCCATTGCTTATATTTGGACAACAACAAGAAGACTTAAAGTTCAATCCATACAGAAATAATACTCCCTCTGTCGCAATTTATGTGGCAGTGGCACACCATCCCGCCGCCTTTCTATATTTAGAAACAATTTAACTTTAGAATATCCATATTACCTTAATGAGATGATTTACAACCACGTACAAATGTCTAAGGCTTGTTTTAGACCACAAGTTTCAAAGTCATTCTTGATTTCTTCTTAAACTCTGTATCCAAAGTCAAATGGTGCCACATATATTGGGACAAAGGGAGTAACAAGAAAAGAAACATATAGAAGAAGACAAATATATGTTACTTCCACAAGGAAAATATGCTTTCAACAATCTCATTCGCGTAGCCATAAAACACAATACAAAGGTAGACAAACATTTTTTAAGGGAAAGTCAAGTCATGTACTACTTCTCAAATGAGATGAATATTCAAGACCATGTTAGTTTACAAACATTAACAAAGTAATCTCAATACTTTTTTTTTTGAGAAGTAATCTCAATACTTTTGAAGGTTGAAATATCCACATGCTCGCCTCAAGAAAAATATCAACCCGAATTTAGGGATAACAAAAGTTTTAACATCAGATGAGCTGGTAAAGTTTATACTAACCAAGTGGGCTGATAATTTTCGGGGCGAACTTTCGGAATCATCTTCTCTGGGCCGCTTAATTGGCTGAGAAATATAGTTCAAACTGGAGGGAATTCCATAGCTTGAGAAGTAACCATCTGAGTTAATATGTGAAAGAAACTCCGCCGGAGAACTCTGCTGCCGGAGAAAATTACTACTACCGCCGGATTCAAACAGACCCGGATCGCCAGTGAACCTAGTTTCCGGTTTAACAAGCTCCGGAAGCTGCTGCTGAGTAGTTGATGGGTGGGGTGGTGGTTTATTGGGTGAGTGTAAAATGGGAGAAGAAGGGTTAAGAACCACTTCGTTTTCAGTGTCGGATTCGAGAAGTGCTTCTAACCATGTCGCCGGAGCTGAACGGTACCGGGATAATCCACTGCCTCCGCCACTTCCACGTTGCATCGCTGAACTTTTTCCGGCTATTTCTACGACAATTGGTTCTTCTCTTTTTCTTTTCTTTTCAGGTGAATTTTTTGTTGTTCTTTTCTTTTGAGAATTTTTGTTTCACTGAGCTAAAAAAGAAGATAGAGCGGTAATACGCTTAAATACTTTCTACATACCATCGTTATACTCGTATATTTTATCTCTTAGTATACGGTAGTAGTATAGCGTAGGGTACAGAAATGGTATGAAAAATGCTCTCCGTCCAAACAAGAACTATATTATTGTTTGGGAAGTCAATAATTTTCTTGATTGCTATTCAACTACTTTTTATTCAAAAAATAGCATGATTAAAATGAACTTTTTTATTTATTTTTCAAATATTTATGCAACTTTTGAGAATATTTAAGTAATTATATCATTCTTTTTAGGAACATAGAAATTAAACTTAACCTCACACTACATAATCTTTGGTAAATATAATGTGTTTGAAAATTTTTATTTTGTGAAATTTAAAATTATTCTAATGGCTACATTGATATCTGGTTTTAAAAAGAGAAAATATTGAATTTATTAGAAGTTGATATGAAATAGTAAATAAAATGGTGACAGTGCTTATGATTTTCTCAAAACATTTGCTTAAAAAAAGGAACTGGATCATTCATAATATTTTTATATAACTTCAATTGCTTTATCTTCTTCTCAGGTGTCATCCAATAGTATCAAATTTTTAATTGCATTTCACTGTCACAACTATAGAAACAACATGTATTACAACTTATATAATGTTTTAAGGTCGTCAAAGAGGTGGAGAAGAAAATGTCAAAATCAAAAGGAACATAAGAAGCTGAAAAGCAGTCCTTCATTTAACTTCTAGGTTAATAACTTAATTAACTTCGGCGAAAAGAGAATTACATGCTAAAAGTAGGAACCACAGTATTCCATTTGTATAAGTTAAAAACTTAATTAATGATCTCTCTGGTTATAAAAATGAGCAATTTGATATTAAAGACCTCTTAAACTCCACCAGATAATCGGGACCAAATTTCTTTTATTTTTCATTGTTATTGTTTTTGATATTTTTCTTTTAAGTGGACGTGAAGTTTGATACACAAGTCATTTTCAAGAAGGATAGTTTCAAATACATTAGATTCATAATACAAGGTAACGGGGAGATTGATGAGGATGTTATTCATCGTATTGAAACGGGGTGGATGAAATAGAAGCTCACATCCAGTGTCTTGTGCGATAGAAATGTGCCACCTAGACTTAGGGTAAGTTATACAGAATGGTTATTAGGCCGACTGTATTATATGGAGTCGAGTGTTGGCCAGTCAAGAAACCTCATGTTCAGAAGATGAGAGTAGCAGAAATGAGGATGTTAAGATGGATGTATGCACATACCAGGAAAGACAAGATCATGAATGAAGTTATTAGGGACAAGGTGGGCGTGGCTCCTGTGGAAGACAAGTTGCGGGAATCGAGGTTGAGATGGTTCGGACATGTGAAGAGGAGAGGCTCTGATGCCCGGATCAGGAGGTGTGAGGAGTTGACCGTGGCGGGTTAGAGAAGATGATAGAGGGAGGCCTAAGAAGTATTAAGGAGAGATGATTAGGCAGGATATGACACAACTTCAGCTTACCGAGGACGTGACCCTCGACAGAAAAGTGTGACGGTTTAGAATTAAGGTTGTGGGTTGACATGAAGTAGTATTAGCACTAGTCTTGTATTCTCGTATTCCTTAACCTTGATTATTAAATCTTTTGCCATCGCTTTCGTTGTTTTTACCTTATTGTTGCTATTAATTGGTTATTATTTACTTTCATTGTTCTTTAACTTTAGCCTTATTCTTTACTAGCATTTGCATGTACGAAATTTTAAATGCATAAGTTTGTAGACGTAACAAAGGCGGCCAAACATCATCTGAGGCCTAAAGCAAAGCCTTAATAAGAGGCCTTAATATATATATAATTTAATGAATATTATTTTTTTTAAAATTAGATAAGTGATGATGTGGAATTAAAAAAAATGAACATCGTTTTTTAAAAATTTAGACAAGTGAGGATGTGGAATTAAAAAAATGAGAATTTAGTTTTATAAAGTACAGAAAATTAAATGAATTTAACGTTGATTGCATCACAACTGAAATGGGAGAAGCCAGAAAATATACTTCCTCCGTCCCAACTTAAGTGACTCCTTTTGTTTTAGTAAGTCCCTTTCTATATCTGGTAACAATTCAACTTTAGATTTTTCTTTTTTACCATTAATGAGATGATTTCTAGCCCATAAATTTCTATGATTTATTTAAGATTACAAGTTTCAAAAGCCTTCCTTTATTTCATAAACTCCATGTCTAGTCAAAACACTTTCATATAAATTGGGACGGAGAGAGTATAATTTATGTAAGAAAAATAAATAATAAGTTAGATTATTAGATATAGTTATTTGACCAACTAATGAATAGAGAAATATAATTAAGTAAAAAAATAAATTAAGATTGACAGAAAACTATTTTAGTTATATTAATTAGAGGAAGAAATCGAGTTATTAAAAATTAATATGACAATAAAAAAATAAATTTATCAATAATAAGAGATAATCATATAAATAATATATTACTATATATAGAGAAATAGTAATTTTGGGGCCCTTAAATTTTTGGAGCCTTCACTTGCTTTAGGGTTGGGCCGTCCCTGTGTACACATTATCCTTCCCCGACCCATTTTGTGAAATTTCACTGGGTATGTTACTGCTTTATAAAATCTTTTTCCTTTTTTTTTTTTTCTCTTCTGGTGATTGTACAATCAGTTCCTTCAAGTTAGGTAAAACGAATTCAATTAGCACTATACCAAGCACGACCGTAGTTTAATGTATATACGCATACAGGTTTGTTTACAAAAATACGCGTATGATTTGACAATTTGCGGCGGTGAAACGTCATCTGAGGTCTACGCCTTGCAACCAACAAAGCCGAAACGCAACGATGCGCGTGAAACTACGGCCAACCAAACAGGGTGCCTTTGCGGGTTGCGGGTTTGCTATTTAACCTTACCTTCTAAGCTATGAAATTTAAACTTAGAAAGAAAAGCTCTTTTACCAAGCTAAGATCAAAACTTTTAAATGCACTTTTAGATTTAAAATTGTTTACCGGAAAAATCAGATAACGTTAGATTTTGTGTGTGGTTCTAAGGATATGCGATACAATTCGATATAAATCGTGTAGAGAAATAGAGATACGTATATTCTTGACTATGAGAATGCAAATAGTGGGCAATAAGAATAAATGAGATAAAGTAAAGCAAACACAAAGGGATATCTTTCAATCTGAGAAGTGATTTGTTTTTTTGTCTCTGCCCTTTAGCTTACAAGGATTCCCCTTTTATAGAAGAGGGTTATTACAAAAAAAATAATAAAATAAAACATATAGTGGAAGGTCCATGATGACTTGTCTCTTCCTTGATTTTCGCCAAGATTCTCTCTCTTGGTGCGGTCGCAACGGCTCTTGTCTGTGAGCTCGATACTGGCTCGAGCTCGTTACTGGGTTGGGCCTTTCGGTCTTGGCTCGAGTCCGACCTTCGAGATGGGCGTCGCGCATTTCTGACCTCGAAGCAGTACCTTGCAAATCGATTCGGCCTTCGGGCTCGAGGCTCGTTAGTACCGACTTCGGAGTTCACTCCCAAAAATCTAATTCCGACTTTTTAACACTCGAACTCGATCGAACGTAGGAAGGCCAAAATCTATTTCGACCGTATACAGATAGTCCCCTCGTTTCTCACGAAGGATGCGGTGAGAATCGACGTGATTTTGGTAGTTCTATCGGGTCATAAGCCGACGTTTTCACAGGGATCGATTATGACGTATGTGATAGCTGTCCTATCGATTCAGCCTTTCAAGGTATTTAATGCTTGTCAGATGGCGGTCGGCCACCTATGATATTGAATCGTCACGATGCGAGCCTATAAATAGCTCTTCCATCTATCATTTACTTCTTTCACGTGTTCACTCCCCCAAATTTTCTAATTTTTTCTTCCTTTTCTTGTTGCTACCAGAGTTTTGGTACCGTCAATTTTTCACTTTTCTTTGTCTTTCTTCCTCCCATATGAATGGCAAGACTTCGAAAACTGTGCCTCAGAAGGAGAAAGCTTCTTCTTCACAGCCGTCAGGTGATAGGGCGCCAGTGGAGCCGTCCACCTATGACTATATCCCCGGCCCGTGTTCTCTAAAGATCGATTTTAAGGTTGAGAATCCTTCATCTGTCCCGGGTCGATGCGAGCGCGTGTCGATGTATATGTGCTCTATAATGGAGGGTCATCTCGAGGCCGTTAGAAAAGACTGTAACTAGGGTTCCGAGGTTGTGTTGCAAATTCCATCCCCCGAAGAGAGTGTCGTCACCCATGTGGAGGGGTTTTTAAGTGTTTACACTTATCCCTTACATTGAGTCCGGTCGAACCCGGTGATCATCGATTTTTGCAAGAGATATCAGGTCACCCTTGGTCAGATTTATCCCTCTGTGTGGCGTATAGTAATCCTACTTCGCTTCTTCTCCACCAAAGTCGGGGGGCTGGATTTTACCTTGAATCACCTCATTCGGTTGTATCGGCCTCAAATCTTTCGAGGATTAATCAGACTTCATCGTCAGGCATTGAAGGCTTTGATGTCGAGCATCGACGAAGACAAGGATCAGGGTTGGATGGGACGTTACATCCGGGTGAGGACCCGTGACCTTATTCCAGAAGAGAAGATGTCGTTCCCCGAGGAATGGAATTTTGATCGTAAGTTGTTTTCATAAATATGTTTTTTTTATGTTTCTTCCCAATATACAGCTGCCCCTTGGATGCCACAAGCGGTGCCCGACCTCGAGGATTGGGTTTGGAAGTTATCCTCGACTTTCTCTTATGCCGAACGCGCTTGGCGTTATTTGGCTAAAGGCAGATGGGAAGCCAAGAACCATGGTAAGGTTTTACTTCTCGTTTCCTTTGAAGCGCTCTTTGTGCTCCATTCGTTACTGATTTCCTTTCATGTAGGCATAACCAAGGATGCCGTTTTGAGGCCTTCGAGCGGTGAAGAAGGAACCAAATCCCCAGACCCGAAACCGGGGAAAGACAAGAAGAGCAAAGCTGCCTCTCGATCAGAGGGCCCCAAGCCCGAAACTCAAAGGGTGAGGAGGAAAGCAATTGCCCTTTCGATTGACTCGGTCCAACGACTGAGAGAAGAAGAAGAAGATGAAGAAGAAGAAGAGGAAGAAGGAGGTGCCTCGGCCTTGGTGTCTCGATCTGCCAGAGCTATCGAGGTCACCGAAGCTCCTGAACCGATGGTAGCTGTACCGGTCGGGGTTCATTCCGGGATCCCGAGTCTTGATCGGAATGCCCCGAGTGATTCACTTGGGACTATGACAGTGGGTCATTCGCCTTCTCTTCTCACCTTTTCTGAGGAGACGTTAAAGGAAGCTCGAGAATTGAAGACCCCCGATATGGGCGGAGGCTCTAGTGCAGGGGATCCCTTTCGGGATTGCTTTACCGGAGTCGGTGATGCTTCCGATATCGGGGACGTTTCTCTTTTATTAGAAGAGGCCCAACGTTTCATTACTCGGGTAATGATTTTACTATACTTGGTTTCTTTGTTCTTTTTCCTAATTTGACTCGTGTTCTTTCCCTACTGTGCAGGCCATTAGTAGATTTCGGGTCGACCTTGGCCAGTGTGAGGTCGAGCTTCAGAAGGTCTCGGGGGAGAGAGACGTCTTGCAGCTTCTTTGTAGCCAAAATGACGAGGCTATAAAGGACCTTCAAGCGGATTTGGCTAAGGCTCACGAAGAAGAGGCCGAACTTGACAAACAGGTGAGCCTCGTTCTATTAAAGTATGGGTTTGACTCGACTGTGGAAGTTAACCCTTCGTTGTCTCAGCTGCAGCAAAAGGTTGAAATGGTCTCTTTAATCATCGAGTGAATGATTCGAACTCGAAGTAATGTAGCCCATGGGCGTGATGGTCGAGAGAGTGATTGCTTGAACTCGAAATAAAAGTAGCCCGTAGGCTTTAGTCGTCGAGTGAATGATTCGAACTCGAGGTAATGTAGCCCGTGGGCGTGACGGTCGAGTGAGTGATTGCTCGAACTCGAAATAAAAGTAGCCCATAGGCTTTAGTCATCGAGTGAATGATTCGAACTCGAGGTAATGTAGCCCGTGGGCGTGATGGTCGAGTGAGTGATTGCTCGAACTAGAAATAAAAGTAGCTTGTAGGCTTTAGTCGTCGAGTGAATGATTCGAACTTGAGGTAATATAGCCCGTGGGCATGATGGTTGAGTGAGTGATTGCTCGAACTCGAAATAAAAGTAGCCCGTAGGCTTTAGTCGTCGAGTGAATGATTCGAATTCGAGGTAATGTAGCCCGTGGGCGTGATGGTCAAGTGAGTGATTGCTCGAACTCGAAATAAAAGTAGCCTGTAGGCTTTAGTCGTCGAGTGAATGATTCGAACTCGAGGTAAAAAGTAGCCCGTAGGCTTAGCAGTCAAAGTTAATGATTCGATCTCGATGCAATTTAGCCCGTAGGCATAATTGGTCGAATTTAACTTGATTCTGTTTGCATAATAAATCTCAAAATAGAGGAATTTTCCTTGGATATAAGATGCCGATAAAGAAGAGAACTTTCTTCGCACGTTATTACACGCCTGGGTTCGGGCCAATCTACATGAGCATGGTTCGTTTCGACCATTTGGCTCTTACAATTTTTCCTATTGGAACCCTGTTGTGAAATAACTCTCTTGTATCAGAACTCGATGTGTTTGAGGGCCTAATGCCCCTTCAGTATTTGAGTTCGATTGTAAAGAGGCCTCAGATATTGTTGTAAATGCAGCACGATCAATGGTTGCCTCATTAAAAACCTTGCCGAAAAACTCATTTGGTATAAAACCGGTCTAAGAGAAAAAGAGTGCAACGCGTGCTTTCAAGCGAAAGATCCATCTTAGCCCTTGTTCGGACTTCTGCAGGGGTCAGTTTTGAAATATAAATGAATATGGAAAGGTCGTACCTTAGCAGTAATACCATTTTAGATATGATACATTCCAGCTGCTTGATAGCTGTTTGCCGTTTATAATGCTGAGCCTGTATGATTTCTTTTCAATGTTCTCGAGCACTGATATGGTCCTTCCCAATTCGGTCCTAGTTTTCCTTCATTCGGATTTCGGGTATTGATGGTAACTTTTCTTAATACTAAGTCCCCGGGCTTGAAATGACGGAGCTTTGTCCTTCGATTATAATATCTTTTGATTCGCTGCTTTTGGGCAGCCAATTGGGCGAGATCAGTTTCTCGTCTTTCATCCGATAGTTCGAGACAGGTATTCATAGCCTCGTTATTTGATTCTTCCATCGCGAATCGAAATCTGGCAGTGGGTTCACCAACTTCGACTGGTATTAATGCTTCGGACCCATATACTAAGGAGAATGGGGTCGCCCCCGTACTGGATTTTGATGTCGTCCGATATGCCCAAAGGACTTCGGGCAGGATTTCTCCCCATTTTCCTTTAGCGTCGTTCAACCTCTTCTTTAAGTTTTGAATGACAGTTTTGTTCGTTGATTCGGCATGTCCATTCCCACTGGGGTGGTATGGCGTCGATAGTATCCTTCTTATTTTGTGGTCTTCGAGGAATCTTGTTACTTTGCTGCCAACGAATTATTTTCCATTGTCACACACTATTTCGACAGGTATCCCAAATCGGCATATGATATGATCCCAAATAAAGTCTATAACTTCTTTCTCTCTTATTTTCTTGAATGTCTGCGCTTCAACCCATTTAGAAAAATAGTCAGTCATAAACAAAATGAATTTGGCTTTACCTGGGGTCGATGGCAGAGGGCCGACGATATCCATTCTCCATTTCATGAACGGACATGGGGATAGGACTGAGTGGAGTTTCTCTCCGGGTTTATGGATCATTGGTGCAAACCTTTGACATTTGTCGCATTTACGAACAAATTCCTTCGCATCTTTGCCCATATCGATCCAATAATACCCTGCTCTGATTATTTTTCGAACTAATGTATCGGCTCCAGAGTAATTCCCGCAAGTACCCTCATGCACTTCCCGTAGGATGTAATCGGTATCTCCCGGACCCAAGCATACTGCCAACGGTCCATCGAATATTCTTTGGTACAGTGTTCCGTCCAAAGCCAATGTGAATCGAGCAGCTTTAGTCCGTAGGGTTCTAGAATCTTTAGGGTCCAATGGGAGTTTTCCGCTCTTTAAGTATTCAATATACTTGTTTCTCCAATCCTAGGTTAATCTTGTAGAATTTATCTCGGCGTGACCTTCTTCGATTACCGATCTTGAAAGTTAAACAACATTCCCCGAGCCCAAGTCATCTACCTCGACCGACGACCCCAAATTCGCAAGCGCATCGGCCTCATTATTCTGTTCTCGTGGAACATGCCGTAAAGTCCATTGTTTGAAATGGTGCAAAGCGACAAGCAGTTTATCTAAATACCTTTGCATTCTACCTTCTCGAACTTCGAAGGTTTTGTTTACTTGACTCACCACCAGCAAAGAGTCGCAATTGGCTTTAATGACTTCTGCTCCGAAGTTTCTAGCTAGCTCGAGACCTGCAATCATGGCTTCATACTCGGCCTTGTTGTTACTCAACCTGATTGTTTTAATAGATTGCCTAATAGTGTTACCCGTGGGTGGTTTCAAAACTATGCCCAGCCCGCACCCTTTCACGTTTGAAGCCTCGTCCGTAAAAAAGGATCCATACCCCCAATGATGTACCTGATTTCAACAGGAGTTCTTTTTTGACTCCGGGTACGAGGGTTAGCGTGAAATCGGCCACGAAGTTTGCTAAAATTTGAGACTTGATGGCCGTACGAGGTTGATATTCGATATCGTACCCACTGAGTTTGACAGCCCATTTGGCCAGTCGGTCTGATAACTCAGGTTTGTGCAAAATATTACGAAGCGGGTAAGTGATTAACACGCATATGGGATGACATTGAAAGTACGGCCTTAACTTTCTAGAGGCGTTTATCAGTGCAAGTGCCAATTTTTCTAGGAGCAAATATCTAGTTTTTGCTTCTCCTAAGGTTCAACTCATATAATAAATGGGGAATTGGGCACCTTGCTCTTCTCGAACTAGGACACCGCTTACGGCGACTTCCGATACTACCAAGTACAAACAAAGTTTTTTGTTTGTTTTTGGAATGTGAAGTAGTGGTGGGCTTGATAGATATCGCTTTAGTTCCTCTAATGCTTGTTGGCACTCTGGGGTCCAAGCAAAATCGTTCTTCTTTTTGAGTAGAGAGAAAAATTTGTGACTTCGATCAGATGATCTTGAAATGAACTGGCCTAAGGCTGCAATCCGACCCGTTAGCCTTTGTACGGCCTTTATGATGTCCACAACGACGATGTCTTCGATGGCCTTAATTTTATCGGGGTTAATCTCTATTCCCCGATGTGACACCATGAAGCCAAGGAACTTGCCTAAACCGACCCCGAAAGCACATTTTTCGTGATTGAGCTTCATGTTGTATTTCCTCAAAATTTCGAACGTTTCCTGCAAATGGGTCAAATGGTCCTCTGCGCGCAGGGATTTAACTAACATGTTATCAATATAAACTTCCATTGATTTTCCTATTTGTTCTTCAAACATTTCATTTACTAGGCGTTGGTAAGTAGCCCCTGCATTCTTTAGCTCGAAGGGCAATACATTATAACAATACATTCCATATTTGGTGACAAATGAAGTCTTTTCCTGGTTCTCCGGGTTCATCTGGATTTGATTATACCCGGAATAGGTATCGAGAAAAGTGAGGATCTCGTGGTCGGCCGTAGCATCGATCATGCGATCGATGTTGGGCAGCGGAAAGGAATCTTTGGGGCATGTTTTGTTCAAATCCTTATAGTCCACATACATTCTAAGTTAGTTCCCTTTTTTAGGCACTATAACTACATTGGCTAACCATGCGGGATATTTCACCTCCCGAATGGACCATACTTTGAGAAGCTTGGTTACCTCGTCCTTTATGAATGCGTGCTTTCCCTCGGACTGGGGTCTTCTCTTTTGTTTCACTGGTCTGAACCTGGGGTTCAAACTTAGCCGATATGTCGTTACGTCCGGCAGAATCCCTGTTATATCTAAATGGGACCAGGCAAAACAATCGATGTTATCGATAAGAAATTGAACGAGTTTCTTCCTGAGTTCGGGGCTCAACCCTGTTCCCAAGTATACCTTTCGCTCGGGCCAGTGCTCGATTAATGTGACTTGCTTTAGTTCCTCGATTGTTGATTTGGTGGTATCGGAGTCATCGGGAATCATGAAAGATCGAGGGACCCTTTGATCATCATCCTCTTCGATTTTCTAGTTATCTGGCTGGGTCGAAGCCGATGTCTGTGATTGCTATTTGGTATCCCGTTCTCCTTCCGAGCCCGATCCTTTTATCGACGAAGGTGAGGACATTGGTTTAGCTTCCTCGACGGCGAACATTTCCTTTGCGGCTAGTTGTTCTCCGTACACCGTTTTGACATCTCTCGATGTCGGGAATTTGAGGGCCTGGTGTAGGGTCGAAGGTACAGCTCTCATGTTGTGGAACTATGGCCTTCCGAAAAGGGCGTTGTATCTTATATCGCCTTCGATCACGTGAAACTTTGTTTCCTGGATGGTTCTGTCCACGTTTATTGGTAGGATTATCTCGCCTTTGGTGGTTTCACATGCCATATTGGACCCGTTTAGAACCAGAGTTGCGGGTACGATCTGATCCTGTAGGCCGAGCTGCTCTACTACCTTCAATCGGATGATGTTGGCCGAGCTACCTGGATCGATTAACACACGCTTAATTTTAGTTTTATTCATGAGTACGGATATTATCAGTGCGTCGTTATGAGGTTGGATGACCCCTTCTGCATCTTCATCATCAAAGGACAAAGTCCCTATGGATGCATAATCTTGAGTCCGAGATCGCTTTTCCCTCACAATCGATGTTTTAGTGCGTTTAAGTACTGGTCCCTGAGGGGTATCGATGCCGCCGATGATCATGTGAATGACGTGTTGCAGTTCTTCTTGCTCGTTTTGCTTGCTGAAATCCCTGTTTTTAAAATGGTTCTTCGCCCTATCACTCAGAAATTCCCGAAGGTTCCCTTTGTTAAATAAGCGGGCTATTTCCTCTCTTAGTTGCTTGCAATCTTCCGTTCTGTGGCCATGGGTACTATGATATTCGCACGTTTGATTGGGATTTCTTTGGGCATGATCGGTCTATATGGGTCTAGGCAATTTAGTGTCTTTGATGCGTCCGATGGCCGACACGATAGCAGAGGCACTAATGCTGAAGTTATATTCTGATAATCGAGGTGCTTCTATAGGATTGGCATATTTATCGAAGCCGCTCTTACTCATAAGTCCCCGAGAATTTTGCCCTTGATCAATCCTTCGATTGTTCTGAACTGCATTGTGTGCTGAACCGTTGTTCACCCGATCTGCGACGTACGATCGATATCGGTCTATGTTCGACCTTTGTTCTCTGTCGATCTCCTTTTGGTTTTTAGTAGCTGTCCTGTTCTGATGCACGGGTCCGTATGGAGCTCCCAACTGATCATCCTCGGCCATAATTTTCATAAAAGAATCGATTGAATTTGGTGGTAAATTGTGATACCAGATCATCGCTCCCTTCGAGAGGGTCTCCCCAAACTTTTTCAACAACACGGATTCGATCTCATCGTCCTCCAAATAGTTGCCTTTGATAGCACATGTGTAAGAGGTGACATGTTCGTTAGGATCGGTCGTACCATTATATTTGGGAATTTCGGGCATACGGAATTTTTTGGGGATTGGTTTCGGCGCCACTCAACGAAAAAGGCTTTTGTATGAATTTTTTCGAATAAAGTCCCTTTATCATTGGTGGAGCCCCCATGATTTGATCGACCCTGGCATTGTATGTTTCCACTCTCTTGTCGTTGGCTTCGACTCGTTTTGTGAGTTCCTCGAGCAATTTAGTAATTCCGGGAGTAGTCCCCGATTCTTGCTCGTTTGATTTCACTATGGCGGGCTCTGTTCTGGGAGTGACTTCTCAAAGTGGATTGGAATCTAGCCTACTTTGTGCACGAGTTTGGCTCTGTAACTGAGCTATTGCTACTTGTTGGGCTTGTAGCATCTCGAAGATTATACGTAAGCTGGCCCCGATTTCCCCTGTATTTTGGGTGTCTCGGGCTACGGATCGAGTACCACCCTGAATCGGTTCGGAACGTTGATTCGCCTCCAAAGCTATTTGTGAATTGACATCTAATGGTATTTCGGCTCGAATTTCGTGTACTTCGATTCGAGCCTCGATGCCATCGTTAATTTGCCTTCCGACCCCGGGTGCCAAGTTGTTGGCTTCATCTTGAAGGCCGGCTTCGTGGTCGATAAGTAAAGCCATTGCTGATTTGAAGTTGTAAGCTGGCGTGTACTTTAGATTTGTATCAAACGATCACTGTTACCCTTAGCCACACGGTGGGCGCCAAACTGTTTACCGAAAAAATCGGATAACGTTAGATTTTGTATGTGGTTCTAAGGATATGCGATACAATTCGATATAAACCGTGTAGAGAAATAGAGATACGTATATTCTTGACTATGAGAATGCAAATAGTGGGCAATAAGAATAAATGAGATAAAGTAAAGCAAACACAAAGGGATATCTTTCAATCTTAGAAGTGATTTGTTTTTTGTCTCTGCCCTTTAGCTTACAAGGATTCCCCCTTTTATAGAAGAGGGTTATTACAAAAAAATAATAAAATAAAACATATAGGGGAAGGCCCATGATGACTTGTCTTTTCCTTGATTCCCGCCAAGATTCTCTCTCTTGGTGCGGTCGCAACGGCTCTTGTCTGTGAGCTCGATACTGGCTCGAGCTCGTTACTGGGTTGGGCCTTTCGGTCTTGGCTCGAGTCCGACCTTCGAGATGGGCGTCGCGCATTTCTGACCTCGAAGCAGTACCTTGCAAATCGATTCGGCCACAGGCTTGATAGGGTTATCGAGCCGACTCCTCGATCAACCTTCGGGCTCGAGGCTTGTTAGTACCGACTTCGGGGCTCACTCCCAAAAATCGAATTCTGACTTTTTAACACTCGAACTCGATCGAACGTAGGAAGACCGAAATCTATTTCGACCGTATACAAAAATTATTTAGAATAACTAAAAGTAAAAAATGCCTCATGATAAATAGTAGTAAGAATTACATGATTCAGCTTATACGCTTCTTAAGTTAAGTACTTCTTTTTCTTTCTCAAACAAAAAAAATAACATTTGACACACAATTTTCAATCATATAATACTTATTGTTTACTCGTAAAACGGTAGAGTCAAATTTGTAACGTGATTTATAGACAACCAAATCGATTTGATCCAAAAATAATAAAGAAATAAGACAAAAATAAGATTAGCAATCAAAAATAAAGTAAATAACAAGCCTGAGTCTGAGCTCGGGCTTCCTTGAGGCAAGAACAATGATAATGACAGAGCAATGATAAAATTACTTAGATTGAGCGTAGAATAGTGCAATACAATTTTTATATGCCAAATATTTCATGTCCCTATAATGGTTGTTCACCCGCTATTTATTGCTCTGCATAGGGATACAAGATCCTAGGATCGAGCTCCTCTTAAATGAGAATAAAAGTGACATTGATGAATATATAACGGCATCCTTTGAATACAAATATTCTCTGTAACGGATGCTCATTGAATGCTAACAAACATTCCCTGCAACAGCTGCCCATTGAATGCTATCCGATGTCGAACCTTTGAACTTCTGTCGTCGACTATGTTCCCTTCAGGATTCGCCTGGTACCAGTCACACACGTTGCATCTGGTATTAGTTATTTCCCGATTCATCTTTCGCCTATCTTTGATTTCACGTGTCATTTTACCATTCAACCATTTGCTATCAACCAATTTTACCGCATACACTTACTAAGAAAATTTAACCTTTTTAGAGTGTCTCCAATATAAAAATTACCTTGTAAAGTTTCAATGAAATGTTTTTAAACTTTTTTATTTCATTATAATGATATTGGGTCCATCCTATGGTCCATGTGAAAGAAGATGAAGCTTCCTTTTGGTTTTGTCAAGCTAACCAAGTTACAAGTTCAATTTGGGCAACTAGCTTTTGAAATGAATATTGATGTCATTGCATACATCAATATGGGCATTTTTCAACTATAAATAGGTGCCTCTACCTTCATTTGTAATCACGCCAAAACAAAGAGAAATAGAGTGATTTACAGAGTAAGAAGCAAAATACTTTGTGAGGAAAAATATAGAGAGTTTGAGCGTATATTGTAGTGAGGTGAAAAAATCAAAAGAGGGCTATTTCTTTTGAGTGTTTAGTGGTCTTGGAGTATTTTACTCAGTACCACAAATTATAAAATTCTCGCTATAGTGAAATCAATTGCTCCTCTCGGGCCGTGATTTTTTCCTTATTCAGAAGGGTTTTCCACATAAAAATCTTGGTGTGATGACCCAAAATATCATATTTAAATTTATTAATTAATTATGTATTCTAAGACCTCGAAAAGTACTATTTATCATTCCTCAACTTGCGTGTACAGTCCTTAAAGATTTCTGGAAAGTTTTTGTGTGAAAAATGAATTAAAATGTGGATTAGAGCTTTAAAACTTAAATGAGTTGACTTTGGTCAACATTTTGAGCAAACAGACTGGGATCAGTATTTTGATAGTTCCGGTAGGTCCGTATCATGATTTGGGACTTGGGCGTATGCCCGGAATCAAATTCCGAGGTCCCTAGCCCGAGATATGAAATTTTGAAGAAAAATTAAAATGTTTAAGTTCGAATAGTGACTGGATATCTAATTATGTGAAAACGACCCTGAAATAGAATTTTGATGATTCCAACAGCTCCGTATGGTGATTTTGGACTTAGGAGTGTGTTCGGAATTTGATTTGGAAGTCCGTAGTTAAATTAGGCTTGAAATGGCTAAAAACAAGAATTTAAGTTTGGAAGTTTGACCGATGAGTTGACTTTTTGATACCGGAGTCTGAATCCAGTTCTAAAACTTTTTATAGCTCCGTTATGTCATTTATGACTTATGTGTAAAATTTGAGGTCAATCGGAGTTGATTTGGTAGGTTCCGACATCGAATGTAGAAGTTGAAAACTCTTAATTTCATTAAGCTTGAATTGGGGTATGATTCATGGTTTTAGCATTGTTTGATGTGATTTAGAGGTTCGACTAAGTTCGTATGATATTTTAGGACTTGTTGGTATATTTGGTTGAGGTTCCGAGGGCCTCGGGTGAGTTTCGGATGGTTAACGGATCAAAAATATTGGACTTAAAAGCTGCTGCAGTGTTGTTTCCTCTTTTGTTGGATATTCTGTGTTGATATCTTGCCCAGGTATCGAGCCCAGGGTTGACGAGGCTCAGGCTCGAGCTTGAGATCGAAGCCATGATTGAAGGGCCAGCTCGAGGCCATAATCGAAGATAAGGCTCGAGGGCTAGGATCGAGACCCATGCTCGATGCCCTGATCGAAGGCCCATGCTCGATGCCCTGATCGAAGGCACATGCTCGATGCTCTGATCGAAGGCACATGCTCGATCCCCTGATCGAAGGCCCAACCTCGATGACCTGATCGAGGCCATGACCGAGGTCCAGGCTCGAGCCTGTGATCGAAGCTGCGATCGAGGCCCATTTCGAGGCCCAGTTCGAGGCCTAGTTCCGAAGGGCTGCTGGGCAGTTTTATAAAAAGAGGGCATTTGTCCCATTTGCCATTTTTGACGTACTTGAGCTTGAGCAGAGACGACTTTTGGTAGATTTTCAAGGGAAAAACATTGGGGTAAGTGATTCTAACTCGGATTTGGTCTACATATTCAAGTATATCATCGTTTTCACCATAAATTACTGTTCTGAGATTTAAGTTTGGGAAAGTTTTAGAAATCTCATAGAAACGAATTTTTGACATTCAGGTATCGATTCGGAGTTGGATTTGAGTGAAACTGGTATCGTTGGAATCGTAATTGAATGGGTTGTCGAATTTCATAACTTTCGCCGGATTCCGAGATGTGGGCCCTGCAGGCGAATTATTAATTAATTTCGGGATCTTTTCTTAAAAATATAGTATTTTCTTATAGAATTGATTCCTATAATATTTAGTGATTGTATCGAATTATTTTGGCTAGATTCGAGCCAGACGGATTTGGATAATCGTGGAAAATGCCTTATAGTGGATTAAATTGGAGCAAGACGAGGTAAGTCTCTTGTCTAATCTTGTGAGAAGGAAATTATCTCATAAGTGATTAAGATTAAATAATTATTGCTAAATTGTGGGGGCTACGACTCAAAGCATGCCTTACTTGTGTAAATTGTATTCTTTGATTAATTAATATTAATTGATATATATGAATATATTGTGAATTTTTAGATAAAGATATTAAAGGATGGAAATCTCATATGCTTAATTTTTGTTTAAATCAATTAATTGTTAAAAGAAATTGTTCTCCTCCCAAATTTATCTTATAATAAACATACTCTCCTTCCGGAGACACATAAGAAAATGTCCTCATTTCTTGTGGAGCGGGCCGAACGCCTCGGCAGGATAGATGCATCTATGGATCGCGCCGCACGTCCCTCGGCAGTGTACACGACACTCTAGATCGGGTCGTACGTCCTCGGCAGAAATCGTGCTTAATAATAATAATAATTACACGATGCTTTAATAATTTATTTCAGCTTGTGAAGCTAATTAATAAATTGAAAAATCCTTGGAATTTAATGAATTATTATTCATGCTTGTTAAGGAATTAATTGTTACTTCTGTAAATAAGGTTTAATTGATAAATTGGAAACTATTTGAATTGAAGGAATTTAATTAATATATTGAGAATTGTTACATTTGAAGAAATTTGATTATTTCTGCTGATTAAATAAATTATTGTGAATTCTGTAAATCATGTTGATTTAAATATCCTAGTTTTATTTCAGTTATTATTATTGACCCATAGTGAGTGTCAAAGTCGGCCATCTCGTTTCTACCACTTCAAGATTAGGATTGATACTTACTGGGTACACATTATTTTTATACTCATACTACACTTGCTGCACTTTTTGTGCAGGATCTGAGACAGGTACTAGTGGAGGACCTATCATCACATATCCACGTCATCCCGAGGCATAGTGGTGAGCTGCCTTTTTGAGCCGTTCTGCAGCTACCAGTGTCTCTTCTTATATATATATTCTGTCTATTTCATTTCAGACAGTATTTGAAGTTTTGTATAATTCACTAGATGCTCATGCACTTGTGACACCGGGTCTTGGAACACACATTGGTAGAAATTGGTATTTTATTATTTTTTTGAAATAAAAGTTTAACCAATGTACGTTTGAATTATTAGTTGGCTTGCCTAGCTGTAGTGTTGGGCGCCATCACGACCTATAGGTGAAATTGGGTCGTGACAACATGGTATCAAATCACTAGGTTCACGTAGGTCTCACAACTTATGAGCAGACCTAATAAAGTCTTGCAGATCGGTACGGAGACGTCTGTACTTATCTTCGAGAGGCTATAGGGTGTTAGGAAACTCCTTTCTTCATATTCCATCGTGCAATTGATGTAGTACTAAATATCCTTCTCTTATGCTCTCACAGATGGTGAGAACACGCTCTAATGAGATTCCAGACCAGGGAAGAGTTACTCCCCCAGTTACTAGAGGCCGAGGCAGAGGCTGAGGGAGGGCTCTAGCCCGTGGTAGAGGGTGAGGACGTCCCAAGACTATTCCAGTTATGCCGTCAGTGGATCCAGCAGAGAATCCCATTATTGAGGAGAAGGGCGAGGTGCCTGTGTCAGAGCCAACTCCGGTGGACTTCACATCTGCACCGGGATTTCAGGATGTCATGGGTCGTATGCTGCGATTCATGGACAATATGACTCAGACCGGTTTATTTCCGGCAGACCCAACCACATCTCAGGCGGGCGGGGGAGAACGGACCCCTACCGCGCAGGCTCATGGACAGGCAGTTGCTGTATATCAGACCCAGGGTGCACTATCCGTGGGTGGAGTCCAACCAGTGGTAGCAGCTACACCTGAGCCCAGGCCAGCTGTAGCAGCCGATCCTCAAAAACTATTGGACATATGGACTAGACTACATCCTCCTGTCTTCGGGGGTGAGCGACATGAGGATCCACAGGATTTCATTGATCGTTGCAAGGATAGACTGTACAATATGAGGATATTGGAATCCCATGGGGTTGATTTCGCTACTTTTCAGCTAGAGGGTAGAGCCCGTAGATGGTGGCAGTCTTATGCTCGTGGCAGACCAGCAGATTCTCCTCCCATGACTTGGGACAAGTTCACCCGTATCTTCTTGGACAGTATATTCCACCCTCCCAGAGGGAAGAGTTGCGGTTTCAGTTTGAGCAGCTCCAGCAGGGTCAAATGTCAGTGACTGATTATGAGGCGAGGTTTTCTAAATTATCTCGCCATGCACTAATGATACTCCCTACTGAGGCGGAGAGAGTGGAAAGGTTTGTAGCCGGTTTACATACTGGTATTCAGGCCACTATGGCTCGAGAGGTTGAGATGGGTACTTCTTATGAGCGAGTTGTGGAGATAGCCCGGAGAATTGAGGGTGTACGTCAGCGGAGCCGAGAGCAAATTATGAGAGATAAGCGGTTCAGGTACTCTGGAGAGTTCAGAGGTGCTCCGTCTGGGGGCAGAGGTCAGTTCATGAGGGGGCAGTCCAACAGACCCCCATATCCAGCACCACCACTTCCTCGAGGTGCTCCAGTGCGACCTTATCTCAGTGCTATCCCAGAGAGTTCTTATCGCCCACCAGCTATTCAGGTTTCTTTCCGTGGGTATTCAGGTCCCCAGGGCCAGACACTTAGTCAACAGCCAATCACACCGAAGAGTTGTTACGAGTGCGGGGATCCCAATCACATGCGAAGGTTTTGCCCCAGGCTTCGAGGTAGACCAGTACAGTAGGGTCAGCAGCCTATGCTTACCAGACCAGTTGCTCCACCAGTAGTCTGACCACCGAGAGGCAGAGGACAGGTGGGTAGGGGCTATCCTAGAGGTGGAGGTCAGCCAAGCAGAGGCCAAACAGTTAGCGCTCCAGCTCGGTTCTATGCTTTTCCGGCTAGACCAGATGCAGAGGCCTCAGATGCCGTGATTATAGGTATTATTTCTGTTTGTGGCAAAGATGCCTCAGTATTATTTGATCCAGGATCTACGTATTCATATGTGTCATCTCTATTTGCTCCATTCTTGGGCATTTCTCGTGAGTCCTTGAATACTCCTGTTTATGTGTCCACTCATGTGGGTGATTCTGTTGTTGTGAACCGGATCTACCGATCCTGTATTATTACATTCTGTGGTTATGAAACTAGAGCAGATCTCCTATTGCTTGAGATGACCGATTTTGAAATTATTCTGGGCATGGACTGGTTATCTCCATATCATGCTATTCTAGATTGTCATGCCAAGACTATTACCTTGGCTATTCCAGCATTGCCTAAGCTGAAGTGGAAGGGTTCACATGTTAGTTCATTTAATCAAGTTATTTCTTTTATAAAGGCTCAACACATGGTTGAGAAGGGTTGTTTGGCTTATTTAGCCTATGTTCGGGATACTACTACAGAGACTCCGGCTATTGATTCGGTGCCTGTAGTTCGAGAGTTCCCCGATGTATTTCCTTCAGATCTTCCAGGTATGCCACCTGATCGTGATATTGATTTCTGTATTGACTTGGCTTCAGATACCCAGCCTATATCTATCCCACCGTATCGCATGGCTCCGAAAGAATTGAAAGAATTGAAAGAACAACTTGAAGAGTTACTAGCCAAAGGGTTTGTCAGACCAAGTGTATCGCCTTGGGTGCACCAGTATTATTTGTGAAAAAGAAGGATAGAACAATGAGGGTGTGTATTGATTATCGCCAATTGAACAAAGTCACTATTAAGAACAAGTACCCGTTGCCGCGTATTGATGATCTATTTGACCAGTTGCAGGGTGCTAGGGTATTCTCTAAGATCGACTTGAGGTCGGGGTACCATCAATTGAAGATTCGGGATTTGGATGTTCCGAAGACTGCTTTTCGGACTAGATATGGTCATTATGAGTTTCTGGTGATGTTCTTCAGTTTAACTAAGCCCCGGCAGCGTTTATAGATCAGATGAATAGAGTATTCATGCCATATATTGATTCGTTATCATTGTCTTCATTGATGACATCTTAATCTATTCGTGCAGTAAGGAGGAATATAAGCAGCATATGAGATTAGTGCTTCAGACATTGCGGGAACAAAAGCTATATGCTAAGTTCTCTACATGTGAGTTATGGCTAGAGTCTGTAGCATTTTTGGGACATATCATATCGGGCGAAGGTATTAAAGTTGATCCCAAAAAGATTGAGGTAGTTCAGAATTGGCATCGTCCCACTTCGACGACGGAGATCAGGAGTTTTCTGGGTTCGGCAGGTTATTATCGTCGGTTCGTAGAAGGTTTTTCATCTATTGCAGCACCTTTGACCAAATTAACCCAGAAGGGTGCTCCATTCCAATGGTCCGACGATTGTGAGGTGAGCTTTCAGAAGCTCAAGACATCATTGACTACAGCACCAGTGTTAGTGTTGCCTTCCGGTTCTGGGATGTATACAGTGTATTGCGACGCTTCGTGTGTTGGCTTGGGTTGTGTATTGATGCAGGAAGGGCAAGTTATTGCATATGCTTCATGTCAGCTGAAGCCCCACGAAAAGAATTATTCGGTACATGATTTGGAGTTAGCTGTGATTGTTCACGCTCTTAAGATTTGGAGGCATTATCTTTATGGGGTGTCTTGTGAAGTTTACACTGATCATCACAGTTTGCAGCATTTGTTCAAGCAGAGGGACCTAAATTTGAGGCAGCGCAGATGGCTGGAGTTACTAAAAGATTATGATATTACTATCATGTATCATCCGGACAAAGTAAATGTGGTTGTAGATGCCTTGAGCAGAAAGGAGGAGAGTATGGGTAGTTTGGCTTTCATTTCAGCAGAGGAAAGGCCATTAGCCTCATATATTCAGTCCTTGGCTAACAGTCTTGTGAGGCTGGATATTTCAGAGCCCAGCCGAGTTCTTGCATGTGTTGTGGCCCAATCTTTACTATTTGAACAGATCAAGGCTCGCCAGTATGATGACCCACGCCTGATGGTTCTTCGTGAAACGGTACTACGAGGTGGTGCCAAGGAAGTCACTATTGGTACAGATGGTGTTCTGTGACTCTAGTATCGTCTGTGCATTCCTAATATGGATGAACTGAGGAAAAAGATCTTGGAAGAGGCACACAGTTCTAGATATTCTATTCATTTAGGTGCTACGAAGATGTATCGTGACTTGAGGCAGCATTATTGGTGGCGACGGATGAAAAAGGACATAGTTGAGTATGTAGCTCGGTGTCTAAATTGCCAGCAAGTTAAATATGAGCACCAGAGGCCAGGTGGCCTACTTCAGCAGATGAGCATATCATAGTGGAAATGGGAACGAATTACTATGGACTTTGTAGTTGGGTTGCCGCGGACCTTGCGGAAGTTTGATGCAGTTTGGGTCATTGTTGACAGGTTGACTAAGTCGGCACATTTTGTTCCTGTTGTGACTATGTATACTTCAGAGAGGTTGGCCCAGATTTATATTCAGGAGATAGTTCGGTTGCACGGTATGCCAATTTCCATCATATCAGATAGAGGCCCTCAGGTGAGTTGGGGACCCGTGTAGAGCTCAGCACAGCCTTTCATCCGCAGACCGACGGGCAGTCAGAGCGGACAATTCAAATTTTGGAGGATATGCTCAGGGCATGTGTGATCTACTTTGGAGGTTAGTGGGATCGTTTCCTGCCTTTAGCCGAGTTTGCTTATAATAACAGTTACCAATCCAGCATCGAGATGGCTCCATTTGAGGATTTATATGGTCGGCGATGTCGTTCACCTATCAGATGGTTTGAGCCAGGTGAGGCTAAGTTATATGGTACTGATTTGGTAAGGGATGCCTTGGAAAAGGTAAAGTTGATTCAGGAGCAACTTCGTACAGCACAGTCCAGGCAGAATAGTTACGCAGATCAGAAAGCGCGTGATTTATCATTTTTGGTAGGCGAAAGAGTTCTCTTGAAGGCTTCGCCGATGAAGGGAATTATGAGATTCGGGAAGAATGGCAAGTTGAGCCCAAGGTTTATAGGCCCATTTGAGGTGTTGAAACGAGTTAGGGAGGTTGCTTATGAGCTTGCATTGCCTCCCAGCCTATCGGGAGTTCATCCGATTTTCCACGTATCTATGCTCCGGAAGTATCATGTCGACCTATCACATGTGTTAGACTTCAGCACAGTTCAGCTAGATAATAGCTTGGGTTATGAAGAGGAGCCAATTGCCATTGCTGATAAATAGGTTTGCCAGTTGAGGTCCAAGAGGGTTTCTGTAGTAAAAGTCCAGTGGAGGGGCCAACCAGTCGAGGAAGCGACTTGGGAGGCCGAGAAAAACATGCGGAATAGATATCCAGATTTATTCAGCACTTCAGGTATAATTCTAAACCCGTTCGAGGACGAACGTTTGTTTAAGAGGTGGAGAATGTGATGACCCAAAATGTCATCTTTAAATTTAATAATTAATTATGTATTCTAAGACCTCGAAAAGTATTATTTATCATTTCTCGACTTACGTGCGCAATCCGTAAAGATTTCTGGAAAGTTTTTATGTGAAAAATGGATTAAAATGTGGATTAGAGCTTTAAAACTCAAATGAGTTGACTTTAGTCAAAATTTTGAGTAAACGGATTCGGATCAGTGTTTTGACAGTTCCGGTAGGTCCGTATCGTGATTTGGGACTTGGGCGTATGCCCGGAATCAAATTCCAAGGTCCCTAGCCCGAGATATGAAATTTTCAAGAAAAATTAAAATGTTTAAGTTCAAATAGTGACCGGATATTTAATTATGTGAAAACGACCCCGGAATAGAATTTTAATGATTCCAACAGCTCCGTATGGTTGGACTTAGGAGCGTGTTCGGAATTTTATTTGGAAGTCTATAGTTAAATTAGGCTTGAAAATGCTAAAAACAAGAATTTTAGTTTGGAAGTTTGACCGATGAGTTGACTTTTTGATACCGGAATCGGAATCCAGTTTCAAAAATTTTCATAGCTCCGTTATGTTATTTATGACTTGTGTGTAAAATTTGAGGTCAACCGGAGTTGATTTGATAGGTTCCGACATCGAATGTAGAAGTTGAAAATCTTAATTTCATTAAGCTTGAATTGGGGTATGATTCATGGTTTTAGCATTATTTGATGTGATTTAGAGGTTCGACTAAGTTCGTATGATGTTTTAGGACTTGTTGGTATATTTGGTTGAGGTTCCGAGGGCCTCGGGTAAGTTTCAGATGGTTAACGGATCAAAAACATTGGACTTAAAAGCTGTTGCAGTGTTGTTTCCTCTTTTGTTGGATATTCTGTGTTGATATCTTGCCCAGGTATCGAGCCCAGGGTTGACGAGGCTCAGGCTCGAGCTTGAGATCGAAGCCACGATCGAAGGTCTAGCTCGAGGCCATGATCGAAGGTAAGGCTCGAGGGCTAGGATCGAGACCCATGCTCGATGCCTTGATCGAAGGCCCATGCTCGATGCCCTGATCGAAGGCCCTTGCTCGATGCCCTGATCAAAGGCACATGCTCGATGCTCTGATCGAAGGCACATGCTCGATGCCCTGATCGAAGGCCCAACCTCGATGTCCTGATCGAAGGCCCAACCTCGATGCCCTGATCGAGGCCATGACCGAAGTCCAGGCTCGAGCCTGTGATCGAAGCCGCGATCGAGGCCCAGTTCGAGGACCAGTCCCGAAGGGCTGCTAGGCAGTTTTATAAAAAGAGGGCATTCGTCCCATTTGCCATTTTTGACGTACTTGAGCTTGAGCAGAGACGACCTTTGGCAGATTATCAAGGGAAAAATATTGGGATAAGTGATTCTAACTCGGATTTGGTCTACATATACAAGTATGTCATCTTTTTCACCATAAATTAGTGTTTTGAGATTTAAATTTGGGAAAGTTTTAGAAATCTCATAGAAACGAATTTTTGAGATTTCGGTATCGATTCAGAGCCGGATTTGAGTGAAACTGGTATCGCTGGAATCGTAATTGAATGGGTTGTCGGATTTCATAACTTTCGTCGGATTTCGAGAAGTGGACCCCGCTGGCGAATTTTTAATTAATTTCGGGATCTTTTCTTAAAAATGTAGTATTTTCTTATAGAATTGATTCCTATAATATTTAGTGATTGTATCAAATTATTTTGGCTAGATTCGAGCCAGACGGAGTTGGATAACCGTGGAAAAGGCCTTATAGTGGATTAAATTAGAGTAAGACGAGGTAAGTCTCTTGTCTAATCTTGTAAGGGGAAAATTACCTCATAGGTGATTAAGATTAAACAATTGTTGCTAAATTGTGGGGGCTACGTACGCACGAAGTGACGAGAGTCCGTGCGTAGTTACTATTAATGCTAAAGTCCGGGTAGTTTAGGACTCAAAGCATGCCTTACTTGTGTAAATTGTATTCTTTGATTAATTAATATTAATTAATATATATATGAATATATTGTGAATTGTTAGATAAAGATATTAAAAGATGAAAATCTCATATGCTTAATTTTTGTTTAAATCAATTAATTATTAAAAGAAATTATTCTCCTCCCAAATTTATCTTATAATAAACATACTCTCCTTCCGGAGGCACATAAGAAAATGTCCTCCTTTCTTGTGGAGCGGGCCGAACGCCTCGGCAGGATAGATGCATCTATGGATCGCGTCGCACGTCCCTCGGCAGTGTACACGACACTCTGGATTGGGCCGTACGTCCTCGGCAGAAATCGTGCTTAATAATAATAATAATAATAATAATTACACGATGCTTTAATAATTTATTTCAGCTTGTGAAGCTAATTAATAAATTGAAAAATCCTTGGAATTTAATGAATTATTATTCTTGCTTGTTAAGGAATTAATTGTTACTCCTGTAAATGAGGTTTAATTGATAAATTGGAAACTATTTGAATTGAAGGAATTTAATTAATATATTGAGAATTGTTATATTTGAAGGAATTTGATTATTTCTGCTGATTAAATAAATTATTGTGAATTCTGTAAATCATGCTGATTTAAATATTCTAGTTTTATTTCAGTTATTATTATTGACCCATAGTGAGTGTCAAAGTCGGCCATCTCGTTTCTACCACTTTGAGATTAGGCTTGATACTTACTGGGTACACGTTGTTTACATACTCATGCTACACTTGCTGCACTTTTTGTGCAGGATCTGAGACAGGTACTAGTGGAGGACCTATCATCACATACCCACGTCATCCTGAGGCATAGTGGTGAGCTGCCTTTCTGAGCCGTTCTGCAGCTACCAGTGTCTCTTCTTATATATATATATATATTCTGTCTATTTCATTTCAGACAGCATTTGGAGTTTTGTATAATCTACTAGATGCTCATGCACTTGTGACACCGGGTCTTGGCACACACATTGGTAGAAATTGGTAATTTATTTTTTTCTTAGAATAAAAGTTTAACCAATGTACGTTTGACTTATTAGTTGGCTTGCGTAGTTGTAGTGCTGGACGCTATCACGACCTATAGGTAAAATTGGGTCGTGACACTTGGTGTCCTTGTTTCTCTTATTATTACCGTTGGTTATAGTATTTTAGTAATCCACATTTATTATAGTCGTATACCATGAATATTATTTATGTGGGGGTTAATTTTCTCCACAACTGGTATCAGAGCACAGGTTCTACTCATTCACAAAAATATTATTTACAATCAATTTTACTCTGTGAAAAAAAAATATCAGGAGTAAAGTATGAAGTAACAAGATTCAACGGTAATGACGGTTTCTCCATATGGCAAAGAAGGATGAAGGACCTGCTCATCCAACAAGGGTTAGACATTGCACTAGATGGAAAAGAGGCAAAGCCGGAAATCATGAAAGACGAGGAATGGGGAGACATCGATAAGAAGGCGGCTAGTGCAATCAGACTGCACTTGTCCAATGAAGTACTCAATAATGTCAGGGATGAAAATAGTGCATGTGGTATTTGGAAAAGACTAGAAAGTCTATACATGTCCAAATTCTTAACAAACAAGTTATTTTTGAGAAAGCAACTTTATGCCATACATATGAGTGAAGGTACAAATTTCTTGCCCCATTTAAATATGTTTAATAGATTAATCACGCAGCAGGCAAACCTTGGAGAAACAATCACTAAAGTAGATAAGGCTATCATGCTTCTAAACTCGTTGCCATCTTCCTATGATAATTTTGGCAACAACCATCCTGCATGGTAGAGATACCATCGATTTAAAGGAGGTCACATCAGCCATCCTACTCAATGATAAGATGAGAAAGAAACCCGAAAATCAGGGGCAGGCTCTTATCATGGAAAACAGAGGAAAAAGTTTTTTATAGAGCATCGAGTAGTCGTGATAAATCTAAAGCTCATGAAAGTCGAGGAACCGTTCAAAGGGTAGAAATTGCTACAGCTGCGGTCAACCCCGTCACTTAAAAAAGATTGCCCAAAGAAAGGTCGAGGCGATAGCAGTGGCCAGAAGAATGATGACAACACAACCGCTACAGTGCACAACGATGATTCGATGGTTCTCTTCGTTCACGGGGAGGAGGAATGCATGCACTTAGCAAGCCAAGAGTCAGAATGGGTGGTTGATATAGCAGCATCCTACCATGCCATACCAGTAAGAGAATTCTTCTGTAGGTACAAAGCAGGAGACTTTGGAATGGTCAAGATGGGAAATACCAGTCACTCAAAGATTGTGGGGATTGACGACATTTGTATCAAGACAAATGTCGGATGCACATTTGTTTTAAAAGATTTGCGGCACGTACCAGATCTGTGAATGAATTTGATTTCAGGATCGCTCTAGATCGAGACAGGTACGAGAATCACTTCGCCAATAGGAAGTGGAGACTCACCAAGGGATCATTGGTGATTGCTAAATGAGTTGCTCCTTACACATTGTACAAGACAACCATTGAGATATGTGAAGATGGATTACATGCGGCTGTAGATGATACGCCTGTAGATTTATGGCACCAGATATTATGAGCCGTATGAGTGAGAAGGGGCTGCAAATCCTATCCAAAAAGTTACTCATCTCATTTGCAAAAGGTACAACTGTGAATTCTTGTGATTATTGTTTATTTAGAAAACAACATAGGGTATCGTTTCAAGCAACTCATGGAAGAAAATCGAATATACTTGATATAGTATATTCTGATATTTGTGGTCCAATGGATGTAGAATCAATGGGAGGTAACAAATATTTTCTCACATTTATTGATGATGCTTCATAGAAATTGTGGGTTTATTTCTTGAGAACCAAAGACCAGGTATTTCAAGTATTTCAGAAATTCCATGCTCTGGTGGAAAGGGAGACAAGTCAAAAATTAAAGCGTCTCAGGATAGACAATGGAGGAGAGTATACTTCAAAGGAGTTTGAATACTACTGCTCAAGCCATGGAATCAGACATGAGAAGACAGTTCATGGAACCCCACAACACAATGGTGTAGCTAAAAGGATGAATCGCACCATTATCGAAAAAGTGAGAAGTATGCTCAAAATGGCAAAACTACCTAAATCATTTTGGGGTGAAGCAACTCGCACAGTCTGTTACTTGATTAACAGAAGTCCATAAGTTCCATTGGAGTTTGACATTCTAGAGAAAGTCTGGACCAACAAAGAGGTGTCCTACTCCCATCTAAAAGTGTTTGGATGTAAAGCTTTTGCACATGTGCCGAAGGAGCAGAGAACGAAGCTGGATGACAAAGCCATTCCTTGCATCTTCATCGGTTATGGAGAAGAAGAGTTCGGCTATAGATTATGGGACCCAGGAAGGAAAAAGATCATCAGAAGCAGAGATATGATCTTTAGAGAAGATGTGGTCGGGATTGATAGTGATCAATCAACAAAGACAAAAAATGATAATGGTACAGTTACTAACTTTGTTACTACTCCTACTGTACCTGTACGTAATCCTTCCACAGGTTAAGAATAGCACACGGAAGGCGTAGATGAAGAGGTTGCTGAGAAGGGGGAGTACCCTAGTCCACAAGAGGAAGAAGGAAAGCAACAACAACAACAACAACAACAACAACAACAACAACAACAACAACAACAACAACAACAAGGACAACAACCTTTGAGAAGATCTAAAAGAGAGAAGGTAGAGTCCACAAGGTATCCTTCTTCAGAGTATATCCTCGTCACTAATGAGGGGGAGACAGAGAATTTCAAAGAGGTGTTATCTCATCCGGAACAATTCCAGTGGATGGAAGCCATGCAAGAAGAGATGAATTCTCTACAGAAGAATCATACGTACCAACTGGTTGAACTTCCAAAAGGAAAAAGACCGCTCAAGTGCAAGTGGATCTTTAAGCTCAAGAAAGATGGAAATGGCAAGCTGGTCAAACACAAAGCTCCATTGGTGGTAAAAGGTTTCGAACAGAAGAAAGTTATTGATTTTGATAAAATTTTCTCACCTGTTGTCAAAATGACTTCTATACGAACAATCTTGAGCTTGGCAGCTAGACTAGATCTTGAAGTGGAGCAGTTGGACGTGAAAACTGCATTTTTGCATGGAGGTTTGGAAGAAGATATCTATATGGAGCAGCCAGAAGGTTTTAAAGTAAAGGCGAAGAAGCACATGGTGTGCAAGTTAAAAAAGAGCCTTTATGGGCTGAAACAAGCGCCTAGGCAGTGGTACAAGAAGTTTGACTCATTCATAAGAAGTCAAACGTACACAAAGACTTTTTCAGATCCATGTGTATACTATAAGAAATTCTCTAACAATAAATTTATCATCTTGTTGTTATATGTGGATGACATACTGATTGTAGGAAAAGACAAGAAGTTGATTGCCAAGTTAAAGGAAGATTTGTCCAAGTCATTTGACATGAAAGACTTGGGTCCAGCACGACAAATTCTAGGAATGGATATTGTCCGAGATAGGACAAATAGTAAGTTGTTGTTGTCACAGCATAAGTATATTGAATGTATACTTAAACGCTTCAACATGATGAGTGCTAAACCAATTAACATGTCTCTTGCTGGTCATATGAGGTTGAGGAAAACAATGTGTCCTATAACAAAGGAAGATAAAGAAAGTATGGCTAAAGTTTCATATTCATCTGTCGTCAGGAGCCTGATGTATGCAATGGTAGGTACCAGACCTGATATTGCTCATGCTGTCGGTATTGTTAGTAGGTTTCTTGATAATCCCGAAAAAGAACATTGGGAAGCTGTGAAGTGGATACTTAGGTATCTAAAAGGAACCTCAGATGAATGCTTGTGTTTTGGGAGATCAGATCTAGTCTTGAAGGGCTACACAGATGCTAATATGGCAGGTGATCTTGATAATCGTAAATCTACTACTGGATACATGTTCACTTTTTTAGGGGGAGCTATATCATGGCAGTCGAAGTTGCAGAAGTGTGTTGCACTCTCTACAACTGAAGCAGAGTATATTGCCGCTACTGAAGCTGGCAAGGAGATGGTTTGGCTGAAACGGTTCCTTCGAGAGCTTGGATTACATCAAAAGGAGTATGTCATCTATTGTGACAGTCAAAGTACAATAAACCTGAGCAAAAATACCATGTATCATGCAAGGACGAAGCATATCGACGTGAGATATCACTGAATTCGACAAAGGATAGAGGATGGATCTATGCAGGTCAAGAAGATCCATACAAGTGAGAATCCTTCGGATATGCTGACCAAGGTGGTACCAAGAGACAAGTTCGAGCTATGCAAAGAACTTGTCGGCATGCACTCAAACTAGAAAATCCGGTGTTACCTCCTTCAGGTGCATAAGACTGGAGGGGGAGATTTATTGGGTCCATCCCATGGTCCATGTGAAAGAAGATGAAGCCTCATTTTGGTTTTGTCAAGCCAACCAAGTTAGAAGTTCAATTTGGGCAACTAGCTTTTGAAGTGAATATTGATGTCATTGCATACATCAATATGAGCATTCTTCAACTATAAATAGGTGCCTCTACCTTCATTTGTAATCACACCAAAACAAAGAGAAAGAGAGTGATTTATAGAGTAAGAAGCAAAATACTTTGTGAAGAAAAATATAGAGAGTTTGAGCGGTATTGTAGTGAGGTGAAAAAATCAAAAGAAGGTTATTTCTTCTGAGTGTTTAGTGGTCTTGGAGTATTTTACTCGGTACCACAAATTGCTCGCTATATTGAAATCAGTTGCTCCTCTCGGGCCGTAGTTTTTCCCTTATTAAGAAGGGTTTTCCACGTAAAAATTTCGGTGTCCTTGTTTCTCTTATTATTACCGTTGGTTACAGTATTTTAGTAATCCATATTTATTATAGTCGTATATCGTGAATATTATTTCTGTGGGGGTTAATTTTCCTAACAAATGACACAGTTTAATTGGGTAAATATTTTAATTTACTAAAACAATTATCACACTATCGTTATTGAATTTATTTCTTGAAGTAGATAAAGACAATACTTAAAAGGATATTAAAATTTGCCAAACATTTTGTAGAACAAGTAAATAAAACGTTTACGACTTGAATTGACGCAAAAGAATAATTTAGTTATATCAATAATTAATGTTAAATCTAGTATGTCTGAAAATTCATTTCTAAACTAGGTTTACAATAAGATACCACATAATTAATGTTTTTTACTCACTCGTAACTTGTAAGATTTAAAAAAAACCTTTTTTCTTTTCTCTAAACATCATTTTCACGACTATGACACAATAAAAAAAACAAAAGGCTTATCTAATTTTTGTGGCAAAGGGAGAGTAGAGGTTCCAAATTAATGGGAATCGCGTGGATAAAGAGCGTGGGAGATTTTCGGCAAAAAACTACTAGTAAACCTTTTTCTTTAATCGATTTCCAGCTGTACCTCATAGAAATTGGTGGCCAAAATTTAACGAGAGGAAGGGAGTTCACCCTGTCCACAAATTATAAGGGAAAAAATTGCAGCTTAGCCTTACTGTAATAAGAAGAAAAGGTTTTGTGGACGTGGGCGTTTTGCTCGATCTTTTCATGTTGTTTTTTATTTTTTGGGTTCACTTTAAGTTATTGTATTTTTAATTTAATACGAAATTTAAGATGTCAATTTGACTAATATCAATTATAATGGAATGAAATTCAAAATTATTGGCTGAAAAGAGAAAAATATTACATCAAACTTAAATTATGAATAATTTATTAATTTAAATTTCTAAATAATTGTGAAGTTGTGAATACTTAAAACGACGTCTCATATATTAGAATGTCCGAAATGAGAAGAATGTAATAAAAATTGAAATAGATACAGTACATTAGGATTACATATGTAAAAATTTCTTGTTAATATAGGAACGGAAGGTCCAAATACGCATTTGAGTTATGCGAAATTGAACGGATTTGTAGGTCGTTAATAATATTTTGGTAGAAACATGCTCTTGTCATCCAATACTTGCTCAAATATGCTTTATTTGAAACGGACCTATATGGCATATTTGGTCCCACACACGTACTTTGAGGGTATATTTATTGAAGGAAAGTAATCGATGTGGTGATGTGTAACGATACGACTTGTCGTTTTGTGAATTAGCGTCTCGTTCAGCGACTTAAGGTCCCAAGAATCTTTGTGATGTGTATTATGACTTGCGTGTGTAGTCGAATTTGATTTTCGGATAATTCAGGATCAAATTGGAAGAACAATTCTTATTTTAGAAGTTTAAAAGAAAAGAGTTGACTGGAGAGTTGACTTTTGCGCAAACGACCCCTGAATAGAGTTTTGATTATTTCAATAGTTTCATATGGTGATTTCGGACTTAGGCGTATGTCCGAAATTGGAGTTGGAAGTCCGTAGAATAATTCAGCGCATTTTGGCAAAATTAGAAAGTTGATATGTGCTAATTATATTATTTTGTGCGCACACGAGGACTATTAATATGATGGATATCAATTGGATATGATAATAAGTGTACGAGGCATATTATAAGTGATGTGTGGTCTAAGAAGAGCCCAAGGCTAAGTCAAGTTGGAAATTATACGAAGGGTTAAAGTTTCAAGTGAGTTCGCATAAGACTTAAATTCAAACGAGCATAACTCTCAAGATATGAAGAGTTATATGGTGTATAACCTATCAAACGAAAGGTCTATGTGTCTAGTTTCTAATGATTTCAAGCGTGTTTCATTTGAAAATTCCTACAAGAAATTATGACCATTTTACTAAAGAGTGGCAGAACAGCTACGTGAGCCTTGGGTAGCCTACGCACCATTGTATAGGAAAATCCAGAAGCTTCCAACTGAAGGGGGATAGAAGTCTACCTTGCATAGCCTTTGTGCGTAGCCTACTGCGTAGGCTACGCAACTTCAAGGGGCATTTTAAAGGGGCTGAAACAAGGGGTTTAGAGAGAGAAAATATTAGTTCTTCAACTTGGAATTGATTTCTAGAGATTGGGAGTATGATTCTTGGGTGTAAGAGTATTATTTATACATACACGTACCAATAAGGTTTGTTGAAAGATTATTGAGTTCAAATGGGTAAATATTGGGTTGAAAATGGTAGAAATTTTCAAAGACTTTAATTGAAGATTTGAGGGTCGAGTTGATATCGTAATTTAGTAATTTTGATATGGTTGGACTCGTGGTTAAATGGACGTTCATATTTTATAACTTTAGTTGGATTCCGAGACGTGAGCCCCATGGGCGATTTTTGAGTTATTTTCGGATTTTATTGGAAAATTTAGTATTTTCATATGGGATTGATTCCTATAATTTGTGTTGACTGTATTGAATTATTTTTTGCTAAATTCAAACTATTCGAAATTGGATAATAGAGGAAAAGGTCTACTATTGGATTGAGATAGCGTGATTTGAGGTAAGTATCTTGCGTAACCTTGAGTGGGGTAATTATCCCTTAGGCATCGAATCTTATGTGCCATTTGTGAAATATGAAAAGCCGTGTACACGAGGTGACGAGTACGTACTCGGGCTTATATGTGCAAAATTGATTGGGTTAAAGTCTTAGACATATTGTGTAGTAAATTGGATAATTGCTGGCATTTATTAAATCATCTATTTGCCATACCTTAATTTGCGTTTGTTGAATTTATTTTTATATAAAAATTTGATGTGGTTATTGCTTGTATATTTATGTGGATTTCGTGAGTGTGGTGATTTGATATTTCCTGAAAATAATTATAATATGGATTTTTCATCTGTAAATAATTAATGAAATAAGTGTAAACCGAGGCGTTATATAATTATCAAGAATTTGGATTAATGAAGGCGTTGCCCTATACTGAGTATTTTCCATCTCTGTTGTTGTTTTGAGGTTTTATACACATTGTATGGAGTCTTGGATTATTTGTTGTGAAATTAATTGATTTTGTTATATCTTTGGAATTGGTTGTGGCCATTAGGCAAATTGTGATATGAATTGATTTTGTTGTGTTGCCGTGATAATATTCTATGTAAATTTTTGTGTTATTTGAGTTATTAATTTGAGGATATAAGGGTGGCATTTCACTGTTGATATTACGTGGGTATAAGGGTGGCATTTTACCGTTGTTATGTGTGTTGGCATATTATCTGGGCGAAGCGATAAGAGTGGCTATAGGAGAGATAAGGGTAGCTATAGGAGCGATAAGGGTGGCTATTGATATTGTCAGGGCGGAGGGATAAGGGAAGCTATTATAGGAGTGATAAGGGTGGCGGCTATATGAGCGATAAGGGTGACTATTAATATTGTTAGGACGGAAGGATAATGGGAGGCTATTATAGGAGTGGTAAAGGTGGCTATAGGAGAGATAAGGGTGGCTATTGTCACGGATGATATGTGATGATGTGGGGTTATTGCGTTGGTAATTTTCATGTGATGTTGTGATTTTTCTTGTGTTTATTTTTATATCTTGTGCAATTTATCTTGTTGTTGGCAAATTGATAATAGTCTGATCTATGTTGAAATTGGGAGCCTGTGGTTATTCCAAGCAGATTATAAAATGAAATGTGGGCATGAGGTGCCGTGAGTAAATAATGATGATAGTGGCACGTGAACTGTCCGTGCAGTTGTGATATGAAATATGGGCACGAAGTGTCGTGAGTAAAAAAATGATGATATTGACACGTGAATTGTCCGCGCAGTTGTGATATAAAATGTGGGCACGAGGTGTCGTGGTTAAATGATGATGATATTTGTCACGTGAGTTGTCCGTGCGGTTGTGATAGAGAAATTTGCATGAGTTGCCGTGGAAATATGAAAGTGGGTTGAGACCCGTATTTTATAATTTTGAAATGCTGTGTCACATGGTGACTTTTATTCGAAAGAGATTTATTTAAAAAAAATTTATTTGAAAGATATTTATTTGAAGGAAAGAGATTTGAAAAAGATTTATTTGAAAGTATTATATCCTGGAGATTTATATTTGAAAAATATATAGGCGAAAGATTTATATTGGAATGACTTGATTAATTGGTTGTACTTATATTCATTATTTGTTGCGCAATATTTATGGTGTTCTTGTCTCCTTGCTGTGTATATCACTGGTTGATTATTGTTGCCATCATTGTTATTTGTTTCCTATTATTTTTATATACTATATTGCACATGTTATTAGACTAGTGAGTGTCTTGACTGTACCTCGTCATTACTCCACTGAGGTTAGTCTTGATACTTACTGGGTACCGACCGTAGTGTACTCATACTACACTTCTGCACATTTTTTTGCAGATCCAGGTATTGGAGCTATCGGACCCGGATAAAGTTAAAGTGTGATCGCAAGGATTCAAGGTAGAGCTGCTTGGTCGTCGCAGTCCCTTGAAGTCTTTTCATTTTATTGTATTGTTAATTATTAATCAAACAAGTATTGAGTATTCGATCCTTGAGATCATTTCATGTTTTCAGTTAGAGTTCGTGACTCAGTATTACCAGTCTTGGGAGGTTGTTATATTTGTAATTATTTCCACTGTTGGTTTATATATAAAAAAAAATTCTGATTAAAAAAAAGGCTTGAATTGTTATTGTAATCGGCTTACCTAGTCTTAGAGACTAAGTGTCATCACGACGCCTATGGTAGGATTTTGTGTCGTGGCATGATGTTATCATTGCAAACTTCTATTATATTGCCATGAACCAAACAACATAACTCAATAACAAGAAAGTTTAAGAACTTTAATGGCCAAATTATGCCCTTAAAGTATGCGCGTGAGACCAAATATGCCATTCATGTGGGGGCGTTTCAAATAAAAGCATATTTGAGCAAATATTAACGACATAGACATATTTGTACCAAAGTATTAATGACGGGCAAATCTGTTCATTTTTGCATAGTTCAAATGCATATTTGAACCTTTACCGATATAGGAAGCTATTAGAAGAGGAGAAATAGGCAAGTACAACAACAACATACCCAGTATTATTCTACACCGGGGTAGGAGAAATTGGCCAGTGAGAGTGAAAAAGTTTCAATGATATAAAACATTATTACAAAGAGGGTTGTGCGTATCTATCCATCTCCATTTAGCTCAAACACAGCTTGCCCATATCTAAATCGAGCTAAACCAAACTCAGCTTAATCTTAGAATGCAATTTTGGCCAAAGCAAGCAGCCCAATTATTTTACCAAATACTGTTGGGGGGGAGGTCATTCGACGCTAGAAAAAAACATTCATTTCATCTTATTCGCGTTCAACATTTCCTTCTTCTTGAATTCAAGAGGAACTTCCATATTCAAATTTTCTCAGAGTGCTCCGTTTTACTATACTTTTGTATTTTATTATTGACAAATTTTCCATTGTACTTTCTTCTTCTATTTTTCATGTGGATGCGATCAACTAGGAGAGTCTTTAGATTAAGACACTTCTTGTAGTTGGACTCAAGATCGACTAAATTAAATGAGAGTGTGACTGATATAGATAAGCGATAATAGTATGATCAACAACTATATTGTAAACAATTATGTATAGATAGAAGGGGATAAAACTAAAAGAGTCCTATCCTCATAAAAAATAAAATAAACTCCTCCACCTTCAGTTCTGGCTATTTTGCATCTTTTAATGGATCTGAAAAATATATATGGATACCCCTCCATTCATTTTCTTCGTTACTAATGGAATATTATTTACTTTTTTCTTTTTTTTTTTTACTAAAAACGAAACGGTTTGATCTTGTTTTGTTCCTCGATACCAAGACTCATTCCACGGAGACTCCCAGAATAATCGGAATAAGGAGTGCTAAGAAATGGTGAGTTCGAACATAATTTTGAATACAGAATCAAAATTTTAGCTTTTGCCCTTAGGTTAGGAAAATTATATTTTTGTTTCTATGTAAAAATTATCGTCTAGTAAATGTCTAACATAAGTGCTCGGACTAAGCTGCTTTGTTAGTTTATTTGGCTACTAATTGTGTCTCAAAACAATTCAATGACTCAGAGACTTCGTCAATATATCCCTGCACTGTTTGTGATGGCGTCTACCCGTAGTTCACCAGATTCAAAGTTAAAGAATTCAATTTGATTACTGTTATCAGAAAAGATTACTAATAACATAGGAATAAAATAAGGCAAAATACAAAATTGATTGGTTGGTTGAAAATAATTGCATTCGCTATCCAAAAATGTATATAATATGTATATTATATATATACACAAAAATATATATTTTATCTGCTATTATTTTTGGGAGAGCCCAAAAATATACATTTGCCAATAAAATATCACATGTCGCTTAAAATGTCTCTTTACTTTTCTTTTCTCTTTACACACTCTCAGTTGTTTGAAGTATTGTATAGATAGATGAAGATATGGTTCTCTTTCCAAAAATATGCATTCAAGGGTGTGACTTGATGGTCAATAAAGTGAGTTAGAACCATATAGTCTTCGGTTATTATGAGGTTTCAGCCTCTCAATTTCAATTCCCAAGTGAGATAAAAAAAAACCAGGTGATTCTTCCCATGTGTATCCTGTGGAATTAGTCAAGATACGCGCAAATCAGTCCGAATACTACATTTATAAAAAAATATTGGACATTGAAGAAAAAATTATTTTATTATAAATCTATGAAAGGTCTTTACAATTATTACAAGTCTCCACATATAAAATAAGTTATCAATACTCCTATTTATAATAGTACGAAACCTATTTTAACTAAAAATAGAAAATATATTCCTACGTTAATTTTGACTACAAATCTTATTTAGACATGAATTAAATAAACATACAAATATCAAATCCTAAATAATTTCGAATTTCTATTACAACTTTGAGTTAGTTTTCCAAAAAACAGTCAAACAATTTGCACCATCTAAAATCATTCAACTTCGGTGTTATAAAACTTTTGTAAACTTTGATTAATAAGGAAAACACTTACACGACCATGGAGTTTAATATTGTGTGTTTGGAATTGCAAGTTTGAGCCCAGCTGTCCGCGGACCTTAATTTGTAAAGTTTGATTACAAAACGAGTAAATGCATTTCCCAAACTCGAAACCCCTCCCATCACTCCCTTATCTCTTTTTCACACGAAATAATTAATTGAACGGAAAAGGCCGGAACTGTTCCTGAAGTATCGGAATTGGTACAAAATTCCCTCCGTCCATCCATTTGAATAAAAATAGTCCTATCGTTATTTTTTGGCTCAACATTACCCTTATTACTAACAGAAAATTCTGAAAAAAAAATTAATTAATATCCACGTGTCACCCTCCCATTGGCCTAACTTAAACCATAAGACAAATTATAATTAAACTCACCTGTAACCCGCCCGGATATTGACCCTCCCTAATTTTAAAACATAACTCTCTCTTACCTCTGCCTCTTCGCCATTTCGTTTTAGTGAGCATTTTTTTATGAGTGTATGTCTATGATTATTCATGAAGTAAACCCAAAATAAAGTTCTCTATTAGAATAATTTTTATGAAAAATAGAAGGAAGTGTCATACTTCTTTATGCAAAAAATTTAGATTCCTTTTGTTTATGTAATGGGTATTCTTAATATATTGTATTTTTTTATTTGAAATTTCTGGTGGTTTGCTTCATTAATTTTTGTCATTCCTTTATGAAAATGTTACACCATGTGCGTCCCAAGGTGACGTATAATGAATATGAGACTTGTTAATCATGATTTAAATAATTTTAAAGTCATAATATGACTATATATGATGTTTGGATAGAAAATATGAAGTTTGGGAAAAATCGGATTAAAGTTGCGGAAAAAACAACTAAGGATTTGCCTTGTAATAGAGCTTTTTGAGAAATACATTTCGTGTACTATATAAGGTCTTTTTGGGACATATTATTTACCAAATTAAAGGTCTTGAAATGTAGTTTCCAACGCTCTTAACCGTTTGTTAACATGACACCCGGATAAAAAGTTATAAGAGTTGGAAGAAGGGCCAATCATAAGGTGCCAAGTAGCACCTTTTAGACTTTTAAGAAAAATGAGATATTTACATTCCATCTCGTCTCTTTCTCCATTTTTCCAGAGAGCACACCCAAATAATACCCCTAACTTTACTCTTAAACTCTCTACAAGAGCTTCAAACAAGATTATCATCCCGGGCACGAAATCAAGAAGCAATAACGTTAAAACGATCCCTACGACGTAAGTATCGCTATATCGCCTCTCTTTTTCTTTGTAGTTTTAGTTTTGGAAGGTATTTCATAGTTAAGAAAACGTGTACTTTATGTATTTAAGTGCTTAAATATCAAGGAAGGTTGATAAATTCGTTTTCTAATAGTTAGAACTCACGGGACGGTGATCGAAAGCCGTGAGTTCGAGTTATTTGACTTGTAGTGAACTGTTTTGTGGGTTGTTTCATATTGCCTTTGGGCTATCTATTTTTCTACTGTTTAATGGAATTTTGGAGGATAAATGGTATGGAGAAACACCGCATAATGACGGAAGGGTGGGCTGGTCGTTCGTCGTTATAATATTTTAGGTTGTTTGACACTACTTTGGTTGTCGTTTTATGTATGAAGTGATTAGGGTGTCTGGGCTGTTTTATGGTATATTGTGATGGAGATAAGGTTAGAAAATGATGCTTACATGTTGTTATTATTGTGTTCTTGTTGTTGTTGGTATATGGTATTGGAGGAGGGCCTAGTTACAAAGGAGATGGTGCCCAAATTTACGTAAACGAGCTACTAGTTTAAGTTGCGGACTTAGCCTTTACTCAACACTAATTTTAAATCTCCTTATGCTATGGTAGATTGAGTTGAGTTGTTTGAATAATTGCTTGGAAGGTATTAAGGACTCAATGGAGTTAAGGTATGTTAAGGCTATCCCTTCTTTCCTTTTGGCATGATCCATACGATACAAACGAAACGAGCAAATGCACAACTTTCATAAATGACTCTATTCATAGAAGTATTAGAAGTGCCTATGTTCTTGAATTCCCATATGTTTTATTATTCTATCATCTGTTCATGGGTCTCAGAAAATACATAAGTTGATAAAGTTTATTTCATGATATTAATCGAAGGCATATTGATTTTATGATATACCGAAAGATCTTACAAACGTACTTCTTATGCATTTCATTCATTTATACATGTGCATTGACCCATGACCAGATGGCGTTATATACGCGTATATATGTATATATATTTATATGGGATATGAGAAACGGTTACGGCGTTATATATGCACCACCACCTGAAAGCTGGTATACGTTGATGATTTGCCCCTAGTGGCCGGGATGATATGATGGGATGCTCTCAGAGGCTTGATGATGTTATGAACGCATATACCTATGCATGATATGATATTTTTACGCATATACACGACATTATAATATTAAATAATTCACAGAGCTATTCAGACTTACATGTGAGTCTTTAACTCCATGTTTCTCTCATGTTTATGATTTACTGATTTTCATTCCTTACATACTCGGTACATTATTTATACTGACGTCCCTTTTGCCTAGGGACGCTGCGTTTCATGCTCGCAGGTCCCGATAGATAGGTTGAGAGTTCTCCTAGTAGGCTATCAGCTCAGCGAAAGGTGTTTGTGCACTCCACTTGTTTCGGAGTTACCTATTTGGTCAGGAGTTACCTATTTGGTTAGTATAATTTGAATATGTATTGATTGGTATGGTGGGGCCTAGTCCCGACCTTTATGACATTTATTTACTCTTAGAGGCTTGTAGACAGATGACATGTATATGGATATTTGTATGGCCTTATCGGCCTATGTCTTGAGTATACAAATGATTATGTCGACCTTATAGGCTCGTATGTCATATGTATAAGCCGGTATATCAAGTTGGGTCACCCTATATTGAGTATTTCCTCATGTTTTATTCTACTTATCTCATGACAGCCTCCCAGGCTCATTTACCTATGATAGTATGATACGAAAGATACGTTATGTTGGTACTCGGTTGAGTAAGGTACCGGGTGCCCGTCATGGCCCATCGGTTTGGGTCGTGACAAAAGTAGTATTAGAGTAGTTCTGTCCTAGGGAGTCTACAAGCCGTGTCTAGTAGAGTCTTGTTTATGGGTGTGTTGTGTACCACACTTATAAGCAGGAGGCTACAGGGCATTTAGGACTGTCACTCTTTCTTCTTTATCTAGATCGTGTGGTAGAGCTCAGTTGAAAGAAATTCAAATTCCTAAATTCTATTTTATTCGTTATACAACGACATCTACATCCAGAAAGACAATTGGTAAGAGATTGAATGTGGCTGTAGAAGAGTTGAGTCAGAGGAACTCGATTTTGTGTCATTCTTATGATGAGTAAATGTAAGGCCTTCAATAGATATGTGTGTACTACGACGCGTGAGCCTCTTGATAAGGAGCCCTAAGGCATGAATATCTATCTACCCCTATGGTAAAAATCAACAAGAGAATCAGAAGGTAGATACAAGTTTCAACAAGTAAAAGAAGCTAGGTGAAGAAGGATACGATGTACCCAGTTAGTGAAGATTATCTGTATTTACAATTCAGGCAGAGAAATATAAGCATTCTGAGTTACTTTCAACAATAACAAAGATATATTTACTTGACAACACCCATTTCAGTTATGCCCTGTGGGAGCTAACAAATATAAATTAAGAGAGGAATGGGATATCAGCATCCAGCTGGGGTTAAAGTAACCCAAAATTGTAGATGGATTGTTATCATTAGCTCACATTTTCGAGAAATATTGCAAACGTGGTAATGGTTCTCTTGTGAGATACCCAGATTGTGCACTCTAGAATAGTACAATCAGATGTGAATACTGGAATGTTCAGAAATTTCAGAAGATTGACATTGGAATCCTAGAAAGGATAAATATTTATCTTTGTATGGCTCTCGTCCCTAGTAAAGAGAGAGTGTTAGGCGACCCGAAGAGCCAGTGAGTTGAATCAAGGGGGCTAAAAATGAAAGAATGTTTTGAAGAAGTTTTCATAATAAGGTGATAGACAGAAATATTAGCAGGAGAATAAGAAGAAATTAAATGAAGCATTATAAGTAAGATGTGATAAATGAATGATAACGGTAAATCAAATATGACGGGACTACAGATTCTATAGTCAAGTGAAGGAAAAGACAATATGTTACAGGCCGTGAGACAATAAAAGAGTATAAGACATAAAGTCATATCCCCATTTCGAGAAATGAGTTGGTGACTCATATGTGATTACCAAAAGGAAAAGTTAGACCCCGGAGTAATAGAAATTAGTATCGGCTAGTGAATAAGATAAATTGAACATGAATTCGGGACCAAATAATTTGATAATAGTTGACATCGTTAGAATTTCGGAGATCACGTTCTGGCGATAATTGAATGGATAACAGAAGAATAACCTTTAAAGGTCATTCAGGAAGATGCTTCCCTAAAACAAGCGCTGGGAGCAGAGTTAAGCTTAAGGGATTAAGTATGCCAGTTACACTAGGTGTCACCTTTGTATGTAAGGAATTAAATTATCCCTGGTACAGAAGGGTTACCGCAAGGCAAGTAAGAGTCCGTGAAGATGTGAAAAGACGCCAAATATGAAGAGGTGAAACATTTATAGGTAAATCTTCACAGCAATAAATATTAGTTCCCGAGCCTTCCTCTCTCTCACCTTGGCCAGCCGGAATAACTTCTTCTCTCCACCTTTTTTTCCCGGTTCCTCGTACATACGACCATAAGCCGCAGTCTTAGCCTCCATGACTGCCAGTTTAGCCTCCTTTCTAGCTACCTTATACCTCTCCATGCACGCTCGCCTCTCCTCCTCACCTATGCTCCCCACTACGTTCAGGTACGCCGCCTTCTTCGCTTCCACTTTACCTTGGACCACTTCATTCCACCACCAGTCTCCTTTGTGCCCACCAGAGACGCCCGTCGAGACCCCTCACAGCCTCTCTAATATAGTCTGATGTCGCTGACCACATAGTGCCTACATCACCACTGCTCCTCCAAGCTCCCATAGCCGACAACCGCCCCTCCAACTCTTGGGCTTTATCCTTAGTTAAGGCTCTCCACCTGATTCTCGGTCTTCCTCGAGCAGACCTTTTCCTCCTCTTTAACATAATACTAATGTCTATCACCAAGAGCCTATGTTGCATCGTGAGTATCTCACCCGGAATCACCTTGCAATCCTTGTACAGCCCTCTGTCATACCTCTTGAGGATGAGATAGTCAATCTGAGTCTTTGCCACCGCATTTTGAAAAGTAACCAAATGCCCCTCCCTCTTTGGAAAGCTAGTGTTCGCAATCACCAACCCAAAAGCCTTAGCGAAGTCCAACAGTGATGTACCTCCTCCGTTCCTCTTCTCAAAATCGAAGCCTCCATGTAGCTCGCCATAACAACCTGCAGTTGACCCAATATGCCCATTGAAATCCCCTCCTATGAATAGCTTCTCAGCAGGCGAAACCTGACGCACAATCTCATCTAACCCCTCCCATAAGCGCCGTTTAGCCTCCTCATCTAGGCCCGCATGCAGCGCATAGGCGTTAATGACGTTTAGGGTGCACTCTCCAACCACCAACTTAATAATCATCAATCTATCATTCACTCGTCTAACCTCAACCACAGATTCTCTAAGTTCCCTATCCACCAAGATGCCCACTCCATTCTTACCTTTCTGGACTCCTAAGTACCAAAGTTTATACCCTTAGCCCTACCCATCTTGTCTCCTGGACACACGCTATATTGACCCTTCTCTTCTGGAGGATCTTCGCCAACTCTATAGACTTACCCGTCAATGTACCTACGTTCCATGACCCAATTCTCAACCTATAGACACCTTTGTTCCCTTTACCTCCAGTGCCTCCCGCCCCACCCCCTAACCCCTGCCCTACCTCCCGCCCCACCCCCTGTTTCCCCCGAGGACATGACCTCACCCGACCATCCCGGACCACAACCACTATACCTACGGTAGAGTAAGGGGAATCACTATCACACACAAGGTAACCGCCCAAACCCGAAGAAGACAAGTTGCAACTATAGGTACACTAATACAGTGAATAAACTAATACGAACTACGATGGCAGCAATTTAACTAATACAACAAAGGGAAACTGGAAAACGGGAGGTACCAACTCCCGCGAGTAGAACCTTGGAATTGTCTTGGTATATACGACGATGTTGCGGCCACCCAGCACGTTCGCGTCCAACTCCCGCCGGCCCTTGCTGACACTCGCCCGACTTGTTCTTCAATGTTTGCACACGCACGTCCCTTTCACCGCTAATAGCCACATACTCTAACCTAAAATACACACAAAATACCATGAAGCCGAACAAAGGGGGGAGGGATTGTCACTGTTACCACTGGTGAGGCCCCACCCGTAGCAAAGGAGCGCAAAAAAGGATGAAATAAAACCTTAAGTTAGTTTTAAAATCAGTCAATTCAAAAATAATCACAAGAAAAATGACTGGATCTGAACACTGATCCGTAAGGAATGTAAAATTAAACTTGACACTCTACGTACCTTTATATAATTTCAAAATAAAAGCTAGTGAATGGGAAAAATGGTTAGAAGAAGAATAAGATAGGAGAGAACAGGAAATATGTATCCGTAAATAATGTAAAATTAAAAATATAATAATTTTATTTTACAAGTTATTTAAGAACTTTAGAAGATGAAGAACAACAATGTTTCTAAATTTTTTCTGTTTTACAATCAAATAAAATTTATCAAGTAACTACAAAAGAAAAACCAAATACTATTAAAAAAAATAGAGGGAATGTAATATATTAATTCAGTGGTAAGAAAGTAGAGACTATGAGCAATTAAACTCTGTTACCTAGCAGTGTCCCTGAAGAAGTACTTGAACTTGGAGCAGAGCAATGGGATTTTCAGGCTCCGATAGTGAACCAGATCTAGGGTTTCAGCGGGGGAGAGAGAGAAAGTAAGACAAGTAAAACCATTGGGTTCATATAATGTATTAATAATAGTCCGGCAATGTTTTAGATAATTTCTTCACTAGTATTTATTTTCTTCTTTTGAAATTATTTTTGTTATCATGGATTCAATTTTTTCGATTAGATTACTATTCTAAATCTAGTTTAAAAAAAAGGATTTTCTATCCATAATTTGCAAGTGAGATGAGCTGGTGTATTTGTTGCTATTTCCGACGGATCCGCTGGTGGATTATATATATATATATATATATATATATATGGGTCAATATTCAGATTGATTACATGTGAGTTTAATTATATTTTGGTTGAAGTTCAAGTTAGGCCAATGGAACGGTGACAAGTGGATATTAATTCTATTAGTAATTCCCAGAATTTTCCGTTAGTAATAAGAGTAATGTTGAGCCAATAAAATAACGGTAAGAGCATTTTTATTGAAATAGGTGAACGAACATTTTTGTACCAATTCTGATACTTGAGGGGCAGTTTTAGCCTTTTTCCGTTAATTGAAATCCATTATATGAATCATCGACTTCTATTTAGAAGATTAATCATAGTTAGACTATTTCTAACTACTTTTACCTTGCCGTCAACCTATTAGCTACAACCTTCTTTTTTCCGGACTTGGAACCGACTATGCTTTGTGAAGCTCATATAATTAGAGTTCTAGTTCCCACGAGGAAAAAAAACTGAAAAAGAATCAAAAGCTTAGAGCCAAAGTGACAGTCTTTTCCAAAGGACGATATCATCAAATAGTCTTTCAATATGGCAACATGTGTGTAGGAAATTTGCACAGAGCATATAGACTACACAAGGTAAAAAATAAAAACTTTCTACAAAGTGAAATTTCATTCTCAATGTCTCAGAAAGATCCAAAATGCTAGTTTTGGTCAATGTAATGTATAGCTTCATCTAATTGTGATCAATATTGCCATGAGCTCAGCTTGAAATCACTGACCATACGATTGGTAGAACCCAACACGGAAAACTCCATAAAGAGTAACCTCTCTTGTGCAGTATTAGGCACTTAATCACATTTGATATTGCTGAAAATCCTCCTGACGAACAAATTAGAGCCGATATACCCTACAGCACCTGTAGTTTCAGAACAATCGAGCCAAAAACTCGAGTTAATGACAGGGAAAAAAGAGTTGTTTGGAAGAGAAATAACACATATGCATGTATGCCAACTAAGAGAGCTTACCACATAGTGTGCCGAGACCAAGGCAGAACATCAGAGTGTAGCCAAAGTAAACGCTGGTCTGGAAAAGACCAAACATCCTAGTCTTTGCATAATAGTAATATATGGAATAGAGGTAGACATAACAAGCAGTTGAAGCAGCAGAGTAGAATGAAGTCCACTGCCAATGATAGTTCTCAGCGCTCAGCAAGAAATATGTTGCCACAATTGTCACACAAACAGTGACGATGATCAGAATAATGAAAACGAGGAGCATAAATCCATACACATGGTAGTATACCTGTCGAGAATATCATCAAGGTGGATTAGCAATTGAAAAGACATCTCAACTAAAATGTAGCTACACCACAGAAATATAAGTAGACGAATGCTTCAGAATCTCCAGCAACATCGAGAAAAGATTAACCACGTCTGAAATTTTCACATATGGATTCAAATTACTAAGAAAGAAGAAATTAGTAAAGATGGAAGATATAAAGCACCTATTACTAAAGAATCAAACTAAACGACTATTCATTAATGCATCTCTAAGATGTCTTTCCTTTTGTGTCATGCTTCTTACTATATTTTTCTTGTGTGTTCGCACATCTAGGTTAGTCTGTGTCCCTGCGTGCAGTTATGTCTTGCATTTTTGAAAAGTGTTATTCACATATCGGTGTGTCAGAAATATGTATATATGCTTCAGAATCTCCAGCAACGTCGAGAAAAGATTAACTACTTACACGTATACTGTTACTTCTATGAACAAAATGAGATAAAGAGAGATGGCTCAGAAAACTACTCACAGAAGATGACATCTTTCAAAAGATTCCATCAATTACAAATATGAATGAAGATGTATCAACTATGACAGGCTTTAAAACAATCAGCTCTTTGATATTATATGCATATCCCAAATGGTAGCACCTTGGCCAGGATTATAAGCATGTATTTTTCATGCCAAAAAAAAAAGGTTCTCAATAAATGAACATTTTATAACATCCTGTTACTTGGAAGTTCCGAAATTTGAAGGTTCGAGTAGTAAAACAAACGAGTCTAAATATTGCTAAAAAGATGCCAGGAACAAGCAGCAGGCGAGAAGTATCTCACGACATGTTTTTCTAGATACCAAATTGAAAAATTACCATGTAGGTCCAGAAGGAAGAGAAGATGAAATACATCTCAATAAAAATGCTTCCAAAGGGAAGAAGACCTCCCACCATAGAAATTGCAGATGGTTTAAGGTACCATTGTTTCTCAGGGATAGGACGAGGGATAGTCTTAACACGGCATGGATTGTTTGGCGTACCATTCCAGTTTCTTCCAACAACAGTTCCAAAGAAAGTTAGGGGAAACGAAATAAAAGCCCAAATAATAAAAACAACTACGATCGTTTCAAAGGGTATAGCAAGTAAGGACCCATAAAATATGGCAATTGTGTTTAGGATGAACCCAATCCCAAAGCACAAAAAGGGAAAAAGTGATGCTGTAAGGACCATTGACTTTATCCAATTTTCACCTGAAAAGATTCAAAGAAGAAAACCCTTCAATTGATAAATGATCCATATGCTAAACACACAAATTTGATTATGTTAATTGTTAATCTCTCCTACACAAGGAAACAACTTATAGACATCAGGCAGAAGAGCACATACCAGCATTACGAGAGTACAGGGCACCACTCACATATCCTGAGATGAATGATGTAAGAGCATAACATACAATAAATGTTGTAATAATTGCTCCTCTCCTAAGAACATAAGAAATAAATAAGAAGCATTATAAATGCAGCAGTGCTGATCATATAGTCAAAATATAGGACACACCTGGCTATTTTAACTCACTTGGAAATCCATATAGTAGTTAGTATTCAAATAGAAGATGATCAACACAATTTGATTACAAAGAACACATAGTTGGACTGATTCAGATAAGGGGATGAAGATCATTTGGTTACTGAGTGTCAGAAAACCTAACGGTTAAAAAAACAGAAGAAATGCAGTCTCTACTGTCTAGAACCAAAATTTTCAGATCTGGTTTGTATGATGAGTAGCACAGGTAGCAAACATACCCAATGTACAAATTTCCAATCATGGCAGATATAATGACAAGGAGAACAAGTGTTGAAAGCTGAGCACCAGTCCCGACAACTGCTGAAAGCAGAGCCAAATTTTCTGGAGGTCGGAAGACATCACCGTGGACGAGTTTCCAACCAGACTCTTCATGTACATCCTTTTCCTATATACGAAGTCAACCAACCAAACACCAGAAATTAGTAATTTTCTAGTAAGGATATGCCATTGGACTAGTGGCGAAGCTAGAAATGTCACAAAGGGTATTCAAGGTTTAATATATATTTATAAAAAGTAAATTTTAATCTATATATAATATAATTTTCTGTAAAACTAGTATAATTTTCCGATGAAGGGTGTTCAACTCAACACCCTTCACTGTATGTGGCTACGCCACTGCATTGGACATAGGTTCATGCAAATACGTGAAATGAGGAAAAAAAAGCTTTACCAGAGTCTCCATGTCATCATTTGCACGAGCATATTTTGCGTAATCATTGCGAAGAGTGCGCATCAAAATCATAGACACCAACCCAGTGAGGAAAATAACCATCATGATGGAATTGAAAACAGAGAACCAATGAATCTGCAAAAGAAACAAGACGTTTTAGGAGCTGAGAACACGAAGAGCTATAAGGAGTTAATGGGGACTAACTGCCTAAGCTTTTTATCTGCTTTCTCCTTAGAATTTTGCTTCAATGAGAACCCGAAATATTACTAAGTTTTGGAAAAAATTCATTTGCCTCGTAGAAAGCCAAAAGGAAGTAAATATGTGACATTTATAAGCAGAAATACTTTTGTTGCCAAAGGTCTCTCTTTTAACAACTACTGCTACTACTACTATGCCTCAGTCTCTCCAAACATGTTTTAAAAAAACTAACAGAAGGGAATATGGATTTCTCCTATAGATACATTTTCAGTTCACAAAATAGCTTCCTGTGGTCCAGACCTCCATTGGCTCCACAAGTTGATAGAGCATAAAACTGCAGTAACTGCTGCCGCAGTATTTTTGTTGTTTTAATCAAATTCTTCCATGAAAAAACCATTATGAAAGTCAGCAAGTGCATGGTACTGATATCTATGGTACCACATGCTAGCATATCATCAATAAACAATGCCAATAAAATATTCAATGTTGATGAAGCATAATCATATTCATTGATTTCTGATCAATACCCCACTAAAAGCTCACTTAAGTACCTAATATAATAGGTTAGTAGATTGGCATGTACCTGGTTCTCAAAAAAGGTGAAATTCAGGTAAACATCGAAACGTCGTGCATAAGTAACGTTTGTTGGGACCCATTTAACAGAATATGTCATGTCCAAGACCCTTCCTTCCTCCAATGGCTTTGGGCTCTCTTGATACAGTTGGACAAAAATGATCTAAAGGACTTAGATTAGAGTTAGATTATCAACACTATATTGCAGATCATTGACATGCCACAAGGCATTAAGAACTAAAAACAAAGTGCCTACCTGGTCTCCATTGTACTTAATAAGAAGATTCTTGTGTGTGTAGATTACATGCTTGATATCTTGATTTCTGTCAGAATGCACCTCGCCCACGAAACCTGATTCCAAGTGAGTGTTTATTTATGTTATAACTGTCCATGGTAATCGGAAACATTCGAGATAAACTAGCTAAGGACATACCCCATATAGGCAAATCATCTGAAGCCAGGAAGTCACAAGTCATAATCCAAAACGGAGGTTACAAAGAGAGAGAAGCTTAGAAGTTAGTACACTTTAAATAGCAGGTAAGCCGACAACTGTTGAAAAGAATTGACAGTATCATGGAGAAATGTCATGAAGCACTGTACCCATAAAAAATTCAAACCAATACGAATTGTCAATTGCATACTTAAACTGTGCCACTTTTGATGCATCCAATTTAAGTTTGCAAATTGAGCTTTTCTCCAAATTTCCTGTTGGGAAAAAATGGCTAATTGTAAGAGGAAGCGTTTAAGTATAAAGCTCCATTGTAAAAAATTGAAGAACTGACTCTTAAAGTTTATGTGAATTCGGCTATCAATAAGATCATTTCCTCCAAGAACCTCTCCGAGGCCACCCCACTTATGATCACCATCAGCAGGACGACAAAATGGAAGGCTATAATAACTGTAGGTCTCTTGTGGATTATTATATGGTGCAGCCTTGTTTACCCATAGAGTGACAGGATCATCTTCTTGATACTGCAAAACAGCAGAAAGACGTCCATCCATTAGATAATTCATAAACCAGATTTTTGCAAGTGTTAAATGCACAGTTAATATTGGTGGTTCGACTAACTTAAGAATGACTCGTTAGGTTCTATACATTACACCATGATTCATCATGGTGAGTCGTGGAAGTGGTGAAACAAGATGTATGGTTCAAAATCTTGGTAGATTCCTTGATTAGTTTCATCAATTAACACAATGTCTTACAAATAAAAGCATGCGCGATAGAACCTCATCTTGTATACAATTGGTTAGCTCACCCATAACTATGACAAAAAATTATACGCTCGAGGTAGATCCTTAAACAAACAATGGTTAGGCGAAACTCCTCTATATCTCCTAACACTGTCTCAAACTTGTGATGGGTACTTCTTACATATCTTTTACTGCATTTATGTATTTGGTATGAATTCCTTTCTCTCCAACACCAACCAAAGGGCTTTCTTTAACACTCTATAATATGCATTTTTTAGGTCAATAAATAATACTCCATCTAAAGATCGCTTTTCCTTTCCCTATAAATCTTTATCAATCTTTTAGCAACTATATATTATCTATTGTACATCTACCAGGCATAAATTCAATTTGGATCGGTGTCACTATTAAGTATCTATAAGTATAACATGCGCTTTCAAACATTTCCAAAGTTTCATCCGATAAATAGGTGTAATACCACAATAATTAGCACAACTAAAAAACCTTCTTTGTCTAAGAAAAAGTGCTATAACAAAGTAACCAATGTTTACCCGTAAAACGGTACAGTTGAATTTATACGTGGTTTCTAGACAAGTGAATTAATTTGATCCTGAAATAATAAAATAATCGAAGAATTATGCAATACTTAGCCTTATGATGTAGACGAAACAGCAGAAGCAACATATTCGGGAACAGGGTTTCCGGGCACAATAACAACGAAATCAAAAAGCAAGAAGATAAGATTGTATTAAGCTTTGTATAAAATGTAGCGTAAGTTTGCCAGAAAATTCGTGTCATTTATAATGATAACTGAGCTCACTATTTATAGTTATGCCTAGGGAAGGAGGTCCTAGGATCGTGCCCTTCTTTAATGTCAATTATGAGGGTCATTGATAAAGATGTAACGGTGAACATAAATGCCAAATTTCACTGTAACAGGTAATCGCTATTAATGCCACGGAATATTCTTTATTAAATGTTGCCGGGCGAAGAGCATTTATCACATCTTTATAAGCGTTATTTTTTCCGGCGATAAACGAAACAGTTGCCTTCGGTCTTTGGCCAATCCACGTCTTGGGTTCCACGTGTCCTTTTTTGGACGGCCACGTATCATAACATATTTTACCCTGTACAACCACAAAATAAGGGGAAGAGGAAAAGGAGAGAGATAAAAGTTTCAAACAGAAGTCTCTAACTGAGAGCATCCTTCTTGCAGCTAAGAGGTGGCATAGCCTAATAATTTGGTAATAGATTAAAAAAATAGTATATGATTAATCAACTATGCCACAATCTAAGGCTAGTTAGTTACTAGCTGACAATATAAATCCCTATATCCATTCTGCTCCATTTGGACTCATTACATTCAAATATTGAATAATTTGTCTTTTAGAAGCGAAACCAGAAAATCCATAAAATTTGAAAAGCTAACTAATGCAATTCCAATTGTTCATTCTACTTGAAAGAGTTTCAAGATTGTACCTTGCCAAGAGTAGGGTATGCGAGGAAACAAGAGCAGATAATGAAAATAGGAAGGGATCGAACTGTAGAGAGCATTGCTCAGAGCTGAACAGTGTCTTAATTTGACAAGAATGAGAGCTAGACCTGGTTAGTTAGTTAACAGGATTAAGGAGTACTGTGTTGTGTTTTGTTCAGTGTCTAATTTCAGACACTGAAGAAAGTGTCTGTTTGCTTTGAGAAAGTGAGAACTCTTTTCCATTGTCCCTTCTCCTAGAATTCTGAGTCTATGGATCTGAATTATTCTGACGACGACTTTGACTTTTGAGTTAAGAATCCGCTAGTATGAAAAAAGAAACAAATTTGTGATTGTTATAAGTATATTATATTTTGTATGTTAGCCTGAAGAAGGTTATTTATACGAGACTCTGACATAAATATATTTATCTATTTAGTACTTTATTAGAAATAAGTTTTCTAAAGAAGTTTATCCTTTCAATATTCTGTCATGGATAAACATCACACCCGGTAAAAGATTATCTATATCTGATACAATAGCAGCTTACACATCAGCTTGCTTTCTTCTATAAATAGAGGAAATTTCAGTTCATTATGTACATAAGTTTGAAGTTTGAATAATATATCAGTTTCTCTCTATACTTGTCTTTAATTTACAGTCTTTATTTTATAACACGTTATCAGTACGAGACTCTGCCATCTCGTACAAATACTTTGAAAATATCAGAGGTACGAACTTTCTTTTTCTAAATAATATCAAATCTTTCTAAACTTGAATTTGTAGCCCTGAATATATCGGGTAAAAGCTACATGTCTTGGGTGCTTGATGCTGAAATTCATCTTGATGCGATGGGTCTAGCAGATACCATCAAGGACAAAAATCAAGCATCAAACCAAAACCGTGCCAAAGCATTGATATTCCTACGCCATCACCTTGATGAAGGCTTGAAAATGGAATATCTCACTATTAAAGATCCAGTCATACTGTGGAATAATTTGAAAGATAGATATGACCACCTGAAGATGGTCGTTCTTCCACAGGCACGTTATGATCGGACTCATCTAAGGCTACAAGATTTTAAATCTATCAGTGAGTATTATTATGCTATGTTCATAATTATTTTCCAATTGAAACTATGTGGTGATAATATTACTGATCATGATATGTTAAAAAAAAACTTTCACCACTTTTCATGCCTCGAATATGCTCCTGCAGCAGCAATATCGAGAGATGGGATTCAAAAAGTATTCTGAACTTATCTCATATCTTCTTGTAGCCGAGCAACATAATGGGCTATTAATGAAAAACCATGAAAGCCGACCTACAGGTTCTTGTTCATTCCCTGAAGTGAATGAGATAAACTTCCACCAAGCTAAGCATGGAAGAGGACGTGGCCCCAGTCGTAGTTATGGCCGTGGTCGGGGAAGAAACACTAATCATGGTAATAATAATGCACCAAAGAACTCTCCTCACCCCAGCAGTAGAAAAGGAAGGAACAAAAGCATGAAGCGGTGCAAGCAGCAAAGGCAGAAAATGCATGTTGTAGATGTGGAGGAAAAGGGCAATGGTCACGTACCTGTCATACGCCAAAGCACCTGGTTGAGCTATATCAAGCCTCCCTGAAGAAGACAGAGAAAAATATTGAAGCAAATTTTATTTCTGAAGATAATTTAGATTTCATACATTTGGATGTAGCTGATTACTTTGCACTCCCGGAAGGAGAAACAAGTCATGTAATCGGTGATGAATCTGTAGAAATGAAAATATTTTAATTTTTGTTGTTTATAGTAGATAGTATGGTTATGTAATTATTGTATATAAATAAAAGTTATGGTCACGACCCGAAATTTTTCACCGACAGGACCGTGATGGCGCCTAACATTTCACTTGCTAGGCAAGCCAACGTTAGAGAATCATTTACCAATTTCTTATTTCCATTCAGTAATTAACATTAATTAACTACAACGAAATATAACAAGTGCGGAATATCATAAATCTGTATTAACTACTACTACCCGGATTTGGAGTCACAATTCACGAGCATTCTAGAATTTACAACAAGTAATGGTCTGAAGGAAATACAATTGTCTGAATGAAAGAAAATAGTAAGACATAAAGGATAGACGGGGGACTTCAAGATCTGTGAACGCCGACAGATCTACCTTGAGTCTCCGGACAGCGGACCAGTAGCAAATCTCGATCAACCTGAGCCGGTATCAAAATCTACACAGAAAGTGCAGAATGCAATATCAGTAGAAACAACCACATATACTGGTAAGTATCGAGCCTAACCTCGGTGAAGTAGTGACAAGGCTAGGACAAGACACCCACATATAACCTGAACAGTATAATCATGCTACTGGCAACAACAGTAAATAAGAAATAACACAGAAATAATGGGAGGGGAACATACAGTGGGGATATACAATATAAGGAGTGAGAATAATGAAAAGACATAGTTAAACCGGAAATCCTTAAACGAATTGAGCAATTAAGACATCAAGGAAAACTGCACGGCATCACCCTTCGTACTTTTACTCTCAACCTCACCAAATAATAAATAAGACTACACGACATCGCCCTTCGTGCTTTTACTCTCTTCCTCACAATATAAATAAATTATGCACGGCATCATCCTTCGTGCTTTACACTTAAATTATGCACGGCATCACCCTTCGTGCTTTACACTCTTCCTCACAATATAATTAAATTATGCACGACATCACCCTTCGTGCTTTACACTCTTCCTCACAATATAGTTAAATCAATAACAACAGATAGAGAGGAGTTTCACAAGAAAATCAATATTTCATAAATGATTACTTTCACAATTTAACATCTCAACCTCGAATCAATATTCACAATTTTATCGACCTTGGTGGAACCGGATACAAGTTTCCCAACATTTCAACAACAACAATAAGCATGGATAACAAGATTTAAGACTACAAATTTGCAATAATGGAATTTCACTCGCGTACTATGACTCGACCATAACGTATAGATGCTCGTCACCTCAACTATACGCCATATACAACAACAAAACACATAGCAAATACTCACACAATACATATTCCCTGAAGCCAAAGTTAGACACAACACTTACCTCGCTCCCAAGGCCACTTAATTCTCAATCACAGCTTTTCCTTTAGAATTCACCTCCAAAACTACTCGTATCTATTCAAAAATGACTCAATAATATCAGATATTGCTAAAGGAATCAATTATATTTCATAAATTAAATTTTCCAAATTTTTCCTCCAAAAAGTCAAAAAATCGACCCCGGGCCCGCTTGGTCAAAACCCGAGGTTCGGACCAAAATCCTTTTACCTATTCATCCCCGAGCCCGAATATGTAATTAGTTTTGGAATCCTACCTCAAATCGAGGTCTAAATTTCCAAATTCCCGAAATCTCTAGTTTCTACCCTAACCCCTAATTCTACCATGAAAACTCTAGATTTTTGGGTAAAAATTCAAGAAATGTAATGGGTAATAAAAAGAAAATGGTTTAGAATCACTTACCAATACTTTGGGGAAGAAAATGACTCTTGGAAATCGTCTCTACCCGTTTGGTTCTTGAAAATGTTGAAGAAATGGCTCAAACCCGTGTTTGGAGTCTATTTTAAGCCACTAGACAAGCCTTTATCGCGTTCGCGAGAGGCCTGTCGCGATCGTGATGCACAGCGGCCTAAGGCCTTCGCATTCGCGAGTCTTCCTACGCATTCGCGTAAGACAACTGCCCCTAGCCTTTACCTTCGCGACCCAGTGGACGCGTTCGCATAGAAGAACATGACCAACCCTCCCCCAGGTCCCCAAGTGCTTCGCGTTCACGATGGTCAGGTCGCGTTCGCAAAGGATAAATCCCCCATCACTTCGCGTTCTTGACCAGGCCTTCGCGTTCACGAAGAAGAAGTCTCAGCCTCACCAGTTTACTCTTCACGTTCGCGAGAGGACCTTCGCGAACGCGAAGAAGGATATGCCAGACACCAGAATCTGCAGAAAACCAGATTTTTCCCAAGTCCAAAACATTCCGTGGCCTATCCGAAACTCACCCGAGCCCTCGAGGCTCCAAACCAAACATGCACACCAGTATAAAAATATCATACGAACTTGCTCGCGCGATCAAATCGCCAAAATAACACCTAAAACTACGAATTTAGCACCAAATCAAATGAAATTCTCAAGAACACTTTAAAATCCATATCCTCTCAACTGGACATCCGAATTACGTCAAATCAACTCTGTTTCTCACCAAATTTCACAGACAAGTCTTAAATATTATAATAAAACTGTACCGGGCTCCGGAACCAAAATACGGACCTGATACTAACAATGCCAAACATCGATCAATTCTTAAAAATAATTAATTTTTCGACTTTTAATTTTCATCAAAAATTCATAACTTGAGCTAGGGACCTCCGAATTTGATTCCGGTCATATGCCCAGGTCCCATAATTCGATACGGACCTACCGGGACCATCAAAACATGGATCCGGACCCTTTTACCAAAAATATTGACCGAAGTCAACTAAAATCAACTTTTAAGGCAAAAATTCTTATTTTCATTAGTTTTTAACATAAAAACTTTCTGGAAACCTGTCCGGACTATGCACGCAAATCGAGAAGGGTAAAAATAAGATTTTTAAGGCTTAAGAGCGCAGATTCGAGTTCTAAAACATAAGATGACCTTTTGGGTCATCACAGTTATGCTTTGATAATGATGTTTACTATCATATTTATTTTGTTTATGAAGAAATTTTCTCTCATGATACCAGAAGTGTAAGCAATATTTGATAGTACAAAATGTATCAACAACTCGTGAAGAGCTAATTGTTTGTCTAGAAGACACATGACACAAGTAGTGCATGAATAATATTTGATTGTGAACAATAAATTAAAGGCTCCCGAAGAGCTTATATGCAAATTTATCATTCATATTATATGATTGTGGTCAAAACATATGTTGTAATAAACCAGAAGTTTACTAATACGAATGGTTATCATACTGAGACTATAAATAATTGGAATATTGAAAATCTTCAAGTTTTCACAATCATATGGGGTAAAATAATATGTATGTGAGAAGTTACCTGCCTTATTATTCAATTTGTACTATATCATGTATCACAGTAAACCAGAAGTTTACTAATGCAAAAGCAATCACAATAAATTATAAGTTTACTAATGCAAAAATTTATGCCATAGTAAACTAGAAGCTTACTAAAAGATAGCACATGCCATGATAAACTTGAAGTTTTTATTTGCCATTTTAAAATGAGCTATTTGAGAATTCAGATAAGCATATACTAAAGAACTAGAAGATTCTTCAAGAATTCTCTTGTGTTGCTTATTCTCATAATAAATTGATTATACCAGCTAAAGTTGAGACTAAGACCCCTGAATTCTGGAATATATAAAAGGTGAATATGTGTCCATTTACCTATCATGTGAACTACTTATAGATGCATATATGAGATGGTTACATGTGTGTTTATTGTCAACATACAGTTTGGCATTTGAAATTGCTTTTCTCAATTAAGAGCATAATTTTCAGATTATGAAATCAAGATAGTTCATCTTGATGATGCTGGTTTATATCCAAGCTAGTTTAGCATTGAATACCTCTTATTAATGGCTAAACTTTTGCTTATGAGAACAAAGCCTCATGTGTTGGTCTAAGATTTTCTAAATTACATACAACAGCACTTGTATGCATCAGACCAACAATATATGATAAGTCCCCCCTTACAATTGGGTTAGGATCAGAAACCAAATAGTTTTACTATCTAATAACTTTTGATGTGTGGTATATAATTAAGTTCTCTACCACAATGCACAAATATAGGTTTTTCAAAGAAGATTGGGGATATGTGTTAGTTTTTCTAACATTTGGGGGATGGAATAAACAGCTAGAAAATATGCTATATGAATCGAATTATCAATAATATGATCCTCACTTAGAATATAATTCAAGTTAAATGCCAAAAGCATTTGCTGATCCAAAATTAAATATCATATTTCAGCTGCAAATGCTCCTATTAAAATTAAAGTCCCTGAGGATAAAGTTTACTGCACACATGAAGCGTAGTAAACCGATCGGTTCCAAAGGTAACAATCCTTGAAAAATGATAGGAGCAAATGATCATAATGAGGAGAAAATGAGCTCTAAAAGATCCCACGACATAACATTTCATGAAACTCTAGAAGAAGTTCAGGTACCTGAAAATAAAGAAAGTGATGAGATCTCAACAAGTTATGTTGCTTAGGAACCGATACAAAATGATCGTCGACGATATATTTGATACAATATAGTTCACAATATTGTAAAAGATTGTGAGGATCAGACCTGTAATCCAGACACCTGAAGATGTCATGCCATCTAAATGCAAGTCATAACCTATATGACTCATTTGATTAAGTCTATATGAAGATCCCTAAAGGATTTAAAATACCTGAAGCAAATCCAAAATCTCGAAAAATGTATTCAATCAGATTACAAAGATCTTTGTATGGTTTAAAGCAATCTAGGCATATGTGGTATAGTCGCCTTAGTGAATATTTGCTGAAAGAGGGTTACATAAATGATGTTACTTGTCCATGTATTTTTATAAATAAAATGGCATCAGAATTTGTTATACTTGCTGTTTATGTTGATGACATAAATCTTGTTGGAACTCTAGAAGAGCTCCAAAAGGCAATTGAATATCTTAAGAAAGAATTTGAGAAGAAAGATCTTGGAAAGACAACTTTGTCTTGGTCTGCAAATTGAACATTTAGCATACGGGATCTTTATCCATCAATCTGCCTATACAGAAAGGGTCTTAAAACGCTTTTACATGGACAAAGTGCATCCATTGAGTACACCAATGGTTGTTCGATCACTTGAAGTGAATAAGGACTTGTTCCGACTTTCAGAAGAGGATGAGGAACTCCTTGGTCCCGAAATACCTTATCTCAGTACAATTGGTGCATTTATGTATCTTGCTAATGCTACAAGGCCTGACATAGCATTTTCTGTTAAAAATGCTATTTACTAGTAAGATATAGTTATTCCCCTACACGGAGATATTGAAACGGGATTAAGCATATATTGAGATATTTAAAGGGAACACTTGATATGGGTTTATTTTATTCTAATAAAGGTAGTGTAGATCTTGTTGGTTATGCAGATGCAGGTTATTTATCTGATGCACATAAAGCTCGATCTCAAACCGGGTACATGTTTACATGTGGAGGTAATGTAATATCATGGCGCTCCACAAAGCACTCTATTATTGCTACTTCTTCAAATCATGCTGAGATAATAGCTATTCATGAAGCAAGTAGGGAATACGTATGGTCGGGATCAGTGATTCATTTTATTCACGAAAAATGTGGTTTGGAATGTGATAAAAGATCCACAATTTTATACGAAAACAATGCTGCATGCATAGCCTAATTAAAGGGGGGATTTATAAAAGGAGATAAATGGTGACATTGATGTGCAACAAATCCGTTCAAGTGACAATCCGGCATATTTATTCACTAAATCTTTGCCAACTTCAACTTTTGAGAAGATGGTATACAAGATTGGAATGCGAATACTCAAATATTTGAAACACTATTTTTATCAGGGGGAGTAAAATACGCACTATACTCTTTTTTTCTTACTAAGGTTTTTTCCACAGGGTTTTCCTTATAAGGTTTTTTTAGACAACTAGTTATGCATATTACTAAATATGTGTACTCTTTTTTTTTCACTAGAATTTTTTCCCACGGGTTTTTTCCTAGTAAGGTTTTAATGATGCACATTATCTTTTAATGAACATCCAAGGGGGAGTGTTATAAATATATTATATTATGGATGTTCATTTAGTACTCTGTTGTAAATAAGCTTCCTGAAGAAGCTTATCTATATGAGATTCTGCCGTAAATATGTTTATCTATTTAGTACTCTATTGGAAATAAGTCTCCTGAAGAAGCTTATCCTTTCAGTACCCCGTTATGGATAAACAGCACACCCGGTAGAAGATTATTTATATCTGGTACAGTAGCAGCTTGCAGAAGCAACTTACACAACAACTTGCTTTCTTCTATAAATAGAGGAAATTTCAGTTCATTATGTACATAAGTTTGAAGTTTGAATAATATATCAGTTTCTCTCTATACTTGTCTTTACTTTACAATCTTTATTTTATAACACGGTCAATATTTTAGGAAATTTTTGTTTTTTTGTTGACAAATTAAACATTTCAAAAATTTAACGTCTTAGATTGGGTTGAGAAACAAGTACTATGTGAATTTGAATATTACGTACTTATTTTCAATATTAAAAGCACGAAGGCCATTAACGAAATATCGTTCGCCTTTTTTACTCATTAGAAATATATTTCACACTGGATAAAACTGTAAAATCAAAAAACTTTCCTAATATTTAGGAGTTCTAAATATCATCTCCTAATATGAATACAAAATATTAAAATAGTAAAAGAATACAAAAAAATAGGAGGAAAGTTTCTTGTTGGTTTCCAACAAGGAAACTTCACGATTTTGTTTAATATTTCTGTTCCTTGTCATTGTTTAATCATAAAGACCAATTTTGCCTCTTTATTTTCTTTTCATATGATTTATTTGTTGTTTTTAAAATTTAAATCATAAGTACTTTTTAAGAAGCTTGGTCAAATTCGTTTATTTTATTCTAAAAAATTAATACGGAATTAGGTTTTTGTTTTTGAAAAAATAGTAATTATTAATTTGTGATAAAAAATTAATTACTGTAATTTAGTTTATAGAAAATACCTAAATTACCTCAATGCATATTCATGTTAAATAGATGAAAAAGGACTTTTATTTTTTGGTAAAAAAGAAACTAATATTATTACTAAGAAAGTTTATTACATAATATAAATTTACAAAATAGAAATTACTTACGAAATTCATCTTGTGGCTGATATGATTTGTTTAATAATCTGTCACTAATTCTATCACTGAATAGGATTAGTGATAAAATTTTGTTATTTGACTACATAATTTGTCCATCGCTAATTTTTCTTCTTTTTGTAGTTGACTTATCTAGAATACATGGTACCTAGACGATTATTTTGATACGAAATAATATAAAAGAAGGGTTACATAATAGAATACTAAACTTTCAAAATTATCTTGGTTGTTTTCATACTTAGCTAGGCTATCCGCTCCTTTCTTTGATTAAATAGGCTCAATATTTGTCATTTTCAAGATCTTATATTTTTTTTTTAAATATTTTCAAGGGCTTACATTTTTATAATTTTATACGCATCGATAGAGGGTCACGCGTATCGCGCGTATCCTAAAACTAGTATATATATATATATAAAAATAATAGTGTATCCGAAGTATAAAGTGTTTATGTTTGATACTATTTTCTTATTGGTTCGTTTAAAAACTCTTATATGTGCAAATAATATTATGATAGGTTTAAGAACATGAATTTCAAAAGTTTTATAAACACCAAATTAACATATTCAAATTTACAAACTTTAAAAGTTTTTATTTATTTCTTAAATTTCGTTTTGAATGTCAAATAAATTAGAATGGAGTGAATATTTACCTTCACTTTTTCGTTTTCTAACTAATTTCAATTTTTTTTATATTACTACGTTTTATTTTATTTAGTCCTAACAATTTCACCAAAATAGAGTCCGAATTTCTAAAATTATTAATTATTATCGTCTATTTTTTACAAAAGATATTTTCTACTGTTGAGACTCCGACCAAACACCATAAGTCATTTTCTAAAATATTTTCCTTTTTTTTGGGTTAGGAAATATTTTCGTTTTTGTGATACCAAGTAGGGGTGTTCGTCGGTCGGTACGGTACGATATTTAGATATTTCGGTTCGGTATTTTCGGTATTCGGTTTAGTAAAATGCTATACCAATACTGTACCTAATTAAATTCGGTATGGTTCAATTTTTCTCCTTTAGGTTTCGATTTATTCGGTTCGGTAACTTTGATTTATTCGTTTTGAATACTAACTAGTGCATAGAGTCATGGACAATAATATCCTTAATTAAATTACTCAAAAGTACAAAACTAAAAACGTTTGTTGACAAAAGTTTTGTCCAAAACCAGCAAATACCAACCTAGAGAGAGAAAACTTAGAGAAATATCTTATTACTTAGAGTTAATTGGTGAACTTGGAGAATAAAGGAAAGTAAAATTTTAGATTTCTTATATTTATGTTATAATTAATTAAAATGTGTAATGTAATATATATTTCGGTACGATATCAGTATTTCGGTATTTCATTTTAAAATACCAAATATCATACCTAATACCAATTTTTTTTTAAAACTTAAATCAAATATCATATCGAATACCAAAATTTTCGATTTTGATAAGGTAATTCGGTATTTAACAAATCGGCAAAGGGCCAAATATACCCCTCTACTTTCGAAAATGGTCTAAGAATACTCCTCGTTATACTATTGGGTTATCTATACCCCTGCAGTCATACTTTGGGTTCAAATATACCCCTCATTTAAACGGAGGGACACATGTCATCGTCCTGTTGGTCAATTCTAAATATCTCCTAATTATTTAAAAAGACCCATTACCCATACCCGAAAAGTAATTTTTTAAAGCAATTTTATTTTTTGTAAAAACTGGAAAAAAACCGAAATTATTTTTACTAAAAAATGAAAAAAACGAAAATATTTTTTTTTTCAGTTTTTTTTAAAAAAACTGCTTTAAAAAAACTGAAAAATATTTTTTAAAATAATATATTTGTAAAAACTGAAAAGCAATTTTCTAAAGCAATTAAAAACTGAAAAATACTGAAATATTTTTAACTAAAAACTGAAAAAAAGAAGAAAATATTTGTTTTTTCAGTTTTTACAAAAAAACTTACTTTAGAAAATTGCTTTTCATTTTTTGTTTTCCAGTTTTTACAAAATCATTGTTTTAGAAAATATTTTCAGCTTTTTTAAAAGCAGTTTTTTTTGTAAAAACTAAAAAAAATAATATTTTTTTTCCAGTTTTTTAGTAAAAACAAATTTCAGTTTTTACAAAAAAACTTACTTTAGAAAATTGCTTTTCAGTTTTTTTTTTCCAGTTTTTACAAAAATATTGTTTTAGAAAATATTTTTCAATTTTTCTAAAGCAGTTTTTTTGTAAAAACTGGAAAAAAAAATATTTTTATTTTTTTTAATTTTTAGTAAAAATAATTTTAGTTTTTACAAAAAAAAAATTGCTTTAAAAAATTACTTTTCGGATATGGGTATTAAGTTTTTTTAATTAATTAGGAGATATTTAGAATTGATCAACAAAACGATAACACGTGTCCCTCTGTTTAAATATGGTATATTTAAACCCAAAGTATAATTACGGGTATATAAATAAGTCAATAATATAACTAAAGATATTCCTATATTTGAAACTAAAAGGATATATTTGGCCCTATACCGTTAACAAATTATGTACCGCCCTAATACCAAGTGACCAGCTAACACCACGATTCTTTTACAGAAACCGCCAAAAAGTAAAACATCATATAGACTGCCCAATCATATTTCTCATGGAATTACACAACAACTTGAACTCAATCATTGTTGTAGAAGAATCTTGGGTTGGTCATATCCATGGCCACTGGAGGAGTCAACATCTCCGACGCCGAAATCCCCTTTCTCGGCGACGTCGTTGAAGGATCCGTTGACTTTAAGGGTCGTCCTGTGACCCGATCCATATCCGGTGGCTGGAGATCCGCTTCCTTCATCATAGGTAATTCTAAATACCCATATGCAATTGTCACTGATTTTAAAATATATATGCAATTTTACCATCTGGGTTCACTTAAATATTGGATTTTTCCACTATTATCATTGATATTCAAATCTTTATGCATTTTTTCGCTGCTGGGTTATTTAAAAAATGTATTTTTCCTGTATTGTCATAGAGATATATATATATATATATATATATATATATATATATATATATATATATATATATATATATATATATTGAACTGTTATACCTTACTGGCTGCTGGCTTGTTTTAAATTTTTGTTTTTCCCACTATTGTTATGATATTCAAATCTTTTCTGCAATTTTAGCTTCAGGGTTGTCTCAAATTTTGATTCCTTTTCTTCTATTACTATTGATTTTTCAAATGTTTCTGCAATTTTAGCTGCTTGTTGTCTTAACAATTGATTGTTTTTTTCCTAACTGTTTTTATGGATTTTCCAATTCTTTCTGCAATTTTAGCAGCTAGATCGCCTTCAATTATTGATTTTTTCACTATTGCCATTGATATTCAAGTCTTTTTTCTCAAAAACAATTTTAGCATCTATTTTCTTAAGAAAATTATCGACATTGATATTCAAATCTTTCTGCAACTTCAGCAGCTGGGTTGTATTAAAAATTTAAAATTGATCTTTTGCCGCCAAGTGGAATGAATGCGTTCAAAATGGTGAAAAATTAGCCGACTCCGTTTAGCGCTGAAGCGTAGCAGTAGTAGCATTATAATTGCCCAATTTTCTTGTCTATCTGCAATTTTGGCATTTGGGTTGTCTTAACAGCTGATATCTCTCACTGATTTTTTAATTTATTTCCAATTGGGTTGTCTTAGAATTTGATCTATTCCGGACCAATTGTCACCAATTTTGAATCAACAGTTTTACCTGTTGAGTTGTCATAAAAATTGTTTCCCCACCAAATGAAAATGAAATATGTTCAAATGGAGTGAGATATTAAGAATGCATATAATCTCCCTCAACTAATTGGGGATTGAGGCGTTGTTATTGTTATACTCATATTGTTGCTGATATCAAATTTATCTCCTTTTTTTGCCATTGGGCTGTCTTAAAATTGATATTTTCACCAATTGTGACTGATTTTCAAATCATTCTCCAATTTTGGGAGCTGGATTGTCTTAGAAGTTGATCTTATTTCAAATTCACCGACTTTCAAAATCTATCACACTTTTAGCAGCTGGGTTTGAAACTTGATTATTTTCTTCCGGTTGTAGGCGTGGAGGTTGCAGAGAGATTTGCATATTATGGCATAAGTTCGAACCTAATAAGCTACCTAACTGGCCCACTAGGCCAATCGGTTGCAACAGCTGCGGTGAATGTAAACGCTTGGAGCGGAACAGCATCGCTTCTTCCGCTTTGGGTGCATTTATCGCTGATTCATACCTGGGTCGGTATCGGACCATTATCATCTCCTCTCTGCTCTACATCTTGGTTAGTAACCGGTTCAGGCTTTTGTTTTGGCACGATTGTACTCTTCTTCTTTTTTGGGCTACTTAGGGTACAGTATTAACAAGTATGCCTCTCATAGTTGACTGAAACTACTGCCTTCTTTCTGCTTTAGCAATGAAAGAATTAGCAAGTAATACGGTTTTCATTTGTTGATGCACAGGGACTTGGCTTCTTGACGCTTTCAACTGTCCTCCCTTTCAATTATTCTGACTGCCAAGATACTGCAACATGTTCTCCTCCCAAGTTCCAAATCATTTTCTTCTTCTTTGCTTTGTATCTAGTAGCTTTTGGACAGGGAGGGCACAAGCCTTGTGTACAAGCTTTTGGAGCGGACCAATTTGATGCTCAAGACCCAGAAGAAAGTAAAGCTAAAAGCTCATTCTTCAATTGGTGGTATTTTGGAATGTGTGGTGGTCTGTTGATGACCCTCTGGATATTGAACTACATTCAAGACAACCTTAGCTGGGGTCTGGGATTTGGAATTCCCTGTATTGTCATGGGTCTCGCTCTTATTGTGTTCTTGCTTGGAAGCTTCACTTATCGGTTTCGCCAGAGCAGTGATGAAAAGAACCCGTTTCTTAGAATTGGTAATGTGTTTATTAATGCAGCTAGGAATTGGCAAACCACCGCTTCAGCTATATCAGTCGAACAAGAAGTTCTGGGTATTTTGCCTCATGAAGGTTCTGAACAGTTCAAGTGAGTGTTTTGCAATTACTTTTATAATTGGACGAATAAAAGTTGTTGATTTTTTGGTCATCTGCTGATCTTCTTATAATTTAAAGGAAAAATACTTACAGTTCTGCAATAGATTAGGATGGTAGAAATATTTGCAGAATGGCTCCTCTACCCGGGTTTGATTTGTTAAGAGTTAAAACGATCCAGGGACTTGCTTTAAAGAGTTAAAAACTGCATGGTCTTAAGCTTGCTATTGAATGTTAAATAGCCCATTAGATGTGTAGACACTCCAATTTATTATAGGATAGTATTAGCCATTTAAATGAAATATTTCTGTATAAAAAAAGTAGTTTTTTTCTTGATTGCATTAAAAGACATCTCATTTTATTGGTATAAATCTTTATTGAACACAGGTTCCTCAACAAAGCGTTGCTTGCCCCCGATGGTTCCAAGGAAAATGGGAAAATTTGTAGTATCAGCGAGGTTGAAGAGGCTAAGGCTATTCTTAGGTTGATTCCAATATGGACAACGTGTTTGGTATATGCTATTGTGTTTTCACAGTCATCCACTTTATTCACCAAACAAGGTGCAACTTTGGATAGATATCTTGGTTCAAATTTTGAAGTACCAGCTGCCTCATTACAATCATTCATCAGCCTCTCTGTTGTCGTTTTTATTCCTATATATGACCGTATTTTGGTTCCCGTTGCAAGAGTGATTACTAGGAAACCTTCAGGCATCACAGTGCTCCAAAGAATTGGAACTGGGATTTTCTTGTCTATACTTTCCACGGTGATTGCAGCTATAGTCGAGAAGAAACGTCTCCAGACTGCTATAGAATACGGGCTGGTTGACATGCCAAAGGCAACAATTCCCATGAGCATTTGCTGGTTAATACCTCAGTACCTACTATTTGGTATTTCTGATGTATTTACCATGGTTGGTCTGCAGGAGTTCTTCTACGATCAGGTGCCAGTTGAGTTGAAAAGTATAGGTCTTTCTCTCTACCTCAGCATATTTGGCATAGGGAGCTTCTTAAGCAGTTTCCTCATCTCTGTTATTGAGAACATCACTGGTAAAGATGGTCAGAGCAGTTGGTTTTCGGACAACTTGAATCGGGCACATCTGGATTACTTCTATTGGGTTCTTGCTGTACTTAGTACTATGGCATTCACTGCATACTTGTATTTTTCAAGATCTTATATATACAATAAGTCAAGTTCTCTCTAAGATGTATTCTACTTGTGTTAACTTTAGCATGGAAAAGTTAAGGGTGCACAGTATAAAGGTCTTCTCTGTGCTGTAGTGATATTCTTGTCAAAGCACCTTGTGCTGGTAGAAAGCTTAGAAATACATAAACTGCAGGCTGAGGTGCTTGTGTTACTATTGTTGTATATGTAGGTGTTCGATACGGTGAGAGACTTGGATTGTAAATTTGTTAGATAGAACTATGCAATTGTTTGTTGATCATCATATAATTGGTCAAGATTTACAAAAACTAAGTGGTGATAAGCACATGTTTTATGTTGCGTGATTGTAATTTCAGAAAACTTTTTTCTTAAAATAACTTTACGAGCAAGAGCAATTTTGGATATTTCTTTTTGAGATCTTACAACTTGTCATAACATGGAATATCTTCGGTGTTTGAATTAATTGTACACAAATTGCAACTTTGAAACTACTTTTTTTAATTATTTATTTTATTTTTCATAGGGGGGAAGGGAAAAGAAAATGGGGGAGGGCAGTACAAGGTGGTGAATTGAATTCCCACCAAGAAGGTAAAAAGTTCAGGTAGCCAACTGGGCTAACTATGATTCCAACTCTGAAACTACTTATAATAGTAAAATGCACTAATGGAACATCCAAGTTAAATTTCGGTAAGATATTGCTTCATTAGAATAAAAACATCTCTTAAAAAGGCAAACTCGATGAACTATCCTATCGATATGCACGGGGCCGGGGAAGGGCCGGACCATATTGGGTTTGATGTACGTCGTCTTACCTTGTATTTTATACATGAAGTTGTTTCCGTGGCTAAAGATGTGACCTCCTAGTCTCACGGTGGCAACATTTGCCGTTGCTCTAAGAAGAGGTGTCAATGGTTCGGTTTGGCCGGTTATTTTATAAAATTTGTACCATACCAATTTTTTGGTTATTCTGTATAACCAAAATTAAATTTTTAGATACCGTACCAATCATGTCGGTTTCTCTTCGGTATCGGTACAGTTCGGTTAATTTTCGATTTTTTTTTAAATGTTACTTAAAAGTCACTACTAGAAGCAGAATGCAACAACATACTACTTTTATAGGATTTAGCAAAATTCTCTAGATATTTTTACTATTTAAAGGGTGATGAATTAAGAAAACATGAAAGATGGCCAGAGTAAAGATGGCCAAAGTATAGATCCATCAAGCGTAAAAGAAATTAAGCAAAGACAAAAAAAAAATATAAATCACATGAGTGAAAATATATTAAGCAAATTAGGACTCAAGAATAAAGTCTATAGAAGATTAAATATTCGAAAATATAAATTTAAATCATACGAAAGAAAAAATATTCAATACATTGTAGTTTGCTACTCATAATCGCTAGAATACCTTATGTCTTGCTAGTGAATATGTTGAAAATAATTTAGTTTCAATAGTAGTATAATAGGTTTGGAAATAAGGATTTTGAGTTTAATTGCTTGTTGGTTTGTAATCGTTTTCATAATTTCAAGGTCCAAGAAAAATGTTAATGCTTTATTATTTTTAAATTTAATATATAAACATATTTTTTTCATGTAAATTTATTCGGTACGATTCAATATTTTTTCGGTTTATTTTCATAAAAGAAAAAACATACCCTAATTATCGGTACAGTTATAGATTTATATAAAAACCTACGGTTTTATTAAAAGAAACCTAAAAATCGATTAGGTGCGATACGATTTGGTCGGTTTAGTCGGTTTTTAAATATCCATTGACAACTCTAGCTCCAAGGTTCCTTTCAATAAAAACATCTCTTATGAGAGTTAAGTCAAACATTACATTGGAGACACATGTGAGGTTAATTGCAAGGTCAACAATAACAGATAAACTCTTTGCGAACCAATCACTGGTCCGATCTTGTCATATGGATAGCAGCCGCTCCTGAATCAGCTTGCCTCTTTTTCCTCTTCCAGTATCTTCTTAGTGTTTTCTTTTGCTTCTACCATAGCAGGTTTTAAGCCTCTCTTGTATGCTTCCGAATTAGTTACTGTTGCTGTCGGTGTATGAGCTAATTGAGCATTTACATACTTGTTATGAAGTGCATCCTCAATATATATGGTTGGTTGGAGAAACTTTGTAATCACTAAGGCAATTCAATGAGGAAAATGAGAACAGCTGACTATGTTATAAGTCAGACTAAGAAAACACAATGTGTGATCGGAAAACATTGCATGTAAGTCCCTGCATAGATAGGAGGGAGATACTTCGAGTATCTGTGACTTTGTTGGAAACTCGTAATAGGTGAATGACATAATTCTTGAAGAGTTACTTATCTCAAGCATTTGTCCGTCAGGTGCATCCCAGGACCTGATTTCAGAAACTCTCTGAATACCTGGTTTAACTGGTGCAAGAATCCCCATTTCTGCTTTAGGAAACGAAATTATCAATTGAAGCTTCATCGAGGAGGTTTACTGAAGCTTCAAAAGATCCCGGCAGTAGGCCTTGATATAGGCCAACGACATATTCTCATTATTAACTAAGTGCCGGCATTCTTGGCACCACCGAACAACCCTAAGAAATAGATAATGTGTTTATGAGCATACCTTTAGTAGATCGCTGCACAGACCACCACTGACTATATATCCACCATGGGAATAGAAATGCTCTGGACTTGGTACTTGGCTGATGCTTTACAGTGGTATGCTAAAGCCAAGTTCCAGCAATTAGTCAATTCACAAATCACCTCATAACAGCAGTCTGTTCTCTGGAACATCATTTTTCCTATTGAATATCTTGGAAACTTGTGTCTGATTTTTTCAAGTGAAACAACTCCATGGGGCAGTACTTCAGAACAATGAGACCCATTTATAATTTACAAGAAGAGCATGCTTTCTAGAATCTAAACTACTGACAAAGAATTCTGAGAAACAAGCCATCCGGTAGGGAGTGTTCCCCTTTAATCGGCCTTACGCGGTGCGAATCCGGATTAGTCGGGACCTAATGCGGGTACCGGACACCGGTAGGGAAACCAAAAAGAAAAATAACAAGAGAAGCAAGACATCAAAGATCTCAAGCTATGGTCATTTCCGGTTTAAAAGGGTTGTTTCCAGAGACAAGCAGATACTAATTCAAACGCCAATGTCTTCACAGACAATGGAATTACTCTGAAGCTGCATTTGCAAAAATATAGTATCAGGTTTTAAGAAATCAAACAATCACCCAAACATGTTTTTTGTTTTCTTTAAACATAAAGGAAGGCAGGAAAGGGTTGTTTTACTTCATGTTCTTTTTCTTCAACACTTTTTGGAACTTTGGTTTTAGCAGAGGATATAAAATGATGCCTGATGCAAAAATTACTGATTATGCTTGCCATCTCTACACACATTCATCTTTTCGAGGTCCAATGATGGAGCAATGCCAGACTATAGATAAACAAACGTGACTGGAGAAGAACAACGTAAGAGACACAGACAAAAAGAGGAAGTTTTATTAATTCCAGTCACTTCCCTAATAAGAAGGACCTTCTTTTACAAATCCTTATCCAAATGACATATACAATTGAAATGTATATGATTCTAACTAACTTCTCAGCTTTGTTCAATCATGAAGACTGAGATATGAAGTCATCTTTATCAAATCTAAAGATTGACTCTTTGTAAATTGAAGAGAAAAGGAATGGAAGAACAAAGTAGAGATCTAGCTCTTTTAGCATCAAATTTCACATTCTTTTTTGCTTCTTTCCTTTAATATGAATTAACGAAACAATCCCAGCAATGCCATCATCAGGTTATGTTGAAAGTTCAAAAAAGGATTTTAGATTGTAAGGTGCAACGACATCTGCAGCTCCATTCCACAGTAATTCGGCGTATTGTTGGTAGGCCAGCTCAGTGGGATGAAACGAGTCGAAAAACAAGTAATCTTTCACGTTTTTACACAGCTCGTACTTTTTTACCTGCATCTTACCTCCACAACTGTAATTCCCTCGAAATGGACCAGTCCCACAACAAGCGGTCTTTGATGTCTTAAAACCTAAACAAAAGCAAAATTGTAAGTAAACTAACGAAACATTCTTATTAAACATTTTACTTTGTACTTCCTTTACATTGTCAGTATCATCGCATTGCATCAACATATGATTTAACTGATTAAGATATAAGACCCACATTCTATTCTATGAGCAGGGCAATAAAATTTCTGACAAAGTGCAAACATGGGATAAAAAAAGACAGATAAAGAAAAAACCATATTCGCTATGTTAATCAACACTGCAGAAAATAGAAACAAAACTAAAGAGACGTGATTTTGAGTTTGATGAGATGAAACATACCATATTTTGTTGGATTATCAATGCTTTCTGCAAATACTTTGAACAAGTTGAATAATGTATACTTAAATCCAGGCAATTGCTTCTCCAGTTGCTTGAGATATCCTGGGAGAGCCAAATTATGCATTTTCACCAAGTTTGTGACCTCCTCTATGAAATCTCCATTCTTAACTCCTCTTTGAGCATTAAGAGCCCTAATATAAGGGAGACAACCTATGGGAACCATATTAAGCATGGCAAATTTTCTCCCTCCCTCCCTGTAAATTCCCTGTTGCATTAATTTAAGAAAGTGCAAAGAATTAGTCTAGCTACTCTCTAGGTAGCCAATACTCAACCTAGAACATGAAAAACAAACCAAAATTTGACAAACAAAAGAGTTTACAACTCAAAAGTTTTAATTTCTCGTTATTTCACATAAAAAGAAAACAACAATATCTGATTTCATCCCAAATAAATTACAAATTTTGATTTGCTTTGGTCAAAGCCTTTTGCATCATTAATATATACACTTTTCTAAAATGGACGACAAAATGAAAACACTCATCACTAAGCAAATACTTCCGAGTCTCAAATAGATAAAAATGTAAAACTAACTCCAAAGAATGACGAAAAATTTAGGTTGAATCAATGAGATCATTACCTTCAAAACAGATGTCAAATTGCCCATATTCATCTGAAGATACTCTCTCTCAGGATATGGAATAGCCGAATTTGTTAAGAGAGGAGCCAAATAATCATTATTGCCAGCGCTAAAAATATATACAACATTGGAGAGGATCTCTTGGATTCCGTTGTTCCCACCTTCTTCTTCAATAGTTCTACCATATTTTTGAAATATTTCAACTGTGTTTTGAGGTCTATAACCTGTCAAATGGAATCAATACTTTAGAGATAAATAAGTCCTGGTAATAGTAAGTAACTTGCAGAATTTGACATAGAAGGAATTATGGTTATTTAACAATCTTCTTATCAAATAAGTTATGTAAGAATCTTATCCTGAACATAAATAGCACGTAGAGTATTATACAAATAGACTTGAGCCTGTTTGATGAATGCAAAGTATAAACCTTTGAAATGTTACACAAACTTTAACTAGAAATAATTCGGCATGTGATTGAAAATTAAAATTTATTTCTTATAAAGCATTAACTAAGAATGTTAAATTTATAAATGAGAATAAACTCTTTTTCACCATCAAGCTGTTAAAGTATCCATATGTGCGATTGAGAAAGACAAAACTTAAACTTGAACCTCTTAGTAGATCAGACTAGTAAAGACCTTCTACTCGTTTATCAGTGGAGAAACTTATCCCATTACTAGTCCATTTGTAATATTTTGACACATGACAGACACTTTTGGAAGGTAAAAAGTTTGTATTATTATTGCGTTTGGACCATTTGGGTGAAGTTTTCTGGAGATGTATTCCTGAGAAAAAGTTGCAAAGACGAGTTTGGAAGTTGTAATTCTAGTGTTCTGTGAGTATATATGAGGTTCCTCAAGAAGTTTCTTTTAGAAGGCACTTTCAACAAAATACACCAATCTAAAGTTTCTCAAAATACTTAACCAAATAATCCTTTCTGAAAACTCTGCAAAATTCTTCAATACACTCTGCATGGTCCAACAAGAATAGGTAGGAAGCATATGAAAAACACTTTTCAAAAGCCTTGGAAGATTTTCTTTCTCTCACTTTAATAAGAGCTTATATGAAACCAATTAAATCAAAGAATTCCACCCTTAATTGATTTAATTATCAATTTCAAACATGGATTACATAGAACTAATTCAAAGGAATCGTCACTTACAAACAAAACTAAAGCAAAAAGGAAATGTCACTTACAAAACCACGATGGGTTTCGGCCAAGCAACCAGCAGCGCCTGATGCAAAGTTCACCCCATGAACAAAGTGTTGTTTGCCAATGTGAAAATATGATGGAATCAATGGCAAATTAGCAAATTCAGCTGCAAATACAATCAAAAATCAAAGTTTCATCACCTCATGTGCCCGTAGCAAAAAATTCTTGTAGGCACATTGCAATCAAAGTTTTTAAGATGACTATAGAATATCTATCTAAAGAGTGGATCTCCCGTTTATATGTGGAAAGTCACTTAACTTCCTTTCGCATAACATAGTTGATCACAAACCTGATAAGAAAATAGCAACTCATTTCCTGTACCAATGTGAGAACTGAATTTATACACAACAACAACAACAACAACGTAACATACCCAGTGTAATCTCACAAGTAGGTCTGGAAAATGTAGTGTGTACACAGACCTTACCCCTACCTTAAGTAGGCAGAGAGTTTGTTTCTGTTAGACCCTTGGCTCAAGGAAAGCAAAATCACAGCAGTTTAAACAGAAATACGAACTGAATGGATACACACGATCTATATGTTTACGCCAACTATTTTAGGATTGAAACATAATTGATTAACTAGTCATTTGCGCAAATTAGGTTATTTGATGCAAAGTTAATTAATTTGACCAATTAGCACTTTGTGGAAGTTAGGCTGTTTCCATAATTGGCTGAAAGTTATTTTCGATTAAAACACTCACAGAATATTTGTTCAAAAGACTTTTCAAATAATTGACCAAAAAACGCCATATAAAAATATTTACCAATAAAATCAGGGATAAGGCGTCCATCGCTGAACCTGCCGGTAGGGTAGTTGAAGAATGATTCTCCATATGGCCGCCAATTTGCTTGGAATTCAGTGGTGGTATTGATGTAGTTATTATTCCCAGGATCAAACAGTGAATCGCCGAACACGAAAAGGGCAGCTTGAGGTCTGCTAATACACACAATTGGGTGAGTAAAACATACAACCAAAACAAATATGCAGAAGTAAAACAAGCCTGAAATAATTAAAGCCATTGGAGTACATGAGTAAGTAAACCAGTTGGAGATATTATTGGGGTGCAGAATGAATTACACTGTTCATTCTAAACTGTTGGCTGAGGTCAATTATTGGCATGAAACTCATTCTTTTTATTATGAAAATAATTGAGTTGGGGATTGTTCAATTTGTCATTTTCGAGAGTATATCTTTCTACATTTTTCAAAGGCGATAGCATGGCGTTTTCGCAGCAGCCAATTAATAAGAAAGTCAAAATGAGGAGGAGTAGGAGAGAGAATTTAGTAAGGCATTGTCCAAATCCATCCACTCGGAGACAAAAAGAAAACAAAGAATGACCGAGTACAATCTTAGTACTCCCACCCTCTTAAATTATTTCTCATAATTTCTAAAAAATAGTTATATCAAATTATTGGGGTGCATCGGTTCTATTTGTGAAAAAGAAGAATGGTTCCATGAGAATGTGTATTGATTACAGGCAGTTGAACAAGGTCACAGTCAAGAACAAGTATCCTTTGCCTCGTATTGATGATTTATTCGACCATCTTCAGGGGGCGAGTGTGTTCTCCAAGATTGATTTGAGGTCCGGTTATCACCAGTTGAAGATTCGGGATTCAGATATTCTCAAGATAGCTTTCAGGACCCGATATGGCCATTATGAGTTCTTGGTGATGTCTTTTGGGTTGACCAATGCCCCAACAACGTTCATGCATTTGATGAACAGTGTATTCCAGCCCTATTTGGACTCATTCGTCGTTGTATTCATTGACGACATCCTGGTGTACTCTCGTAGCCAGGAGGAGCACGCTCAGCATTTGAGGGTTGTATTGCAGATATTGAGGGAGGAGAAACTTTATGCAAAGTTCTCCAAATGTGAGTTTTGGCTCAGTTCAGTAGCATCTTGGGGCACGTGGTGTCTAGTGAGGGCATTCAGGTGGATCCGAAGAAGATAGAGGCGGTGCAGAGTTGGCCCAGACCGTCCTCAGCCACGGAGATTTGGAGCTTTATTGGTTTGGCGAGTTACTACCGTCGCTTTGTGGAGGGATTTTCATCTATTACATCATCCTTGACCAAATTGACCCAAAAGGGTGCTCCATTCAGGTGGTCGGATGAGTGTGAGGAGAGCTTTCAAAAGCTCAAGACTGCTTTGACCACAACTTTAGTGTTAGTTCTGCCATCAGCTTCAGGTTCTTACACCGTGTGTTGTGATACCTCGAGGATAGGCATTGGTTGTGTTTTGATGCAGGAGGGTAGGGTAATTGCCTATGCCTCGCGCCAGTTGAAGACCCATGAGAAGAACTATCCTGTCCATGATCTTGAGTTAGCAACCATTATTCACGCCTTGAAGATTTATTTGTATGGGGTTCATTGTGAGATCTATACTAATCATCGGAGTCTGCAGTATCTGTTAAAGCAGAAGGATCTTAATTTGCTTCAGCGGAGATGGTTAGAGCTTCTTAAGGACTATGATATCACTATTTTGTACCATCTGGGGAAGGTCAATGTGGTGGCCGATGCTTTGAGTTGCCGAGAAGAGAGTTTGGGGAGTTTAGCATATCTTCCAGCAGCAGAAAGACCTTTGGCATTGGATGTTCAGGCCTTAGCGGGCTAGCTTGTCAGATTGGATATTTCGGAGCCTAGTCGGGTATTGGCTTGTGTGGTCTCCAGGTCTTCTCTTTATGACCGTATCTCGGAGCGTCAGTATGATGACCCCCACTTGCTCGTTCTTCAGGATAGGGTTCGAAGAGGTGATGCTAGGGATATGACTATTGGTGATAACGGCATGCTGAGAAAGCAGGGCCGGATATGTGTGCCTAATGTAGATGGGCTTTGAGAGTTGATTCTTGAGGAGGCCCACAGCTCGCGGTATTCCATCCATCCGGGTGCCGCGAAGATGTACCAGGATTTGAGGCAGCACTATTAGTGGAGGCGGATGAAGAAGGATATAGTTGGGTTTATGGCTCGGTGCCTCAACTATCAGCAGATTAAGTATGAGCATCAGAGACCGGGTGACTTGCTTCAGAGATTAGAGATCCCATAATGGAAGTGGGAGCGGATCACCATGGACTTTGTAGTTGGGCTACCACAGACTTTGAGGAAGTTCGATGCTATTTGGGTTATTGTGGATCGGCTGACCAAGTCCGCGCACTTCATTCTAGTTGGTACTACTTACTCTTCAGAGCGGTTGGCTGAGATTTACATCCGAGAGATCGTTCGCCTGCATGGTGTCCCAGTTTCTATCATTTCAGATAGGGGTACTCAGTTCACATCACAATTTTGGAGGGCCGTGCAGCGAGAGTTGGGTACTCAGGTTGAGTTGAGCACAACTTTTCACCCTCAGACGGACGGGCAGTCCGAACACACTATTCAGATATTGGAGGACATGTTGCGTGCTTGTGTCATTGACTTTGGGGGTTCATGGGACCAGTTTCTGCCACTCGCGAAGTTTGCATATAACAACAGTTATCAGTCGAGTATTCAGATGGCTCCGTACGAGGCTTTGTATGGGAGGAGGTGTAGATCTCCGGTTGGATGGTTTGGGCCGGGTGAGGCAAGGCTCTTAGGTACAGACTTGGTCCAGGATGCATTAGATAAGGTGAAATTGATTCAAGAGCGGCTTCGCACGGCGCAGTCTAGGCAGAAGAGCTACGCAGATAGGAAGGTCCGTGATGTGTCTTTTATGGTTGGGGAGAAGGTTTTGCTGAAGATATCACCCATGAAGGGTGTTATGAGGTTTGGGAAGAGGGGAAAGTTGAGCCCCCGGTTCATTAGGCTTTTTGAGGTGCTTCAGAGGATTGGGAAGGTGACTTATAAGCTTGCCTTGCCACCCAGCTTGTCTAGTGTGAATCCAGTGTTTCATATTTCCAGGCTCCGGAAGTATATTGGAGATCCGTCCCATGTTTTGGATTTCAGCACGGTTCATTTGGAGGGTGATATGACTTATGATGTGGAGCCGATGGCTATTTTGGATCGGCAGGTTCGAAGGTTGAGGTCAAAGGATATAGCTTCAGTGAAGGTGCAGTGGAGAGGTCAGCCTGTGGAAGAGGCCACCTGGGAGACCGAGCGGGAGATTCGGAGAAGATATCCACGCCTATTCGAGACTCCAGGTATGTTTCTAGACCCGCTCGAGGACGAACGGATGTTTAAGAGGGGGAGGATGTAACGACCTGACCATTCGTTTCGAGAGTGATAGCCCCGTTTTCCCCATTTCTACTTCTTTTTGTGTTATTCAACTATATTATGTTATATCGGTTAGTTGGTTCGGGTCCGGGAGGAACTCGGAGTGAAATGAGACACTTAGTCTCATAATTAAAAAATTGACTAAGAAAAGTGGACATGATATGGACCTATGTGTAAACAATCTCGGATTCGAATTTTGATAATTTCAATAGCTCCGTATGGTGATTTTGGGCTTAGGAGGGTGTCCGGAATATTATTTGGAGGTCCGTAGAGGAATTAGGCTTGAAATGCTGAAAGTTTAATTTTTGAGAAGTTTGATCGGGGGGGTTGACTTTTTGATATCGGGGTCGGAATCCGATTCTGAAAATTAGAATACCTCTGTTATGTCATTTATGACTTGTGTGCAAAATTTGAGGTCAATCGGACGTGATTTGATAGGTTCCGGAGTTGTTTGTAGAAATTAAAATTTTCAAAGTTCATTAGGCTTGAATTGGGGTGTAATTCTTGATTTTAGCGTTGTTTGAGGTGATTTGAGGGTTCGACTAAGTCCGTATGATGTTTTAGGACTTCTTGGTATATTTGGTTGAGGTCCCGAGGGGCTCGAGTGAGTTTCGGATAGTTAACGGGTTGGATTTTGGACTTGGAACTCTGCTGGAATTTTTCTGATGCACCATCTGGTTTCCTTCATCGCGTTCGCGAGTGGAGCCTCGCGTTCGCGAAAAGGAACTGAGAGGCTAGAAATATTTGCTCTTCGCGTTCGCAAAGAGAAGAACGCGTTCACGAAGGGTGGACTGGGTGTGCATCGCGAACGCGAGGGGTGTTACGCGTTCGCGAAGGAGAGAGGAAGCAGCCGAGGATACCAGGCAATTGGTCTACGCGTTCGCGTAGGAGGTGTCGCGTTCACATAGTGAGGGGGATACGAAGCATCGCGTTCGCGATGGATTGGACGCATTCGCGTAGAAGGCATTGATGCAGAGGCATTTTGTTCTTCGCAAACGCGAGGGTGATGTCGCGTTCGCGAAGGAGGAATTTGGACGGGAGTTATGTTGTGCTTCACGAACGCGAGGCACTAACCGCGTTCGCGAAGAAGAAAAGTCTGGGCAGTGAGTAAGTCCCATTTTCAGGTTTTGACGATTTGGAGCTCGGATTTAAGGCGATTTTGGGTGATTTTCAGAAAAAACGACGGGGTAAGTGTTCTTAACTCAATATTGGTTAAATTACCCGAATCCATGGTTGTTTTTATCATTTAATTGGTGAATTGAGTTGGAAAAATTTGAAAACCCTTTTGGTTTAAATTGAAGATTTGAGGGTCGAGTTGGGGTTGGATTTCGGTAAAATTGGTATGGTTAGACTCGTGGTTGAATGGGCTTTCGGATTTTGTAACTTTTGTCAAGTTCCGAGGCGTGGGCCCCACGGGCGATATTTGAGCTAATTTTTGATTTTTTTATGAAAAATTATTATTTTCTTATGGGATTAATTACAATGAATTTTATTGACTGAAACGAATTATTTATGACTAGATTCGAGGCGTTTGGAGACCAATTCACGAGGAAAAGACATTGTAGAATAAGAATTCCACGGCTTGAGGTAAGTAACGATTGTAAATCTAATCCCGAGGGTATGAAACCCCAGATTTCGTATCATTTACTACTTTGAGGTGACGCACATGCTAGGTGACGGGCGTGTGGGCGTGCACTGTTGGAGATTTGTGACTTAGTCCGTCCCGTAGCAACTGTAAAGTTTCATACTTTATTGAAACCATATGATACTTATATGTTTTAGAAGGAATTTCTGTAAATTAGGCTGAATGCCATGTTTGGGCCTTGCGCCAATGCTGTTTGGACCCTTAGGGGCTGTTTCTTACCATCTTCTCATTGTTTTCGATTGAAAATCTATACTCAGTCATGTTTATACTTGTTTACCGCATAACTCAGTTTTACGACTCTATTTTGATGCATATAAAATGTTTTGGGCCGAATGCCCTATTTTACTGAAATACCCGAGTGGCTTGAGAGGTTTATGACTGAGTGAGGCCGAGGGCCTGATTTGTGAGGATGAGTGTGGATCGGGGCTGCCCGCCTGCAACATACTTTATTATTATGGCACGTGAGTCGTCTGTGCAGCACGTGAGTTGTCCATGCAGATTATAGCGCTTGGGCTGAAGGAGCCCCTCCGGAGTCTGTACACACCCCCAGTGAGCGCAGGTACCTACTGAGTGCGAGTGCTGGGTGCCAAGTGCTGAGTGAGTGGGAGGTATGAGTGATTGTGAGGTATGCCCGAGTGGTAAGAGTTATTGTGAGGTATGCCCGAGTGGCACTAGTGACTGTGAGGTTTGCCCGAGGGGCTGTATTTGAGTGATATTTTGCCCGAGGGGCTGTATATGAGTGATGTTTTGCCCGAGGGACTGTTTATGATTTCATCATTTTTGCTCACCTTTGCATTTTTTCTCTGTCTGAAAACTGTTGAAAAATATCTTTAAATAATTTTTACTGGAATTGGATTAAACGAGATGTTTTGATTCAAATCCTGATTTTAAAAGCCTGTGGTATTTTACTGAGATTTTTCGATAAGAATGTTATATGCTTTATTGCTCGTCACTACTGCTCAGTCTTTATTTATTGTTGTTACTTACTGAGTTGGCATACTCACGTTACTCCCTGTACCTTATATGCAAATTCAGGTGTACCTGGACACGGTAGCGGTTATTGAGTGTGCTGGTTGTAGATTTTCTTGGAGATAGCAAGGTAGCTGTTGGGAGATCGCAGCTCCTGTTCTTTTCCCTCTTATCTTCCTCTAGTTGTATTTAGTTACTTTCCAGGCTGAGTTAGCCTTGATATTGTTAGATAGTTTGTAGTAGATGCTCATGACTAGTGACACCCCGATGTCGGGCTTTTCTTTTCCGCACTTCTGTTTTTCTTTGATTTGTTAAATAGTATTTAAATTATCTTTGAAAGGAAAATATCGGTTTGTTTGGAAATGAGTCGGCTTGCCTAGTTCCACGATAGGCGCCATCACGACAGATTAGGTTTTTGGGTCGTGACAGATTGGTATCAGAGCCTACTTTGCGGTGGTAGAAGGCATAGGTATACAAAACTTGTGGTACAATTGTTGGCTATGTACGACAGTATGGTGACGGAATTTGATTATAAATTCATTAGACAGAATTACGCAATAGTTTGTGATTGTATACTTATTAGCGAATTCCAAAAACTAAGTGATACAAGGCCAATAATAACAGATAAACCGGTTACGTTGTAGTTGTACATAGAACAAGAGAAAAGGTTCCTGTATTTGAATAAAACAGATCCATATGCTCCTGTGCTATCTTAGCTTTTCCTACACCTGTGACATTCATGATCGGCTGATCGGCTTCCTCAAAATGTGTTCGATTGCAGGATAGAGAGTGATTAATTATGCCCACATATGTACCCTCTTATTCCCTTACACGCTATGGTATTCTTGAGTGAGTAGGAGGGGTTGGAATTTATATAACCGTGGAGCAACAGTCATGTCTCGATCTGATCTAACTTAACAAGCCAAGAATCTTGAACCTATAAGTTCAAATTATGGCTCCGCCTCGGTCTAACTATTCTGCAATTCATCCAATGACATTGTGGTAACTAAATTAAACAAGCCCAAGAAGAATATACCTGTTTTTCTCACTGAATCAATCATTGCTCCGACCTTACCATATAGCCTGGAGCCATTCTCGATTCGAACCAGCAATTCGAACAAGGTGGTGAATTGATTTCCTACCAACAAGGTAAGAAGATCAGGTAGCCAACTGGGCTAACTATGTGTATACGGTCGAAAGTCGAGCTCGACTTCAACTCGGTAGATTAGGTTTGGAACATGGCGACCACAGATTGAAGATCGACCTCGAGTCTCACCAAGTTAGAACACGAGGTCGGAAAAACCTGCCTTCGAGGAAAATTGAGTCTAGTGTCGATCTTAGCCTCGAACGAGCTCGGGGATAACTAACAGAAGATCGAAATATCCGCGACTGGATAGATATTAATGCGAGAATCTCGGCGCGTGTCAGCAAAGAACCGGTAATCAACAAATCAAAAGATTTTTACCTTTTATAGAAATGTACCTAGAATAAGACTCCTCTACTATATAAAGAGGGTTTGACAATTCATTCAAAATACTGTAACACGCATCACAAAGCAATATATTATTATTTCTAGTTCTCATTATTTTGTCATTCTGTTCCGGCATCGATAAAAGCGTTTTTGACTCGAGCGTGACAGAGTATGTTTTGAGAGAAATCCACGAAGGTACTTGTGGAAATCACTCGGGCGCTGAATCGCTGGTCCGAAAAATAGTCAGAGCCGGTTACTACTGGATCGACATGGAAAAAGATGCAAAGGAGTTCGTTCGAAAATGAGATGAATGCCAAAGACACGCTCTGATGATTCATCAACCCGGGGAGCTGCTGCATTCGGTTTTGTCGCCATGGTCGTTCATGAAGTGGGGAATGGACATCGTTGGCCCCCTCCCATGGGCACTCGGTAAGGCTGAATTTATATTGTTTATGACTGACTATTTTTCTAAATGGGTGGAAGCCTAGGCGTACGAGAAGGTCAGAGAGAAGGAAGTCATCGATTTCATTTGGGATCACATCATATGCCGATTCAGAATGCTAGCCGAAATCGTATGCGATAATGAGAAATAATTCATCGGCAATAAAGTAACCAAATTCCTTGAAGACCACAAGATCAAAAGGATCTTATCAACACTCTACCACCCTAGTGGGAATGGACAAGCAGAATCTACCAACAAAACCATACTCCAAAACCTTAAAAATAGGTTAATCGATGCCAAAGGAAGATGGAAGGAAATACTGCCCAAAGTTCTATGGGCATACCGTACGACCTCGAAGTCCAGTACCAGGGCTACCCCATTTTCTTTAGTTTGTGGTGCCGAAGCTCTGATTCTGGTCGAAGTCGGAGAATCAAGTATCATATTCTGATATGCAAGGAAGGAATCAAATGACAAGGCTATGAGTACGAGCCTGGAGCTATTAGATGAAAGGCGCGAAGCCGCCCTTGTCCGATTAGCCGCCCAAAAATAGCGGATCGAAAGGTATTACAATCGAAGGGCTAACCTTCGACACTTCAATACCAGGAACTTGGTACTAAGGAAGGTCACACTGAGCACCCGACAGCCGAACGAAGGAAAATTGGGGCCAAATTAGGAAGGACCGTTGTAGGCATGCAAAATTTATTGAATTTAACTTCAATAAAATAATTTGGACTATTTTAAATATATTAGTCCAAATAAATATTATGGGCCAATATAATTAGATTAAATATATTAGTCAAATATATATGGATTAAATAATGAAGTCTGAATCCGTTGGGCTAACCCACTTAATTGGGCTACAAAAATAATGAGCTCATTTCATTAGGCCCAAGATATTATCTTCCTACAGGCCCAGTTTGGTGCCACACGTGAAATGACGTGGAACGCCAAGTCAAACGGAAGAGCCAATAGGATCATGCCACGTGTTAAAATGACAAGGCATGCCAAGTCACATTAGAAGGCCATTGAAACCGCGCCACGTGTGCAAGTCACATATTCTGGCCAATCAAATACGGCCTTGTCAAACTTCAATCTGATTGGTCGGAAAGAGTTTGTTCTTATCATAACTCTTCCCTTCCACAACTATAAATAGGGGTCTTCAAGCAATCAAGTTCAAGTTCAACAAATCAAGTTCAAGCTCACGAACGAAGAACAAATCAAGATTCAAGGAGTACGAGTTCAAATCAAAGTTCGTGCTAGTTGAATTCAAGATCATCGTTCGTGACAACAAATATAGGTTCAAGATCAAGCTTAAAGGCCCTTGAATTTATTTACTATTGAAAAGAAGAATCAGAGGATTTATAGAGATTGTACACTCAAACTACTTGAAATCAAATACTACGATTGTTGCGATATTTTTCGGTCTTGATTTTATTTTCTAGACGCAATTATTGTCTACAAATTCTGGGACGCCCAGTGGGACATGATCATAGGACAATTGTGATCATAGATCAACAGAATTATAATTGAGGAAAAGATTTCGTGTCAAGTGATATAGCAATCTCAGTCAAAAGAACGAGCCAATAAAATCAAGGCACGTGTCAAATGATGTGGCGATCCAAGATAAATAAATGAGCCAATGAAATAATGCCATGTGTCAAGAGAGGGTGGCATACCAAGTCAAATCAACAACCAATAGAGTTGTGCCAAGTATCTGGATGGTATTGGTTAGTTCAAATGGACCAATCAAATTGCAGAGCCACACCACTCCCCATAACTATAAATAGGGGTCTTCATGACTCAGAAAAGACACCATAAGTTATAATAAGAAGCAAGAAAGAGCTCGTGGATCAAACGCTACAAATTCCTCCATAAGTTTCAAGCTTCAAGCAATCAAGTTCAAGTTCAACAAATCAAGTTCAAGCTCAAGAACGAAGAACAAATCAAGATTCAAGGAGTACGAGTTCAAATCAAAGTTCGTGTTAGTTGAATTCAAGATCATCGTTCGTGACAACAAATATAGGTTCACGATCAAGCTCAAAAGCCCTTGAATTTATTTACTATTGAAAAGAAGAATCAGAGGATTCATAGAGATTGTACACTCAAATTACTTGAAATCAAATACTACGATTGTTGCGATATTTTTCGGTCTTGATTTTATTTTCTCGACGCAATTTATTGTCTACAACCATACCAAATTATCAAGATCACCGAAAAAGGATCCTACAAACTCAGAAAAATGAACGGCGAGCAACTACCGAACAACTGGAATATAACTCACTTAAAGCGATATTACTGCTAAGGTATGACCCCGTTCTTTATTTTATTTACATTTTAAACTAACGCTTGCAGGAAACCAACAAGGGATAATACGAGATTTTAGGTCCGAAAGCACGTGTTGCATTCTTTTTTTCTTGAACTGGTTTTGTCCCAAATGGGTTTTTCCGACAAGGTTTTAAACGAGGCAACCAGTAAATCGTGCTAACTTAGAATTGAAGACCGGTTATGAGCCGGTGATGATGATCACAACAGCATTCAAGGCCTCTCTTCGATCAATCCCGAACACTGAGGGGCATTACTCTCGGATATCAACTTTAGCATGGAAAGAGACTTCAAGATTGAAGGGTCTCGATTGATAGAATTCATTGTAAGGGCCAAACGGTCAAATAAACTGTGCCCACATAGACTGCTTGGACCCTGACACAAAGCCTATATACATGTGTAACTATTATGCACAAAAATGAAAAGAAGTTTCTTCCTTGCGCGTAAACATCTTGTTCTTAAAATATTTTCTTGCATTTATCGAAGAATTTCCTACATACGATCCCTTAAAGGTATCGAGCCCAAGAGCCACCTTAATCCGAGTTCGAACAATCATTCTACTCGGAGATTGCCGCCAGAAAACAAACTCGGACGGTCTGAGCTATCAGACCTCGGGGGTATAAGCTTATTTGGCATTGTTCGAACTAAAAGGCTACGACCATTCCGGGATAACAAAACCCGAGGGCACAAAGCTTATTTGGCACTGCCCGAATTAAAAGGCTATGGCCGTGCCGGGATAACGAAACCCGAGAGCGCAAAGCTTATTTGGCATTGCCCGAATTCAAAAAGACTACGATTATATTAAAAAAGGTCCGTAGACGTCCGAAACCCGTAACAAAAGGTACCTTTGGCAAAATTATAATATAAGGGATTATAAGTACTTTGGGAATTTTTTTTCGGTCATACCGAAAATTCCTGCATCGCCTTAAGAATAATCAAAGGCAAGGCTTGTTCAAAACCCCAAACAAGATCTAACTATTTAATGCTAAGGCATTTCAATCTTTGCAAAACGTAAAGAGAAAGGAAAAACTCAAAGAATTATTGAAAAATATGTGTTATATATATAATCTTTACAAAGGCACAACAAGCCTTGGCAAAAAGTACAAAATGCAAAGAAGAAAAAAAAAACAATGTCAAACAGAAGCCACCTAATCTTTCCCGGGAGCTGCATCATCAGCTTCGGGGTCTCCGCCACCTTCGGACTCACCCGAATCTTCAGATCCATCGGAATCTCCCTCCTCGGGATAAGACAACTTTCTGTCCTTGGCTTCGAATACCTTGGCATTCTCGATTTCAGCCAACAAGTCAAAACTTCAGGCATGAACTCCCTCGAGGGCCTCCCTTCGAGATTGCCATTTCGTATGCTCCACCATATTTCTCACTTGGTCCTGAGCCTCCTCGGCATTGGCCTTGTGCTGGGCCACCTTCTTATTAGCCTCGGCCTTGTCCACATCGATCTCTGACTTGGCCGTCTCAAGCTCCTTAGCCAGATTTTCTTGACCGGAGACCACCAAGCTCAGTTGAGACTAAAGCTCCTTGACCTTTTTGGCATGTACCGAGGCCTTTTCCTTTGTAGCCCAGAGCCGGACCTCAGCCGAAGCCAATTATGCCCGGGCAGTCTCCTTTTTTGAGGCCAAGCGGTCCATGTTTCTTTTCCATTCTTCGGCCTCAACTTTCACCGTGTCCACCTCCGCCTGGAGCTGCTCGATCTGGTCAAGTTTCTTTTGAACCTACGGGTTCGGAATGTTAGTCATTGTGTTTGAATCATCGTCACTAACTTCAAATAATCTTCTTACCTGCTCGACAGGTCGGCATGCTCCTTCCGAACCGCTTCTAGCTTGGTCTGGAGTTTCTCACTGAGAAGCTTGTAAGCATCCCTCTTCTCAGTGAGCTTTCGAGTCTCGACCTTATGATGATTTAACTCTTCTCGATATCGGAGAAAAGTCTCGTGATGAAGCACTGAGGCCTACAAGTACAAAGAAAAGAGTTACGATTGTTTGCAAATTAACCTAAGTACGTAATAAAAAGGCATTCAAAATTACCTGATTTAACGCATGTTGTGCTTCGTTGAAAAGGCAAGGCGCTTCCACCTCGTCCATCTTAGATTTATCCTCTTCGGTCACTAGGCACCGAAGATAACTAGCAACCCCTATAGGGGTAGAGAGAATCTGGGCATCATCCGGAATGGACATGATAATCGACCGCTTTTGGTCAGGATCTGCACTCGGAGTTGGGAACCGGTTTACTAGTCTCGAACTTGTAGAAGGACTGCTGGCCCGAAAATGGTCTCTTCTTTGGTACCGGTAAGTCGCCCAAACCCGGTGACGTCCTCCGAGGCGGTAGAATCTAAGCCATCAAAGAAGTTGTTAAAGTCTGCTACCCCTTGGGGCCCTTCGCCGAGGTGACCTTTCAGCGTTTGGGCCTCGTTGATCATAGAGTCGGTAAAAAAAGGCGACTCATAGAGATCTATCACTCTAAGTGCGTCCTTCGGGGCATTGTCCTCTGCCCGAGAAGCACCGGCCGCGGCCTCCTTATCGGCCTCCCTAACTTGAGGCAAAATGACCTCGCCCTTCTCTGGTTCCGAGGCCTAGGCCACTGCCTCTCTACCAACCCCCCTGGTTCGGGGTGATTCGGTGTCGCCCCTCTCTGATTCGGGGCCCTCTCGTCCCTCGAACTGCGGTAGCACGCGGGCCACCAGTTCAGAAGCTTCTTTTTCTTCTTCTTCTTCTTCTTCTTCTTCTTCGGACTCATCCCTTAACTGATGGAGTGAGTGTGATGGGAGCTCTCAGGCACTGTTACTTTCGTTGGATTTGCGCACCATCCTCCTCCTCGATTTCTTCTTCTCGGAGCTCGGAGAACTCAGAGCCCATTTTCTTTTCTTCTCTTTATCCTGCCTCGAAGTAGAAGGTTCGGGGAGGATATCTTTATCACCAGATGGGGACCTCATTGCAACGTCCTTGGGAAGACCTGTAAAGAAAAGGAAAAGAAGTAAGGGCTTGACAGAACGGAGGAAACATAAGTGTTGTTCAGTCGAGAGCGGAAGCTTACCGTGAGCACGTACCTCCCACCGACCCTTTGAAAGTTCGCGCCATGGGCGCTCAGAATATGGTTTATGGGACACGATGTCCTTGACCCACTCCTTGAGTCGAGGAACTGCATCCGGTATCCGAACAACAACTGCACTACCACGAAATATCGATAAGAAGGGTAGAAAAAGGAAAAGCGATAAATGAAATCTTGAAGGCAAGGTTATACTTACGTTTCATGTTCCATTTTTCGGGAAATGGCATATCCTCGGCCGGGATAAATCGATGCTCGAGAATGGAGGCTTACTAGCCTGACGGTCAAGTTTTATTAGTCCCTCTCGATAGAGTCGGGGACTGTACAGACGCATAAGATGATTGATGGTGAAACGACACCCTTCGATTTTGTTTATGAAGAAACGTAGGAGAATTACTATCCTCTAGAAAGAGGGATGAATTTGACCGAGGGTAACCTCGTACCTCTTACATAAGGGGATGATGACCGGATCCAAGGGGCCCAACGTGAAGGGATAAGTGTAAACACTAAAAAAAGCCCTCCACGTGGGTAGTAATCGCTTCCTCGGGGCGAAGGAACCACCATGTGTTTATCAGCCCAGTTGCAATCTTCCTTGACCTTGGAGAGGAAGCTGTCGATGACCGAGTATATATATCTCGAGACCGGTTCACACCGACCCGGTACCGAGGAAGTTTTCTAGACCTTGAAATCGGCACCAGTTGGGCACCCCGTAGGAACGAACATCTTCAGAGGAGGTTCCGGTGTCGGTTCCTCAGTAGCAGCAGATGAAACGTTTTCCTCTATAGCCGGTCGCGAGGCAGAGGGAGTTTCTTTTTGGGGAACGAACTTTGAAGTCTTCGCCATTTCTTTGATAGGTGAAGGAAAGAGAGGAAATTTAAAGATTAAGTTTGATAGTAAAAACAAATCTGAAGTTCTTGTGAAAAGATTTCAGAATAGCCAAAGATTTAATACTGGAAAAGTGTTGAAATTTCTAAGAAACAGGAGTAGAGAAGATTTAGATGTAAAAAGTTTGAATGAATGAAAAATGGGATATTTATAGTTTCCAAACGACGGTTCAAAGCCGTAAGTGGCTGACCAGCGACTGACAAGCATTTAATGCCATGAAGATGTGACTGACGAGACATTTCGTTCAATTTGTCGTTTCTGACGAGGAATACCGAGGAAAGATATCAGAGGCTCGTATCATTTCTCATCGATTATTCTCCGAAAAACGAGGGGATTATCTGTATACGGTCAAAGTCGAGCTCGACTTCAACTCGGTAGATTAGGTTTGGAACATGGCGACCACAAATTAAAGATCGACCTCGAGTCTCACCGAGCTAGAACCCAAGGTCGGAAAACCTGCCTTCGAGGAAAATTGAGTCCGGTGTCGACCTTAGCCTCGAACGAGCTCGAGGATAACTAACAAAAGACCGAAATATCCGCGACCGGACGGATATCGGCGAGAATCTCGGCACGTGTCAGTAAGGAACCGATAATCAGCAAATCAAGAATTTTTTACCTTTTTATAGAAATATACCTAGAATATGACTCCTCTACTATATAAAGGGGGTCTAATAATTCATTCAAAACACTGTAACACGCATCACAAAGCAATATATTATTATTTTTAGTTCTCATTAAGGGTGGCAAGTGGCCCGGGACTGGCCCGGGACCGCGGGCCAAACGGACTAAACAGGCCAGGACCGATTGGCCCGGTTTTAGTGGGCCTAGGTCGGTCTCGTGGGCCGGTCCTATGATTTGGGCCCGCCAGGCCTGGGACCATTTAGCCCGCCAGGGACCGGGACCGGGGACCGGACCGGTCCCTTAGCCGGCCAAACGGTCCCAACGGCTATATTTAAAAAAAATATATATATTGTCGTTGGGCTGTCAAAAATAGCCGTTGGCTATTTATAAAATAGCCATTTAACCCCCCAAATTAAGCAGATACTAATTCAAATGCCAACGGAATTACCCTGAAGCTGCATTTGTGAAAACAGTCTCAGGTTTTAAAAAATCAAACCATCACCAAACATGCTTTTTGTTTTCTTTAAATGTAAAGGAAGACAGGAAAAGGTTGTTTTTGTTCATGTTCTTTTCTTCAACTCTTTTTGGAACTTTGCTTTTAGCAGAGGATATTAGATGATGCCTGATGCAAAAGTACTGATTATGCTTGCCATCTCTAGACACATTCATCTTTTCAAGGTCCAATAATGAAACAATGCCAGATTACAGAGAAACAAACGTGACTGGAGAAGAACAAGGTAAGAGACAGACAAAAAGGGGAAGTTTTATTAATTCCAATCACTTTCCAAATAAAATGGGCATCCTTTTACAAATCCTTATCCATGCATATACAATTGAAATGTACATTACATGATTCCAACTAATTTCTCAGCTTTGTTCAATCATGTAGACTGAGATATGAAGTCATCTCATCAAATCTAAAGATTGGCTCTTCGTAAATTGAACAAAGTAGAGATCTAGCTCTTTTAGCATCAAATTTCACATTCTTTTTGCTTCTATCTTTTAATATAACAATACAATCCCAGTAATGCCACCATCAGGTTATGTTGAAAGTTCAAAAAAGGATTTTAGATTGTAAGGTGCAACGACATCTGGAGTTCCATTCCACAGTAATTCGGTGTATTGTCGGTAGGCCAGCTCAGTGGGATGAAATGAGTCGAAAAACAAGTAATCTTTCACGTTTTTACACAGCTCGTACTTTTTTACCTGCCTCTTACCTCCACAACTATAAATCCCTCGAAATGGACCAGTCCCACAACAAGCGGTCTTTGATGTCTTAAAACCTAAACAATAAGCAAAATTGAAACTAAGAAAACATTCGTTAGATGATAATTAAGCATTTTACTTTGTATTTTGTTTACATTGTCACTATTATTGCATTGTGATATGAGCATTGCATCAACATGTGATAACCTATAAAGACTTAAGACCCACGTACTATTCTGTTTGCAGGACGGTAAAATTTCTGACACCGTGCAGACACGGGATGGAAAAGACAGATAAAGAAAAAACCTATAGTACTTATTGCCATATTAGCTATGTTAACATGAAATCAACAGTGCACAAAATAGAAACAAACATAAAGAGACCTGATTTTGAGTTGAATGAGAAAACATACCGTATTTTGTTGGATTATCAATGCTTTCTGCAAATACTTTGAACAAGTTGAATAATGTATACTTGAATCCAGGCAATTGCTTCTCCAGTTGTTTGAGCATCTCTGGGAGTGCCGAATTATGCATTTTCACCAAGCTTGAGATCTTCTCTATGAAATCCCTATTCTTAACTCCTTTTTGAACATTAAGAGCCCTAATATTAGGGAGACTACCTATGGGAACCATATTAAGCATGGCAAATTTTCGCCCTCCTTCCTTGTAAATTCCCTGTTGCATTAATTTAAGAAAGTAAAAAGAATTGGTCTAGCTACTCTCTAGCCAAAACTAAATGTAGAACATGAAGGAAAAAAACTCAAATATGACAAACATAAGAATTTCACAGCTAAACTAATTTTTTATTAACTGTGATCAAAGCCATTGTGTCATCAGTACATACTCTTTTTAATATGGATGAGAAAATGATAAAACTCATAACTTGCCAGATATTATACAAGTCTAAAATATATAACTGCTCTATTTGTGTTAAGCACAAAAATGCATGAAACCCGAATCATCTATTAGTAAACCAAATACTCCTAAGTCTCAAATAGATAAAAATGTAAAACTAACTCCAAAGAAATATGAAAATTTAGGTTGTATCAATAAGTCCATTACCTTCAAAACAGATGTCAAATTGCCCATAATCACCTGTAGATACTCTCTCTCAGTATATGGTATAGTCGAATTTGCTGAGGAAGGAGCCAAATAATCATTACCCCCGGCGCTAAATATATATACAGCATTGGAGAGGATTTGTTTGGACTCTGTTGCCCCCACCTTCTTCTTCAACAGTTCAGCCACATTTTTGAAATATTTCAACTGTGTCTTAAGATCTATAACCTGTCAAATGGAATAAATACTTAAGAGATACATAAGCAAGTCTTTGTACTACTAACTTAATTGCACATTTGACATAGATGGATTAGTAGTTATTTAACAATCTTCTTATCAGATAAATTATGTAAGAAGCTTATCTTGACTATAAAAATGGCATGTACGGTAAAGTTTGAGCCTGTTAGATGACTGCAAAATATAAAACTCTGAAATATTACACAAACTTTTTAAGTGAAAAATAATTCATAAGGAAGTGTCACTTACAAAGCCACGATGAGTTTCGACCAAACAACCAGCACCGCCTGATGCAAAGTTCACCCCATGAACAAAGTGTTGCTTGCCAATTTGAAAATAGGATGGAATCAAAGGCAAATTAGCATATTCAGCTGCAATCCAACCAAAACAATCAAAGTCTCATCACCTCATATAGTTTAGGCCAATCAATTTAGGATTGATGCATAGTTGATTAATTCGTCCTTGGTGGAAATTAGGTTTTTTCGCTAATTAGCTGAATGTTATTTCCGATTAACACACAGAGAATCTTCAAAAGCATTTCTTCGAAACACTTACAAAATAATTGACCAAAACACCATATAATAATATTTACCGATAAAATCAGGGATAAGGCGTCCATCGCAGAACCTGCCGGTAGGGTAGTTGAAGAATGATTCTCCATATGGCCGCCAATTTGCTAGGAATTCAGTGGTGGTATTGATGTAGTTATTATTCCCAGGATCGAACAGTGAATCGCCGAACACGAAAAGGGCAGCTTGAGGTCTGCTAATACACATAATTGGGCAAGTAAAACACGCAATCAAAAGAAAGATGCAGAGTCTGAAGAAGTGAAACGAGCTTGAGCTAAATGCCATTGGAAATAATTGTACATGTAAACCTTGGAAATATCAGTGGCGTAGAATTATAAAGACGAATTACACTGTTAATTTAAAACTGTAGGCTGGGTGAATTATTTGCATAAAAATTCATTTTTTTATTATGACAATAATTAGGTGGGGACTGTCCAATTTGTTATTTTCGAGCGTATATCTAAAATCAACTTAAAAGTATTCATTTTGTTTTGTGTTTGACTAATTAATTTAAAAAATACTTTTCAATAATAATTAGTGTTTGACCAAACTTTTGAAAACTGTTTTTAAGTATATTTTTCTCAAAAATGCTTCTCAGAAAAGTGATTTAGGAGAGAAACTATTTTCTTCTACTTTTCAAAAACTCCTTCTACTTCTCCTCAAAAATACTTTTTTTCCTTCCAAAAGCTTGGCCAAACACCTCAAATTTTGGCCAAAAATACTTTTGGCAAAAAAAACACTTTTAGCCCAAAAAAAAGCTTGGCCAAAGAGGCTATAAGAAAGTCAAAAGAAGATGAGTAGGAGATAGAATTTACAAGGCATTATCCAAATCCATCCACTCGGAGACAAAAAGATGTTATGACCGAAATAATCAGGTGTCATGTGGGAGCTAATAAAACAAACCTTGAACGATGATAAATACAACAACAGAAGAGAAATTATTTGAGGTTGAGAATATACACACTGATAAAAATCCTTCGGATATGCTGACAAAAGCAGTAGTTGCAGATAAATATGAATTTTGCAGAAATTGGGCAGGCATAAAGCGTGTCAATAGTTCATCTACTTGAAGACATATTTGGCCCCTGACTAGAGGGGAGTTTGTTGGGTCCATGCCCATATTATCCGCCCAAAGACCCAATGGCCTAATCCTATTCTCTTTTGATTTCCATTCCTATTCGAAATTATTTTTATTCCTATTTAGAGTTGGTTTTGGCATTAAGAGAAAACACCACTCATTATCTATAAATAGGACAATCTTAGAGAATTGTTCTATGCTCATTGGTACAAGTCTGAAAGACTTAAGCACATAAGAGTAGTTTTTAAGAGAGCTTTCATCAAAAGAGAAGAGAGAAGAAAAGTATTTGTTTTGCTGCAGATTTTTATTCCGACCAGCCAAATTCAAATCACGTTTCCCGAACAGCTCGGAGCATCTTATTTCGAGCCCTGAACAACAGCTCCATTTTTGTGACTTCTCCTCCTTCTTCAATTGATTTGTTGTGCTTTTATTGCTATTGTTGCTTCGTGTTTGGCACTTGTTCTATAGCCAATTTGGAGAAATTTTGTAACCCTCTTATTGTTATAGTGGAGCGTTTTGAATCTTTGTGATCCCGTAGTTTTTACCTTCGATTTGAAGGGTTTTACACGTTAAAATTTGGTGTTCTTTATCTTTTTTTATTTTTGGGTTTGCCTCTTCGTCGACATAACAATGGTATTTATTAGGTGTTGTCCTGATTTTTTTACCATTTTTTATTTTTCCATCTCTTGAATGAAAGGGCAACATGTTTACCATAATTGAGTTTTCTTTTCTTAGAAGGAAAATATAATTCTTTCATATTTGACTAGTCCTTTTTTTTTGTAAGAAAATGTTTGAACTTCTATAAATTGTGGATCCTCACTTCTCATTCAGGAGCATTCACAATGTAGCCATATGGGGTTTGAGAATCGTATTTAGGGGGAGAACTTTACGGGATAAGTGTTGGTGTGTCACTTGTGTTTGCCTCTTCGTGAGGTTGTTCTCTCGATATTTTATACTCTCTTTTTATATAGTGGACTAGTAAATTTACTCGCGCTTTGCGTGGTAATAAAAAAAAATAAAACATGACAAAACAATTAATGTCATATTAAAGAACCCCAATTTATACTAATGATACATTTCTTCATGATTTTACCAAGAACTACTACATTGATTACAAATGGTGAAATGAAAAAGTTAAGTAGGCATTTGGACCTTAATTATTTGGTTGAAGTTTGAAAAATAAAAGTATTTGATCTCGAAATATTATTTCAAATGTTTAATAAGATCTATATCCAAGCCAAAATAATCTTCATGAATGTCATGTATTCCTGTTTGAGGATTTTATTGCATGTGATAATGCACCACTAATCCAAATTTAGTAGTTAACAACAATTCAATGCGTGAGATCAGAATTCTACTAACATCTTTCTTATATGGTATAGTTAATTTTTATTTTTCTTTGCTTTCTATTTTGGGTTCAAACAAAGCATTAAGTCATGAGCAACAACTACCGCAATAGCCAAAAATTAATTTTAATTAGACTACTCTTATAGTGCTGCAATCACAATTTTCTATATTATTAATGTTAAGTGAGATTTAAATTACAATGTGACTTGATCTTACACATGAGGTCTTTCCGTTGTTCTTTTGACATTTGTTATCTTTCCCCTCATTTGTACTTGTACCAATTTACAAATACAAGAGAATACTCGAAATTCAAAATCTGTAGTGTAGTATAATCTTCCCTTGTTAAGACCATCAGTCGCCACAATTTGATGTCTTATGAACAACTCATGCAACACACTACTCAAATAACTCTATCCTCCCAATCCGATAAAGAAGAAAGCTGCAATGTTCCTCATGTTTTCTCGGCACTATTTATAGAGGAATTTTTTCTCACAGATTAATGCAAATGCCTCAAGAAGACATGATAATGCCGCTATCTGAGGCATAGTCCTGACACCGATGAAATGTCACTTTTTTTCTTGAATTCTAGAGTTGGAAATATGATGGAATCAATGGCAATTTAGCATATTCAGCTGAAAATACAACCAAAAATCAAAGTCTCATTATCTCATATCTCCATAGCAAAATAATTCTTGCAGGGCCGTTACAATCAAAGTTTGTAAAATGACAATATAATCCATCTAAATAGTGGATCTCCCTTTTGTAATCAGGCCCAGGGTTGGAGGTGAGAGTGCTTACTACTTGAACAACTCTCTCATGAAATGGAATAGATACAATGATTGATATAGCAATTGACCAAACTAACGACATAAATTTACCGATAAATTAAAATCAGGATAAGACGTCCATTAAAGAACCTTCCAGTAGGGTGCTTGAAGAATGATTCTCCATATGGCCGAAAATTTGCTTGGAATTCAGTAATGGTATTGATGTAGTAATTATTTCCAGGATCAAACACTGAATCACCAAACACGAAAAGGGCAGCTTGACATTTTTCATGACTGCTAATTCGGGTAGCTGTAAAACAAGCAATCAAAACAAAGATGCAGAGGTGAAACAAGCTTGAGCTCAAAGCCATTAGAGTACTTAGCTTGAACAAGTTTCTGAACGACCAATGAGTTTGGTTTATAATTGCATTGAATTGGAAATACATATATACTAGTTTAGTACCACTTTGTGTAAGATTAATTTCTATAGAAAGTGTCACGACCCAATTTCACCTATAGGTCGTGATGGCGCCCAACACTACAGCTAGGCAAGCCAACTAATAAATTAAACATATATCGATAAAATTTAAATCCAAGAAAAATAATAAGACACCAAATTCTACCAATGTGTGTGCCAAGACCTGGTGTCACAAGTGTATGAGCATCTAGTAGATTATACAAAACTCCAAATACTGTCTGAAATGAAAATAGACATAATTAAAAATACAAGAAGAGGCACTGGTAGCTGCAGGACGGCTCAGAAAGACAGCTCACCACTACGCCCTTGGATAACGAGGATGTGCGATGATAGGTCCTCCACTAGTATCTGTCTCAGATCCTGCACGAAAAGTGCAGCAAGTGTAGCATGAGTACGTAAATAACGTGTACCCAGTAAGTATCAAGCCTAATCTCGAAGTGATAGAGACGAGATGACTGACTTTGACACTCGCTAATGGTCAACAATAATAAATAGAATAAATTATAATTATTCAAATCAGCAAGATTCACAGAGTTAACAATAATTTTATTCAATTAGCAGAAATAATAAAAATCCTTCAAATGCAACAATTTTCAATCTATTAATTAAATCCTTCAATTTCAATAAGAATTCCAATTTATCAAATAGCTTTACAAGCTGCAATTTAATTTTAATAAATTTCTAATTTATCAAATAGCTTTACAAGCTCCAATAAACTGTCCAAGTATCGTGTAATTATTATTATTATTAAGCACGATTTCTGCCGAGGTCGTACGGTCCGATCCAGAGTTTCGTGTACACTGCCGAGGGACGTGTGGCACGATCCATAGATACATCTATCCTGCCGAGGCGTTCGACCCGCTCCACAAGAAAGGAGGACATTTTCTTATGTACCTCCGGAATGAGAGTATATTTATTATAAGATAAATTCAGGAGGAAGAACAATTTCTCTTAACAACTAATCAATTTAAACAGAAATTCAAGCATATGAGATTTTCATCCTTGAAAATCTATCCAAAATCGCCTCTGCTCAAGCTCCAATTTGTTAAAAATGGCGAATGAGACGAATGCCATCTTTTTATAAAACTGCCCAGACAGCCTTCGGAACTGGGCCTCGATCGCGGCTTCGACCATGGCCCTCGAGCCTAGGCCTCGATCGTGGCTTCGATCACAGGCTCGAGCCTGGACCTCGGTCATGGCCTCGATTATGGCATCGAGCATAGTCCTTCGATCATAACCTTGATCATGGCATCGAGCCTAAGCCTTTGATTGTGACCCTCGATCTTGGGTCTCGATCCTGGCCCTCGAGCATTGCCTTCGATCATGGCCCTCGAGCATTGCCTTAGATTATGGCCCTCGAGCTGGACCTTCGATCATGGCCCTCGAGATGGACCTTCGATCATGACCCTCGAGCTAGACCTTCGATCATGGCTTCGATACACAAGCTCGAGCCTGAGCCTCGTCAACCCTGGGCTCGATACCTGGGCTCGATATCTGGGCTCGATACCTGGGCTCGATCACAACCCAGAATGTCCAACAGAAGAGAAAAAATTGCATCAACTTTTTAAGTCCAACTTTTGATCCGTTAACCATCTGAAACTCACCCGAGGCCCTCGGGACCTCAACCAAATATACCAATAAGTCCTAAAATATCATACGAACTTATTTGAAACCTCAAATCACATAAAACAACGCTAAAATCACGAATCATGCTCTCATTCAAGCTTAATGAAACTTAAAATTTCCAACTTCTACATTCGATGTCGAAACCTATCAAATCAACTCCAATTGACCTCAAATTTTGCACACAAATCATAAATGACATAACGGAGCTATAAAAATTTTCGGAACTAGATTCTAACTCCGGTATCAAAAAGTCAACTCTCCGGTCAAACTTCCAAACTTAAATTCTTGTTTTAGCCATTTCAAGCCTAATTTCACTACGGACTTCCAAATAAAATTCCGATCATGCTCCTAAGTCCAAAATCACCATACGGAGCTGTTGGAATTATCAAAATTCTATTCCGAGGTCATTTGCACATAATTCGATATCCGGTTACTATTTGAACTTAAACTTTTAATTTTTCATCAAAATTCCATATCTCGGGCTAGGGACCTCAGAATTTGATTCCGGGCATATGCCTAAGTCCCAAATCACGATACGGACCTACCGGAATTTTAAAAACACTTATCCGAGTCCGTTTACTCAAAATGTTGACCAAAGTCAACTCAGTTGAGTTTTAAAGCTCTAATTCACATTTTAATCCATTTTTCACATAAAAACTTTCCGAAAAATTTTACGGTCTGCGCACGCAAGTCGAGAAATGATAAATAGTGCTTTTCGAGGTCTTTAAATACAGAATTAATTATTAAATTTAAAGATGACATTTTGGGTCATCACACTCTCCACCTCTAAAACAAACGTTCGTCCTCGAACGGGTTTAGAATTATACCTGAAGTGCTGAATAAGTATGAATATCTGCTCCACATGTTTTCCCCGGCCTCCCAAGTCGCTTCCTCGACTGGTTGGCCCCTCCACTAGACTTTTACTGCAGAAATCCTCTTGGACCTCAACTGTCGAACCTGTTTATCAACAATGGCAACTGGCTCCTATTCATAACCCAAGCTATTATCTAGCTGAACTGTGCTGAAATCTAACACATGTGATAGGTCGGTATGATACTTCCGGAACATAGATACATGGAAAATTGGATGAACTCCCGATAGGCTGGGAGGCAATGCAAGCTCATAAGTAACCTCCCCAACTCGTCTCAACACCTTAAATGGGCCTATAAACCTTGGGCTCAACTTTTTCTTCTTCCCGAATCTCACGATTCCCTTCATCGGTGAAACCTTCAAGAGAACTCTTTCACCCATCATAAATGATAAATCTCGCGCTTTCTGATCTGCGTAACTCTTTTGTCTGGACTGTGCTGTACGAAGTCACTCCTGAATCAACTTTACCTTTTCCAAGGCATCTTTCACCAAATCAGTACCATATAATTTAGCCTCACCGGGCTCAAACCATCCGATGGGCGAACGACATCACCGACTATATAAAGCCTCAAATGGAGCTATCTTGATGCTGGATTGGTAATTGTTATTATAAGCGAACTCGGCCAAAGGCAAGAAACGATCCCACTGAACTCCAAAGTCAATCACAGATGCCCTGAGCATATCCTCCAAAATCTGAATTGTCCGCTCTGACTGTTCGTCGGTCCGCAGATGAAAGGCTGTGCTGAGCTCTACACGGGTCCCCAACTCACTTTGTACTGCTCTCCAGAAATGTGAAGTAAATTGAGGCATCTATCTGATATGATAGAAATTGGCACACCGTGCAACCGAACTATCTCCTGAATATAAATCTGGGCCAACCTCTCTGAAGTATACGTAGTCACAACAGGAATAAAATATGCCGACTTGGTCAACCTGTCAACAATGACCCAAACTGCATCAAACTTCCGCAAGGTTCGTGGCAATCCAACTACAAAGTCCATAGTGATGCGTTCCCATTTCCACTCTGGTATAGTCATCTGTTGCAGTAGGCCACCTGGCCTCTGGTGCTCATATTTAACTTGCTGGCAATTTAGACACCTAGCTACATACTCAGCTATATCCTTTTTCATTCGTCGCCATCAATAATGCTGCCTCAAGTCACGATACATCTTTGTAGCACCTGGATGAATAGAATATCGAGAACTATGTGCCTCCTCTAAGATCTTTTTCCTCAGTCCATCTACATTAGGAACACATAGACGATCCTGGAGTCGCAGAACACCATCCGCTCCAATAGTAACTTCCTTGGCACCACCCCGTAATACCGTTTCTCGAAGAACCATTAAGTGTGGATCATCATACTGACGAGCCTTGATCTGCTCAAATAGTGAAGATTGAGCTACAACACATGCAAGAACTCGGCTAGGCTCTGAAATGTCCAACCTCACAAGTCGGTTAGCCAAGGATTGAATATCCAAAGCTAGTGGCCTCTCCTCTGCTGAAATGGAAGCCAAACTGCCCATACTCTCCGCCTTTCTACTCAAGCCGTCTGCAACCACATTTGCTTTGCCCGGATGATACATGATAGTAATATCATAATCTTTTAGTAACTCAAGCCATCTACGCTGTCTCAGATTAAGGTCCCTCTTCTTGAACAATTGCTACAAACTGCGATGATCAGTGTAAACTTCACAAGACACCCCATAAAGATAATGCCTCCAAATCTTAAGAGCGTGAACAATCGCAGCTAACTTCAAATCATGTACTGGATAATTCTTCTCGTGGGGCTTCAGCTGAGTGAACATATGCAATAGCTCGCCTTTCCTACATCAATACACAACCCAAACCAACGCATCAAGCGTCATAATACACTGTATACATCCCCGAACCGGAAGGTAACACTAATACTGGTGTTGTAGTCAATGATATCTTGAGATTCTGAAAGCTCTCCTCACAATCATCGGACCATCGGAACGGAGCACCCTTCTGGGTTAATTTGGTCAAAGGTGCTGCAATAGATGAAAAACCTTCCACGAACCGACGATAATAACTTGCTAAACCTAGAAAACTCCTGATCTTAGTCGCCGAAGTAGGACGATGCCAATTCTGAACTGCCTCAATCTTTTTGGGATCAACCTTAATACCATTACCTGATACAATATGCCCCAAAAATGCTACAGACTCTAGCCAAAACTCACATTTAGAGAACTTAGCATATAGCTTTTGTTCCCGCAATGTCTGAAGCACTACTCTCATATGCTGCTTATGCTCCTCCTTACTGCGCGAGTAGATCAAAATGTCATCAATAAGGACAATGACAAACGAATCAATATATGGCCTGAATACCCTGTTCATCAGATCCATAAACGCTGCCGGGGCGTTAGTTAAACCGAAGGACATCACCAAAAACTCATAATGACCATATCTAGTCCGAAAAGCAGTCTTCAGAATATCTGAATCCCGAATCTTCAACTGATGGTACCCCTACCTCAAGTCGATCTTAGAGAATACCCTAGCACCCTGCAACTGGTCAAATAGATCATCAATACGTGGCAACGGGTACTTGTTCTTAATAGTGACTTTGTTCAATTGACGACAATCAATACACATCCGCATTGTTCCATCCTTCTTCTTCACAAATAATACCGGTGAACCCCAAGGCGATACACTCGGTTTGATGAACCCATTGACTAGTAACTCTTCAAGCTATTCTTTCAATTCTTTTGGAGCCATGCGATACAGTGGGATAGATATAAGCTGGGTATCTGGAGCCAAGTCAATAAAAAAATCAATATCACGATCAGGTGGCATACCTGGAAGATCTGAAGGAAATACATCGGAGAACTCCCAAACTACAGGCACTGAATCAATAGCCGGAGTCTCTGCAGTAGTATCCCGAACATAGGCTTGTTAAGCCAAAAAACCCTTCTCAACCATGTGTTAAGCCTTTATAAAAGAAATAACTCGATTAAATGAACTAACAGAAGAACCCTTCCACTCCAGCTTAGGCAATGCTGGAATAGCCAAGGTATTAGTCTTGGCATGACAATCTAGAATAGCATGATATGGAGATAACTAGTCCATGCCCAGAATAATTTTGAAATCGGTCATCCCAAGGAATAGGAGATCTGCTCTAGTTTTATAACCACGGATTTACCCACATGAGTGGACACAGAAACAGGAGTACTCAAGGACTCACGAGAAACACCCAGGAATGGAGCAAATAGAGATGACACATATGAATACGTAGATCATGGATCAAATAATACTGAGGCATCTTTTCCGCAAACAAAAATAATACATGTAATCACGACATCTGAGGCCTCTGCATCTGGTCTAGCCGGAAAAGCATCGAACCAACTAGAGCGCCAACTGGCTGGCCTCCGCCTGGCTGACCTCCACCTCTAGGACGGCCCCTACCTACCTGTCCTCCACCTCTTGGTGGTCGGACTACTGGTGGAGCAACTGGTGCGGTAATCATAAGCTGCTGACCCTGCTGCACTGGTCTACCCCGAAGTATGGGGCAGAATCTCCGCATGTGACTGGGGTCCCCGCACTCGTAATAACTTTTCGGTGTGATAAGATGCTGACTAGAAGTCTGGCCCTGGTGATCTGAATACCCACTAGAAGAACCCTGAATAGCTGGTGGGCGATAAGAACTCTCTGGTATAACACTAAGATAGGGTCGCACTAGAGCACCTCGAGGAGGCGGTGGTTCTCGATATGGGGGCCTGCTGGACTTCCCTCTCACGAACTGACCTCTACCCCCAGACAGAGCACCTCTGAACTCTCCAGAATACCTGAACCGCTTATCTCTTGTAACCTGCTCTCGGCTCCGCTGACGTACACCCTCAATCCTGCGGGCTATCGCCACGACTAGCTTATAAGAAGTACCCATCTCAATCTCTCGAGCCATAGTGGCCTGAATGCCAGTACGTAAACCGACTACAAACCTCTGCACTCTCTCCGCCTCAGTAGGAAGTATCATAAGTGCATGGCGAGATAATTCAGAAAATCTCGCCTCATAATCGGTTACTGACATCTGACCCTACTGGAGTTACTCAAACTGAAACCGCATCTCTTCCCACTGGGAGGGTGGAATATATCTGTCCAGGAAGATACGGGTGAACCTGTCCCAAGTTATGGGAGGAGAATCTGCTGGTCTGCCAAGAACATAAGACTGCCACCATCTACGGGCTCTGCCCTCTAGCTGAAAAGTAGCAAAGTCTACCCCATGAGACTCCAATATCCTCATGTTGTACAGTCTATCCTTGCACCGATCAATGAAATCCTGGGGATCCTCATGTCGCTCACCCCCAAAGACAGGAGGATGTAGTCTAGTCCATCTATCCAATAGTTTCTGAGGATTGGCGGCTACAGTTGGCCTGGGCTCAAGTGTAGCTGCTGCCACTGTCTGGGATCCACCCACGGGTAGTTCACCCTGGGTTTAATATACAGCAGCTGCCTGTCCATGAGCCTGTGCGGTAGGGGTCTGTGCTCCCCCGCCCACCTGAGATGTGGTTGGGTCTGCCGGAAATAAACCAGCCTGAGTCATATTATCCATGAACCACAGCATACGACCCATGATATCCTGAAATCCCCGTGCAGATGTGAAATCTACTGGAGCTGGCTCTGCCACAGGCACCTCACCCTGCTCCTCAATAATGGGATTCTCTGCTGGACCCACTGGCGGCATAACTGGAACAGTCCTGGGATGTCCTCTCCCTCTACCACGGGTCGGATCCCTCCCTCGGCCTCTGCCTCGGCCTCTAGCAACTGGGGGAGTATCTCTTCCCAGGTCTAGAACCTCATTAGAGCGTGTTCTCACCATCTGTGAGAGAATAAGAGAAGGATATTTAGTATTACATTAATTGCACGATGGAATATGAAGAAAGATAGTTTCCTAATACCCCATAGCATCTCGAAGATAAGTACAGACGTCTCTGTAACGATCCGCAAGACTCTATTAGGTCTGCTCATAAGTTGTAAGACCTACGTGAACCTAATGCTCTGATACCATGTTGTCACGACCCAATTTCACCTATAGGTCATGATGGCGCCCAACACTACACCTAGGCAAGCCAACTAATAAATTAAATATATATCGATAAAATTTAAATCCAAGAAAAATAATAAGACACCAAATTCTACCAATGTGTATGCCAAAACCTGGTGTCACAAGTGTATGAGCATCTAGTATATTATACAAAACTCCAAATACTGTCTGAAATGAAAATAGACATAATTAAGAATACAAGAAGAGGCATTGGTAGCTGCAGGACGGCTCAGAAAGGCAGCTCACCACTACGCCCCTAGATAACGAGGATGTGCGATGATAGATCCTCTACTAGTATCTGTCTCAGATCCTGCACGAAAAATGCAGCAAGTGTAGTATGAGTACCTAAACAACGTGTACCCAGTAAGTATCAAGCCTAATCTCGAAGTGGTAGAGACGAGATGGCCGACTTTGACACTCACTAAGGGTCAACAATAATAAATGAAATAAATTATAATTATTCAAATCAGCATGATTCACAGAGTTAACAATAATTTTATTCAATTAGCAGAAATAATAAAAATCCTTCAAATGCAACAATTTTCAATCTATTAATTAAATCCTTCAATTTCAATAAGAATTCCAATTTATCAAATAGCTTTACAAGCTGCAATTCAATTTTAATAAATTTTTAATTTATCAAATAGCTTTACAAGTTGCAATAAACTATCCAAGTATCGTGTAATTATTATTATTATTAAGCACGATTTCTGTCGAGGTCGTACAGCCCGATCCAGAGTTTCGTGTACACTGCCGAGGGACGTGCGACACGATCCATAGATGCATCTATCCTGCCGAGGCGTTCGGCCCGCTCCACAAGAAAAGGAGGACATTTTCTTATGTACCTCCGGAATGAGAGTATATTTATTATAAGATAAATTCAGGAGGAAGAACAATTTCTCTTAACAATTAATCAATTTAAACAGAAATTCAAACATATGATAATTAATTTAAACAGAAAATTCAAGCATATGAGATTTTCATCCTTAATATTTTTATCAAACAATTCACAACATATATATATATAAATATATCAAATAATTTAATTAAGTAAAGACTACCATTTACACAAGTAATTCATGCTTTTGAGTCCTAAACTACCCGGACTTTAGCATTAATAGTAGCTACGCACGGACTCTCGTCACCTCGTGCGTACGTGACCCCCACAATTAGTAATAATTATTCAATTTAATCACCTATGAGGTAATTTCCCCCTCACAAGATTAGACAAGAGACTTACCTCGTCTTGCTCCAATTTAATCCACTAGTAGGTCTTTTCCTCGATTATCTAACTTCGATTGGCTCGAATCTAACCAAAAATAATTCGATACAATCACTAAATTTATAGGAATCAATTCTATAAGGAAATACTATATTTTCAATAAAAATTCCGAAATTAATTAAAATTTTGTCTGTGGGGCCCATATCTTGGAATCCGGTGAAGGTTACGAAATCCGATAACCCATTCAATTACAAGCCCAACCATATCATTTTCACTCAAATCCGACTTCGAATCGATACCGAAATCTCAAAAATTCGTTTCTAAAAATTTTACAAATTTCAATCTCAAAGCATTAATTAAACGGTGAAAACAATGATATATTTGTGTATATAGACCAAATCCGAGTTAGAATCACTTACCCCAATGTCTTTCCTTGAAAATCTATCCAAAATCGCCTCTGCTCAAGCTCCAATTTGTTAAAAATGGCGAATGAGATAAATGCCTTCTTTTTATAAAACTGCCCAGACAGCCTTCGGAACTGGGCCTCGATCGCGGCTTCGATCATGGCCCTCGAGCCTAGGCCTCGATTGTGGCTTCGATCACAGGCTCGAGCCTGGACCTCGATCATGGCCTCGATTATGGCATCGAGCATGGTCCTTTGATCATAGCGTTGATCATGGCATCGAGCCTGAGCCTTCGATTGTGACCCTCGATCTTGGGTCTCGATCCTGGCCCTCGAGCATTGCCTTGGATCATGGCTCTCAAGCATTGCCTTGGATCATGGCCCTCGAGCTGGACCTTCGATCATGGCCCTCGAGCTGGACCTTCGATCATGGCTTCGATACACATGCTCGAGCCAGAGCCTCGTCAACCTTGGGCTCGATACCTGGGCTCGATCACAGCCCAGAATATCCAACAGAAGAGGAAAAATTGCAGCAGCTTTTTAAGTCCAACTTTTGATCCGTTAACCATCTGAAACTCATCCGAGGCCCTCGGGACCTCAACCAAATATACCAACATGTGCTAAAACATCATACGAACTTATTTGAAACCTCAAATCACATAAAACGATGCTAAAATCACGAATCATGCTCCCATTCAAGATTAATGAAACTTAAAATTTCCAACTTCTACATTCAATGTCGAACCCTATCAAATCAACTCCGATTGACCTCAAATTTTGCACACAAGTCATAAATGACATAACAGAGCTATGAAAATTTTTGGAACTGGATTTTGACTCCGGTATCAAAAAGTCAACTCCCCAGTTAAACTTCCAAACTTAAATTCTTGTTTTAGCCATTTCAAGCCTAATTTCACTACGGACTTTCAAATAAAATTTCGATCACGCTCCTAAGTCCAAAATCACCATATGGAACTGTTGGAATCATCGAAATTCTATTCCGGGGTCAGTTTGCACATAATTCAACATCCGGTCACTATTTGAACTTAAACTTTTAATTTTTCATCAAAATTTTATATCTCGGGTTAGGGACCTCGGAATTTGATTCGGGCATACGCCGAAGTCCCAAATCACGATACGGACCTATCGGAACTTTAAAAATACTGATCCGAGTCCGTTTGCTCAAAATGTTGACCAAAGTTAACTCAGTTGAGTTTTAAATCTCTAATTCACATTTTAATCCATTTTTCATATAAAAACTTTCCGAAAAATTTTACGGACTGCGCACGCAAGTCGAGAAATGATAAATAGTGCTTTTCGAGGACTTATAATACATAATTAATTATTAAATTTAAAGAAGACATTTTCAGAGAAAGAGTGTTGGCTGGCTGAAGACAATGTCATAAAACTCATTTTTTACGAACAGTTCCGTTTTCATTTAATCAATGTTTGTGTAACAAGGCATTTCCCAGACCATTTCTTAACATTTTCCATTGTAAAGTAAAGCGTGGCAGCAGCCAGATATTAATAAGAGACAAAAGGAAGATAGAGGAGATGATAGAATTTAGAGTAAGTCATCGGTTCAAATCCATCCCATGGGAGATCAAAAGAACAACAAAAAATAGAGATGACTCATTCACTTTCCTATATATTTTTAATAAGAATTTAATAGACAAAATTTTATTAATTTTAAAATCTTAAGTATTAAAAATTAGCATAGAAAGTATTGTAATCCAGAAAATAAGTTATTGCAGTTATGTCCTTTTCCTATGAGTTCTTCCGTTTAATATTTTAGGGTTATTTTGGTCTATTAATATTATATTTGTACTTTTATAATAATATATGCTCTCATTTTTCTAAATAAATTTAGACAATATAATACATTCTCAAATTAAATTAGTAATAGGACATTATAATACGTTTTCAAATTAAATTAGTAATAGTAATTTTAAGAAGTATATCCTAAAAGTAATAGGATTACATGACTAAGAATATGTCTCTACCCCGAAAGTAATTATATTAAAAGAAAACATAACGTATTCCTAAAGGTATTAGGTATACATGCTAACATGTAGTATTATATGTCTATGCCCGAAAATAATTATACTAATAGGATTCTTAAAGGTAATCATAACATATAGTATTATGTCCTAAAACTAACAGGATTATAAGGCTAATATTTAGAATTTCGATTATGTCCTTTTATTATGAGTTACTAATTTCTCTGCACGTGCGTTGCACGTGTATGCCAAGTCATATATTACACATTATCGTAAAATAATATTTTGAGTAAGTGTACATAAAAGAATATAGTACTATAAGTTTTGTGCATGATTATTGTGAATCATCGTTAGGTGAATTATTCCTCCAAACCTATGAAAAAGAACAGTGAAAGTTTAGTTAAATACATATGAGTTGCATACTTATTTCGATTCTACGAGGTAAAACATGTAATTAAGTGTATTTCATCTGATACTTCTTTATAGACGTATTTCCCGTGTATGTTCCTTCTATCCATTTTGGTTTTTCTGTTATAATCAGGACTCTTGTGATCGACATTGATATCTCTCTTGAAAGCGCATCATAAAATTATTCATGGTAGATAAAATCTAATATGAGAATTGTTTGACCCTGTGCTTTGGACCTGTAATATGAATATATCATGTAATATGATTCTAGGACACCAGTAACCAATATATTAGATTATATTCTATACATCTATCTATATTATATTAAAACAGGAAGCCCATAAGTTAAAAGTTGTATTACTAAAATATTATTTTTATTATTTACCTAAATAACATATTTAATATTAAAAAAAACCGACGGCTACTTGTTTTGAAGAAACCTTATAGTCACAACCATCGATGTGAGCGAAAAGGCACCTTGTGGCCGTTAAAATATACTACTACTGCTATCATTTTGCATTATTTCATTTCACGTACTTTCTTCCGAAAACCACCGCTCTTGAATTATTGTTATTTGAGCGAAGAGCCAAAAACTAATTCGTTTGCTATACCTTGTAAATTATACGTTCATCAACTTAATTTATATTTTTCTTTTGTAAATGTTATTTTTTGGATTTTGCTTTAGGAGTTGAAAGGTGGTGACTGTTCTTGGGATCAATTTCGGCATCTATCTTGAGCAAAAAGATTCCTTTTTGTGGCAGGGCAAAAAGATATCACTTTGCAATATTATTTCTATTAATTCCCATGCATCCTCTCTGCTGCTGCCAATTTCTAATTTTATTGCCAATGGCTATGGTTTACGGTTCTGCTATGTCTGATCCGTCAAATAACTTGATGTAATTGATCTAATTTAATCAAAACTACCTTCATCTTTACTTCTATTATCTTCATTTTATCTATTTTTCGTTCAGCTACGGAATCGACAAATAATACCTTGCTTCTCCAATTAAGAATTTGGTGCACAAGTGTCAGCTCTTCTTCCGAAATTTCCATAGGTACTGTATCAAGTGTTCCTTTCTTTAATTTATGCATTTTAGATTTGTCACGACCCGAAATTTCCACCTTCGAATTGTGATGGCGCCTAACATTTCACTTCCTAGGCAAGCCAACGTTAGAATAATATTATCCATTTTTAAAATAATTTTTAAATTTATTAATAACAAAGAACAATTACGAAAGTAAATTCTGAAATATAGTGAATAATCCATAAAAACAACGGTGTCTAAATACCATCCCAGAATTGGTGTCACAAGTGCACGAGCTTCTAGAATAAATATAAATAAAGGTCTGAATAAAATAAAGCTGTCTGAAAACAAACACACAGCTAAAGTAAAATAGATGGGGACTTCAGAACTGCGGACGCTGTGCAGTTATAACTCAAGTCTCCTCCGATTAGCTGAAATCCGAGCAAGTCTATAGTACGACGCTGGGACCAACTCCGAAATCTACACAAGAAGTGCAGAGTGTAGTATCAGTATAACCGACCCCATGTACTGGTAAGTGCTGAGCCTAATCTCGACGAAGTAGTGACGAGGCTAAGGCGGGTCACTTACATTAACCTGTACGCAATATTAGTAACAACAACAAATAATAAAAATAAATCAGGTAACTCATTTATAATAATTGAAGCCAACTCAGCAGTCATAACCAATTATCATTTCCATCAATTTCCGTTGCAGCATGCAACCCGCTCTCACAATATATTCATATTCAATTCTGTTGCGGCGTGCAACCCGCTCCTCTAATATATTCATTTTAATCAAGTCTGTTGCGGCGTGCAACCCGATCCTCCAATATAGACTTTTAATAAGTCTGTTGCGGCGTGCAGCCCGATCCTCCAATATGGACTTTTAATAAGTCTGTTGCGGCGTGTAACCCGATCCTTCAATATCGACTTTTAATAAGTCTGTTGCGGCGTGCAACCCGATCCTCCAATATATCCATTTACCAATTCTTATAGAAGAAATTTCCCCAATAAATATAATAATTAATATAAAATTATATGACAACAAGCATACAATAATTATGATTTAATTATGAAACAAACAATGACAAATAGCAAATTATTATGGAAGTCAGGGAGAAAATAGGCAGTTTAATATTTAATATGCCAAATGTCAAATAACAATTAAGACACATAATTCAAATAGCATGTAACAATTAATGCAAGAATTCAAAATTTAATATTTGACAAAGAATAGGAGAGAAACAATTATTATAATAATTAATTCATGATTTAAAATAATTTATGATTTTTCAAGTAATTATGCAAACAATAAATTTGACGACGTATAGACACTCGTCACCTCGCATATACGTCGTTCACATGCATTTTACATAACAAATAGTTTAAGGGTTCTATTCTCTCAAGTCAAGGTTAACCACGACACTTACCTCGCTTTGCAAATTCCAATCAATTACTCGACCACGACTTTTCTTTTTAAATTTATCCCCAAAAGTTTTAAATCTATCCATAAACAATTCAATATACTCAATATGAATCATAGGAATTAATTCCATATGAATTTACTAATTTTTCGGATAAAAATCTGAAATTCATTAAAATATTCGATAGTGGGACTCACGTCTCAAATCTCAGAAAAACTTACGAAATTCGAACACCCGTTCCGATACGAGTCCAACCATACAAAATTTATCAAATTGCGATGTCAAATGGACCTTCAAATCTTAAATTTTCGTTTTTGGAAGATTTTATAAAAATTCCAATTTCTTCCATCTAAATCCGAAATAAATGAAGAATATAGATTTAGATTTATGAAATACAATCTCTATATGATAAAGAACACTTACCCAGTTCGAAATCATGAAAAACTCTTTTGAAATATGTAACGACCCGACTTGTCATTTTAAGAATTTACGCCCCGTTCAGTGACTTAAGGTTTTGAGCAGCCTCGCAATATGTATTATGACCCGCGTGTGTGGTCGAGTTTGAATTATGGATGATTCGGAGTGATTTGGGACACTTAGTTCCTAAAGAGGGAGCTTAAATTTTAGAATTTTGACCGTAGTCGGAACTGTATGAAGACGACTCCGGAATGGAGTTCCGTCGGTTTTGTTAGCTCCGTATGATAATTTTGGACTTAGGAGCGTGTCCGGCAAATTATTTGGAGGTCCGTAGTGGAATTAAGGTTGAAATGGCGAAACTCAAAATTTTGGAAAGTTTGACCGGGGGGTTGACTTTTTGATATCGGGGTCGGAATGTGATTCCGAGAGTTGGAACAGCTCCGTTATGTTATTTGGGACTTGGCTGCAAAATTTGACGTCATTCCAGGTTGGTTTGATAGGTTTCGGCATAAGTTTTAGAAGTTGGAAGTTTTTGAAGTTCATAAGTTCGATTTGTGGTGCGATTTGTATTTTCGGCATAATTTGATGTGATTTGAAACCTCGAGCGAGTCTGTGATATGTTATGGGACTGGTTAGCATGATTGGATGGGGTCCCGAGGGGCTCGGGTGTGTTTCAGAGTAGTTTCGGACCAAATTGGAGCTGTTTGGACTGCTGTTGCTGAAGTTTGGTTTCCTTCTTCGCGAACGCGAAGGAAGTCCTGCATTCGTGAAGAGGAATTTGAGGGGCTGATGATTTGTCCTTCGCAAACGCGAAGCTGTGAACGCGAACGCGAAGAAGGAGCATGGCAAGCCTTCGCGAACGCGGCCCAGGCAACACGAACGCGAAGAAGAAAGGAAGATAGAGGCCTGGGGTCATTTGGCCTTCGCGAACGCGAACGTGAACGCGAAGGAGTTAGTCAGCTGGTCATCGCGAACGCGCCAAGGGGTTCGCGAAAGCGAAGAGGAAATGATAGGGCAGAAACAATTGGCCTTCGCGAACGCGACGAGGAGGTCGCGAACGCGATGACGGATTTGAGGCAGTTGGGTTTTGGCCTTCGCGAACACGAGGCAATGATCGCGAACATGAAGAAGGCCTATCTGGGCAGAATTAAAAGTCCCAAAAATGGGGGTTTGAGTTCATAACTCAAAAATCAAAGTTGGAGCTCGGTAGAAGGCGATTTTTGGAGAGATTCTTGCGTGGGTGTTTGGGGTAAGTGATTCTTACCCAGTTTCGATTAATTTTCATGATTATGTCTTTGAATCCATCGTTTAATTCAGATTTAATGGAGGAAAAATCAAGATTTTTGTAAAATCTTCCAAAAACGAAAATTTAAGATTTGGAAGTCGAGTTGTTATTGGAATTCGATAAAATTGGTATGGTTGAACTCGTATCGGAATGGGTATACGAATTTTATGAAAATTATATTGGGTTCTGAGGGGCGGGTCCTGCGTTGACTTTTGTTGACTTTTTGGAAGAAAATTTTTAAGTCGACGTATTATTATCCGGAATTGTTTCCGATGAATTTTAATGAAGTTATACAATTAATTTGGATAGATTTGAGCTGTCAGGAGGTCAATTCAAGCAACAAGGCGATTTTGGAACATTGGCATAACTTCAAGGAGGTACGTATCTTGCTTAGCCTCGAGTGGGGGAAATTCTGTCACGACCCAAAACTAACCCCTGTCGTGATGGCGCCTATCGTGGAACTAGGCAAGCCGACTCATTTCCAAAACAAACTGATATTTTTATTTTAAAGATAATTTCAAAGTTATTTAACATAAAAACCTCTGTAAAGGAGTTCCAATAAAAATAAAAGTGCGGAAGGAAAAGTCCGACATCGGGGTGTCACTAGTCATGAGCATCTACTACAATCTGTCTAACAATATCAAGGCTAACTCAGACTGGAAATAGCTAAATACAACTAGAGGAAGATAAGAGGGAGAAGAGTAGGGGCTGTGATTGCCAAACAGCTACCTTGCTATCTCCAAGAAAAATTTGCAACCAGAACACTCAATAACTGCTACCGTGTTCAGCTACACCTGAATCTACACACAAGGTGCAGGGAGTAACATGAGTATGCCAACTCAGTAAGTAACAATAATAAATAAAGACTGAGCAGTAGTGACGAGCAATAAAGTATATAACGTTCATATCATGAAATCTCAGTAAAGTACAACATGCTTTAAAAATCAGTGTTTGAATCGAATCATCTCGTTTAAACCCGGTTCTAGTAAAAATCATTTAAAGATATATTTCCAACAGTATTTCAAACAAAGGCTCAATGCAAAGGTGAGCAAAAATGATGAAATCATAAACAGCCCCTCGGGCAAACATCACTCAAAAGATTTTGGACTTGGAACTCTGCTGGAATTTTTCTGATGCACCATCTGGTTTCCTTCATCGCGTTCGCGAGTGGAGCCTCACATTCGCGAAGAGGAACTGGGAGGCTGGCAATATTTGCTCTTCGCGTTCGCGAAGAGAAGCTCGCATTCATGAAGGGTGGACTGGGTGTACATTGCGGACGCGAGAAGTGTTACGCGTTCGCGAAGAAGAGAGGAAGCAACCAAAGACCCCAGGCAATTGGTCTACGCGTTCGCGTAGGAGGGTGTCGCATTCGCATAGGGAGGGGGAAAGAAGCATCGCGTTCGCAATGGCTCGAACGCGTTCGCATAGAAGGCATTGAGGCAGAGGCACTTTGTGCTTCGCGAACGCGAGGGTGATGTCGTGTTTGCGAAGGAGGAATTTGGACGGGAGTTATTTTGTGCTTCGCGGACGTGAGGTACTGACCGCCTTCGCGAAGAAGAAAAATCTGGGCAGTGAGTTTAAGTTCTGAAAATGAGACTTCGGTTTTTGGCGATTTGGAGCTCGGAAGTGAGGTGATTTTGGGTGATTTTCAGAGGAAACAACGGGGTAAGTGTTCTTAACTCAATATTGGTTAAATTACCCAAATCCATGGTTGTTTTTATCATTTAATTGGTGAATTGAGTTGGGAAAATTTGAAAAACCGTCTTGGTTTAAATCGAAGATTTGAGGGTCGAGTTGAGGTCGGATTTTTGTAAAATTGGTATGGTTAGACTCGTGGTCGAATGAGATTCTGGATTTTGTATCTTTTGTCGAGTTCTGAGACGTGGGCCCCACGGGCAATTTTTGAGCCAATTTCGGGTTTTGGTCTAATTTTGAAGCTTTTCTTGTGGAATTCATTCCATTAGCGTATATTGATGGTATTATACTGATTGTTAATAGATTTGGAGCATTTGGAGGCCGAGTCCAGAGGCAAGAGCATTGCGGGGTAGAGATTTGATAGGTTTGAGGTAAGTAACGATTGTAAATCTAGTCCTGAGAGTATGAAACCCCGGATTTTATATCATTCTACTATTGTTAGTGACGCACATGCTAGGTGACGGGCGTGTGGGCATGCACTGTTGGGGATTTGTGACTTGGTCCGTCTCATAGCAACTGTAAAGTTGCATACTTTGTTGAAACCATATGATACTTATATGTTTTAGAAATTTTTTTTGTAAATTGGGCCGAATGCTATGTTTGGGCCTTGCGCCAATGCTGTTTGGACCCTTAGGGGTTGTTTCTTACCATCCTCTCATTGTTTTCGATTGAAAATCTATACTCAGTCATGTTTATACTTGTTTACCGCATAACTCAGTTTTTATGACTCTATTTTGATGTATATAAATGTTTTGGGCCGAATGCCCTGTTTTACTGAAATGCCCGAGTGGCTTGAGATACTTATGACTGAGTGAGGCCGAGGGCCTGATTGGCGAGGATGAGTGTGGATCGGGGCTGCCCGCCTACAACATACTTTATTATTATCGTACGTGAGTTGTCCGTGCAGATTATAGCGCTTGGGATGAAGGATCCCCTCCGGAGTCTGTACACACCCCCAGTGAGCGCAGGTACCTACTGAGCGCGAGTGCCGAGTGCCGAGTGCTGAGTGACTGGGAGGCATGAGTGATTGTGAGGTATGCCCGAGTGGCACGAGTGACTGTGAGGTTTGCCCGAGGGGCTGCCGTTAACCATCTAAAACTCACCCGAGCCCCTCGGGACCTCAACCAAATATACCAACAAGTCCTAAAACATCATACAGACTTAGTCGAACCCTCAAATCACCTCAAACAATGCTAAAACCATGAATTTCACTCCAATTCAAGCCTAGTGAACTTTGAAAATTTTAATTTCTACAAATGACTCCGGAACCTACCAAATCACGTCCGATTGACCTCAAATTTTGCACACAAGTCATAAATGACATAATAGAGGTATTCAAATTTTCAGAATCAGATTCCGACCCCGATATCAAAAAGTTAACCCCCCGGTTAAACTTCTCAAAAATAAAACTTTCGGCATTTCAAGCCTAATTCCTCTATGGACTTCCAAGTAATATTCTGGACACTCTCCTAAGCCCAAAATCACCATACGGAGCTATTGGAATCAATCAAAATTCAAATCCGAGGTCGTTTACACATAGGTCCATATCCGGTCCACTTTTCCAACTTAAAATTTTCAATTATGAGACTAAGTGTCTCATTTCACTCCGAGTTCCTTCCAGACCCGAACCAACTAACCCGATATAACATAATATAGCTGAATAACACAAAAAGAAGTAGAAATGGAGAAAACGGGGTCATAACTCTCGAAACGACCGGCCGGGTCGTTACATCCTCCCCCTCTTAAACATTCGTTCGTCCTCGAACGGGTCTAGAAACATACCTGGAGTCTCGAATAGGCGTGGATATCTGCTCTGCATCTCCCGCTCGGTATCCCAGGTGGCCTCCTCCACAGGTTGACCTCTCCATTGCACCTTCACTGAAGCTATATCCTTTGACCTCAACCTTCGAACCTGCCGATCTAAAATTGCCACCGGCTCCACATCATAAGTCATATCACCCTCCAAATGAACCGTGCTGAAATCCAAAACATGGGACAGATCTCCAATATACTTCCGGAGCATAGAAACATGAAATACTGGATGCATACTCGACAAGCTGGGTGGCAAGGCACGCTTATAAGCCACCTCCCCTATTCTCTGAAGCACCTCAAAAGGCCCAATGAACCGGGGGCTCAACTTGCCCCTCTTCCCAAACCTCATAACACCCTTCATGGGTGATACCTTCAGCAAAACCTTCTCCCCCACCATAAAAGACACATCACGGACCTTCCTATCTGCCTAGACTGTGCTGTGCGAAGCCGATCCTGAATCAATTTCACCTTATCTAATGCGTCCTGGACCAAGTCTATACCTAAGAGCCTAGCCTCACCCGGCTCAAACCATCCAATCGGAGATCTACACCTCCTCCTATACAAAGCCTCGTACGGAGCCATCTGAATACTCGACTGATAACTGTTGTTATATGCAAACTCCGCGAGTGGCAGAAACTGGTCCTATGAACCCCCAAAGTCAATGACACAAGCACACAACATGTCCTCCAATATCTAAATAGTGCGCTCGGATTGCCCGTCCGTATGAGGGTGAAAAGCTGTGCTCAACTCAACCTGAGTACCTAACTCTCGCTGCACGGCCCTCCAAAACTGCGATGTGAACTGAGTACCCCTATCTGAAATGATGGAAACTAGGACACCATGCAAGCGAACGATCTCTCGGATATAAATCTCAGCCAACCGCTCTGAATAGTAAGTAGTACCAACTGGAATGAAGTGCGCGGACTTAGTCAGCCGATCCACAATAACCCAAATAGCGTCGAACTTCCTCGAAGTCCGTGGGAGCCCAACTACAAAGTCCATAGTGATCCGCTCCCACTTCCACTCTGGGATCTCTAATCTCTGAAGCAAGACACCCGGTCTCTGATGCTCAAACTTAACCTGCTGACCGTTTAGACACCGAGCCACAAACCCAACTATATCCTTCTTCATCCGCCTCCACTAATAGTGCTGCCTCAAATCCTGGTACATCTTCGCGTCACCTGGATGGATGGAATACCGCGAGCTGTGGGCCTCCTCAAGAATCAACTCTCGAAGCCCATCTACATTAGGCACACATATCCGGCCCTGCATTCTCAGCATGTCGTCATCACTAATAGTCACATCCCTAACATCACCTCTCCGAACCCTGTCCTGAAGAACGAGCAAGTGAGGGTCATCATACTGATGCTCCCTGATACGGTCATAAAGAGAAGACCTGGAGACCAAACAAACCAATACCCGACTAGGCTCTGAAATATCCAATCTGACAAGATGGCCTGCTAAGGTCTGAACATCTAATGCCAAAGGTCTCTCTACTGCTAGAAGATATGCTAAACTCCCCAAACTCTCTGACCGGCAACTCAAAGCATCAGCCACCACATTGGCCTTCCCCGGATGGTACAAAATAGTGATATCATAATCCTTAAGAAGCTCCAACCATCTCCGCTGATGCAAATTAAGATCCTTCTGCTTTAACAGATACTGCAGACTCCGGTGATTAGTATAGATCTCACAATGAACCCCATACAAATAATGACGCCAAATCTTTAAGGCGTGAACAATGGATGCTAACTCAAGATCATGGACAGGATAGTTTTTCTCATGGGTCTTCAACTGGCGCGAAGCATAGGCAATCACCCTACCCTCCTGCATCAAAACACAACCATTGCCTATCCTCGAGGCATCACAATACATGGTGTAAGAACCTGAAGCTGATAGCAGAACCAACATTGGAGCTGTGGTCAAAGCAGTCTTGAGCTTCTGAAAGCTCTCCTCACACTCATCCGACCACCTGAATGGAGCACCTTTTGGGTCAATTTGGTCAAGGGCGATGCAATAGATGAAAATCCCTCCACAAAGCGATGGTAATAACCTGCCAAACCAAGAAAGCTCCTAATCTCTGTGGCCGAGGACGGTCTGGGCCAACTCTGCACCGCCTCTATCTTCTTCGGGTCCACCTGAATACTCTCACTAGACACCACGTGTCCTAAGAATGCTACTGAACTGAGCCAAAACTCATATTTGGAGAACTTCGCATAAAGCTTCTCCTCCCTCAATCTCTGTAATACAATCCTCAGATGCTGAGCGTGCTCCTCCTGGCTACGAGAGTACACTAGGATGTCGTCAATGAATACAGCGACGAAGGAGTCCAAATAGGGTTGGAATACACTGTTCATCAAATGCATGAATGTTGCTGGGGCATTGGTCAGCCCAAAAGACATCACCAAGAACTCATAATGGCCATATCGGGTCCTGAAAGCTATTTTAAGAACATCTGAATCCCGAATCTTCAGCTGGTGATAATCGGACCTCAAATCAATCTTGGTGAACACCCTCGCTCCCTGAAGCTAGTCTAATAAATCATCAATACGAGGCAAAGGATACTTGTTCTTGATTGTGACCTTGTTCAACTGCCTTTAATCAATACACATTCTCATGGAACCATCCTTCTTCTTCACAAATAGAACCGGTGCACCCCAAGGTGACACACTAGGCCGAATAAACCCCTTATCAAGGAGTTCCTGAAGCTGTTCTTTCAATTCCTTCAACTCCTCCAGTGCCATACGATACGGTGGAATAGAAATGGGCTGAGTGCCCGGCACCAAATCAATATCAAAGTCAATATCCCTATCAGGCGGCATGCCCGGTAGGTCTGCAGGAAATACATCCAAAAAATCACGTACCACCGAAACAGAATCAATGATAGGAGTATCTGCACTAACATCCCTCATAAAAGCCAAATAAGATAGGCAACCCTTCTCAACCATGCGCTGAGCCTTCAAATATGAAATCACCCTACTTGGTACATAATCTACAGAATCGCTCCACTCAACCCTCGGAATTCCCGGCATAGCCAACGTCACCGTCTTAGCGTGACAATCTAGAACATCATGACATGGAGATAACCAATCCATACCCAATATCACATCAAAGTCAACCATACTAAGCAACAATAGATCTACTCGGGTCTCCAGACCCCTAATAGTCACCACACATGACCGACATACGCGGTCCACAATAATAGTATCACCCATAGGAGTAGATACATGTATAGATGAAACTAAGGACTCATGGGGCATATCCAGAAAATGGGCAAAATACGAGGAAACATATGAATACGTGGAACTAGGGTCAAATAATACTGAGGCATCTCTGTGGCAAACTGAGACAATACCTGTAATCACAGCATCTGAAGCAATAGCATCTGGTCTGGCAGGGAGAGCATAGAAACGGGCCTGACCACCTCCTGATCTGCCTCCCCCTCTAGGGCGACCCCTAGCTGACTGACCTCCACCCCGAGCTGGCTGGGCGGGTGGTGAGGTAACTGGTGCTGTAGTCGGAGGCTGACTCCTCTACTGAGATAGACCTCCATGACGATGAGGACACTGCCTCCATACATGCCCAAGCTCCCCACACTCAAAACAACTCCCTGGTGCTGGCGGCGAAAACTGAAGGGAACCCCTAGCACCGGGATGACTGGTAGAAGAACCTGGCATGGAAGAGCCCTGAACAGGTGGAGCACGGGATGAACTCTGAACTGGAAGGGCACTAAGTGATGAGTGTCCCTGATGAGAACTGTGAGAACCATGGCCAGATGATGCACCCCGATGAAATGGCCGAGCTGACTGAGCCTGTCTGAAATGACGACCTCTACCGTGCTGGAACTGCCCCCAAAAGGAGCACCGCTGAATCCACCCTGACCACGAGGCCTCTTGGCCTCCCGCTCAACCCTCTCCTGACTGCGAACCATCTCAATCTGCCGAGCAATGTCGACAACCTCATCAAAGGTAGCACCCGAAACCCGCTCCCTGGTCATGAGCAACTGTAGCTGATAAGTGAGGCCATCAATAAACCTCATGATCCTCTCTCTGTCCGTGGGAACTAACCAGATAGCATGACAAGCCAACTCAGAGAACCGCATCTCATACTGTGTCACAAATATATCACCCCGGCAAAGCCGCTCAAACTATCTGCACAGCTCTTCTCTACGAGATTGAGGCACGAACTTTTCTAAAAGACCACGGAGAACTACTGCCAAGTAAGGGGTGCTGCGCCAACAGGCCTACGCCTCTCGTAAGTCTCCCACCATCTGAGTGCAGCCCCAGAGAACTGAAAGGTAGTGAATGAGACCCTACAAGTCTCCACAATACCAGCAGTATGGAGTATCCTCTGACACCTGTCCAAAAAGTCCTGAGCATCCTCTCTCTCTGTGCCACTGAAAGGTGGTGGCTGGAGTCTCCCAAACCTCTCCAACCTACGCTGATCATCCTCAGGCATAGCAGGAACCACACAATCTTGAGCAATAGCAACCGGCTGGGCTGGTGGTGCCTCCGGTGTCTGAAGTCCCTGAATAACCTGCTTTGGTGTGCGAGCGACAGGAGTCTGAGTGCCTCCCCTAGCCTAAGAAGTGGCTGCGGCCGTCAAAATAGAGACCGCCTGAGCAAGGCCAGTACACGCTGTCAGAATCTGAGCTAGGGCCTCCTGAAGGCCTGGAATCACAATAGGCACAGGTGGTGCCTGAGCTGGTGCATCAACAACTGGAACTTGGTCCTAATCTGGGACAGCCGATGGATCTGTAGGTACTGCCCCAACTGCTATGCGGGTGCACCTCTACCCCTACCACGGCCTCGGCCTCTCGCGGCCCTGGCTGATGGTACTAGTGGCTGGCCCTCCTGACCGACAGTATGAGTTCTCACCATCTGTGAGAGAATAAAACAACAAATGTTTAGTTACTAGAATCAACAGATTCGCATGACAAGAATTCAAGAATGTGGAGTTTCCTAAAGGTTCTGCAGCCTCCTGAATATAAGTACAGACATCTCCGTACCGATCCGCAAGACTCTACTAAACCCGCTCATGACTCGTGAGACGTATGTAACCTAGGCTCTGATACCAATCTGTCACGACCCAAAACTAACCCCTGTCGTGATGGCGCCTATCATGGAACTAGGCAAGCCGACTCATTTCCAAAACAAATTGATATTTTCATTTTAAAGATAATTTCAAGGTTATTTAACATAAAAACCTCCGTAAAGGAGTTCCAATAAAAATAAAAGTGCGGAAGGAAAAGCCCAACATCGGGATGTCACTAGTCATGAGCATCTACTACAATCTGTCTAACAATATCAAGGCTAACTCAGCCTGGATATAGCTAAATACAACTAGAGGAAGATAAGAGGGAGAAGAGCAGGGGCTGTGATCGCCAAACAGCTACCTTGCTATCTCCAAGAAAACTCTGCAACTAGAACACTCAATAACTGCTACCGTATCCAGCTACACCTGAATCTGCACACAAGGTGCAGGGAGTAACGTGAGTATGCTAACTTAGTAAGTAATAACAATAAATAAAGACTGAGTAGTAGTGACGAAGCATATAACGTTCATATCATGAAATCTCAGTAAAGTACAACATGCTTTAAAAATCAGTGTTTGAATCGAATCATCTCGTTTAAACCCGGTTCCAGTAAAAATCATTTAAAGATATTTTTCCAACAGTTTTTCAAACAAAGGCTCAATGCAAAGGTGAGCAAAAATGATGAAATCATAAACAGCCCCTCGGGCAAACCTCACAGTCACTCGTGCCACTCGGGTATACCTCACAATCACTCTTGCCACTCGGGCATACCTCATAATCACTCATGCCTCCCATTCACTCAGCACTCGGCACTCGGCACTCGCGCTCAGTAGGTACCTGCGCTCACTGGGGGTGTGTACAGACTCCGGAGGGGATCCTTTATCCCAAGCGCTATAATCTGCACGGATAACTCACGTGCGATAATAATAAAGTATGTTGCAGGCGGGCAGCCCCGATCCACACTCATCCTCACCAATCAGGCCCTCGGCCTCACTCAGTCATAAGTATCTCAAGCCACTCAGGCATTTCAGTAAAATGGGGCATTCGGCCCAAAACATTTATATGCATCAAAATAGAGTCATAAAAACTGAGTTATGTGGTAAACAAGTATAAACATGACTGAGTATAGATTTTCAATCGAAAACAATGAGAGGATGGTAAGAAACATCCCCTAAGGGTCCAAACAGCATTGGCGCAAGGCCCAAACATGGCATTCAACCCAATTTACAGAAATTCTTTCTAAAACATATAAGTATCATATGGTTTCAACAAAGTATGCAACTTTACAGTTGCTACGGGACGGACCAAGTCACAAATCCCCAACAGTGCACGCCCACACACCCGTCACCTAGCATGTGTGTCACTAAAAATAGTAGAATGATACAAAATCCGGGGTTTCATACCCTCAGGACTAGATTTACAATCGTTACTCACCTCAAACCGATCAAATCTCTACCCCGCTGTTGCGACCAAACACACTCACGCAAGTATACGCGGTCGTCAAGTAATAAAGTGACTAAAAGTCGGATGTCGAACCCACGAGGACTTATGATTAACTATTAACTAAATTAGACTATCCCAATTATCTAAACAAGAATTAAATCTAAAAATATTTTATTCTAAACTAATTAAATAAGAAAAATATAAATAATAAACTTTGAACAGAGAAAGAGCAGATTTTAATGATATCAATGTAATGAAAATGATCTAGGGTTATGGGCTATCTAACAATCCTATTGTATTCTTCAATTGAATTGACCGACTAATTTATCTAGCTTATTGGTTGACAGGGTTAATGCTCATAAGAATCTGTCGAGTTCTTACTCGCCTATTCAAGCTAACCTAACGCCTATATGTCTATGGAGTTAGAATCAACAAGAACGCATTTATAATTCCTGTAAATCAACCAAGCAAGGCAATTAGGTATATGTCTATCCTAACTACGAATCCGTTCCCCGATGCCCGAGTTCAAGAACTTGCCCTACTCAATCCTGTATGCAATATAGGATTCCCACTTTCGCGTTCAATTCTAGATTCGTAGATAATATTCAATTGGTGATCAAGCAATTAAATAATTAAGTGCAAGATTGAATAAATAAACTAATATGATAAATCAAGAAGTCAAAATCAATATCCGACTAACAATATTCATGAAAGAACCACAACCCTAGAATGTGAAGTTTAGCTCCACATAGACATGGTAGCCAAACAACAAATCATATAAAGAAACATAAAAATTACTAAGTTTGGTGGGAGAAAGATGAAACTCGATGAATTCCGGCCTCCACAGCTTTTCGTGGCTTTTTTTTCCTTCCCAATATGTTAGATAACCTAAAAGAGGCGTTTTTAGCTTATATATTGCGTACAAAAGTCGTGGGCCAAAGCTCTCCTATTCCTAGTCCAATTCGGCTTCAGGGATTGATGCTAAGGTGGATGCGACGCATCCACCTTGTCCTCCATTTCAATTTTTTCCTGCGAAGGTGGATGCGACGCATCCACCTTGTCTTCTACTTCCCAGTTTCGCACGCGATGGCGGACGCTATGGCCCAACTTCACTGCTAAGGTTGCATGCAGGATGATGTTTTCCTAGGTTGGATGCGATGCATCCAACCCTTCTTCCTCTGGCTAAACCACCTTTTCTTCATATTTTGCACTCCGAACACCTTAAATCGTCACACATAACTTAATTAGTCATCAAACCAATAATTACACCATGTTGGGTGTTTTAAAGATTAAATAACATCAAAAAGTGGTTAAAACATGGGCAAAGTAACATCAACACATATCGAAATATGCCAAACATCACTACCCCACACTTAAACCTTTGTTCGTCCTCGAACAAACCATCCTATAGTAGACGAAACAAAATTAAGCTCTTATCATTCAAAGCACACTGCACCTCTGACCGTGGTTATTTGCAACAATTAGGCTCTAGGCTATGCATCACATACCCTTCCCTTTACTTAAGCCATTCTTTAAAAATATTCGAACAAAGACAACATGCTCACAACAATCCTAACCTCAAAAACCGACTCAATGTCACTATGCACTCATGGCTTGAACAACCAACATCATAGAGAAGTCTAATAATGTTACCTATCCCTCGTGAAACCATGTGCCCTCACAACAAAAGCAGAGAGAGTAGAATCAATCCACACATTCGAATCTCATGCTCACAAAGAAAATCGCTCACTCTCACAAAAGAAGTCACATGCATGTAGTTGGTACCATAGGCTTGCCCTTAATGTAAATCTCTACTAATGTAAGCTCGCTCGATCTAAAATCAATTAGGACTTTTTCATGGTTGTAATGTGGGCTAAGGGACGGGTAGGATATATTTTAGGAATAGTGACTCAACCTCCTAAGCACTTTAACACATCATCAAATAACTTAAGCGCAAATTCTTCAACACCACTTCAATTCCACAAATAATATCACCCCAACAATATTTCCTCTTTCTTTAAGCACTACTTTAATTCATACCCACTAGCAAGAATAAGACAATAATTTATTCCTCTATATTTTTCTTTTTTTTTTTCTTCGCTAGTGGCGTATTATTTTACAAACTAAGTGCACCCTTCTTTCTTTCATTGGTTCCACTCAAAAGTCACCCCACACTTAGTCCCTTCTTACTTCTTTTAGCGCTCATCTAACACTTAAAGTGCTTTAAGAGGTAAAAGGATCAAAACAATGTCAATTAAGAATAAAAAGGGTGTAGGCTTGTAATGTGGGTACCAAATAAAAGGTCTACAGGCTCAAAAGGTTTAACTAGGGATAGATTTTATTTGTGATAAGCAATAAGCTCAAAAAGATCAAAGAAAGCCTAAAATCATTTTTCAAACCGAGCATCACCTAAAATTTCGCTTCAACTCACATACCGGGCAAGTTCTAGACACAAGTACACTACATGGACTACACAAAAACCTCACCACACATGGCACATGACTCGCTAAGGACGGTCACATTCCGACTCTCAAACAATGCAAGTATTCACGGAGCAACGAGATATTAAGCATTAAGTGCAAAGTGAACACAAGTCAAGAAAAAGAGAAATAGGCGCCACAAAACATGCTATCCGTTTTAACAAGGCATCATCAATAATTTCAGAGTGAGAAGGGAAGATATTACATATGTAAAAGCTTAAATATGCCAGTATCAACCAAGTCAAGGTCACCTAGGTTCATCATTCTTCCTCCTTTTATTCCCTACATTCCTACTCTACTCTAAAAAGAAAACAAAATTACCCGGTTCAAACTACATCCCATGGAAAAGAACCGAGGCACAAAGAAAAATCACAGGGGATTATTACTATCTACAAAGATACTATATATATATATATTTTTTTTTTTTTTCATAATGATAAACTGATAGATAAACTGATAGTTACTCCATATAGATGAATTTACTGCTATTTTATGCCATTAATCCAGTGAATATATTAGTACATTCATCCATACATCAAACATAAATCACCCCCACCCCACACTTAGGACTGTGCGTTGTCCCCAACGCACACAAACAAGGTAAAGTAGGGTGAGAAGAACTCCCTCAAGTCAAGGTGGAGGGCTCATCTGCAGTCTGTGGAGGAGCATCTGCATCCATAGCATTCCTATCATCAACAACTGGTGCGGATTCTGTATCAGGTGTTACAGCGACCTCAATAGGCCTGTTGAGTGGAGCCTCGGTGACTATGGGAGGAACAGGAGTGGATGGTCCGGCAGTGGATGATGCAATCAGCTTGGAGATGTCTGTACCTGCACATTGAACCAGAGCTCTGAGGAGTAATGATATCTCCTTCATCATCGTGGCCTGCTCGGTCTGAACTCGGCTTAGATCCGCACGAGTCTGTCTCAACTCATCCCTGGTGGCACTCAACTCGACACGAGTCGCTATCAGCTCAGCCCTGTTCTCTTGCATATCTGCTTGCATATGCTCAAATAATTGTTGGATGGTGAGCTTAGAAGACCTTCCCTTGTTCGGCTCTAGAACATGAGTGACATCATATGGTCCTGGAGCTTTAGCCTCAATGTCGTCATTCTCCTTGTCCCATAGTACTCCCCTCTCTGTTAAAAAAGCCGTTAGGGTATTAGCAAAGAACAGCCTCCACTTGTAATTCATCCTGGTTCGCTGCATTTGATCATGCATGATGGCTCCGAAGTTGAGTGGTATCCCTTCTAATAAAGCATATAATACGAGTGCGCGGTAACGAGGGACATCAGTTTTATGTTGGCATGGCAGCAGGCGGTTACAAATGAAATTTAGAGCCACACGTGCTAACGCACTCATGAATTCCTTTGCTATAGAGTGGTACTCCATACTCCCATGCTTCCATTCTGCATCCTTCCTGGTAGGGCATAGGACAGACTTAATGTGTGCATAATCTGGTATTTTGCATATGGCGTCAAACCTGTCAGTGAGTGTGTGTGGCACCCTTAAGAAGTTATTCAGAGCTTCAGCTGACACATTAATATCTACCCCTCTTACTCGCACAATGTTTCCCCTCGCGTGACGCCAATTGGCGTAGAGCTCTCTAACAATGGTGAGGTTGGCTTTGCCATGACCTTTCAGAATGGGTCCCCATTTTTGCACCTCTCAAATTGACTTGAGAAACTCTGAGTACTTTGTCTTAAGTGGTCCGATGTTTATCGGCTTTTCCGGAATATACTTCTTTGAAACCAGTATCTTCTTATAGGCTCGGAATGCCTTCTCATTAACAAAGTATTTCTCCCAATCAACTCGGTCTATGGGTTCACCCTCGTCTTCATCACTCATGTTGACCTGTAGGTGGTCATTGTCCGAATCGGAATCGGATTCAGATTCTGTAGTAATCTTCTCCTTCCCTTTATCAGTTGGAGCACTCATTCTCGAAGCTTTTCTTTGGTATGTCACAGGCTCTCGTATCTCTATTCCTTTGCTTGGTGTAATACCCTTCTTCACTGTCCTCCTGACCAATGTTTCCTCCTCCTCTTGCTCTGAATCATCACTTAACTGCCTAGGCAGCAGTTCCATTTCCTTCTCCGTCCGCTTCCTTTTTTTCTGTGGATTTGGACCGCCCGCTGCCCTTCCGGTAGGCTTTTTGGGCGGTTGCTTGTTACCATCTTTGTCTTGTTGCTTGGATGGTTTACTCGCTGCTGTCATTTTACGAATCTAAGTACCTGCAATGCAAAGAATTCAACAATTAGCAGATGAAACAGTGAAGTTCAGCTTGAAAGCAATTGCAACAGCTTGCAGACTTCAATTTATTCGTAAAGTCATGCCATTCACTCTTCATGGAATTGTAGCTCATGACTTTCAGCAAGTATGTGTTAACTCTCTTCAAAAATTCAATTTCACATAGCCCCTCACTCGACCCCACACTTATTCTCAAGCATACACCAATGTTGCTCGGTTACTCAGACTTCACCGACGCCTAAATTTTCCTCAGGGACAATTCGTCGAACATGTGGTATGCAACAAGTGTGCCTAGTTCATTCTATCAGTTGAGCAATGCAACTACCCTCCCAAAGTTGGACGAGATGAAGGGAATTATAGTTTATCATCTCGCAACCATTACAACTACCAAGAACGACAGCCCTAAAAATCTTGAAATTGCAAAACCTACTTGTTGCTACCATTGAAGGAGGGAGGAGAGACGAATTAGGAGAGAAGCCAACGGAAGAACGAAGAGGATGATGCGTACCTGTCGCGTTTGAGCTTATTGCATTTATATGCGTTACAATTTCGATGAGAGAATTTTGTTCTGCGTTCGTAGGCGTCGCCAAAAAGAGACGAGTGGATGCGTCGCAAGAAACGTTTTTTTTTCGAATAGGTTATCTTAAGATGTGTTAAAATATATATTACTTACCTGTGCGTGCGAGCTTTGACGCGACGCATCCCCTTGTCTTCCTTCAAAAATTTTCGGACGCGATACGGGCGCGATAGGCAGACTTCACTGCCTTGAGCAATTGGCCCGTCAAATTTTTTTTTTTTTTTTTTACTGAGGGGGACGCGACGCATCCGCCTCGTTTTCTCATATCTGGGGAACTTTTTAGTTTTTTTTTTTTTTGAATAAGATCTATGTCCTACGAAAAGAAAGAAAAAAAATTTAAAAATAAAATAAAAATAAACTAACTAACTTGGGTGGCCTCCCAAGAAGCGCCTGATTTAACGTCGCGGCACGACGCAACATGTTCTTCATGCCTCCACTAAATCCATTGTGGTCTTGTGACGTGCAATGTCACCACCCCAATAGTATTTTACTCTTTGGCCATTTACCAAGAATGTCGTATTGGACCCCTTATCACACAATTCTATCGCACCATGAGGTTTCACACTAACCACTTCAAACGGACCCGACCATCGAGATTTAAGCTTTCCTGGAAAAAGCTTTAGCCTTGAATTGAACAGTAGAATTTCTTGACCTGGTTCAAACTCACGATGTTGGATATGCTTATCATGCCATCTTTTGGTCTTCTCTTTATACAATTTGGCATTTTCATACGCATGCAATCGAAACTCATCAAGCTCGTTGAGTTGTAGCAATCTCTTCTCACCGGCCAAGTCCATCTCCATATTTAGCTTTTTAATCGCCCAATATGCTTTGTGTTCAAGCTCGACGGGCAGATGGCAGGCCTTCCCATAAACCAACCTGTATGGAGAAGTGCCTATTGGGGTCTTGTACGCAGTGCGATATGCCCATAATGCGTCATCCAGCTTCCCGGCCCAGTCCTTTCTATTCATACTTACTGTCTTTTCCAAAATCTGCTTGACCTCTCTGTTGGAAACTTCTACTTGACCACTCGTTTGGGGATGATAGGCAGTGGAAACTTTGTTCTTGACTCCGTATTTTTTAAGAATATTATTCAGCAGTTTGTTACAAAAGTGAGTTCCCCCGTCGCTTATCAACACTCTTGGGGTCCCAAAACGTGTGAAGATGTGCTTCTTTACAAAGCCTACCACAACCTTTGCGTCGTTAGTAGGAAGAGCTATGGCCTCTACCCACTTAGAAACATAGTCGACCGCCACCAAGATGTATCTGTGTCCGTTAGAATATGGGAATGGTCCCATAAAATCAATCCCCCAGACATCAAAAAGTTCTACCGCCAGTATATTTTGCAAGGGCATCTCGTGCTTCCTCGTGATAGTTCCAGTTCTTTGGCATCTATCACAATTTTTAACGAAGGCATGTGCATCCTTAAACAATTTTGGCCAATAAAAACCTGATTGTAGCACTTTTTGGGCGGTTCTATCCCCGCCGTGATGACCTCCATATGGTGACGCATGGCAGTCATGTAGTATAGCCTTCATCTCTTCCTCAGGAACACACCTTCTCACCAACTGATCTGCACACTGCCTATATAGGAATGGCTCATCCCACACGTAGAACCTTACATCATGTAGGAATCTTCTTCTATTGTCAGCTGTCCATTCTAGTGGCGTTACCCCACTTGCGATAAAATTCACATAATCTGCATACCATGGGGCTTCACCTGAGGTGATTGCTAATATTTGCTCATCCGGAAATGTTTCTTTAATTGACCCTTCTTCAGCTACATGGTTCCGGCTCTCTAATCTGGACAAATGATCGGCCACTTGATTTTCTGTCCCTTTTCGATCTCGGATCTCTAAGTCAAATTCTTGCAAGAGGAGGACCCAACGAATCAGCCTCGGCTTGGCGTCTTTCTTTTTAAATAGGTATCTGATAGCTGAATGATCTGTGTAGACGATGACTTTGGTTCTCACTAGATAGGATCTGAACTTGTCAAACGCCCACACCACTGCAAGCAACTCCTTTTTCAGTCACTGTATAATTCATCTGAGCTGGATTCATAGTTTTGCTTGCATAATAAATGGAGTGAAAGATTTTATCCCTCCTTTGCCCCAACACCGCTCCAATTGCTATGTCACTTGCATCGCACATCAACTCAAATGGTTGTGCCCAATCGGGGCCAATGATAATTGGTGCAGTCACCAATCTTCCCTTCAGCTCCTCAAATGCTTTCAGACATGCATTATCAAACTTGAAGGTAACGTCTTTCTCTAGAAGCCTGCACAAAGGGGAAGAAATTTTCGAAAAATCTTTAATGAAACGATGATAAAAACCTGCATGACCCAAGAAACTGCGAATGCCTTTGATGGATGTCGGCGGGGGCAATTTTTCGATCATCTCCACCTTTGCTTTATCCACCTGTAGACCATCTTTTGAAACCTTGTGCCCCAAAACTATACCTTCACGTACCATGAAATGGCACTTTTCCCAGTTTAGCACCAAGTTCGTCTCTTCACACCTAGCTAGCACTTTATCAAGGTTCATCAAACAACTATCAAAAGAACATCCAAACACAGAAAAATCGTCCATGAATACTTCTACATATCTTTCAACCATGTCAGTGAAAATAGCCATCATACACCTTTGAAAAGTCACAGGTGCATTACAAAGACCGAAGGGCATTCTCTTGAACGCATACGTGCCATAAGGACATGTAAATGTAGTTTTCTCTTGGTCTTCTGGGGCTATAGCAATCTGATTATACCCCGAATAACCGTCCAGGAAACAGTAGTATTCCTGGCCAGCTAATCTATCAAGCATTTGGTCAATAAAAGGAAGGGGAAAGTGGTCTTTCCGGGTGGCATTGTTCAGTTTTCTGTAATCTATGCAAATTCTCCATCCAGTTACAGTTCTTGTAGGAATTAAGTCATTATTTTCATTAACTACTACGGTTATCTCCCCTTTCTTCGGCACACATTGAACGGGGCTTACCCATTTACTATCAGAGATTGGAAATACAATACCTGCATCAAGCCACTTAATCACTTCTTTCCTTACCACTTCTTTCATGATTGGATTTAGTCGGCGTTGGTGTTCTACACTTGGCTTGTGTCCGTCCTCCATGAGGATTTTGTGCATGCAGAAAGCTGGACTAATGCCTTTAATGTCAGACATTGTCCACCCAATTGCTCGCTTGTGCTCACGTAGCACCCTTAATAGCTTTTCTTCCTGTAATTTAGACAAGTGAGCAGAAATAATAACAGGTAAAGTGTCAGAACTTCCCAAATAAGCATATTGAAGGTGAGGGGGTAGGGGTTTAAGTTCCAAATTTGGAGCTTTTTCAATTGACGGCTTTGGTGGGGGGCCACTTGGCCTATTCAGGGGCTCAAACGGGATTATTCCTTGCATGTAACCACATGATGTATCTAGGATTCCCTTCATCTCCTCAACCTCATCATCCATCTCCAAGCTATCAAGCATCATGATTGCTTTTTCTAAACAGTCGCCTAGATATACACTCGTGTCAAGAAGTTTCTCATCCACCTCCACCACAGATATCATAGAGAGCTCCTCATAGTGGCGGGGGAGTTGGATTGCTTTGTAGACATTGAAGACTGCCTCCTCGTTGTCCACTCTCATAATCATTTTCCCTTCTCTCACTTTAATTATTGCATCGCCAGTAGCCAAGAGAGGTCGTCCCAATATGATTGGAACTTGTTCATCAGCCTCGAAGTCTAGAATAATGAAGTCAACTGGGAAGATGAATTTTCCAATTTGCAGCAGCACATTTTCAATCACTCCTTCGGGGTAGGCTATGGACCTATCAGCTAATTGCAACATCACGGTGGTTGGTCTCGGAGCTCCCAGACCTAATTGCTTAAACAAGGATAACGGCATCAGATTTATGCTTGCACCCAAATCACACAGAGCACGTCCCACGTTAATATTACCGATTTGTACTGGAATGGTGAAGCTGCCAGGGTCCTTAAGCTTTTGGGGAAGCTTGTTTTGGACCCTTGATGTGCACTCCTCAGTAAGTGCAACCGTCTCGAACTCAGTCAATTTCCTCTTATGAGCCACTATGTCTTTTATGTACTTAGCGTACTTTGGAATTTCATGAAGTACATCCACTAATGGAATATTTAATTGAACCTGACTCAACATGGAGAGAAATTTGTTGAACATGCGATCGTCATTCCTTTTCTGCAATCTTTGGGGGAAAGGTGGTGGTGGCCTTGTAACCTCCATTCGCTCTGAACTTGCATCATCTTCCTTTGACTCTTGTGTTGCCTTAGGTGTCAACTCCCCCCAGGTATAGGTTTTTCTTTTATCTTCCTTGGCACTTCCTCTAGTTCCCTCCCGTTTCTAAGTGTAACTGCATTAATTTGAGGGTTCTTCTCTGTATCACTGGGAAGTGAGCCTGTAGGTCTATTATTTTGGTTTGCTGCTAACTGCCCCATTTGCCTCTCAAGATTTCTGAAATCGGTCCTGAGCTGTTGATTGTCTAGTAACAACTTTTTCAGCAAGTCATTCGTACTTTCTTCCATTTGTTGGGGTGGCTTCTGAGGTTGAGTAAAATTCCCTTGAGGCCTATACTGATTCTGTTGACTTTCGCCCCATGAGAAGTTAGGATGATTCCTCCAGTTTGGGTTGTAAGTGTTCCCATATTGCGCATGTTGATTCATAGGACCTCTGTTTTGTTGCCCCACATAGTATATAGATTCAGGATTCGTGGGGCACATGTCAATCATATGACTGTCTCCGCATAGTTCGCAACAAATAGACATCTGCTGTACATGTTGCATTTGTTGTGTTGTCATTCTATTCATCTGATTTGCCAATTTTGCTATATCGGCTCTCATGGCGGAAAAGTCATCAAGCTCAATCAAACCGGCGGCCTTCTGTTTAATTCCCCTTCGTGAATCCCCCTCTCCTTGCCAATTATGGTCATTAGCAGTGAAATTATTTAGCAAGAGTTGTATTTCACTATACGGTCTTGCCATGCAACTACCCCCACAAGCTGAGTCAAGATTCATCTTTGATGCTTCATCTAACCCATCAACAAAAGTGTGACCCAATACCTCATCAGTTTGACAATGATGCGGGCAGTCTCTGAGTAGCTTCTTGTATCTTTCCCAAGCTTGACGAAGTGTCTCGCCATCCCGTTGTTGGAACCCAAGAATTTGGCTCCTCAACGACTTTGTCTTCTTAGTTGGGAAAAACTTGATCAGGAATTTCCTTGCTAGATCATCCCAAGTGTGGATAGAGTTCGCGGGCTCCTTTTGCAACCATTCTTTAGCTTCCCCCAACAGTGAAAAAGGGAATAGTGTCAGCCTGACATAGTCCTTGGAGACGTTCGGATAATTGTAAGTGTCCGTGATTTCCAAGAAGTTCTGAATATGCCTCTGCGGGTCCTCATGAGATAGACCCACATATTGTCCTGTGGACTGAATCAGCTGTACCATGTACTGTTTGAGTTCAAAATGCCCAGTGATATCAGGCTTCACAATAGCCTGAGTCATATTCGCAAGATTGGGCCTTGCGGCTTCAATTACCGGACGCTCTTCATTGCCTGCCATATCTATTGGCTGTGGTTGGACTGCGATGTCCAAATCTCTTTCTATTCTCGTTCTAGCTTCGTGTTCCCTTCTCACTCTATGTAGTGTTCGTTCGATTTCTGGATCAAGAGGAATGAGGTTGTTTGCACTTCTACTCCTCTGCATTCGAGAGAAAACCCTGCGTTGACACAAACCAGGCAAACTGAAAATTAAAACTTGAAAACAAATATCTAATAAAAGCTTAACTTAGTCACGTAGCTAATTTCTAAGTCCCCGGCAACGGCGCCAAAAACTTGTTGCGACCAAACACACTCACGCAAGTATACGCGGTCGTCAAGTAATAAAGTGACTAAAAGTCGGATGTCGAACCCACGAGGACTTATGATTAACTATTAACTAAATTAGACTATCCCAATTATCTAAACAAGAATTAAATCTAAAAATATTTTATTCTAAACTAATTAAATAAGAAAAATATAAATAATAAACTTTGAACAGAGAAAGAGCAGATTTTAATGATATCAATGTAATGAAAACGATCTAGGGTTATGGGCTATCTAACAATCCTATTGTATTCTTCAATTGAATTGACCGACTAATTTATCTAGCTTATTGGTTGACAGGGTTAATGCTCATAAGAATCTGTCGAGTTCTTACTCGCATATTCAAGCTAACCTAACGCCTATATGTCTATGGAGTTAGAATCAACAAGAACGCATTTATAATTCCTGTAAATCAACCAAGCAAGGCAATTAGGTATATGTCTATCCTAACTACGAATCCGTTCCCCGATGCCCGAGTTCAAGAACTTGCCCTACTCAATCCTGTATGCAATATAGGATTCCCACTTTCGCGTTCAATTCTAGATTCGTAGATAATATTCAATTGGTGATCAAGCAATTAAATAATTAAGTGCAAGATTGAATAAATAAACTAATATGATAAATCAAGAAGTCAAAATCAATATCCGAATAACAATATTCATGAAAGAACCACAACCCTAGAACGCGAAGTTTAGCTCCACATAGACATGGTAGCCAAACAACAAATCATATAAAGAAACATAAAAATTACTAAGTTTGGTGGGAGAAAGATGAAACTCGATGAATTCCGGCCTCCACAGCTTTTTCGTGGCTTTTTTTTTTCCTTCCCAATATGTTAGATAACCTAAAAGAGGCGTTTTTAGCTTATATATTGCGTACAAAAGTCGTGGGCCAAAGCTCTCCTATTCCTAGTCCAATTCGGCTTCAGGGATTGATGCTAAGGTGGATGCGACGCATCCACCTTGTCCTCCATTTCAATTTTTTTCTGCGAAGGTGGATGCGACGCATCCACCTTGTCCTCTATTTCTCAGCTTTCGCACGCGATGGCGGACGCTATGGCCCAACTTCACTGCTAAGGTTGCATGCAGGATGATGTTTTCCTAGGTTGGATGCGACACATCCAACCCTTCTTCCTCTGGCTAAACCACCTTTTCTTCATATTTTGCACTCCGAACACCTTAAATCGTCACACATAACTTAATTAGTCATCAAACCAATAATTACACCATGTTGGGTGTTTTAAAGATTAAATAACATCAAAAAGTGGTTAAAACATGGGCAAAGTAACATCAACACATATCGAAATATGCCAAACATCACCCGCAATGCTCTTGCCTCTGGACTCGGCCTCTAAATGCTCCAAATCTATTCACAATCAGTATAATATCATCAATGTACGCTAATGGAATGAATTCCACAAGAAAAGCTTCAAAATTAGACCAAAACCCGAAATTGGCTAAAAAATCGCCCGTGGGGCCCACATCTCGGAACTCGACAAAAGTTATAAAATCCGGAAACCCATTCAACCATGAGTCTAACCATACCAATTTTACAAAAATCCGACCCCAACTCGACCCTCAAATCTTCGATTTAAACCAAGAGGGCTTTTCAAATTTTCCCAAACCAATTCACCAATTAAATGATAAAAACAACCATGGATTTGGGTAATTTAACCAATATTGAGTTAAGAACACTTACCCCGTTATTTTCTCTGAAAATTACCCAAAATCACCTCACTTCCGAGCTCCAAATAACCAAAAACTGAAAATGGGACGAAGTCCCATTTTCAGAACTTAAACTCACTGCCCAGACTTTTCTTCTTCGCGAACGCGGTCAGTGCCTCGCGTTCGCGAAGCACAAAATAACTCCCATCCAAATTCCTCCTTCGCGTATGCGACATCACCCTCGCATTCGTGAAGCACGAAGTGCCTCTGCCTCAATACCTTCTATGCGAACGCATTTGAGCCATCGCGAACGCGATGCTTCTTTCCCCCTCCCTACGCGAATGCGACACCCTCCTATGCGAACGCATAGACCAATTGCCTGGGGTCTTTGGTTGCTTCCTCTCTTCTTCGCGAACGCATAACACCTCCCGTGTCCGCGATGCACACCCAGTCCACCCTTCGCGAACGCGAGCTTCTCTTCGCGAACGCGAAGAGTAAATATTGCCAGCCTCCCAGTTCCTCTTCACGAATGCGAGGCTCCACTCGCAAACGCGATGAAGGAAACCAGATGGTGCAACAGAAAAATTCCAGCAGAGTTCCAAGTCCAAAATCCAACCTGTTAGCCATATGAAACTCATCCGAGCCCCTCGGGACCTCAACCAAATATACCAACAAGTCCTAAAATATCTTACGGACTTAGTCGTACCCTCAAATCACCTCAAATAATGCTAAAACCATAAATTTCACCCCAATTCAAGCCTAATGAACTTTGAAATTTCTAATTTCTACAAACGACTCTGGAACCTATCAAATCACGTCCGATTGACCTCAAATTTTGCACGCAAGTCATAAATGACATAACAGAGGTATTTCAATTTTCAGAATCAGATTCCGACCCCGATATCAAAAAGTTAACCCCCCGGTCAAACTTCTCAAAAATAAAACTTTCAGCATTTCAAGCCTAATTCTTCTACGGACTTCCAAGTAATATTCCGGACATGCTCCTAAGCCCAAAATCACCATACAGGGCTATTGGCATAATCAAAATTCAAATCCAAGGTCGTTTACACATAGGTCCATATCCGGTCTACTTTTCCAACTTAAAATTTTTAATTATGAGACTAAGTGTCTCATTTCACTCCGAGTTCCTTCCAGACCCGAACCAACTAACCCGATATAACATAATATAGCTGAATAACACAAAAAGAAGTAGAAATGGGGATAACGGGGTCATAACTCTCGAAACGACCGGCCGGGTCGTTACAAATTCCCCTTAGGCATTGAGTCTTATGTGCAACTTGGGTAATTGAAAATCATATACGCGAGGTGACGAGTACGTACTTGGTTTATATGTGTAAATTTTATTGAGTTAAAGTCTTGAGCATATTGTGTAGTAAATTGGATAATTATTGGCATATATTTAATCATCTACTTGTCGTGCCTAAACCCTTATTGTTGACTCTGTTGTTATATGACAATGTGATGTGATTGTTATTTGATTATTTATGAAATTTTGTGAATTTGCTGGCTTGATAATTATTGGAATTTAATTTCATTTTGGATTTTTCCCTCTGCAAATAACTAATTAAATGAGCTTAAGAAGAGGTGTTTATATAATTACTGAAAATTTGATCTTTTACGAAGAGTTTGCTTTATGTTAAGTAATTTCTATCTCTATTGATTGTTTTTGGAGTGTTGTACACATTGTGTGGAGAATTTGGCTATTTGCTGTGAACTTAATTGACTTGGTTGTAGCTTTGAAATTTGGTTGTGGCCATTGGGCAAATTGTGATATGAATTGATTTTTGTTATGTTGTTGTGATAATTTCCCGTGTAAATTGTTGTGTTGTGTGAGTTGTTATTTTGGGGAGATAAGGGTGGCATTTCACCGTTGATATTATGTGGTTATAAGGGTGGCATTTCACTGTTGTGTTTGTTGGCTATTGATATTGTCTGGGCGGAGTGATAAGGGTGGCTATAGGAGCGATAAGGGTTGCAATAGGAGTGATAAAGGTGGCTATTGATATTGTCTGGGCGGAGCGATAAGGGTGGCTATAGGAGCGATAAAGGTGGCAATAAGAGCGATAAGGGTGGCTATTGTCAGGGACGATATGTGATGATGCGGGGTTGTGGTGTTGACAATTTTCATGTGATGTGATTTTCTTGTGTTTATTTTTATACCTTGTGCAAATTGTCTAATTGTTAGTAAATTGATAATAATCTGATTTATGTTAAAATTGGGAGCCTGTGGCTATTGTCAGGCAGTTTATAAAATGAAATGTGGGCACGAGGTGCCGTGAATTGTGATATGAGATGGGGATATTGGCACGTGAATTGTTCGTGCAATTGTGATATAAAATATGGGCACGAGGTGTTATGATGAAATGATAATAATATTTGGCACGTGAATTGTCCGTGCAGTTGTGATATGAAATGAGGGCACGAGGTACCAGGCAAATATGATGATTTAATTATGGGCACATGGTGCCGTGAAAATATGAAAATGGGCTGAGACCCGTATTTACAAAAAATATGAAAATGGGCTGAGACCCGTATTTTGATGATTTTGAAATGAGGTGTCACATGGTGATTTTTTTAATTGAAAGAATTATATTCAAAATATTTATTTGGAAGAATTTTTACTTAGAAAGTACTATATAAAAGAATTGTATTTTGAAAGATATTTATTTGAGGAAATTATATTTGAAAAGATTTATTGAAAGAATTATATTTGAAAAATAATTATTTGAGAAAATTATATTTGAAAGAGAGTTATCTGGAAGAACTATGTGAAAGACATTTATTTGAAGGGCTTGATTTAATTGGGTGTAATTGTGTTTATTAATTGTTGAGTGATATTAATGATATTCTTGTTGTCTGTTGTGCATATCACTGGTTGTTTTATCCTGCCTTTATGATTATTTGTTTCCTATTATTTTGTATATTATATTGCACAGGTTATTAGACTAGTGGGTATCTTGACTGTACCTCGTCTCTACTCCATTGAGGTTAGTCTTGATACTTATTGGGCACCGCTGTGGTGTGCTCACTCTACACTTCTGCACATTTTTGTGCAGAGCCAGGTAATGGAAATATCGGACTTGAGCAGAGTTAAAGCGCTATCGTAAAGGTTCAAGGTAGAGCTGCTTGGCCGTCGCAGTCCTTTGGAGTTCTTTCATTCCATTGTACTGTTAACTTGTAATCAAACAGTATTGTATATTCGGTCCTCGTGATCATTCTATGTATTCAGTTAGAGTTCGTGACTCAGTACTACCAGTCTTGGGAGGTTGTATATTGTAATTATTTCCGCTGTTAGTTTTGATTATTTATTTAATTCAAAAAAAATGGCTTCAAAAAATTGTAATGAAAATCGGCGTACCTAGTTTTAGAGATTAGGTGCCATCACGACTCGTGTGGTGGGATTTTGGGTCGTGACAAAATCGCCCTTAAACCGAGTTCTAATTGAGAGTTTGTGAAAAATGGGAAAAATCCCGTTTTGGTTCTGTTTTTAAGTCACAGGCGTCAAGCCTTCTTCGCGTTCGCGAAGGGCCTGTCGCGTTTGCGATGGGTAGCAGCCCGTGGCTTTCGCATTCGCGAAGGCTTTTTCCCTCCTGGCCTTCGCGTTCGCGTGCCAGTGCTCGCGCTCGCGTAAAAGGACGACTGACCCCTCCTCCAGGCCTCTAAAGCTTCGCTTTCGCATTGAGCTGGTCACGTTCGCGAAGGGTAAAGTCTCCATAGCTTCGTGTTCGCGACCCAATCTTCGCATTCGTGAAGAAGGAAAATTCAGCCAACCCAGTTTACTCTTTGCGTTCGCGAGAGTAGATTCGCGAATGCGATGAAGGAAATACTAGAAGCATGAAGTTGCAGAAAACCAAATTTTTCTAAGTTCAAAATCATCCTATATCTTATTCGAAACTCACCCGAGCCCTCTGGGCTCTAAACCAAACATGCACACAAGTCCTAAAATATCATACGAACTTGCTCGTGCGTTCAAATCGCCGAAATAACACCTAGAACTACAAATCGGATGCCAAATCAAAGGAAATTTTCAAGAAAACTTTAAAACTTATATTTTTACAATTGGACGTCCGAATCACGTCAAATCAACTCCGATTCTCACCAAATTCGGCAGACAAGTCATAAATATTATTGTGGACCTTTACGGGGCTCCGGAACCATAATACGGACCCGGGGTCAATAAATCCAATATCAGTAATTTCTCAAAAATCATTAAGCTTTCAAGCTTTTAATTTTTTATCAAAATTCCATTTCTCGGGCTAGGGACCTTGGAATTCAATTCTGGGCATACGTCCAAGTCCCAAATCACGATACGGACCTACCAGAATTGTCAAAATACTGATTCGGGTCCTTTTTCTCAAAATGTTGACCTTTTAAAGCTCTATTTCATATTTTAATCTATTTTTCACATAAAAACCTTTCGAAAAATTTTACGGACTACGCACGCAAGTCGAGGAATGATAAATGGTGCTTTTCGAGGTCTTAGATTACAGAATTACTTATTAAATTTAAAGATAACATTTTGGGTCATCACATTCTCCACCTCTAAAATAAACGTTCGTCCTCGAACGGAGTTAGAAAAAAGTACCTGAGCTGGTGAATAAGTAAGGATATTTACTCCGCATGTCTGACTCGGACTCCCAGGTAGATGCCTATACCGGCTGACCTCTCCATTGCACCCGAACTGAAGGATAACTCTTAGACCTCAACTGTCGGACTTGCCGGGCTAGAATAACCACCGGCTCCTCCTCGTAAGTCAAATCTTTGTCCAATTGGACTGAGCTGAAATCTAACACATGGGACGGATCACCATGATATTTCCGGAGCATAGACACATGGAACACTGTATGAACCGCTGATAAACTAGGTGGTAATGCAAGCCTGTAGGCTACTTCACCCACCCTTTCAAGAATTTCAAAGGGTATGATATACCTAGGGCTCAACTTGCCCTTCTTCCCGAACCTCATTATACCTTTCATAGGTGAAACTCGGAGCAATATTCTTTCTCCAACCATGAATGCAATATCACGAACTTTACGGTCGGCATAACTCTTTTGCTTAGACTGAGTTGTGCGAAGTCGATCCTGAATAATCATGACCTTATCCAAGGCATCTTGTACCAAATCGGTACCCAATAACCGAGCCTCTCCCGGTTCAAACCAGCCAACTGGCGAACGACATCGCCTTTTCTATAATGCCTCATATGGAGCCATCTGAATGCTCGACTGGTAGCTATTATTATAAGCAAACTCCGCAAGTGGCAAGAAATGATCCCAAGAACCTCCAAAGTCTATAACACAAGCGCGAAGAATATCCTCCAATATTTGAATAGTGCCCTCTAATTGTCCGTCTGTATGTGGATGAAATGTTGTACTTAATTCCACCCGCATGCCTAACTCACGTTGTACATCTCTCCAGAAATGTGAGGTAAACTGTGTACCTCGATCTGAAATAATAGACACGGGCACACCGTGAAGGCGGACAATCTCACGAATGTAAATTTCAGCTAACCTTTCTGAAGAATAGGTAACTGCCACTGGAATGAAATGTGCTGATTTGCTTAATCTGTCCACAATGACCCAAACTATGTCAAATTTTCTTTGAGTCCGTGGGAGTCCAACAACAAAATCCATAGTGATACGCTCCCATTTCTATTCAGGAATTTCTAACTTCTGAAGCAAACCACGAGGTCTCTGATGCTCGTACTTAACTTGCTGACAATTCAGACAACGAGCTACATGTGTAACTATATCCTTTTTCATTCTCCTCCACCAATAATGTTGCCGCAAATCTTGATACATTTTGGCGGTACCTGGATGAATAGAATACCTAGAATTATGTGCCTATTCAATAATTAATTCACGAAGCCCATCCACATTAGGCACATAAATACGACCCTACATTCGCAGAACTCCATCTTCCCCCACAGAAACCTGTTTGGCATCATCGTGCCGCATCGTGTCCTTGAGGATAAGTAAATGAGGATCATCATACTGTCTCTCTCTGATGCGCTCATATAAAGAAGATCGAGCGACTGTCAAGCTAGAGCCCGACTGGGTTCTGAAACATCTAATCTCACGAACTGATTAGCCAAAGTCTAACCATCTGCAACTAATGGCCTCTCAACGACCAGAATATATGCAAGACTGCCCATACTCACAGCCTTTCTACTCAAAGCATCGGCCACCACATTGGCCTTTCCGGGGGGATACAAAATGGTAAAATCATAGTCTTTCAACAACTCCAACCATCTTCTCTACCTCGAATTAAGATCTTTTTGTTTGAACAGGTACTCAAGGCTACGATGATCAGTAAATACCTCACACGAGACACCGTAGAGGTAATGCCTCCAAATCTTCAGCGCATGAACAATGGCTGCCAGTTCTAAGTCATGAACATGATAATTCTTTTCGTGAACCTTCAATTGCCGCGACGCATATGCAATCACCCTGCCATCTTGCATTAATACTGCACCAAGCCCAATGTGAGATGTATCACAATATACTGTATACGATCCCGAACCTATGGGTAATACCAACACTGGTGCCGTAGTCAAAGCAGTCTTGAGCTTCTGAAAGCTCAACTCACACTCGTCTGACCATCTGAATGGGACACTCTTCTGGGTTAATCTGGTCAATGTGCTTGCTATAGATGAAAACCCTTCCGTGAACCGACGATAATAACCTGCCAAACCCAGGAAACTCCGGATCTTTGTAACTGAAGTAGGTCTAGGCCAATTCTGAATAGCCTCTATCTTCTTAGGATCCACCTTTATGCCTTCTGCCGATACAACATGCCCCAAAAAGGCAACCGAGTCTAACCAAAACTCATATTTTGAAAATTTGGCATATAACTGATTATTCTTCAAAGTTTGAAGCACACTCCGAAGATGCTGCTCATGTTCCTCTCGACTGTTGGAGTAAATCAAGATATCATCAATGAATACAACCACAAAAGAATCCAAATAGGGCTTGAACACCCGATTCATCAGATCCATAAATGGTGCTGGGGCATTTGTCAACCCAAATAACATCACTAGAAATTCGTAATACCCATATCGAGTTCGAAAAGTTGTATTAGGGATATCAGATTCCCTAATCTTCAACTGATGGTAACCAGACCTCAAATCAATCTTCGAAAATACCTTGGAACCCTGAAGCTGATCAAATAAGTCATCAATTCTTGGCAACGGATATTTGTTTTTGATAGTGGCCTTGTTCAACTGCCGATAATCTATACACATTCGCATAGAGCCATCTTTCTTCTTTACAAATAATACTGCTGCACCCCATGGCGAGATACTGGATCTAATAAATCCCTGATCAAGCAAGTCTTGTAACTGCTCTTTCAATTATTTCAACTCCGGTGGGCTCATACAGTATGGTATAATAGAAATGGGCTGAGTGCCCGGAGCCAAATCAATACAGAAGTCAATATCTCTGTCGGGTGGCATCTCCGGCAGATCTGCAGGAAATACTTCTGGAAATTCACGAACAACTGGTATTGAGTCCATAGAAGGAACATCCGCACTGGGATCGCGAATATAAGCCAAATAGGCTAGACACCCTTTCTCTACCATACGTCGAGCTTTCATATAAGAAATAACCCTGCTGGCAGAATGACCAGGAGTTCCTTTCCACTCTAACCGAGGTAACCCCGGCATAGCTAGGGTCACTGTCTTGGCATGACAATCTAATATAGCATGATAAGGGGACAGCCAATCCATACCAAAGATGACATCAAAATCCACCATATCAATAAGTAGAAGATCCACACTAGTCTCAAGATTACCAATAGTAACCACACACGAACAATACACATGATCCACCATAACAGAGTCTCCCACCGGTGTAGATACACACATAGAAGCACTCAGAGAATCACAAGGCACAACCAAATATGAAGAAAAATAGGAGGATACATAGGAATAAGTAGATCCTGGATCAAATAGAACTGAAGAATCTCTATGGCAAGTTGGAATAATACCTGTGATCACAACATCAGATGACTCGGCCTCAGGCCTAGCTGGAAAAGCATAAAATCGGGGCTGGGCCCTACTACTCTGAACTGCGTCCCTAAGTCGGCCTCTAACTGGCTGGCCTCCACCTCTAACGGTCTGACCTCCACATCTAATGGCTTGACCTCCACCTCTAGCTGCCTGATCCCTACCTCTAGCTGGCGGGGAAACAACCAGTGCCGGTATGATGACACGAGAATCTTGCCGAGATCTGTTACTCGCCAATCTAGGGCAATACCTCCTGATGTGACCAATGTTTCCACACTCATAACACCCATCATGATGCCGTGGGTGCTGAAGTTGAAGCTGACCCAAATGGGCCGGATAACCGCTGTAGTAACTCTGGAGTGGTGATGCACTAATAGGAGCTGAATGTGCATTGAATGCTGGCTGCCCAGAGTAAGACATAATAGGACCGTGACTCCCTGAAGCACCGAGAGATACATGAAGTGCAGAATGAAACGGTCTGGGAGGATGACCCCTACCAAAATTACCCCTGCCACCAGACGAGGCACCACTGAAGCCACCGAGCTGACGAGGCCTCTTATCAGACCTCTGCCCTCTCTCCTGTGCAAGAACCATCTCGATCCTTCTCGCGACATTAGCAGCCGCCTGAAAAGAAATCTCACTTTTGGTCTCCTTGGCCATCTGAAGCCTGATAGGGTGAGTGAGTCCCTCAATAAACCTCCTCACTCTCTCTCCCTCAGTAGGTAGTAAAAGGAGAGCATGACGGGCCAAATCCAAAAAACGGGACTCATACTGAGTAACAGTCATACTGCCCTGCTATAGACGCTCAAATTGCTTGCGGAATTCCTCTCTCAAAATGATAGGAAGGAACTTCTCCAGAAATAGCTGAGAGAACTACTTCCAGGTAAGTGCAAGTGATCCAACTGGTCTGGTCAATGTATAATCATTCTACCATCTCTTGGCGGAACTAGTCATCTGAAATATAGCAAAATCAACCCCATTGGTCTCAACGATACCCATGTTCCGCAGCACCTCGTGGCAGCGTTCAAGATAATCCTATAGGTCCTCAGAAGGTGTACCACTGAACTGAACTGGAAAGAGCTTAGTAAACTTATCCAGTCTCAATAAGGCCTCAAAATACATGGCGGGCCTATCACCGATCTGTGCCGCAATAACTGGCTGAACTACCCCAACTGGGGGGGCTGCTGGAGCCTGATTCTGGGGAGCCATCTGCTCCGGAGCAGGAGTAGTGGGCGTTTGTGCTACTCCCCCAGCCTGTGAGATGGTTGGTGCCACTGGAAATGTACCATTCTGGGCCATGCTCTCCATAAGACTTACCAAACGGACTAGAGCGTCCTGAAGTACTGGAGTGGCTATAAATCCTTCCGGGACCTGAACTGGTCCAACTCGTACATTCTGAAGTGGAACTTCCTCCTGAAGATCCACCTGAGGTTCTATAACAGGTGCAGCTGCTCGAGCTCTGGACTGAGCTCTACCTCGGCCTCTGCCTCGGCCTCTAGCATAACCTCGACCTCGGCCTCTACCCCTGGCCATAGTTTTCACCGGGGGCTCTGGTCCCTGTCCATCGATAGAGGTATTACGTGTTCTTACCATCTGCGAGAGAATAAGAGTATAATGATTCAATCATTGATGATAGAATAAATTCGCACGACAGAATAAGAAAGAAATGATATTATTCCTAAACTTTATAGCCTCTGAGAGATAAGTACAGACGTCTCCGTACCGATCCTTCAGACTCTACTAAGCTTGCTCGTAACTCGTGAGACCTATGTAACCTAGTGCTCTGATATCAACTGTCACGACCCGAAATTCCCACCTTCGGACTGTGATGGCGCCTAACATTTCACTTGCTAGGCAAGCCAATGTTAGAATAATATTATCCATTTTTAAAATAATTTTTAAATTTATTAATAACAAAGAACAATTACGAAAGTAAATTCTGAAATATAGTGAATAATCCCTAAAAACAACAATGTCTAAATACCATCCCAGAATTGGTGTCACAAGTGCACGAGGTTCAAGAATAAATACAAATAAATGTCTGAATAAAATAAAGCTGTCTAGAAACAAACATACAGCTAAAGTAAAATAGACGGGGACTTCAGAACTGCGGACGCTGTGCAGTTATACCTCAAGTCTCCTCCGAGTAGTTGAAATCCGAGCAAGTCTATAGTTCACCGCTGGGACCAACTCCGAAATCTGCACAAGAAGTGCAAAGTGTAGTATCAGTACAACCGACCCCATGTACTATTAAGTGCTGAGCCTAACCTCGACGAAATAGTGACGAGGCTAAGGAGGGGCACTTACATTAACCTGTACGCAATATTAGTAACAAAACCAAATAATAGAAATAAATCAGGTAGCTCATTTATAATAATTGAAGCCAACTCAGTAGTCATAACCAATTATCATTTCCATCAATTTCCGTTACAGCGTGCAACCCACTCTCACAATATATTCACTTTCATTTCCGTTGCGGCGTGCAACCCGCTCTCCAATATATTCATTTTAATCAAGTCCGCTCCTCCAATATATTCATTTTAATCAAGTCTATTGCGGCGTGCAACCCGATCCCCCAATATATTTATATATATCGACTTTTAAATAAGTCTGTTGCGGCGTGCAACCCGATCCTCCAATATGGACTTTTAATAAGTCTGTTGTGGCATGCAACCCGATCCTCCAATATATCCATTTCAATCAATTCTGTTGCGGCATGCAACCCGATCCTCCAATATATCCATTGACCAATTCTTATAGAAAAAATTTCCCCAATAAATGCAATAATTAATATAAAATTATAAGACAACAAGCATACAATAATTATGATTTAATTATGAAACAAACAATGACAAATAGCAAATTCTTATGGAAGTTAGGGAGAAAATAGGCAGTTTAATATTTAATATGCCAAATGTCAAATAACAATTAAGACACATAATTCAAATAGCATATAACAATTAATGCAGGAATTCAAGAATTAATATTTGACAAAGAATAGAAGAGAAACAATTATTATAATAATTAATTCATGATTTAAAACGATTTATGATTTTCAAGTAATTATGCAAACAATAAATTTGACGACGTATAGACACTCGCCACCTCGCCTATACGTCGTTCACAGGCATTTCACATAACAAATAGTTTAAGGGTTCTATTCTCTCAAGTCAAGGTTAACCATGACACTTACCTCGCTTTGCAAATTCCAATCAATTACTCGACCATGGCTTTTTCTTTTAAATTTATCCCCAAAAGTTTCAAATCTATCCATAAATAATTCAATATACTCAATACGAATCATAGGAATTAATTCCATATGAATTTACTAATTTTCCGAATAAAAATTTGAAATTCATTAAAATATTTGACAGTGGGACCCACGTCTCAAATCTCAGAAAAACTTACGAAATTCGAACACCCATTCCGATACGAGTCCAACCTTACAAAATTTATCAAATTTCGATGCCAAATGGACCTTCAAATCTTAAATTTTCGTTTTTGAAAGATTTTATAAAAATTTCAATTTCTTCCATCTAAATCCGAAATAAATGATAAATATAGACTTAGATTTATGAAATACAATCATTATATGATAAAGAACACTTACCTAGTTCGAAATAATGAAAAACTCTTTTGAAATGGCCCCTAAACCGAGTTCTAATTGAGGGTTTGTGAAAAATGGGAAAAATCCCGTTTTGGTTCTGTTTTAAGTCACAGGCGTCAGGTCTTCTTCGCGTTCGCGAAGGGCCTGTCGCGTTCGCGATGAGTAGCAGCTCGTGGCTTTCACGTTCGCGAGTCATCCTTCGCGTTCGTGAAGGCTTTTTCGCCCCTGGCCTTCGCGTTCGCGTGCCAGTGCACACGCTCGCGTAGAAGGAGGACTGACCCCTCCTCCGTGCCTCTAAAGCTTCGCGTTCGCGAAGGGTAAAGTCCCCATAGCTTCGCGTTCGCGACCCAATCTTCGCTTTCACGAAGAAGGAAAATTCAGCCAGCCCAGTTTGCTCTTCGCATTCGCGAGAGTACATTCGCGAATGCGATAAAGGAAATACCAGAAGCCTGAAGTTGCAGAAAACCAGATTTTTCTAAGTTCAAAATCATCCCGTATCCTATCCGAAACTCACCCGAGCCCTCGGGACTCCAAACCGAATATGCACACAAGTCCTAAAATATTATACGAACTTGCTCGCGTGTTCAAATCGCCGAAATAACACCTAGAACTACGAATCGGTCGCCAAATCAAAGAAAATTTTCAAGAAAACTTTAAAACTTATATTTTTACAACCGGACGTCCGAATCACATCGAATCAACTCCGATTTTCACCAAATTCGGAAGACAAGTCATAAATATTATTGTGGACCTTTACCGAGCTCTGGAACCATAATACGGACCCGGGGTCAATAAATCCAACATTGGTAATTTCTTAAAAATCATTAAGCTTTCAAGCTTTTTATTTTTCATCAAAATTCTATATCTCGGGGTAGGGACCTCGGAATTCGATTCCGGGCATACGCCCAAGTCTCAAATTACGATACGGGCCTACCAAAATTATCAAAATACTGATCCGGATCTGTTTGCTCAAAATATTGACCAAAGTCAACTCAGTTGAGTTTTAAAGCTCTATTTCACATTTTAATCTATTTTTCACATAAAAACTTTCCGAAAAATTGTACGGACTGCGCACGCAAGTCGAGAAATGATAAATGATGCTTTTTAAGGTCTTAGAATACATAATTACTTATTAAATTTAAAGATGACATTTTGGGTCATCACAAGATTTAGCATATTATGAGGAATAATAGAGGTCAACAACATTGTTCAATACCTGTAGTAAGCCGAATTTCTGAGACAGATAATTGGAAATACTAATCAAAGCTTTATCATATTAAAGAAATTCTACAGTGTGAAAGACTATAATCTTTTATATCGTCTTTATTAATGACACAACTATCAGTTAAATATTTAATAAGGGACAAAGATTCAAACAATAATTTTCAGTATTTATGTCGAAAAGTGAAAGGAATATTTTGAATCAAATAAGAGCTACTCCCTCCGTTCAACTCTAATTTTTCAATTTTGACTTTACACTCCCTTTTAAGAAAAACTAAATGAAATATTTATTTTACGAATTTACCCATAATAATAATAGTATTTTAAAAAATCTTGGGAAATAATTTGGAAAATGAGTAGTTAATGATAAGGGTAAAATAGAAAAAAAAGATTGCCTTTATCTTGATTTAGTATAGTGGACAAGTAAAAGTGAAAATATATTTTTAGCATATTGAACAAGTAAAAGTAAACGAATAGAGTACATTATACTATTAACTAGTGAAGGTCTGCCCGGGTTAAGCCCGGGCCCAACAATATTTGATATTTCTAGATATAAAAAAAGAATTAATTTCTTCTTTTCAAAGTTACCCTTGGAGTAAAGAGCTTAGGAGTAGTTTTTTATATTTTGAATGAGCAAATTAAGGTTAATATAGTCAATTTCATTGTTAATTAATTCTAAAAGGTAAATTCCTTAATATGTGTGAAAATAGCAAAAAAAATACTTAAAGTGGATCGGAGGAAATATTATTTTCCGATGTTGCTTACTTTTGCATTTGAATCCGCCATGGTGGCTCTGGCTATGGTGATAAATTTATGCTATTTGAAACAGGTTGGCCATCTTTTTCAGTAAATTGGTGAGTAGTCTGCAATTTTGTAAATTTATGCTATTTGCAACAGGTTGGCCATCTTTTTCAGTAAATTGATGAGTAGTCTGAAATTTTATGTATACGTATTTACTTCAAATGTGAAAACGAAGAATGATTTTATCTCTTTTTGTACCTATGTATGCTATCTTAGTATTTCTGATATCGTACAATATTTGTTAAGGATTGACTCATTTTCAAAGATAATTTATTATATATTCAGTTATTAAATAAAATTAAAATATAATAGTACAATAAATTTGATGAAATTTGGAAGTGATTTAAATTCAAGCTCTCATATTCGTAGTTGTAACGACCCAACCGATCGGTTTGAGCATTTGCACTTCGCTCGATAGTTTACGGGCGTGAGTAGCTCCGTATGATATATTGTGATTTGTGTGAATCGTCGGTTTTGGTTTTCAGGTTATTCGGGACTGATTTGGAAGAATGATTCTCAACTAGGGAGCTTTAAGTTTGAAAGAGTTGATCAAGTTTGACTTTTTAGTACTTGACCTCGGATTGGAATTTTGATGATTCCGTTAGCTCTGTTGGGTGATTTTGGAGTCTGGATTGTGATTTGGAGATCCGTGGTTGAATTTGGCTCGAAATGGCGAAAGTTGAAATTTTGGAATGTTTGACCGGGAGTGAACTTTTTAATACCGGGGTCGGATTTCGATTTCGGAAGTTGGATCAGGTCCGTAATATCGAATGTGACTTGTGTGCAAAATTTGAGGTCAATCGGACGTGATTTGATAGGTTTAGGCATCAGTTGTGGAAGTTTGAAGTTTCAAAGTTTATTGAATTCGAATTACGGTGTAATTCGTCGTTCCGATGTTGTTATGTTTGTTTTGAGGCCTCGAGTAGGTCTGTGTTATGTTATGGGACTTGTTGGTATGTTTGGATGTGGTCCCGAGAGGCCCGGGTGAGTTTCGGACGGGTTTCGGGCTATTTTCTTTCCTTCATTCTTCACTGCTGGTTCTGCTGATGTCTAGTGCACCCAGTGTTCTTCGCGATCGCGGACTGAGGGATGCGATCGCGTAAGGGAAAAATTGAGACTGAGTGTTTCTTCATCGCGTTCGCGAATATAGGTCCGCGTCGCATAGGTTACTGCAAATCGATCATCGCGTTCGCATAGGTGTGCACGCGTTCGCATTGTAGAGCTGAGCTGGGCAGGTCTTCATGGCTTCTTCATCGCGTTCGCGAGCCTGGGGCTGCGTTCGTGTAGGTTCTTTTCAAGACTGAGTAGTTGGTGCTTCGCGATCGCATAGCTTATTACGCGATCGCGATTCATGATTCGCTTAGTGATTATGAAGCTATTTTGAGGGTTTCGACCATTTTTGCATTTGGGAGCTATGGAGCTCGGATTGAGGCGATTCTTGAAGCAATTTTTACCTTATGGATTGGGGTAAGTGTTCTCTACTCAGTTTTAGTTATATTTCACGAATCTATCTTCGATTCTAGCGTTTGGTTGATGAATTTTAAAGAGAAAATTGGGGGTTTTGGCCTAAAGTTTCATAATATGATTTTTTGGTGTTTTGAACATCGATTTGGAGTCAGAGTTGAGTGAAAATAGTATGGTTGGATTCGTAATTGAATGGGTTCGGATTTTGTGAGTTTTATCGTGTTCCGAGGCGTGGGCCCGAGTGTGATTTTTGTCCGGTTTTGAGTTTTGATTGAGGAATCAATCTTTATCATTTGGAATTGTTTCCTTGGGATGTATTTGATGTATTTGAGTTGCTTTTGGCTAGTTTTGAGCCGTTCGGAGGTCGCTACGCGCGTCATGACATCTTTGGAGCATCGCTTGGCTTGCTCGGCATTTGGTATTGACTTGTTTGAGGTAAGTAACTCTTTAAAATTTAGTGCTGAGGGTATAAAACCTCGAAATACGTATTATGTGATTGCTATTGAGGTGACACACATGCTAGGTGACGGGCGTGTGGGCGTGCACCAAGTGAATTGGGACTCTGTTGTTTTCATGGAATTGTATAGTAGTCCTATTTTGCTAATATCTGTATTTTCACCATGCGATAAAGTAAATGAGCTGTCAATCATGCTAGATATTATGTTTAGGTTTTATGCCGATACTGTTGGAACCCATAGTGGTCGTTTCTTGCTGTCATTTCACTGATTTCATTGATATTTCATACTCAGTCATATTAATGCATTCATATCATATCTGAATCTCAATTGTTATTTATTGATACATCATATCAGTGTTGTCGGGCTAGTTTCATGACATTGTGAGCCCGTGAGTGAGACTGAAGAGATTGATGTCTGAGTGAGGCCGGGGGCCTTTGTGAGGATATTAATACCATAGCACGTGAGTTGACCGTGCAGCACGTGAGTTGTCCGTGCGGATCCTGATATTGATATTATAGCACGTGAGTTGTCCGTGCGGATTATAGCGCTTGGGCTGTAGGAGCTCCTCCAGAGTCTGTACACCCCTAGTGAGCGTGGTTGATTATATTGAGGGATGGATCTTCCTTGTACATGGATCTTGTCCGAAGCATTTATATACTTGGAGATGGATCTTCTCCATGGGCCGGATTGGCCTTCCTCGGTACTGAGTGACTGATGGTCAGTGATGTATATATTCCGGGATGGATCTTCCCTGGGCCGTACGGGCCATATATAGTACAAAGTGGTTGAGCATGATGAGTGAAAAGTGTGGGACAGTGAGATTGAGTACTCTGAGAGTGTGGGTACATGATTCATCTCTGAGATACATGGCATTGGCATGCACACATGACATACATGTATTGAGATGCATTTTTTCTCATGCTGTACGGTATCACGTCATTCATCACTTTTTACATACATTGATATGTGGGCATAGAGAGGTATTTCATACTTGCTATCTGGAAAGAAAATGAAACATCTTATTTATTATGGAAAGGATATTTGAAAAAATTATAATTTTCAAGCTTACTCGTATTTTTGGCATTTTCAGTAAAAGATTTGAGTTTCACTAAGATACTTGAAAAGCATGACTATTTTCTGAAACTATGAACGAGCCGAGCATTTTACTTCTGAGATACATCTTTTATTACTTGTATTATGCTGTTATGAACTATTGTGGGATATTGGTATTAGACCAGATCTTGTGTTAGCTCGTCACTACTTTCAACATAAGGTTAGATTTATTACTTACTGAGTACATGGGGTCGGTTGTACTCATACTACACTTCTGCACCTTGCGTGCAGATGTTGATTGCTGATGTTGCTGTGTTCGATGGGAGCAAATATTAGTTTGTTCGGTCATATTTAATCCATTATCTTTGGAAATATCATTAAACTTCGGTTCGAGCACCAGTCTATAAATTACCTTCAAGATATTTCTCAAATCAGGGTTTGCATCCGCATTATAGGAACGACTCAAATAAAGGGTCCTGGCTTTCCTAATATCATTCTTTCTACCATTAAGGTAACGGATACAAATCATTTAATATTAATTTTTATATTCTGTATAATGACTCACGAAACAGTCTATGTATCGCTCACCCAGCGCCAAACTGGTGGTAGCCTAAATCTATTTAAGCTAAATAGTGTAGGTATATTAATTACAGGGTGATCGGGTTTTATTTCCTATAGATTTCGAGATATGTTAGTATATTTTCTTGCAAGACCCGTTCGGATAAGGGAAAACTCCAGAGATTGCTTCGAAATAAGATCCTTGCGTTGACCTTTTCCTAAGCTAGAACCGGGGGAGGATGAGAGGAAAAGGGGATCAAAATGTCCCATCAATAAAGTGAGGGCTTTCCATTTTTCCTCCCTCCCCCTCACTCCCCCTTTTTCAATAAATAAGCCCCGCGAGCCCCTCTCTGTTAAGGAAGGAAATGAAATAATCTTAATTTTATGACAAATTCGGTCCGATGGCTGTTCTCCACTAACCACAAGGATATAGGGACTCTTTATTTCATCTTCGGTGCCATTGCTGGAGTGATGGGCACATGCTTCTCAGTACTGATTCGTATGGAATTAGCACGACCCGTCGATCAAATTCTTGGTGGGAATCATCAACTTTATAATGTTTAATAACGGCTCACGCTTTTTTAATGATCTTTTTTATGGTTATGCCGGCGATGATAGGTGGATCTGGTAATTAGTCTGTTTCGATTCTGATAGGTGCGCCTGACATGGCATTTCCATGATTAAATAAAATTTCATTCTGGTTGTTGCCTCCAAGTCTCTTGCTCCTATTAAGCTCAGCCTTAGAAGAAGTGGGTAGCGGCACTGGGAGTCACTTCTTTAATATGGTTCAGTAAATAGGAATCCCAGTAATACAGTAAACATTGGAAGAACATAGGAATATGGGTCCATATAGGAATGAAGAAAGGGCATGATAGGCTAGTTTGATTCCAAGTCAAGCAGCAGGGCATGATCAGTCTTATCGGGTTTTTCTCATTCTTTGAACACATTTCATCCTTGGTAGGAGGGTATAATACAGGGTATGAAGAAAGGTATCTGCTTAGACGAGGCTTTACCCCATTATCAGGGTTCGTACAATAATTTTGGTCAAAAAAGTTTGGCTTTTGCATTTCATTTTCTACCCGGTCAATCTAAGTTTTTACTTAAAGAGTTAGAGTATTGTAGTGTTAAAATGGAAAAACTGACCATATACTGCAACAACAACCTGGATTGAAGATGTACCTGCGTCCCGGTTGTAGCTGCCCCTTGTTCGTGGTAGCTTTAGATCTATAAAACTCTATTTATGTACTTTTCAAACAGACGATGTATTTATTTTATTTCAGCTTTGTAAATTCTATTCTTAGAAGCTGTACTACCAGTCCTTAGGGAATGTATAAGATTCAGATATTTCATTACTTAATCGCTTTATTAATTGTTATTGGAATTGGTTAGAGGTTAATTGGCTTACCTAGTGGGTTGGGTTAGGTGCTATCACGACTAGTGGATTTGAGATCGTGACAGTTGGTATCAGAGCCCTAGATTCATAGGTTCTACAAGTCATGAGCAAATGTCTAGTAGAATCTTGCGGATCGGTATGATGACGTCCATACCTATCTTCGAGAGGCTACATGACATTTAGGATATACTTCCCATCTTTCTTTCCTTATCGTACGGCATTGATTCAGCTTGAAGCGTAACCCTTTAAATTTCTTCCACGCATTCGTATGCGCATGTAAGCGCTCGGTATCAATTGTGTGCCGACAGCTTATGATTCCATGGATGAGATGCGAGATGTGATTTTGGCGTGCTGATGATGGGCCAGTCTGAAAGACTTGAGGTCAGGTTTTGTCTGTAACTTGAACACGAAGATTTCAATTGTGTGAGCACGTGCTTTTAGGACTCATAGGTCCGTTGGTGTCCCTATTAGTGGAATTTGTGATTGGATGACTGTGTGGTGAGTATGATGAGACTGCAAGATGTGTTCAGATTGTTCGAATGTGACGAGAAGAGTTTACTTGAGATATAGCAAGGACTATGGGGTGTCTGCTTTCTATCTTGATTTAGCATATGGTCTCGAGTTATAGGTGTGCTGAGGGATCTCTCATGCTGTTTAGTTATGGAGTAATGTAGACTCTCATGTCTTGTTGATGAGTTCAGAATCAAAAAGATTAAGTGATTGCGTAGTAGTCGTGACTGTGGAAGGGTATATGGAGATGTCAGTTTGAGGCAAAGTAGGTGGGTTGTCTCCTATGAGGTGTCCTGAGGTTGTGTGATCCTTATGATGTTTTGTAGAGAGTTCTCCTTTACCAATAAATGATATTTGTGCGATTTGCGTTTGGATCGGTTGTAACAGTTGATCTGACTATCACGAGGATGAATGCAAGATTTGTAGATGATTTGAGGTATCATATGGTTTGTGTTACTTGAGCTTACGAAGGATTTAGTTGAATTTTAGTGCGAGATTCTACCAGTAATAGAGTATGAGTATCATGATGTTATCGAGTGTTTTGTTCTGTGGCTTTGAGCCAAGTGGGGGAGTCTGCTATCGACGAGTTGATTGCACGATTATGTGTTGTATTGGTTTCGGTTCAGGGTATACTGGTGAATCAGTTATGACCTGTAGAGGTCGAGATCGAGGATGACTCAGGTAAAGGAATTCGGAATACAGGTTGTATTACACTCTATGGGTATATGGGAATCATAAAATAATTGAGTAGTTATTCGTAAAGGGTGTAGTGTACATGCAGTAGGAATCTGCTCAGTTGCTTAGGAGTGTAGGTTACTCCCTTGGGTGTTGATGTGCTAATGGGCACGAGTCGTTCAGTCCGTTTGGTAGGTTTAATTGAGATTTGAGTAGAGTGGATGGCTCTCGAGAATGGTTCTGATGGATTCAAGAATTATATGTAGCGATTTGGAATTTTCAAGATTTTTATATGGCTAGAAACTGAGAGTTACATTGGATGGTGTCGAGACTTGTGGCATTTTTATACCGTTGTGGATTATGCATTTCAGCATCAAGAAGGTGAAGGAAACAGTTTTAGGTTCACATAAGGTCTCCTTAGAGTGGGTGTCGCGGTTGTGGTGCTTTGGGGTGCTTAAGAGGGAAGTCAGTGGCTTATGGGCCTTAGGGCGTTGTGGTTTTATACTAGGGTCTCTTGTGTGGTGAATTTTGGTTAAGGGTCGTGGTGTTCCAGCAAGGAGAAGTATCAATTTAAAGGCAATTTGGAAGGGACTTAGAGAAATAAGACAGCATGGTAGTAGGTTGGATTAGCACAGTAATAGATATAATCGGTTCTTTAGGTACCTACGATGTGGCTAATATCCACAGGTGTTTCGTGGCAATGCTCTTGGGTTTTGGCGACTTGTGTGACTGGGTTGAGTTAGAGAGATTCGGTTTTGATAGCTTATTTATGTGCAAATGGATTTCAAAGAGTTCTCAATGATTTTTACCACAGTTAAAGGAGTATATTTTCTACCGACGTGAGGAATATGTTGCATATTGGGATTTTCTCCGGGATGAGATCAAATGGAAGGTTTCTGACTGATCGGGTATGTATTCTGCTTGGGACTCAGAGTTGATTATGAGATTCTTGTACTCCTCACCGGATGGCATGGTATATGCGGTATAGTGTGGGATTGAAATTTGTATGTACAAGGTCACATGTCAGTTTGGAAGTGAAGGGCATAGATTCCTAGGCAGCATGGACGGGTTCAGATGACTAGGTAACTGATATTACTAATCGGTATGGCTTGATGAGAGTATACATTTCAGAAGGGGCAATGTGTTTTGATTTATGGATACTTCACGGGTACTGCGACACTCTCCTGGTTGATCGACTGTTGGTATTCAAATATTGCTATGTGGCACGGAAGAATTTTAGAAGTATTCCTTGTGGGATGATCGTGTATGACGGATGTGTTAGACATTCTGGCGGTGGAGTTGGGATCAAATATGGTGATTCGTGTGTTCTATGAATTTTGAGATTGGGAGTTTTGTGGAGAAGATTGTTTCATGGATGTGGACTGTGAAGTTGTGGCCGAAGCTAGCCAGATGATAGAATGCGTTATGATTCAGTCATTGTGGACTTTCAGATATTATTTATCTATATGTGGGTGACTAGAGCAGATTTGGGAGTCCATTGGTAGGCCCAATTAGGATGTGTATTCTATACCGAGCCGGATTGGTTGGCTCTATACTGCTATTGTTGAGGGATGTTCCATTCGGTTATTGTTGAGCTTATTCGTGTTCTGAAATGATCTGTGATTTACTCTTCTATACTACGAGAAGTTGTGATTCGTTGGTTATATACACATATGGTGCGGTTTTATTGGGGGCCTTATAGCGGAATTTGAGCGAGATGAGTATTTGGGTATTGCATGATTGATTACGTATTGGTTATGTCCTTTCGAGTTTTGGGTGGCATTGTGTCATTGGCGTCTCCTTGGTTATGGTAATGCACTTTGGGTACTTGATGTCGAATTATGCGTGGTTATTGATTTTGAGTATGGTGGCTCGAGGTGTCTCATATGGGCCAGTGCTTGGATGGGATCACGCATTGCGGCAGAATTATGTTGAGATATGATCCTTTGTGTTAGATTCGCGTGCTATGATTCTACGGTGTGTGATGGGTTCTTAGCATCGCGTTGTGGTGTTACCCGTTGAGCTTGCAGGACAGTTCTCTTGTTTGAGTGGTTTTCGTGATTGAGTACATTTGGATTATTGCTTATTGGTGCACGGATTGCACAGGTTATGTCTTCAGATTATATTGATGTGTCATGTAACTAGAGTGGTCGTGTTGGATGTGATGAGGTCATTGGACCTAGGATGGATACTATCGGAATAGATTACAACATGGTTGAAAGGATAATATCGAAAGTCGGCTTAGAAATTTGTTATAGTTCTTGTTGAAGGAGAGGGAGTTCCATGACTTGTTGATCTGATGACTGGTTATGAGTTTTCGCGTGTTTCTTTCATCATCGGTAGTGTACGAAGGTTTTAGGATGAGGTTTGATTTGACATGAGGTTATTACCGGAATTGGGTTGTTTTGGACCGCTATTGTGATTAGAAATCATTGTTATGAGTATTGGAGTTATGCGGTATATCATGTGATTACATCTTGGGTTATGGATATGGCTTGATACAGCTTGTTCAGACTTATACAGAGTGTTGATGCGAGATTCTGATCTTATAGAAAGTTCTGGATGCTGGGAATTGGATTCTAAGGCTTATGGGCCAGGTTGAATTAAGGAAATCTCAGTTATGTTATGTTATCAGACCTATATGGGATAGGGTGACGTGAGATCACCCCCGGGTATGTGCATGGCAAGGTTATGCGTCGGTTTGATAGCTTTGAGAACAACCCTGGACACGTTTGAGGACGAACGTATGTTTAAATGAGGGAGAATGTAACGATCCAACCGGTCATTTTGAGCATTTGCACTTCGCTCAGTAGTTTACGGGCGTGAGTAGCTCTGTATGATGTATTGTGATTTGTGTGAATAGTCGGTTTTGGTTTTCAGGTTATTCGGGACTGATTTGGAAGAATGATTCTCAACTAGGGAGCTTTAAATTTGAAAGAGTTGACCAAGTTTGACTTTTTAGCATTTGACCTCGGATTGGAATTTTGATGGTTCCGTTAGCTCCGTTGGGTGATTTTGGACTTCGGAGCGCGCCTGGATTTTAATTTGGAGATCTGTGGTTTAATTTGGCTCGAAATGGCGAAAGTTAAAATTGTGGAAAGTTTGACAGGGAGTGAACTTTTTGATATCGGGGTCGAATTCCGATTCCGGAAGTTGGATCAGGTCCATAATGTCGAATGTGACTTGTATGCAAAATTTGAGGTCAATCGGACGTGATTTGATAGGCTTCGTCATCGGTTGTGGAAGTTTGAAGTTTCAAAGTTCATTGAATTTGAATTGAGGTGTGATTTGTCGTTCAGATGTTGTTATGTGTGTTTTGAGGCCTCGAGTAGGTCCGTGTTATGTTATGGGACTTGTTGGTATGTTTGGATGTGGTCCCGAGAGTCCTAGGTGAGTTTCGAACGGATTTCGGGCTATTTTCTTTCCTTCATTCTTCACTGATGGTTCTGCTGATGTCTGGTGCACCCAGTGTTCTTCGCGATTGCAGACTGAGGGATGCGATCGCGTAAGGGAAAAATTGAGGCTGAGTGTTTCTTCATCACGTTCACGAATATGGGTCCGCGTTCGCATAGGTTACTGCAGATCGAGCATCGCGTTCGCGTAGGTGTGCACGCGTTCGCATTGTAGAGCTGGGCTGGGCAGGTCTTCATGGCTTCTTCATCGCGTTCGCGAGCCTAGGGCCGCGTTCACGTAGGTTCTTTTCGAGACTGAGCAGTTGGTGCTTCGCGATCGCATAGCTTATTACGCGATCGCGTAGTATATTTTCAGGGGCAGTGCATTTTCTTCTTCGCGATCTCGAGGGTATTTCCGCGATCGCGATTCATTGATTCGCTCAGTGATTATAAAGTACTCTATTTCGAGGGTTTCGACCATGTTTGCATTTTGGGAGCTTTGGAGCTCGGATTTAGGTGATGTTTGAAGCAATTTTCACCTTATGGATTGGGGTAAGTGTTCTCTACTCGGTTTTGGTTATATTTCATGAATCTATCTTTGATTTTAGCATTTGGTTGATAAATTTCAAAGAGGAAATTGGGGGTTTTGGCCTAAAGTTTCATAATATGAATTTTTGGGTTTTGAACATCGATTTGGAGTTAGAATTGAGTGAAACTAGTATGGTTGGATTCGTAATTGAATGGGTTATCGGATTTTGTGAGTTTTATCGGGTTCTGAGGCGTGTGCACGGGTGTGATTTTTGGACGGTTTTGGGTTTTGATTGAGGAATCGATCTTTATCATTTGGAATTGTTTCCTTGGGCTGTATTTGATATATTTGAGTTGCTTTTGGCTAGTTATGAGCCGTTTGGAGGCCGCTACGCGCGTCATGGCATCTTTGGAGCATCACTTGGCTTGCTCGGCATTTGGTATTGGCTTGTTCGAGGTAAGTAACTCTTCTAAACTTAGTGCTGAGGGTATGAAACCCCGAAATACGTGTTATATGATTGGTATTGAGGTGACACACATGCTAGTTGATGGGTGTGTGGGCGTGTACCAAGTGAATTGGGACTTTGTTGTTTTCACGGCACTGTATAATAGTCCTATTTTGTTAATGTCCGTGTTTTCACCATGCGATAAAGTAAATGAGCTGTCAATCATGCTAGATATCATGTTTAGGCTTTATGCCGATACTGTTGGGACCCATAGTGGTCGTTTCTTGCTGTCATTTCAGTGATTTCATTGATATTTCGTACTCAGTCATATTAATACATTCATATCATATCTCAGTCTCAATTGTTATTTATTGATGCATCATATCAGTGTTGTCGGGCTAGTTTCATGACATTGTGAGCCCGTGAGTGAGACTGAAGAGATTGATGACTGAGTGAGGTCGGGGGCTTATTTGTGAGGATATTGATACCATAGCACGTAAGTTGTCCGTGCAGCACGTGAGTTGTCCGTGCTGCACGTGAGTTATCCGTGCAGCACGTGAGTTGTCCGTGCGGATCCAGATATTGATATTATAGCACGTGAGTTATCCGTGCGGATTATAGCGCTTGGGCTGTTGGAGCTCCTCCAGAGTCTGTACACCCCTAGTGAGCGTGGTTGATTATATTGAGGGATAGATCTTCCTTGTTCATGGATCTTGTCCGAAGCATTTATATACTTGGAGATGGATCTTCTCCATGGGCCGGATTGGCCTTCCTCGGTACTGAGTGACTGATGGTCAGTGATGTATATATTCCGAGATGGATCTTCCCTGGACCGTACGGGCCATATATAGTACAAAATGGTTGAGCATGATGAGTGAAAAGTGTGAGACAGTGAGATTGAGTACTCTGAGAGTGTGGGTACATGATTCATCTATGAGATACATGGCATTGGCATGCACACATGACATACAGGCATTGAGATGCATTTTTCCTCATGCTGTATAGTATCACGTCATTCATGACTTTTTACATACATTGATATATGGGCATAGAGAGGTATTTCACACTTGCTATCTGGAAAGAAAATGAAACATCTTATTTATTGTGGAAAGGATATTTGGAAAAATTACAGTTTTCAAACTTTCTCTTATTTTTGGCATTTTCAGTAAAAGATTTGAGTTTCACTAAGATACTTGAAAACCATGACTATTTTCTGGAACTGTGGACGAGCCGAGCATTGGACCCGATCTTGTGTTAGCTCATCGCTACTTTCAACCTAAGGTTAGGTTTGTTACTTACTGAGTACATGGGGTCGGTTATACTCATACTACACTTCTGCACCTTGCGTGCAGATGTTGATTGCTGATGTTGTTGTGTTCGATGGGAGCTGGATTGAAGATGTACCTGTGTCCCGGTTGTAGTTGCCCCTTGTTCGTGGTAGCTTTAGATCTATAAAACTCTGTTTATGTACTTTTCAAACAGACGCTGTATTTATTTCATTTTAGCTTTGTAAATTTTATTCTTAGAAGCTCATGATTTGTACTACCAATCCTTAGGGAATGTATACGATTAAGATATTTCTTTACTTAATCGCTTTATTAATTGTTATTGGAATTGGTTAGAGGTTAATTGGCTTACCTAGCGGGTTGGGTTAGGTGTCATCACGACTAGTAGATTTGGGGTTGTGATAGCAGCCCATCTTTATAAAGTGATTTTTATCACGTAAGAAGGAATCTGCGCGATACGCCTACAGGAAATACCAATTAACACTATGTATAATTAAAATATTAATTTCATCATGCATACCTACTTATAAATTTATTTTACTATGTATACCTATTTTATAAATTTATTTGACCATGTATACTTATAATATTCCAAAATAAAATATTATGTATTCCAGAGTAGAATACTATAATATGTTTGATTTGAATATTGTATTTCAAATTAGAAAATTAGAAAATATTTAGTTTGAATATTATATTCCAAATTAGATAATTATAATATATTTTGTTTGGATGTTGTATTTTAAATTAGAATATTATAATATGTTTGGTTTGAATATTTTATTTCAAATTAGAAAATTATAGATATTTAGTTTAAATATTGTATTCCAAATTAAAATATTGTGGTATTTTTGGTTTGGATTGTATCCGAAATTAGAATATTGTGCTATGTTGCAGAATATGTGGGAAGATTTGAAGGTATATAGTTTAATGCTTTTGGAATATTTGGTCTAATATTAAACTTAGGAATATCATGAGAGTGAATTATTAATCATGATACTATATTTAATTGAAGTTAGAATTGCAATTGAAACAATTTTTGTTTTCTTTCCTAATCTTTCTTTAACTTTCTATTACAACGTTAATTCACATATTCATATGATACTTATTGTAAATCTCATTACAGTGAATGGTAACTTTTTTCTTTGCTTAAGTTAGACATAAATGCGACTAAATCAATTATTTATCATGTCAAATTAAATATTCTAGTTATGCAATTCTATATTTCTCTATCTATGTTTTGAATAATTTCGTTTATAGCTAGAGCAGTTTTCATTCTTCCTAATAACAGTATATTAAAATTTTATTCTTAAAAAAATGGAAATTATAATCTCTAAGTTCTCTTTTTTACCTCAAATACTTATATATAAATCAATAACATTTGAAGGAATTCAGATGAAAGATCGAATAAGCAATTTTGAGCGATGAATTTAGAAATGAAAAAATTTATCAAGAAACAAGGATATCAAAACAGAAAAATAATCAGTGCAAAATAGTTGCCTTTCTAAACTTAAAGAGAAAGTAGCATATGATATTTTTATCTTAAACTTATTGTCACGACCCAATTTTACCTGTAGGTCGTGATGGCGCCTAACACTACAGCTGGGTAAGCCAACTAATAAATTAAATATACTTTGATAAAATTTAAAACCAAGAATATCCCAAACTCTACCAATGTGTGTGCCAAGACCTGGTGTCACAAGTACATGAGCATCTAGTAGATGATACAAAACTCCAAATACTGTCTAAAATGAAATAGACGGAATGTAAATATAAAAAGAGACACTGATAGCTGCAGAACGGCTCAGAAAGGCAGCTCACTACTATGCCTCAAGATGACGTGGATATGAGATGATAGGTCCTCCACTAGTACCTGTCTCAGATCCTGCACAAAAAGTGCAGAAAGTGTAGTATGAGTATATAAACAACGTGTACTCAGTAAGTATCAAGCCTAATCTCGAAGTGGTAGAGACGAGATGACCGACTTTGACACTCACTATGAGTCAATGATAATAACTGAAATAAAACTAGGATATTTAAATCAGCATGATTTACAAATTTACAATAATTTATTTAATCAGCGAAAATAATCAAATTCCTTCAATTCAACTAATATCCAATTTATCAATTAAATCTCATTTACAGAAGTAACAATTAATTCCTTAACAAGCAAGAATAATAATTCATTAAATTTCAAGAATTTTTCAATTTATCAATTAGCTTCACAAGCTGAAATAAATTATTAAAGCATCGTGTAATTATTATTATTAAGCACGATTTCTGCCGAGGACGTACGGCCCGATCCAGAGTGTCATATATACTGCCGAGGGATTTGCGGCGCGATCCATAGATGCATCTATCCTGCCGAGGCGTTCGGCCCGCTCCACAAGAAAGGAGGACATTTTTATGTACCTCCGGAAGGAGAGTATATTTATTATGAGATAAATTTGGGAGGAAGAATAATTTCTTTTAACAATTAATAATTTAAACAGAGAATCAAGTATATGAGGTTTTCATCCTTTAATATCTTTATCTAACAATTCACAATACAATTTATATATCAAATAATTCAATTAAATAAAGAATACAATTTACACAAGTAATGCATGCTTTGAGTCCTAAACTACCCGGACTTTAGCATTAATAGTAGCTACGCACGGACTCTCGTCACCTCGTGCGTACGTAGCCCCCACAATTAGCAACAATTATTTAATTTTTAATCACCTATGAGGTAATTTCCCTCTCACAAGATTAGACAAGAGACTTACCTTGTCTTGCTCCAATTTAACCCACTAGAAGACCTTTTCCACGATTATCCAACCCTGTCCGGCTCGAATCTAGCCAAAATAATTCGATATAATCACTAAAAATTATAGGAATCAACTCTATAAGAAAATACTACAATTTTAATACAAATCACGAAATTAATTAAATATTCGTCCGTGGGGCCCACATCTCGTAATCCGGCGAAAGTTATGAAATCCGACAACCCATTCAATTACGAGTCCAACCATACCAATTTCACTCAAATCCGACTCCGAAATCTCAAAATTTTGTTTCTATGGGATTTCTAAACTTTTCCAAATTTCAATCTCAAAACACTAATTTATGGTGAAAACAATGATATACTTGTATATGTAGATCAAATCCGAGTTAGAATCACTTACCCAAATATTTTTCCCTTAAAAATCTGCCAAAAGTCGTCTCTGCTCAAACTCAAGTTCGTCAAAAATGGCAAATGGGACGAATGTCCTCTTTTTATAATACTGCCCAGCACTTCGGAACTGGGCCTCGATCAGGGCCTCGATCGAGGCTTCGATCATGGCCCTCGAGCCTAGGCCTCGATCGTGGCTTCGATCACAGGATCGATCCTGGACCTCGGTCATGGCCTGCCTTCGATCAGGACATCGAGGCTGGGCCTTCGATTAGGGCATCGAGCATATGCCTTCGATCAGGACATCGAGGCTGGACCTTCGATCAGGGCATCGAGCATGTGCCTTCGATCAGGGAATCGAGCCTTACCTTCGATCATGTCCTCGAGCTGGACCTTCGATCGTGGCTTCGATCTCGAGCTCGAGCCTGAGCCTCGTCAACCCTGGGCTCGATATTTGGGCTCGATGTCTGGCTCAATATCTGAGCTCGATACTTGGGCTCGATGCCTGGCTCGATATCTGGGCTCGATCGCAGCCCAGAATGCCCAACAGAAGAGGAAAAACTGTAACAACATTTTAAGTCCAACTTTTGATCTGTTAACCATCCAAAACTCACCCGAGGCCCTCGGGACCTCAACCAAATATACCAACAAGTCCTAAAACATCATACGAACTTAGTTGAACCTCTAAATCACATCAAACAACGCTAAAACCATGAATCATACTCCAATTCAGGCTTAATGAAACTAAGAGTTTTCAAATTCTACATTCGATGCCGGAACCTATCAAATCAAGTCCGATTGACCTCAAATTTTGCACACAAGTCATACATGACATAACGGAGCTGTGAAGATTTTCAGAACTGGATTCCGACCACGATATCAAAAAGTCAACTCCCCGGTCAAACTTCCAAACTTTAAATTCATATTTTAGCCATTTCAAGCCTAATTTCACTACGGACTTCCAAATAAGATTCTGATCGTGCTCCTAAGTCCAAAAACCAACATACGGAGCTGTTGAAATCATCAAAACTCTATTCCGGGGTTGTTTGTACATAAGTAGACATCCGGTCACTATTTGAACTTAAACTTTTAAAAAATTTTATTTAAATTCCATATCTTGGGCTAGAGACCTCGGAATCTGATTTCGGTCATACGCCTGAGTCCCAAATCACGATACGGACCTAACGGAACTGTCAAAACACTGATCCGAGTTCGTTTGCTCAAAATGTTGACCAAAGTCAATACAATTGCATTTTTTTAAAGCTCTAATTCACATTTAATCCATTTTTCACATAAAAACTTTTTCAGAAATCTTTACGGATTGCGCACGCAAGTCGAAGAATGATAAATAGTACTTTTTGGGGACTTAGAACACATAATTAATTATAAATTTAAAGATGACATTTTTGGGTCATCACACTTGTTGACACATTTATATCTCGAGAATGAAAAGAGTATATTTTGACTACCTCATATAATTTTAACATCTTTGTTTATCATTTGGAAATTAGAAAATCTGAAAAAAATCATTTTAATCCTCAAGCAAAGGCGTAGCATTTAATTTTGTAATATCTTTTTTAAAACAATTTTTTATAGCCATTCAGTTCCAACTAATAGCCTCTTTGGCCAAGATTCTCCAAAGGCCAAAAGCGTTTTTTTTTTTTAACTTAAGGTATTTGGCCAAGCTTTTTTGGGAAAAAAAATACTTTTGGGAAGAAGCCGAAGCAGTTTATGAGAAGCAGAAAAAAGTAACTTCTTCCCAAAAGTAGAAGTAAAAGCAATTTTGACTTTTTTTAAAACCAAAAATACCATTAACAAAATATAGTATATACCAAAATAACCGTTAAATATAATACTTAGGATATTAATGTATAAGTATTTCTTGTTATTTTTAGGATAATTTTCTAATATATAGTGACTTTAGGGGTAAATGCTTTTGTATTTTTTGAATGATTTTTAATATATTTTAATAATATTAAAAGAATTAAAGTACTTTTTAATTTTATTTTCATATTTTACTTAAATAAAATAAAAAGATTTAATTATTGTATGTAATAACAAATTTTTGATATTATTTATTTACTTATAATATTAACTATTAAGTAAATCTATTTATGTCCTTATTCGTAATTTGATACTTAAAAGTACTTTTTAAAAAGCTTGGCCAAACACAAATTATTGTTCAAAAGTGCTTTTCAGATTGATTAGCCAAACACAAGTTACTTCTCTCCAAAAGTATTTTTTTCAAAAGCACTTCTCAAAATAAGTTAATTTTTCCAGATTCGCCAAACAGGCTATAAATCATTATTTACCTATTAATTCTACTGAAAAAGGTAAAGACTTTATACGGCAAATTATGGGAAATAAAAAGAAGTGCAATTGCGTAACCCATTAAAAGGGGAGCTAGACCTCTAGGTGTAACATTGAGAGACCAAAGGTGGGGTCCACGTGATAAAAAAGTGGCAGCTTCAAAAAGCTGCAGTGAACGTGTGGCGTGTAAAATGAGGTGGCCCCTGCTCTTTCGCATGGCTTGAAAGCAAGGAAACACTGAAATTTCATCTAAACCCTTTTAAGCTAACAGGTGAGGCATACATATTGACCCTAAGCTCCTGAAACTGTGACTTATTAATAGTAGGAATGACCTATTAGAACGTATTAACCCCAACTACTCTCCGGTGCACAAAGAAGTTAAAAGTGGTCTACGAAACTCGTGAAACTTTTAAAATTTATCACTAGCTATCAAATTCAGAGTTAGAGCACATTTTCTACTGGTTTGCTCTGTAGGTCAATTGCTTTAGGGGCAAAATAGTCTTATTATTTCCTAAAGATTGCACATTTTAATTTCTAATTATAAATTAATATTGATATACATGTCGATATTTTTCTTTGATACTTTTTCCCCAAAAGGGAAGGTATATTTTAACATAAAGTACAATACATGTGATACCATGAATACAAAATATGTAGAGGACACCAAGTAGTAATTAAAAAATAATAAAAAATCAAAGAAGTGATGATAGATGATATATTATGGATTGCTTACTTGCAAATACATGGTTCACTTTTTACAAGCATTTTCACAACATGCATTCTTTTTCATACGTGTATGATATAATCTAATTAATTAGCCAGTGTTTATATGTAGGATTTATATTATAGATTCAATGCAAAGATTACAAATATATTATAAATAAATTAAAGATGAGTCTTGGTATTCTTCTTGCTAAAAATGCTATAAGACATTATAAATAATAATACAATTTGTGGCAATTATAACATATATAAATGTTGATTGTGAAGAAATGTGAGCTGCATCGAAAAAGTTTGTTTCTCTTTCATGGACTATGATGTATTCGCGTTATACTTCAAAATATTTTTCAGATTTCAATGTTAAAAAATACATTCAACCAACAGTTGAGAAGGTCACAACATTATTAATATGTAAATCAACTAGCAAATTACTGTTGAATGACATGACCCGAAATTTCCACCTTCGGACCGTGATAACGCCTAACATTTCACTTGCTAGGCAAGCCAACGTTAGAATAATATTAACTAATTTTTAAATAATTTTTAAATTTATTAATAACAAAGAACGATTGCGGAAGTAAAGTCTGAAATATAGCGAATAATCCATAAAAATAACGGTGTCTAAATACCATCCCACAATTTGGTGTCACAAGTGCACGAGCTTCTAGAATAATACAATTAAGTTTCTGAATAAAATAAAGCTGTCTGGAAATAAACACACAGCTAAAGTAAAGTAGACGGGGACTTCAGAACTGCGAACGTCGTGCAGTTATACCTCAAGTCTCCTCTGAGTAACTAAAATCCGAGCAAGTCTATGGTACGCCGTTGGGACCAACTCCGTAATCAGCACAAGAAGTGCAGAGTGTAGTATCAGTACAACCGACCCCATGTACTGGTAAGTGCTGAGCCTAACCTCGATAAAATAGTGACGAGGCTAAGGCGGGTCACTTACATTAACCTGTACGCACTATTAGTAACAACAACAAATAATAGAAATAAATCAGATAACTCATTTATAATAATTGAAGACAACTCAGCAGTCATAATCCATTTATCATTTTCATCAATTTCTGTTGCAGCGTGTAACCCGCCCTCACAATATATTCATATTCAATCCTGTTGCGGCATGCAACTCGCTCCTCCAATATATTCACTTACCAATTCTTATAGAAGAAATTTTCTCAATAAATGCAATAATTAATATAAAATTATAAGACAACAAGCATACAATAATTATGATTTAATTATGAAACAAACAATGATAAATAGCAAGTTATTATGGAAATCAGGGAGAAAATATGCAGTTTAATATTTAATATGCTAAATGTCAAATAACAATTAAGACACATAATTCAAATAGCATGTAACAATTAATGCAGGAATTCAAGAATTAATATTTGACAAAGAATAGGAGAGAAACAATTATTATAGTAATTAATTCATGATTTAAAACGATTTATGATTTTTCAAGTAATTATGCAAACAATTAATTTGACGACGTATAGACACTTTTCACCTCGCCTATACGTCGTTCACATACATTTCACATAACAAATAGTTTAAGGGTTCTATTCCCTCAAGTCAAGGTTAACCACGACACTTACCTTGCTTTGCTAATTCCAATCAATTACTCGACCACAGCTTTTTCTTTTAAATTTGTCTCCAAAAGCTTCAAATCTATTAATAAACAATTCAATATACTCAATAGGAATCATAGGAATTAATTCCATATGAATTTACTAATTTTTCGGATAAAAATCCAAAATTTATTAAAATATTCGACAGTGGGACCCACGTCTCAAATCTAGGAAAAACTTACGAAATCCGATCACTCCTTCCGATACGAGTCCAACCATACAAAATTTATCAAATTCCTATATCAAATAGACCTTCAAATCTTAAATTTTTATTTTTGGAAGATTTTATAAAAATTTCAATTTCTTCCATCTAAATCTGAAATAAATGATGAATGTAGACTTAGATTTATGAAATACAATCACTATATGATAAAGAACACTTACCCAGTTCGAAATCGTGAAAACATCCTTTGAAATTGCCCCTAAACCGAGTTCTAATTGAGGGTTTGTAAAATATGGAAAAAATTCCGTTTTGGTTCTGTTTTAAGTCACAGGCGTCAGGCCTTCTTCGCGTTCGCGAAGGGCCTGTCGCGTTCGCGAGTCCTCCTTCGTGTTCGCTAAGGCTTTTTCCCCCTGGCCTTCGCGTGCCAGTTCTCGCGCTCGCGTAGAAGGATGACTGACCCCTCCTCCGGGCCTCTAAAGCTTCGCGTTCGCATTGAGCTAGCCGCGTTCACGAAGGGTAAAGTCCCTATAGCTTCGCGTTCGTGACTCAATCTTCGCATTCGCGAAGAAGAAAAATTCAGCCAGTTCAGTTTGTTCTTCGCGTTCGCGAGAGTACATTCGCGAACGCGATGAAGGAAATACCAGAAGCCTGAAGTTGCAGAAGACCAGATTTTTCTAAGTTCAAAATCATCATGTATCCTATCCGAAACTCACCTGAGCCTATAGGGATCCAAACCAAACATGCACACAAGTCTTAAAACATCATACGAACTTGCTCGCATGATCAAATCACCAAAATAACACCTAGAACTATGAATCGGATGCCAAATCAAAGGAAATTTTTAAAAAAACTTTAAAACTTATATTTTTACAACCGGACATCCGAATCACGTCAAATCAACTTCGATTCTCACTAAATTCGACAGAAAAGTCATAAATATTATTGTGGACCTTAAACGGACTCCAGAACCAAAATACGGACCCGGGGTCAATAAATCCAGCATCAGTATTTTCTTAAAAATCATTAAGCTTTCAAGCTTTTAATTTTTTATCAAAATTCCATATCTCGGGCTAGGGACCTCGGAATTTGATTTCGGGCATACGCCCAAGTCCCAAATCACGATACGAACCTACCGAAATTGTTAAAATACTGATCCGGGTCCGTTTTCTCAAAATGTTGACCAAAGTCAACTCAGTTGAGTTTTAAAGCTCTATTCCACATTTTAATCCATTTTTCACATAAAAGCTTTCCGAAAAATTATATGGACTGAGCACGCAAGTCGAGGAATAATAAATGGTACTTTTTGTGGTCTTAGAATACATAATTACTTATTAAATTTAAAGATGACATTTTGGATCATCACATTCTCCACCTCTAAAACAAACGTTCGTCCTCGAACGGAGTTAGAAAAAAGTACCTGAGCTGGTGAATAAGTGTGGATATTTACTCTGCATGTCTGACTCGGACTCCCAGGTAGATTCCTCTACCGGATGCCTTCTTCATTGCACTCGAACTGAAGGATAACTCGTAGACCTCAACTGTCGGACCTGCCGGGCTAGAATAGCCACCAGCTCCTCCTCGTAAGTCAAATCTTTGTCCAATTGGACTGAGCTGAAATCTAACACATGGGACAGATCACCATGATATTTCTGGAGCATAGACACATGGAACACCGGATAAACCGCTGATAAACTAGGTGGTAATGCAAGCCTGTAGGCTACTTCACCCACCCTTTCAAGAATTTCAAAGGGTCCGATATACCTAGGTCTCAACTTGCCCTTCTTTCCAAACCTCATTACGCCTTTCATAGGTGAAACTCGGAGCAATATTCTTTCTCCAACCATGAATACAATATCACAAACTTTATGGTCGACATAACTCTTTTGCCTAGACTGAGCTGCGCGAAGTCGATCCTGAATAATCTTGACCTTATCCAAGGCATCTTGTACCAAATCGGTACCCAATAACCGAGCCTCTCCCAGTTCAAACCAGCCAACTGGCGAACGGCATCGCCTTCCATATAATGCCTCATATGGAGCCATCTGAATGCTCGACTGGTAGCTATTATTATAAGCAAACTCCACAAGTGGCAAGAAATGATCCCAAGAACCTCCAAAGTCTATAACACAAGCGCGAAGCATATCCTCCAATATCTGAATAGTGCGCTCTGACTGTCCGTCTGTCTGTGGATGAAATGTTGTACTCAATTCCACCCACGTGCCTAACTCACATTGTACAACCCTCCAGAAATGTGAGGTAAACTGCGTACCTTGATCTAAAATAATAGACACGGGCACACTGTGAAGGTGGACAATCTCACGAATGTAAATTTCAGCTAACCTTTCTGCAGAATAGGTAACTGCCACTGGAATGAAATGTGTTGATTTGGTTAACCTGTCCACAATGACCCAAAATGTGTCAAATTTTCTCTGAGTCCGTGGGAGTCCAACAACAAAATCCATAATGATACCCTCCCATTTTCATTCAGGAATTTCTAACTTCTGAAGCAAACCACCAGGTCTCTGATGCTCGTACTTAACTTGCTGACAATTCAGACACCGAGCTACATGTGCAACTATATCCTTTTTCATTCTCCTCCTCCAATAATGCTGCCGCAAATCTTGATATATTTTGGCAGTACCTGGATGAATAGAATACCTAGAACTGTGTGCCTCTTCAAGAATTAATTCACGAAGCCCATCCACATTAGGCACACAAATACGACCCTGCATTCACAGAACTCCATCTTCCCCCACAGCAACCTGTTTGGCGTCACCATGCTGCACCCTGTCCTTAAGGACAAGTAAATGAGGATCATCATACTGCCTCTCTCTGATGCGCTCATATAAAGAGGATCGAGCGGCTGTGCAAGCTAGAACCCGACTGGGTTCTGAAACATCTAACCTCACGAACTGATTAGCCAAAGTCTGAACATCTGCAGCTAATGGACTCTCACCAACCGGAATATACACAAGACTGCCCATACTCACAGCCTTTCTACTCAAAGCATCGGCCACCACATTGGCCTTTCCGGTGTGATACAAAATGGTGATATCATAGTCTTTCAACAACTCTAACCATCTTCTCTGCCTCGAATTAAGATCTTTTTGTTTGAACAGGTACTGAAGGCTACGATGATCAGTAAATACCTCACACGAGACATCGTAGAGGTAATGCCTCCAAATCTTCAGCGTATGAATAATGGCTGCCAGTTCTAAGTCATGAACATGATAATTCTTCTCGTGAACCTTCAACTGCCGCGATGCATATGCAATCACCCTGCCATCTTGCATTAATACTGCACCAAGACCAATGTGAGATGCATCACAATATACTGTATACAATCCTTAACCTGTGGGTAATACCAACACTGGCGCCGTAGTCAAAGCAGTCTTGAGCTTCTGAAAGCTTAACTCACACTTGTCTGACCATTTGAATGGGACACCTTTCTGGGTCAAACTGGTCAATGGGCTTGCTATAGATGAAAACCCTTCCACAAACCGGCGATAATAACCTGCCAAACCCAGGAAACTCCGGATCTCTGTAACTGAAGTAGGTCTAGGCCAATTCTGAATAGCCTCTATCTTCTTAGGATCCACCTTTATTCCTTCTGCCGATACAACATGCCCCAAAAGGCAACTGAGTCTAACCAAAACTCACATTTTAAAAATTTGGCATATAACTGATTATTCTTCAAAGTCCGAAGCACACTCCGAAGATGCTGCTCATGTTACTCTCGACTGCTGGAGTAAGTCAAGATATCGTCAGTGAATACAACCACAAAAGAATCCAAATAGGGCTTGAACGCCCGATTCATCAGATCCATAAATGTTGTTGGGGCATTTGTCAACCCAAATGACATCACTAGGAATTCGTAATGCCCATACCGAGTCCGAAAAGTTGTCTTAGGGATATTAGATGCCCTAATCTTCAACTAATGGTAACCAGACCTCAAATCAAACTTCGAAAATACCTTAGCACCCTGAAGCTGATCAAATAAGTCATCAATTCTTGGCAATGGATATTTGTTTTTGATAGTGGCCTTGTTCAACTACCGATAATCTATACACATCCGCATATAGCCATCTTTCTTCTTTACAAATAATACTGGTGCACCCCAGGGCGAGATACTGGGTCTAATAAATCCCTGATCAAGCAAGTCTTATAAGTGCTCTTTCAATTCTTTCAACTCCGGCGGGGCCATACGGTATGGTGGAATAGAAATAGGCTGAGTGCCAGGAGCCAAATCAATACAAAAGTCAATATCTCTGTCGGGTGGCATCCCCGGTAGATCTGCAGGAAATACTTCTGGAAATTCATGAACAACTGGTACTAAGTCCATAGAAGGAACATCCGCACTGGGATCGCGAATATAAGCCAAATAGGCTAGACACCCTTTCTCTACCATACGCCGAGCTTTCATATAAGAAATAACCCTACTGGCAGAATGACCAGGAGTTCCTTTCCACTCTAACCGAGGTAACCCCGGCATGGCTAGAGTCACTGTCTTGGCATGACAATCCAATATAGCATGATAAGGGGACAACCAATCCATACCCAAGATGACATCAAAATCTACCATATCAAGAAGTAGAAGATCCACACTAGTCTCAAGATTACCAATAGTAACCACACACGAACGATAGACATGATCTACTACAACAGAGTCTCCCAGCGGTGTAGATACACACACAGAAGCACTTAGAGAATCAAAAGGCACAACCAAATATGAAGCAAAAGAGGAGGACACATAGGAAGAAGTAAATCCTGGATCAAATAGAACTGAAGCATCTCTATGGCAAACTGAAATAATACCTGTGATCACAACATCAGATTACTCGGCCTTAGACCTAGCTGGAAAAGCATAAAATAGGGGCTGGGCCCCACCATTTTGAACTGCGTCCCTGGGACGGCCTCAAACTGGCTGGCCTCCACCTCTAACGGTCTGACCTCCACCTCTAATGGCCTGACCTCCACTTCTAATGGCCTGACCTCCACCTCTAGCTGCCTGACCCCTACCTCTAGCTGGCTGAGCAGGCGGGGAAACAACCGGTGCCTGTATGATGGCACAAGAATCTTGCCGAGATATGTTACTCGCCAGTCTAGGGCAATACCTCATGATGTGACCAATGTTTCCATACTCATAACACCCATCCTGATGCCATGGCTGCTGAAGCTGAAGCTAACCCAAATAGGCTGGATAACCATTGTAGTAACTCTGGAGTGGTGATGTACTGATAGGAGCTGAATCTGCACTGAATGCTGGCTGCCCAGAGTAAGGCATAATAGGACTGTGACTCCCTGAAGCACCGGAAGATACATGAAGTGCTGAATGAAACGGTCTGGGAGGATGACCCCTACCAAAATTACCCCTACCTCCAGGCGAGGTACCACTGAAGCCACCGAACTGACGAGGCCTCTTATCAGACCTCTGCCCTCTCTCTTGTGCAAGAACCATCTCGATCCTTCTCGTGACATTAGAAGCCGCAGGAAAATAAATCTCACTTCCGGTCTCCTTGGTCATCTGAAGCCTGATAGGGTGAGTGAGTCCCTAAATAAACCTCCTCAGTCTCTCTCCCTCAGTATGTAGTAAAAGGAGAGCATGACTGGCCAAATCCACAAAACGGGACTCATACTGAGTAACAGTCATACTGCCCTGCTGTAGATGCTCAAATTGCTTGCGGAATTCCTCTCTCAGTATGATAGGAAGGAACTTCTCCAGAAATAGCTGAGAGAACTGCTCCCAGGTAAGTGTAGGCGATCCAACTAGTCTAGTCAATGTTTAATCTCTCCACCACCTCTTGGCAGAACCCATCATCTGAAATACAGCAAAAATAACCCCATTGGTCTCAGCTATACCTATGTTCTGCAGCACCTCGTGACATCATTCAAGATAATCCTGTGGGTCCTCAGAAGGTGTACAACTGAAGTGAACTGGAAACACCTTAGTATATCCAGTCTCAATAAGGCCTTAAAAGACATGGCGGGTCTATCACCGGTCTGTGCCGCAATAACTGGCTGAACTACTCCAATTGGCGGGGCTGCTGGAGCCTGATTCTGGGGAGTCATCTACTCCGGAGTGGGAGTTTGTGCTCCTCCCCCAGCCTGTGAGATGGTTGCTGCCACTGAAAATGTACCATTCTAGGCCACGCCCTCCATAAGACTTACCAAATGGACTAGAGCATCCTGAAGTACTGAAGTGGCTATGAATTCTTCCGGGACCTGAACTGGAACCTCCTCCTGAAGGTCTACCTGAGGTTCTACAATAGGTGCAGCTGCTCGAGCTCTAGACTGAGCTCTACCTCGGCCTCTAGCACGACCTCGACCTCGACCTCTACCCCTGTCTATAGTTGCCACCGGGGGTTCTGGTCCCTGTCCATCGGTAGAGGTATTACGTGTTCTTACCATCTGCAAGAGAATAAGAGTAGAATGATTCAATCATCGATGATAGAATAAATTCGCACGACAGAATAAGAAAGAAGTGATATTATTCCTAAACTTTATAGCCTCTGAGAGAGAAGTACAGATGTCACCGTACCGATCCTTTAGACTCTACTGGACTGTACCTGCGGAGCTCATCATTTCTTTCAGCTCAGAGGTTAGTCCATGACCCAAAATTTCCACCTTCGGACCGTGATACCGTGATGACACCTAACATTTCACTTGCTAGGCAAGCCAACGTTAGAATAATATTAACCAATTTTTAAATAATTTTTAAATTTATTAATAACAAAGAACGATTGCGGAAGTAAAGTCTGAAATATAGTGAATAATCCATAAAAACAACAGTGTCTAAATATCATCCCAGAATTTGGTGTCACAAGTGCACGAGCTTCTAGAATAATACAAATAAAGGCTTGAATAAAATAAAGTTGTCTGGAAATAAACACACAGCTAAAGTAAAGTAGACGGGGACCTCAGAACTGCGGACGTGCAGTTATACCTCAAGTCTCCTCTGAGTAGCTGAAATCCGAGCAAGTCTATGGTACGCTGCTGGGACCAACTCCGAAATCTGCACAAGAAGTGCAGAGTGTAGTATCAGTACAACCGACCCCATGTACTGGTAAGTGCTGAGCCTAACCTCGATGAAGTAGTGACGAGGCTAAGGCAGGTCACTTACATTAACTTGTACGCAATATTAGTAACAACAAAAAATAATAGAAATATATCAGATAACTCATTTATAATAATTGAAGCCAACTCAGCAGTCATAATCCATTTATCATTTCCATCAATTTCCGTTGCAGCGTGCAACCCGCTCTCACAATATATTCATATTAAATCATGTTGCGGCGTGCAACCCGCTCCACCAATATATTCATTTTAATCAAGTATGTTGCGGCGTGCAACCCGCTCCTCCAATATATTCATTTACTAATTCTTATAGAAGAAATTTTCTCAATAAATGCAACAATTAATATAAAATTATAAAACAACAAGCATACAATAATTATGATTTAATTATGAAACAAACAATGATAAATAGCAAATTATTATGAAAATGAGGGAGAAAATAGGCAGTTTAATATTTAATATGCTAAATGTCAAATAACAATTAAGACACATAATTCAAATAGCATGTAACAATTAATGCAGGAATTCAAGAATTAATATTTGACAAAGAATAGGAGAGAAACAATTATTATAATAATTAATTCATGATTTAAAATGATTTATGATTTTTCAAGTAATTATGCAAACAATTAATTTGACGACGTATAGACACTCTTCACCTCGCCTATACGTCGTTCACAAGCATTTCACATAACAAATAGTTTAAGGGTTCTATTCTCTCAAGTTAAGGTTAACCACGACACTTACCTCGCTTTGCTAATTCCAATCAATTACTCGACCACAACTTTTCCTTTTAAATTTGTCTCGAAAAGCTTCAAATATATTCATAAACAATTCAATATACTCAATATGATTCATAGGAATTAATTCCATATGAATTTACTAATTTTCCGGATAAAAATCCAAAATTCATTAAAGTATTCGACAGTGGGACCCACGTCTCAAATATCAGAAAAGCTTACGAAATCCGAACACCCGTTTCGATACGAGTCCGACCATACAAAATTTATCAAATTCCGATGACAAATGGACCTTCAAATCTTAAATTTTTGTTTTTGGAAGTTTTGATAAAAATTCCAATTTCTTCCATCTAAATCCGAAATAAATGATGAATATAAACTTAGATTTATAAAATACAATCACTATATGATAAAGAACACTTACCCAGTTCGAAATCGTGAAAAACTCCTTTGAATCGGCCCTAAACCGAGTACTAATTGAGGGTTTGTGAAAAATGGAAAAAATCCCGTTTTGGTTCTGTTTTAAGTCACAGACGTCAGGCCTTCTTCGCGTTCGCGATGAGTAGAAGCTCATGGCTTTTGCGTTCGCGAGTCCTCCTTCACGTTCGCAAAGACTTTTTCCCCCTGGCCTTCGCGTTCGCGTGCCAGTGCTCGCGCTCGCGTAGAAGGACGACTGACCCCTCCTCCAGGCCTCTAAAACTTTTCGTTCGCGTTGAGCTGGTCACGTTCGCAAAGGGTAAAATCCCCATAGCTTCGCGTTCGCGACCCAATATTCGCATTCGCGAAGATGAAAAATTCAGCTAGCCTAGTTTGCTCTTCGCGTTCGCGAGAGTACATTCGCAAACTCGATGAAGGAAATACCAGAAGCCTGAAGTTGCAGAAAACCAGATTTTTCTAAGTTAAAAATCATCCCGTATCCTATCCGAAACGCACCCGAGCCTTCGGGGCTCCAAACCAAACATGCACACAAGGCCTAAAATATCATACGAACTTGCTCGCATGATCAATTCCCCAAAATAACACCTACAACTACGAATCGGATGCCAAGTCAAAAGAAATTTTTTAAGAAAACTTTAAAACTTATATTTTTTCAACCCGACGTCCGAATCACGTTGAATCAACTCCGATTCTCACCAAATTCGGCAGACAAGTCATAAATATTATTGTGGACCTTCACTGGGCTCCAAAACCAAAATACAGACTCGGGGTCAATAAATCCAACTTCAGTAATTTCTTAAAAATCATTAAGCTTTCAAGCTTTTAATTTTTCATCAAAATTCCATATCTCGGGCTAGGGACTTTGGAATTCGATTCCGGGCATAAGCCCAAGTCCCAAATCACGATACAAACCTACTAGAATTGTTAAAATACTAATCCAGGTCCGTTTGCTCGAAATGTTGACCAAAGTCAACTCAGTTGAGTTTTAAAGCTCTATTTCACATTTTAATCCATTTTTCATATAAAACCTTTCCGGAAAATTGTAGGGACTGTGCACACAAGTCGAAAAATGATAAATGGTGCTTTTCGAGGTCTTAGAACACAGAATTACTTATTAAATTTAAAGATGACATTTTGGGTCATCACAAATGGTCGAGGATAATAACACTTAGAGCCTGTTTCGTCAAGCTTTTAGGAGGCCAAAGATACTTTTTTCGTTTTGCAAAAAAAGTACTTTTTGAAACATTTATGGTATTTGGCCAAGATGAAAAAGTATTTTTGAGCAGTAGCAGAAGCAGTTTTTCTATTTTTGAGAAGAAGCTACAAATTCTAACTTCTTCCAAGAAGTAGAAGCAAAAGTATAAAATTAATTTGTTCAAGACAAAAAACACTTACACTAAATTTATATTTTCCAAATTATCCCTCATTAATTTAATAAGTTTCACTTTATTTTCCTTTTCTTTTTTATTTCTACTATGTAACGACCCGAATTATCGTTTTAAGAATTAACGTCCCGTTCAGTGACTTAAGATCTCGAGCAACTTTGTAATAAGTATTATGACCCGCGGGTGTGGTCGAGTTTGATTTTTCGGAAGATTCAGAATTTAATTAAAAGAATAATTCTTAATTAAGAAGCTTAAAAGAAAAGAGTTGACCGGGGGGTTGACTTTTTGATATTGGGGCCGGAATCTGATTCTGAAAATTTGAATACCTACATTATGTCATTTATGACTTGTGTGCAAAATTTGAAGTCATTCCGGATTGATTTGATACGTTTCAACGCAAAACATAGAAGTTGGGAGATTCGAAAACTCATAATTCGATTCGAGGCGCGATTCGTAATTTTGACATTGTTTGACGAGATTTGAACCTCCACTAAGTTGGTGTTGTATTTTGGGATGTGTTGGTATATTTGGTTGAGGTCCCGAGGGGTTTGGGTGTATATTTTGGGTCATTGGTTGAGATATTAGTAAAGTTAAGAAATTTGGGAGTTTGACCATGGTCAATATCTGGTCAAGACGACCTCTTTTCAGTGTTTTGAGTGCACGAGAAGGTCCGTAGCATGTTTTATGATTGAAATTCATATATGGTTTGTGTCCCGGAGGTTCCAGATGAGTTTCGGGGTGAGTTTTGAGCTAGTACGGGCATTTCGGCACTCTGATATTGCTCTGGCACTTTTGGGGGTGCGGACCGCACATTTTGGGGTGCTGAGGCGAAGGAGATGTACGGACCACACATAAGAGTGCGGACCGCAGCAGAAAAATGCGGACCTCAGAGGAGGAGTGTGGACCACACAATTCTGTCCGCGGCTGCACTCCAGGGAGTTCTACAGATTTGCCAGTCTGATTTCGGAAGCTTATATATTTTGATCCACAAGGAATTTTGAGATGATTCAAAAACGAAAGTTGTATATCTTCGTGTCTAGTTTCCAGAAAGATAAACAAATCATCATTTGGGTATTTGTAGAGAAAGTTATGGCAAATTTACTTAAACCTGATAGTGGAGAAGCTGCGAAGTGCGGACCGCATAATTTTTGTACGACCGCAGAACCTGGAATGTGCGGACCGCACAAAAATGGTGCGGTCAAAACAATGAGGGGTCAGATTGTGTATTATAAAAATGAGGGTTTGGGTATTATTTCATATTTGGACTTTGGGAGCTCGGTTTGTGGCGATGTTTCGTGGGATTTTCCAAGAAATTCATCGGGGTAAGTGATTCTAACCCATATTTGGTTAACATACATGAATATATCATTTCTCTCATCATTTAGTCAGTATTTTGAGATGGAAATTTGGGAGAAATTATAAAAATTTCATAAAAATGAATTTTTGGGATTTGAATACCAATTTGGAGTCGGATTTGGATAAAATTGGTATGGTTGAACTCGTATCGGAATGGGTGTTCGGATTTCATAAAAATTATGTCGGGTTCTGAGAAGCGGGTCCCGCATTGACTTTTGTTGACTTTTTGGAATAAAGTTTTAAGCCGACATTTTATTATCCGAAATTATTTTCGATGAATTTTAATGAAGTTATACAACTGATTTGAATAGATTTGAGCGGTCCGGAAGCCAATTCAAGCAAGAAGGCGATTTTTGGAATATCGGCATAACTTCAAAAAGGTAAGTGTCTTGATTAACCTCGAGTGGGGGGAAATACCCCTTAGGCATTGAGTATTATGTGCAAACTGTGTAATTGAAAACCATGTACGCGAGGTGACAAGTACGTACTTGGTTTATATGTGCAAATTTCGTTGATCAAAATCCTTAGACACCCTTAGGTATTAAATTGGAAATTTTTGACACTTATTAAAACCTCTATTTGTCATGCCTAGATCCTTATTTGTTGAAATTATTTTATACGATGATTTGGTGTGATTGCCATCTTGATTTTATGTGAAATGTTATTTTGTTGAGCTGTTCACTCCCGGATATTTTTGTTAAGATTTTGTGCACATTATGGTCGAGCCATGGACTCCTTATTATGGAAAATTATGTATTGTTGATTTCTGTGGCAAGTTGTAATATTTGGGCACTTGATGTGCAATTTGTGATATGTTGTAAGATTTGAGCACTTGATGTACAATTTATAATATGTTTTAAGATTTGAGCACTTGATGTGCAATTTGTGATATGTTGTAAGATTTGAGCACTTGATGTGCAATTTGTGAAATGTTGTAATATTTGGGCACTTGAGGTGCAAGTTGTATTATACTGTGATATTTGGGCACTTGAGGTGCGATTTGTGAAATATTGTGATATTGATACGCATGCGGTGAGATAAGGGTGGCTTGAAACGTGTGGTTAGTAGGAGAACTACTAGAAGTCATGCGATGATATAAGTTCAGGGTATTGAAACTGTGCGGTGAGATAAGGGTGGCTTGAAATGCGTGGCTAGTAGGGTAACTACTAGAAGTCATGCGGTGTGATAAGGATGGCTAAAATGCGAGATGCTATTTCGGGAAACAATAATTTCTTTAAAATTAAATATGAAGGCTCCCGCGGTGATATAAGAAAATGAGATATTGTGAATTTATTTATGATTTGGGACTACGAGGCGGTACCTCGGGAGTGCCCTGTTGATATTTTTTTATTTTTGTTCTTGTCTTGGGTGATTGTGTTTCATTTAATATGTAAATTATTGTCTTCTTCTATGATGTACTAGTTGACTTTATTATTATTTGTTTTGTGCTCCTAGTTATATTGTGTTGGCTTTAGCTTTTTAGCACGTGACTCTGAAGAAGTATGTTTCTGTTTTGTCTTACTGATTTTCGATGATTGAGTTGATTTAAAAAAAGGAGTTATTAAGTTTTAAATTGAATAGTTTTACATCCAAATTAGTAGTTAACTGATACTTTTATTTAAGTGCAAATGTTATTTTCTTCACCCAAATGATTTCTAAAATAAATTCATTTCTATGTTGATTTTCTTACTTGTTTTAAAAAAAAATTGTGAACTTACTTTATTGAAAATAAATTGATCATGCAGATATTATATACATTTATTATTGACACATGAGTTGTCTGTGTGTTTGTGATAGAAATATGGGCATGAGGTGTCGGGTGAAATATAATAATTTTATTATTGACACATGAGTTGTCCATGTGGTTGTGATAGAAATATGGGCACGAGGTGCCATAAAAAATATGAAAGTGGGCTGAGACCCGTAATTTTTATGATTGTGAAATGAGGTGTCACATGGTGACTTTTACTTGAAAAATATATTTATTTGAAAGAAGTATATTCAAAATATATTTATTTAAAAGAAGTATATTCGAAAGATACTAGTTTTAAATAATAATATATGAAGGAATTATATTTGAAGGACTTGATTAATTGATTTTACTTGTGTTTCTTATTTTTCTGAGCAATAATTATGATGTTCTTGTTGCCTTGATGTTATATCACTAGTTGATTTTGTTGTTATCATTGTTAGTTATTTTCCATTACTTTTGTATACTGCCATATTGCACAGGTTAGTTGATTAGTAAGTGTCTTGACTGTACCTCGTCACTACTCCACTGAGGTTAGTCTTGATACTTACTGGGTACCGACTGTGGTGTACTCATACTATACTTCTGCACATTTTTGTGCAGAGACTGGTATTGGAGATATCGGACTTGAGCAGACTTAAAGCGGGACCGTAAGGATTCAAGGTAGAGCTGCTTGGTCGTCACAGTCCCTTGAAGTCTTTTCATTTCATTGTACTGTTAATTTTTTATCAAACAGTATTGTATATTCGGTCCTCGCGATCATCCCATGTATTTAGTTAGAGTTCGTGACTCAGTACTACCAGTCTTGGGAGGTTGTATATTCATATTTATTCCGCTGTTAGATTTGGTTACTTATTTAATTCAAAAATAAATGGTTTCAAAATGTAATAGAAATCAGCTTACCTAGTCTTAGAGACTAGGTGCCATCACGACGCCTGTGGTGGGATTTTGGGTCGTGACATACTATATCTTTCGTAAAGGAATTTATGTTTTTGTGCTGCCGAACTAGGATCACGTGTGCTCGGACTTTTTGGGTTGAACAATGCATTAGGGAGTAAAGGAAAATTTGTGCCAGAAAAAGTCATTTCTGCGGCTGTGATGATCCAAAATATCATCTTTAAATTTAATAATTAATTATGTATTCTAAGACATCGAAAAGTACTATTTATTATTCCTTGACTTGCGTGCGCAATCCGTAAAGATTTCTGGAAAGTTTTTATGTGAAAAATGGATTAAAATGTGGATTAAAGCTTTAAAACTCAAATGAGTTAACTTTGGTCAACATTTTAAGCAAACGGACTCGGATCAGTACTTTGACAGTTCCAGTAGGTCCGTATCGTGATTTGGGACTTGGGCGTATGCCCGGAATCAAATTCCGAGATCCCTAGCCCGAGATATGGAATTTTGAAGAAACATTAAAATGTTTAAGTTCGAATAGTGACCGGATGTCTAATTATGTGAAAACGACCCCGGAATAGAATTTTGATGATTGCAACAGCTCCGTATGGTGATTTTGGACTTAGGAGTATGTTCGAAATTTTATTTGGAAGTCCGTAGTTAAATTAGGCTTGAAATGGCTAAAAACAAGAATTTAAGTTTGAAAGTTTGACCGATGGGTTGACTTTTTGATACCGGAGTCGGAATCCAGTTCCGAAAATTTTCATAGCTCCGTTATGTCATTTATGACTTGTGTGTAAAATTTGAGGTCAATCGGAGTTAATTTGATAGGTTCCGACATCGAATGTAGAAGTTGAAAACTCTTAGTTTCATTACGCTTGAATTGGGGTATGATTCATGGTTTTAGCATTGTTTGATGTGATTTAGAGGTTCGACTAAGTTCGTATGATGTTTTAGGACTTGTTGGTATATTTGGTTGAGGTCCCGAGGGCCTCGGGTGAGTTTCGGATGGTTAACGGATAAAAATAAATGGACTTAAAAGCTGCTGCAGTGTTGTTTCCTCTTCTGTTGGATATTCTGTGTTGATATCTTGCCCAGGTATCGAGCCCAGGGTTGACGAGGCTCAGGCTCGAGCTTGAGATCGAAGCCACGATCGAAGGTCCAACTCGAGGCCATGATCGAAGGTAAGGCTCGAGGGTTAGGATCGAGACCCATGCTGGATGCCCTGATCGAAGGCCCATGCTCGATGCCCTGATCGAGGCCATGACCGAGGTCCAGGCTCGAGCCTGTGATCGAAGCCGCGATCGAGGCCCAGTTCGAGGACCAGTTCCGAAGGGCTGCTGGCCAGTTTTATAAAAAGAGGGCATTCGTCCCATTTGCCATTTTTGATGTACTTGAGCTTGAGCAGAGACGACTTTTGGCAGATTTTCAAGGGAAAAACATTGGGGTAAGTGATTCTAACTTGGATTTGGTCTACATATACAAGTATATCATCGTTTTCACCATAAATTAGTGTTTTGAGATTTAAATTTGGGAAAGTTTTAGAAATCTCATAGAAACAAATTTTTGAGATTTCGGTATCGATTCGGAGTCGGATTTGAGTGAAACTGGTATCGTTGGAATCGTAATTGAATGGATTGTCGGATTTCATAACTTTTGCCGGATTCCGAGATGTGGGCCCCGCGGACGAATTTTTAATTAATTTCGGGATCCTTTCTTTAAAATGTTATATTTTCTTATAGAATTGATTCCTATAATATTTAGTGATTGTATCGAATTATTTTAGCTAGATTCGAGCCAGACGGAGTTGGATAATCGTGGAAAAGGCCTTAAAGTGGATTAAATTAGAGCAAGACGAGGTAAGTCTCTTGTCTAATCTTGTGAGGGGAAAATTACCTCATAGGTGATTAAGATTAAACAATTGTTGCTAAATTGTGGGGGCTACGTACGCACGAGGTGACGAGAGTCCGTGCGTAGCTACTATTAATGCTAAAGTCCGGGTAGTTTAGGACTTAAAGCATGCCTTACTTTTGTAAATTGTATTCTTTGATTAACTAATATTAATTGATATATATGAATATATTGTGAATTGTTAGATAAAGATATTAAAGGATGGAAATCTCATATGCTTAATTTTTGTTTAAATCAATTAATTGTTAAAAGAAATTGTTCTCCTCCCAAATTTATCTTATAATAAACATACTCTCCTTCCGGAGGCACATAAGAAAATGTCCTCCTTTCTTGTGGAGTGAGCCGAACGCCTCGGCAGGATAGATACATCTATGGATCGCGCCGCACGTCCCTCGGCAGTGTACACGACACTCTGGATCGGGCCGTACGTCCTCGGCAGAAATCGTGCTTAATAATAATAATAATTACACGATGCTTTAATAATTTATTTCAGCTTGTGAAGATAATTAATAAATTGAAAAATTCTTGGAATTTAATGAATTATTATTCTTGCTTGTTAAGGAATTAATTATTACTCCTGTAAATGAGGTTTAATTGATAAATTGAAAACTATTTGAATTGAAGGAATTTAATTAATATATTGAGAATTGTTACATTTGAAGGAATTTGATTATTTCTGCTGATTAAATAAATTATTGTGAATTCTGTAAATCATGCTGATTTAAATATCCTAGTTTTATTTCAGTTATTATTATTGACCCATAGTGAGTGTCAAAATCGCCCATCTCGTCTCTACCACTTCGAGATTAGGCTTGATACTTACTGGGTACACGTTGTTTACGTACTCATACTATACTTGCTGCACTTTTTGTGCAGGATCTGAGACAGGTACTAGTGGAGGACCTATCATCACATACTCACGTCATCCCGAGGCTTAGTGGTGAGCTGCCTTTCTGAGCCGTTCTGCAGCTACCAGTGTCTCTTCTTATATTTATATTCTGTCTATTTCATTTCAGAGAGTATTTGGAGTTTTGTATAACCTACTAGATGCTCATGCACTTGTGACATCGGGTCTTGGCACACACACATTGGTAGAAGTTGGTATTTTATTATTCTCTTAGAATAAAAGTTTAATAAATGTACATTTGACTTATTAGTTGGCTTGCCTAGCTGTAGTGTTGGGCTCCATCACGACCTATAGGTGAAATTGGGTCGTGACAACGGCCTACTATGCGGTCGCAAAATCACTCTGCGGACCGCATAATGGCCGCATAATGAATCAGAGGTGGGGCAGCTTGGAAGAAGGTCTGCGGTGCATTATGCGACCGCAGACCAGTTCTGTGGTGTATTATGCGACCGCAGACCAGTTCTATGGTGCATTATGCGATCGCAGAACAGGTTTGTGGGCCGCATAACTACCGCAGACCCAAGCAGGAGGCAACAATTTTGGGCACCAAATTGTGCGGCCGATCTGCGGACTGCAGGGGTTTTTATAACCCGACCCCACTTCGATAAATAGACGCAATGGACCATTTCTTGAGCTAAAACGTTATGTTTTTAGAGTGAGAGAGTGACCTAGAGTGGGAAAGTGTTCCTCAACAATTTATTCATCGATTCTTGCTCAAATCTTGGAAGATTAACAAGGAAAAACCCACAAGGTCTTCATCCTAAAGGTAAGATTCTGCACCCCAACCCTCAATCTCGAATTTTATCTAGTATTTGGGTAATTAGTAAGTGTCACGACTCGAAATTCCCACCTTTGGACCATGATGGTGCCTAACATTTTACTTGCTAGGCAAGAAAACGTTAGAAAAATATTATCCATTTTAAAATAATTTTTAAATTTATTAATAATAAAGAATTAAATGCGGAAGTAAAGTCTAAAATATTGTGAAAAATTCATAAAATAACGGTGTCTAAATACCATCCCAGAATTAGTGTCACAAGTGCACGAGCTTCTAGAATAATACAAATAAAGGTCTGAGTAAAATAGAGTTGTCTGAAACAAATACACAGCTAAAGTAAGTAGACAGGGACTTCAGAATTGCGGACGCCGTGCAGTTATACCTCAAGTCTCCTCTGGGTAGCTGAAATCTGAACAAGTCTATGGTACGTTGCTGGGACCAACTCTGAAATCTGCACAATAAGTGCAGAGTGTAGTATTAGTACAACCGACCCCATATACTGGTAAGTGCCGAGCCTAACCTTGACGAAGTAGTGACGAGGCTAAGGCAGGTCACTTGCATTAATTTGTACGCAATAAAAGTAATAACCACAATAATAGAAATAATTCAAGTAACTCATTTTTTTATAATTAAAGCCAACTCAGCAGTCATATCCACTTATTATTTCAATCAAATTCTGCTGTAGCATGTAACCCGCTCCCACAATATATTCATATTCAATTTTGTTGCGTGCGTGCAACCCGCTCCTCCCATATATTTATTTTAATCAAGTCTGTTGTGGCGTGCAACCCGTCCAATTTTGTCACGACCCAATTTCACCTATAGGTTGTGATGGCGTCCAACACTACAGCTAGGCAAGCCAACCAGTAATTTAAAATAACCAAGAAAATAAGCAACTCTTAATTCAACCAATGTGTGTGCCAAGACCTGGTGTCACAAGTGTATGAACATCTAGTATATTATACAAAATCTCAAATATTGTCTGAAATAAAAATAGACAGAATAAAAAATACAAGGAGAGACACTACAGCTAGGCAAGCCAACCAGTAATTTAAAATAACCAAGAAAATAAGCAACTCTTAATTCAACCAATGTGTGTGCCAAGACCTGGTGTCACAAGTGTATGAACATCTAGTAGATTATACAAAATCTCAAATATTGTCTGAAATAAAAATAGACAGAATAAAAAATACAAGGAGAGACACTGGTAGCTGCATAACGGCTCAGAAAGGTAGCTCACCACTATGCCCCTGGATAACGTAGGTGTAAGATGATAGGTGCCCCACTAGTACTTGCCTCAGGTACTCCATAAAAAGTGCAGCAAGTGTAGTATGAGTATGTAAATAACATGTACCCAGTAAGTATCAAGCCTAATCTCGAATTGGTAGAGACGAGATGGCCGACTTTGACACTCACTATGGGTCAATAATAATAATTAAAATAAAACTAGAATATCTAAATCAACATGATTCACAGAATTTATAATAATTTATTTAACCAGCAAAAATAATTAAATTCCGTTAAATGCAACAATTCTCAATATATTAATTAAATTCCTTCAATTCCAATAAATTTCTAAATTTATCAATTAGTCTCATTTATATGAATAACAATAATTCCTTAACAAGCATGAATAACAATTCTTTAATTTCCAAAGATTTCCAATTTATGAATTAGCTTCTCAAGCTGCAATAAACTATCAATGAATCGTGTAATTATTATTATTATTAAGCACGATTTCTGTCGAGGTCGTACGACCCGATCCAGAATGTCGTGTACACTGCCGAGGGATGTGCGGCACGATCCATAGATGCATCTATCCTGCCGAGGCATTCGGCCCGCTCCACAAGAAAGGAGGACATTTTCTTATGTACCTCCGGAAAGAGAGTATATTCATTATAAGATAAATTCAGGAGGATGAACAATTTCTTTTAACAATTTATTTATTTAAACAAAAAATTAAGCATATGAGATTTTCATCTTTTAATATTTTTATCTAACAATTCATAATATATATATATATATATATATATATATATATATATATATATATATATCAAATAATATTGATTAAACAAAGAATACAATTTACACAAGTAATTCATGCTTTGAGTCCTAAACTACCCGAACTTTAGCATTAATAGTAGCTACGCACGGACTCTCATCACTTGGTGCGTACATAGCTCCCACAATAAACAACAATTATTACCTTAATTACCTATGGGGTGGTAATTTTCTTCTCACAAGATTAGACAAGAGACTTACTTCAATTTGCTCCAATTTAATCCACTAGAAGGCCGTTTTCACGATATCCAACTCTGTCTGGCTCAAATCTAGCCAAAATAATTCGATACAATCACTAAAAATTATAGGAATCAATTACACAATAAATTACAACATTTTTCAATAAAAACCCCAAAATTAATTAAACATTCGTTCTTGGGGCCCGCGTCTAGAAATCCAGCGAAAGTTACGAAATATGAACGCCCACTCAACCACGAGTCTACCCATATCAAAATCACTAAATTCCGATAACAATTCGGCCCTCAAATCCTCAAATCTATGCAAGAGGGTTTTCAAACTTTTTCCAACTTAATTCACCAATCAAATGATAAAAACAATGATGGATTCGGGTAATTTAACAAATATTGAGTTAAGAATACTTACCTCGTTATTTTCTCTAAAACTCTCCCAAAAATCGTCTAATTCCGAGCTCCAAATCGTTAAAAATGGATTTTCAGAACATAAACTCTCTGCCCAGCAATTTCTTTTACGCGATCGCGAACTTCCTCATGCGATCGCGTAGCACAAATTTTACTGCCCAAACATTAACCCTACGCGATTTCATAAAGTCCCACGCGATAGCGATGCACAAGGTTCCGACTCTACGCGATCGCATCCCTCTTCACGCGATCGCATAGCACAAATGCGTGGCCCAGCTTCCTCTCCAATTTCCCCTACGCGATCGCAAACAATGACACGCGATCGCGATCCACACACTGGCCCAACCTACACGTTCGCGGACGTCTCCACGCAATCGCAGAGAACAAATTCACCTCTGCCCAAATTACTCTACGTGATCGCAGACCAACTTACGCGATCGCGTATAAGGAAATCAGAAGAAAAGTTCCAGCAGTTATCAGCAGTCTCCCAAAGGCCAAAAGTGATTCGATAGTTGTCCGAAACTCACTTGAGCCCCTCGGGACCTCAACCAAATATACCAACAAGTTCCAATACATCATACGAACTTAGTCAAGCCTTCAAATCACACCAAACAATGCTAAAACTACGAATCATCCTCCAATTCAAGCTTAATAAAACTTAAGATTTTCAACTTCCACATTAGGTACCGAAACATATTAAATCAAGTCCGATTGACCTCAAATTTTGCACACAAATCATAAATGACATAACGAAGCTATGAAAATTTTCGGAACTGGATTCCGACAATGGTATAAAAAAATCAACTCCCCGGTCAAACTTTCAAACTTAAATTCTTGTTTTAGCCATTTCAAGCCTAATTTAACTACGGATTTTCAAATAAAATTCCAAACACACTCCTAAGTCCAAAATCACCATACGGAGCTGTTGGAATCGTCAAAATTCTATTCCGGGGTCATTTTATCAAAAATGTTGACTGAAGTCAAACTTGGCCTTTTAAAGCCAACTTAAGGAACCAAGTGTTCCGATTTCAACCCAAACACTTCCAAATCTCAAACCAACCATCCCCGCAAGTCAATAATCATTAAAAGCACACACAGAAAGTTTTATTTTAGGGAACGGGGTTCTAAAAGTTAAAATGACCGGTTGGGTCATTACATTCTCCACCTCTTAAACAAACGTTCGTCCTCGAACGGGTTTAGAATTGTACCTGGAGTGCTGAATAAGTGTGGATATCTACTCCGCATGTCTTTCTCGGCCTCCCAAGTCGCTTCCTTGACTAGTTGGCCCCTCCACTGGACTTTTACTGTAGAAATCCTCTTGGATCTCAACTGGCGAACCTGTTTATCAACAATGGCAATTGGCTCCTCTTCATAACCCAAGCTATTATCTAGCTGAACTGTGCTGAAATCTAACACATGTGATAGGTCGGCATGATACTTCCGGAGCATAGATACATGAAAAACCGGATGAACTCCCGATAGGCTGGGAGGCAATGCAAGCTCATAAGCAACCTCACCCCCCCAACTCGTTTCAACACCTCAAATGGGCCTATAAACCTTGGGCTCAATTTCCCATTTTTCCTAAATCTCATGATTCCTTTCATCGGCAAAATTTTCAAGAGAACTTTTTCACCTACCATATATGATAAATCACGCACTTTTTGATCCGCGTAACTCTTCTGTCTGGACTGCGCTGTACGAAGTCGCTCCTAAATCAACTTTACCTTTTCCAAGGCATTTTTCACCAAATCAGTACCATATAATTTAGCATCACCGAGCTCAAACCACCCGATGGGCGAACGACATCGCCGACCATATAAAGCCTCAAATAGAGCCATCTCGATGCTGGATTGGTAACTGTTATTATAAGCAAACTCGGCCAAAGGCAAGAAACGATCCCATTGCCCTCCGAAGTCAATCACACATGCCCTGAGCATATCCTCCAAAATTTGAATTATCCGCTCTGAATGCCCGTCAGTCTGCGGATGAAAGGCTGTACTGAGCTCTACACGGGTCCCCAACTCACTCTATACTGCTCTCCAGAAATGTGAAGTAAACTGAGGACCTCTATCTGATATGATGGAAATTGGCACACCGTGCAACCGAACTATTTCCTGAATATAAATCCGGGCCAACCTCTCTGAAGTATACGTAGTCACAACAGGAATAAAATGTGCCGACTTGGTCAACCTGTCAACAATGACCCAAACTGCATCAAACTTCCGCAAGGTCCGCGGCAACCCAACTACAAAGTCCATAGTGATACGTTCCCATTTCCATTCTAGTATAGTCATCTGCTGAAGTAGGCCACCTGGCCTCTGGTGCTCATGTTTAACCTGCTGACAATTTAAACACCTAGCCACATACTCAACTATGTCCTTTTTCATTCGTCTCCACCAATAATGCTGCCTTAAATCACGATACATCTTCGTAGCACCTGAATGAATAGAATACCGAGAACTGTGTGCTTCTTCTAGGATCGTTTTCCTCAATCCATCCACATTAGGAACACATAGACGAGCTTGGAGTCGCAGAACACCATCCGCTCCAATTATAACTTCCTTGGCACCACCCCGTAGTACCGTTTCTCGAAGAACCATTAAGTTTGGATCATCATACTAGCGAGCCTTGTTCTGTTTAAATAGTAAAAACTGAGCTACAACACATGCAAGAACTCGGTTGGGCTCTGAAATATCCTGCCACACAAGTCTGTTGGCCAAGGACTGAATATCCAAAGCTAATGGCCTCTCCTCTGCTGAAATGAAAGCCAAACTACCCATACTGTCCGCCTTTCTACTCAAGGCGTCTGCAACCACATTTGCTTTGCCCGGATGATATAAGATATCATAATCTTTTAGTAACTCAAGCCATCTGCGCTGTCTCAGATTTAGGTCCCTCTGCTTGAACTAATGCTGCAAACTGTGATAATCAATGTAAATTTCACAAGACACCCCATAAAGATAATGCCTCCAAATCTTGAGAGCGTGTACAATCGCAGCTAACTCCAAATCATGCACTAGATAATTCTTCTCGTGGGGCTTCAGCTGACGTAAAGCATATGCAATAACTCTCCCTTCCTGCATCAATACGTAACCCAAGCCAATGCGTGAAGCGTCACAATACACTGTATACATCCCTGAACCAGAAGGCAACACTAATACTAGTGCTGTAGTCAATGCTGTCTTGAGCTTCTGAAAGCTCACCTCATAATCATTGGACCATCGGAGCGGAGCACCCTTCTAGGTTAATTTAGTCAAAGGTGCTGGAATAGATGAAAAACCTTCCACGAACCGACGATAATAACCTACTAAACCCAGAAAACTCCTGATCTTAGTCGCCGAAGTGGGACGATGCCAATTCTGAATTGCCTCAATCTTTTTGGGATCAACCTTAATACCTTCGGCCGATACAATATGCCCCAAAAATGCTACAGACTCTAGCTAGAACTCACATTTGGAAAACTTAGCATATAGCTTTTATTCCCGCAACGTCTGAAGCACCACTCTCATATGCTGCCCGTGCTCCTCCTTACTGCGTGAGTAAATTAAGATGTCATCAATGAAGACAATGGCAAACGAATCAATATATGGCATGAATACCTTGTTCATCAAATCCATAAACGTTGTCGGGGCATTAGTTAAACCGAAGGACATCACCAGAAACTCATAATGACCATATCTAGTCCGGAAAGCAGTCTTCGGAACATCGGATCCCAAATCCTCAACTGATGGTACCCCGACCTCAAGTCGATCTTAGAGAACACCCTAGCACCCTGCAACTAGTCAAATAAATCATAAATATATGGCAACGGGTACTTGTTCTTAATAGTGACTTTGTTTAATTGACGATAATCAATACACATCCGCATTGTTCCATCCTTCTTCTTCACAAATAATACCGGTGCACCCCAAGGCAATACACTCGGTCTGACGAACCCTTTGGCTAGTAACTCCTCAAGCTGCTCTTTCAATTCTTTTGGAGCCATGCGATATGGTGGGATAGATATAGGCTGGGTATCTGGAGCCAAGTCAATACAGAAATCAATATCACGATCAAGTGGTATACCTTGAAGATCTGAAGGAAATACATCGGAGAACTCTCGTACTATAGGCACTGAATCAATAGCCGGATTCTCTGTAATAGTATCCCGAACATAGGCTAGATAAGCCAAACAACCCTTCTCAACCATGTGTTGAGCCTTTAAAAAAGAAATAACTCAATTGAATGAACTAACAGACAAACCCTTCCACTCCAGCTTAGGCAATGCTGGAATAGCCAAGGTAACATTCTTGGCATGACAATCTAGAATAGCATGATATGGAGATAACCAGTCCATGCCTAGAATAATTTCAAAATCGGTCATCTCAAGTAATAGGAGATCTGCTCTAGTTTCATAACCATAAAATATAATAATACAGGACTGGTAGATCCGGTTCAATATAACATAATCGCCCACAGGAGTGGACACATAAACATGAGTACTTAAGGACTCACGAAAAACACCCAGGAATGGAGCAAATAGAGATGACACATATGAATACGTAGATCCTGGATCAAATAATGCTGAGGCATCTTTGCTGCAAACAGAAATAATACCTGTAATCACGGCATCTGAGGCCTCTGCTTCTGGTCTAGCCAGAAAAGCATAGAACCGAGCTGGAGCGCCAACTTGCTGGCCTCCACCTGGATGACCTCCGCCTCTAGGATAGCCCCTACCCACCTGTCCTCCACCTCTAGGTGGTCGGATGACTGGTGGAGCAACTAGTCCGGTAAGCATAGGTTGCTGACCCTGCTGCGCTGGTCTACCCCGTAGCCTGGGGCAGAATCTCCGTATGTGACTGGGGTCCCCGCACTTATAACAACTCTTCGGTGCGATGGGCTGCTGACTAAAAGTCTGGCCCTGGGAAACTGAATACCCACTGGGAGGACCCTGAATAGCTGGTGGGCGATAAGAACTCTCTGCTACAGCACTGTGATAGGGTCGCACTGGAGAACCTCGAGGAGGCGGTGGTGCTGGATATGGGGGCATGCTGGACTGCCCTCTCACGAACTGACCTCTGCCTCCAGACGGAGCACCTCTTAACTCTCTAGAATACCTAAACCGCTTATCTCTTGTAACCTGCTCTCGGCTCCGCTGACGTACACCCTCAATCCTGCGGGCTATCTCTACGACCAGCTCATAAGAAGTTCCCATCTCAACCTCTCGAGCCATAGTGGCCTGAATGCTAGTATGTAAACCCATAACAAACCTCCGCACTCTCTCCGCCTCAGTAGGGAGTATCATAAGTGCATAGCGAGATAACTCAGAAAACCTCATCTCATAATCGGTCACTGACATCTGACCCTGCTGGAGCTGCTCAAACTGAAACCTCAACTCTTCCCTCTAAGAGGGTGGAATATACCTATCCAGAAAAATACGGGTGAATCTGTCCCAAGTCATGGGAGGAGAATCTGCTGGTCTGCCAAGAATATAAGTCTGCCACCATCTACGGGCTCTACCCTCTAGCTGAAAAGTAGCAAAGTCTACCCCATGAGACTCTAATATCCTGATGTTGTACAGTCTATCCTTGCACCGATCAATGAAATCCTAGGGATCCTCATGCCGCTCACCCCAAAGACAGGAGGATGTAGTCTAGTCCATCTGTCCAATAGTTTCTGCGGATCAGCGACTGCAGTTGGCCTGGGCTCAGGTGTAGCTGCTGCCACTGGCTGGGCTCCACCCGCGAGTAGTGCACCCTGGGTCTGATATACAACAGTTGTCTGTCCATAAGCCTGTGCGGTAGGGGTCTGTGCTCCCCCTCCCCATTGAGATATGACTGGGTCTGCTGGAAATAAACCGGCTTGAGTCATATTGTCTATGAACCGCAGCATAAGACCCATGACATCCTAAAATACCGATGCAGATGTGAAATCCACCGGAGCTGGCTCTGCCACAGGAAATTCACCCTGATCCTCAATAATGGGATCCTCTCCTGGACCCACTGGTGGCATAACAGGAATAGTCTTGGAATGTCCTCGCCCTCTACCACGGGCTGGAGCCCTCCCTCGGCCTCGGCCTCTAGAAACTGGGGGTGTAGCTATTCCCTGTTCTGGAACCTCATTAGAGCGTGTTCTCACCATCTGTGAGAGAATAAGAGAAGGATATTTAGTACTACATCAATTGCACGATGGAATATGAATAAAGGTAGTTTTCTAACACACTATAGCCTCTCGAAGATAAGTACAGACGTTTTTGTACCGATCCACAAGATTCTATTAGGTCTGCTCATAACGTGTGAGACCTACGTGAACCTAGTGCTCTGATACCATGTTGTCACGACCCAATTTCAACTATAGGTCGTGATGGCGCCCAACACTACAGTTAGGCAAGCCAACCAGTAATTTAAAATAACCAAGAAAATAAGCAACTCTTAATTCAACCAATGTGTGTGCCAAGACCTGGTGTCACAAGTGTATGAGCATCTAGTAGATTATACAAAACCTCAAATACTGTCTCAAATAAAAATAGACATAATGAAAAATACAAGGAGAGACACCGGTAGCTGCAGAACGGTTCAGAAAGGCAGCTCACCACTATGCCCCTGGATAACGTGGGTGTAAGATGATAGGTCCCCCACTAGTACTTGCCTCACGTCCTGCACAAAAAGTGCAGCAAGTGTAGTATAAGTATGTAAACAACGTGTACCAGTAAGTATCAAGCCTAATCTCGAAGTGGTAGAGACGAGATGGCCGACTTTGACACTCACCATGGATCAATAATAATAATTGAAATAAAACTAGAATATCTAAATCATCATGATTCACAGAATTTACAATAATTTATTTAACCAGCAGAAATAATTAAATTCCTTCAAATGCAACAATTCTCAATATATTAATTAAATTCCTTCAATTCTAATAAATTTCCAAATTTATCAATTAGTCTCATTTATAGGAATAACAATAATTCCTTAACAAGCAGGAATAATAATTCTTCAATTCCCAAAGATTTCAAATTTATGAATTAGCTTCGCAAGCTGCAATAAACTATCAATGAATCATGTAATTATTATTATTATTAAGCACGATTTCTGTCAAGGTCGTACGACCCGATCCAGAATGTCGTGTACACTGCCGGGGGACGTGCGACATGATCCATAGATGCATCTATCCTGCCGAGGCGTTCGGCCCGCTCCACAAGAAAGGAGAACATTTTCTTATGCACCTCCGGAAAGAGAGTATATTCATTATAAGATAAATTCAGGAGGATGAACAATTTATTTTAACAATTTATTTATTTAAACAGAAAATTAAGCATATGAGATTTTCATTTTTAATATTTTGATTGTAATGACCCAAAATATCATCTTTAAATTTAATAATAACAAATCAACAAGAACTTTTACTCATGCGCAACTTGGCCTACAATTTACTCAAGTAATTCATGCTTTGAGTCCTAAACAACCCGGACTTTAGCATTAATAGTAGCTACGCACGGACTCTCGTCACCTGGTGCGTACGTAGCCCCCACAATTAGCAACAATTATTACCTTAATTACCTATGGAGTAATTTCCTCCTCACAAGATTAGACAAGAGACTTACCTCGATTTGCTCCAATTTAATCCACTCGAAGGCCGTTTCCACGATTATCCAACTCTGTCTGGCTCGAATCTAGCCAAAATAATTTGATACAATCACTAAAGATTATAGGAATCAATTCCATAATAAATTACTACATTTTTCAATAAAAACCCCCCAAAATTTATTAAACATTCATCTGTGGGGCCAACATCTCGGAATCCGGCAAAAGTTACGAAATATGAACGCCCACTCAACCACGAGTCTACCCATACCAAAATCACTAAATTTCGATAACAATTCGGCCCTCAAATCCTCAAATCTATGCAAGAGGGTTTTCAAACTTTTTCCAACTTAATTCACCAATTAAATGATAAAAACAGGGATGGATTCGAGTAATTTAACCAATATTAAGTTAAGAACACTTACCCCGTTATTTTCTCTGAAAATCTCCCAAATATCGTCCAAATCCGAGCTCCAAATCGTTAAAAATAGAAAATGGGACGAATTCCCATTTTCAGAACCTAAACTCTCTGCCCAGTGATTTCTTCTACGCGATCGCGAACTTCCTCACGCGATCGCGTAGCACAAGTTTTACTGCCCAAACATTAACCCTACGCGATCGCATAAAGTCCCACGCGATCGCGATGCACAAGGTTCCGACTCTACGCGATCGCATCCCTCTTCATGCGATCGCGTAGCAAAAATGTGTGGCCCAGCTATCTCTCTCCAATTTCCCCTACGTGATCGAAAACAATGACACGCGATCGCGATACACACATTGGCCCAACCTACTTGACCGCGGACGTTTCCACGCGATCGCAGAGAACAAATTCAACTCTGCCCAAATTACTCTATGCGATCGTAGACCAACTTACGCGATCGCGTATAAGGAAATCAGAAGAAAAATTCCAGCAGCTATTAGCAGTCTCCCAAAGGCCAAAAGTGATCTGTTAGTAGTCTGAAACTCACCCGAGCCCCTCGGGACCTCAACCAAATATACCAACAAGTTCCAATACATCATACGAACTTAGTCAGACCCTCAAATCACACCAAACAACGCTAAAACTACGAATCATCCTCCAATTCAAGCTTAATGAAACTTAAGATTTCCAACTTCCACATTAGGTACCAAAACCTATTAAATCAAGTCCGATTGACCTCAAATTTTTCACACAAATCATAAATGACATAACAAAGCTATGAAAATTTTCGGAACTAGATTCTGACTCCGGTATAAAAACAAATCAACTCCCCGGTCAAACTTCCAAACTTAAATTCTTGTTTTAGCCATTTCAAGCCTAATTTAACGATGGACTTCCAAATAAAATTCCGAACACGCTCCTAAGTCCAAAATCACCATACTGAACTGTTGAAATCGTCAAAATTCTATTCCGGGGTTATTTTCTCAAAATATTGACCGAAGTCAAACTTGGCCTTTTAAAGCCAACTTAAGGAACAAGTGTTCCGATTTCAACCCAAACACTTTCAAATCTCGAACCAACCATCTCCGCAAGTCAATAATCATTAAAAGCACACACGAAAAGTTTTATTTTAGGGAACAAGGCTCTAAAAGTTAAAATGACCGGTTGGTTCATTACAAATATATTTATTTTAATCAAGTCTGTTGCGGCATGCAACCCGATCCACCAATATATATATATATATATATATATATATATATATATATATATATATCGACTTTTAAGCAAGTCTGTTGCGGCGTGCATCCCGAGCCACCAATATAGACTTTTAATCAAGTATGTTGCAACGTGCAACCCAATACCCCAATATGGACTTTTAATAAGTATGTTGCGGCGTGCAACCCGATCCCCAAATATATTCATTTCAATCAATTCTGTTGCGGCGCGCATCCCGCTCCTCCAATATATTCATTTACCAATTCTTATAGAAGAAATTGCCCAATAAATGCAACAATTAATATAAAATTATAATACAACAAGCATACAATAATTATAATTTAATTATGAAACAAACAATGACATATAGTAATTTATTATGGAAATCAGGGAGAAAATAGGAAGTTTAATATTTAATATGATAAATGTCAAGTAGCAATTAATGTACATAAATCAAATAAGCATGTAGCAATTATTGCAGGAATTCAAGAACTAATATTTGACAAAGAATAAGAGAGAAATAATTTTTATAACAATTAATGTATTAAAAATAATTTAGGATTTTCAAATAATTATGCAAATAATTAATTTTGACGACGTATAGACACTCGTCACCTCGCCTATGCGTCGTTCATATGCTTTTCACATAACAAATAATTTAAGGGTTCTATTCCCTCAAGTCAAGATTAATCACGAAACTTACCTCGCTTTGCAATTTCAATCAATTACTTGACCATAAGTTTTCCTTTTAAATTTATCTCCAAATTCTTCAAATCTATTCACAAATAATTCGATATACTCAATACGAATCATAGGAATTAATTCATAAAAATTTACTAATTTTCCGGATAAAATCCGAAATTCACTTTAAAAATTGACAGTGGGGCCCATGTCTCGAATCTCGAAAAAACTTACGTAATCCGAACACCCATTCTGATACGAATCCAACCATACAAAAATTATCCAATTCCGATGTCAAATGGATCTTTAAATCATAAATTTTCATTTTTGAAAAATTTACAAAAATTCCAATTTCTTCCATCTAAATCCGAAATAAATGATGAATATATACATGGATTTATGAAATATTATCACTTTTGGTTATAGAACACTTACCCAATTCAAAGTTGTGAAATATCGCTTTGGAATCGCCAAAATCCGAGACTCAAAACTCAAAAATGAGTAAAATAGCTAAAACCCGATTTTATGTGTTTTGTCCAGCATTTCCGCTTCTGCGGAAAATAGACCACAGGTGCGATTACACCAGAAGACCAAAATTTTAGATTTTCCTTAAGTCCAAATTTTGATCCGTTAACCATCCGGAATCCACCCAAGCCCCCCGGGACCTCAACCATTTATACCAACAAGTTCTAAAATATCATATGAACTTAGTCGAGATCTCAAATCACATCAAACAACGCGAAAATTATAATTCACACCTCGATTCGAACTTTTGAGTTTCAAAATTTTCAATTTACAAATCTTGTGCCAAAATATGTTAAATGAATCCGGAATGACTTCAAATTTGGCACACAAGTCATAAATGACATAACTGAGCTATTCCAATTTTCGGAATCAGATTCTGACCCCGATATCAAAGAGTCAAATCCGTGGTCAACTTTGGAAATCTTTAGCCTTTAAATTTTTAGTTTTCATTAAATGGCCATAATTTGAGTTAGGGACCTCCAAATTAAATTTCGGGCATATGCCCAAGTCCCAAATCACGATACGGACCTACCGGAACTGTCAAAATACTGATCCGGGTCTATTTGCTCAAAATGTTGACCAAAGTCAACCCAGTTGAGTTTTAAGGCTCTATTTCACATTTTAGTTCATTTTTCACATAAAAACTTTCCGAAAAATTATACGGACTGCGCACGTAAGTCGAGGAATGATGAATAATGTTTTTCGAGGTCTTAGAACACATAATTAATTATTAAATTTAAAGATGACACTTTGGGTCATCACATTCTCCACCTCTAAAACAAACGTTCGTCCTAGAATGGAGTTAGAAAAAGTACCTGAGCTGGTGAATAAGTGTGGATATTTACTCCGCATGTCCGACTCGGACTCCCAGGTAGATGCCTCTACCGGCTGACCTCTCCATTACACCTGAACTGAAGGATAACTCTTAGACCTCAATTGCCGGACCTGCCGGGCTAGAATAGCCAACGGCTCCTCCTCGTGAGTCAAGTCTTTGTCCAATTGGACTCAGCTGAAATCTAACACATGGAACGAATCACTATGATATTTTCGAAGCATAGATACATGGAACACCGGATGAACTGCTGGTAAACTAGGTGGTAATGCAAGCATGTAGGCTACTTCGCTCACCCTTTCAAGAATTTCAAAGGGTCCGATATACCTAGGGCTCAACTTGCCCTTCTTTCTGAACCTCATTACACCTTTCATAAGTGAAACGCGGAGCAATATTCTTTCTCCAACCATGAATGCAAGATCACGAACTTTACGGTCGACATAACTCTTTTGCCTAGACTGTGCTGTGCGAAGTCGATCTTGAATAACCTTGACCTTATCCAAGGCATCCTTGTCATGACCCAAACTGATGGGCAGCTACGGGCACCCGGTACCTTACTCGACCGAGTACCAACGTAACGTATCTTGCTTATTACTTCATCATATACACGTGACGTACGGGCCTAATAGGCCAACATGATCATTTATAAACTCAAAACATAGGCCGACAAGGCCATACAATCTTTCACGTACACGACATATGTCTACAAGCCTCTAAGAGTACATAATTGTCATAAAAGTCGGGACAGAGCCCCACCATACTAAACCATACACATCTAAATCATGCTGACCAAACAAGCAACTCCTGAACAAATGGAGTGCACCAATATCTTCTGCTGAGCTGATCGCCTACTTGGAGGACTCTCAACCTGTCAATCGAGACCTGCGGGCATGAAACGCAGCGTCCCAAGGCAAAAGGGATGTCAGTACGAAATAATGTACCGAGTATATAAGGCACTATACTGAAAGCTGAAACTAAACTGATAATATAATAACTGAAAGCAACTGAAGGTTAATGATAATCTGAAGATATGCTTACCTGTTGATACTGACTCAACTCTCTCAATATAGTGAGTAAAATAGTTGTCCGGCCTTATAAGGCTCGGTGTATATATATAACTGCTTTGTCGTAGTAGGCTCGCTCATAGGCGCTCGGCCATACTAGGCTTTATATCTCGGCCAACTGGGCTTGCTCATAGGCGCTCGGCCACAGTAGGCTCGGTATAAAACTTACCATATGATCAGAGGTTTCCCAATAGGGGCCTGCCCATCGATTATAGCTCGATGGTAATGAAAATACTGTAATACTGTATATATAGATTCTCTGCTCTCATGACTGGAAAAAAAGAAATACTCAATTGGATATGAAGTTCCGATAAGGAGAATATTGTAACTTACAAAACTAAAAAAATATATGTAAATACCGGGATATGAATTTTTCTTTATGCTTCGTTATCAAACTCGTGTAATTACGAGATCATGCCAAAATGAAGGAAAAGCTTAGCCTTAACATACCTGGAATAGGGAAAAATCCGTATGATATTCTTGGAAAAGGTCGCACCGTACTCCCTTAGAATCGTAAATATTCCGTTATTATTATGCAGTGTAATTCCGTATGAATTTCTTTACTAATCTAAGAATAATCATTGCTACTGTAACATGAAGTCTTATGTGAGCTTCCAACATCTCCTCCAAAAATGAATTTGATATAAATTGAATATCATTTGTAAAGATGACTAACTTGAAATTCCTTCTACGTTTTTTTTAATGGCAAAGTGTAGTTTCCATGTGTTATCTTGATAGATTGCCCAACGACCCCTTAATGCCACCTATCCTAATGACTAATGAGTCATCAACTTGGCCTTAATTTGCTACCACCTTGAAGTGTAATGCTTATCCAAATGTGCTTAATTAATTACCCAATAATTTCTTAATTAATTAGGTAATCTCCCATTATCCAATAATTAACCAATTTCTCATATAATAAAGAATTATCTCAAATTACTTAAAATACTACTTATTTTTAATACACCCTTATATATTATACTATTATGGTCATATGGTACCTTGTATGGCAATAGTCCATAAATACGGTGTATTATAGCTTGGACCGTATTTTATCCCAAATTGCCAAATTTCGACGAAACTCATTTTCTTCTATTTGCTTACCTTCTCTCCTTCACGAATTTACTCATCACGTGTTTGAAATAGCATAATGCTTATAATCCCAAAATAATCTCAAAATAATCCCATTCCTGGACTTACGTCGATTATCTTACGTCGAAACTTTAACATACGAAAATGCGGGATGTAACAATCCTGTACTAAATCGGTACCCAACAACCGAGCCTCTCCCGGTTCAAACCAACCAACTGGCGATCGGCATCGCCTTCCGTATAATGCCTCATATGGAGCCATCTGAATACTCGACTGGTAGCTATTATTATAAGCAAACTCCGCAAGTAGCAGGAATTGATCCCAAGAACCTCCAAAGTCTATAACACAAGCGCGAAGCATATATTCCAATATTTGAATGGTGTGCTCTGACTGTCCGTCTGTCTGTGGATGAAATGATGTACTCAACTCGACCCGCATGCTTAACTCACGCTGTACAGCCCTCCAGAAGTGTGAGGTAAACTGCGTACCTCGATCTGAAATAATAGACGCGGGCACACCGTGAAGGTAGACAATCTCAGGAATGTACACACCCCTAGTGAGCGCAGAGTGTTGTCCGTGCTTAGCGCTTGGACTTTGGGAGCCCCTCCGGAATCTATACACACCCCTAGTAAGCGCAGAGTATTGAGAATTAAGTGCTGAGTGTGAGTGCAGAGTGATGGAGTGACATTACTCTGAGGTTGCATTTACTTTTGCTGTTGCTGCATTTTACGTGTTAATTTCTTTGTAACATTTATTGAGTTGATGGAATTTACCTGTTTATTCCTGTTTATTTTAAATTGTGATAAAGAAATAATTGGATTATTCTGCTTAGCTCGTCACTATTGCTCAGTTCCTTAGTTATTTCTGTTACTACTGAGTTGGTTGTAATCATACTACACCCTGCGCTTTATGCGCAGATCCAGGTGAGTTAGAGCGCGGCGATCGTTGAGTTCAGGCCAACTATCTGTGGAGATTGCAAGGTAGCTGCTAGCGTTCGCAGGACCTTGTTGCTCCTCTTGTCATTTCTTCTTTTGGACAGTTAGACAGTTTATTTCTTAGTTCATAGAATTAGACGCTCATGACTTAGTGATACAACGATGTTTGGGGCTCGTTTCCGTATTTTCTATATTATATTTAGAGTTGATTTAGTTTATGAGAAATTCAAATATTGGTATTGTTTTATTAAATTCTTATAATCGATTTAGTAGTAATATTTTGGGAAATAGGCTTGCCTTGTAACACGATAGGCGCCATCACGACCATGGTTAGATTTTGGGTTGTGACACCCAATTCAAAGTCGTAAAAAATCGCTTTGGAATCGCCAAAATCCGAGACTCAAAACTAAAAAATGAGTAAAAATGGCTAAAACCCAATTTTATGTGTTCTGTCTAGCATTTCCTCATTTCCGGAAATTTGACCGCATCTGCGGTTCCGCTTCTGCGGAAAATTGACCGCAGGTACGATTTCCGCTTCTACGAAAAATTGACCGCCGGTGCGATTACACCAAAATGCCAAAATTTCAGATTTTTCTTAAGTCCAAATTTTGATTCGTTAACCATCCGGATTCCTTCCGAGCCCCCTGGGACCTCAACCAATTATACCAACAAGTTCTAAAACACCATATGAACTTAGTCGAGACCTCAAATCACATCAAACAATGCTAAAATTACAATTCACACCTCGATTCGAACTTTTGAGTTTCAAAATTTTTAATTTACAAATCTTGTGCCGAAACATGCTAAATGAATCCGGAATGACTTCAAATTTGGCACACAAGTCATAAATGACATAACTGAGCTATTCTAATTTTCGGAATCAGATTCCGACCCCGATATCAAAAAGTTAAATGCGTGGTCAACTTTGGAAATCTTTAACCTTTAAATTTGTAGTTTCTGTTAAATGGCCATAATTTGAGTTAGGGACCTCTAAATTAAATTTCGGGCATATGCACAAGTCCAAAATCACAATACCAACCTACCGGAACTGTTAAAATACTGATCCGGGTCAGTTTGCTCAAAATGTTGACCAAAGTCAACTTAGTTGAGTTTTAAGGCTCTATTTCACATTTTACTCAATTTTTCACATAAAAACTTTCCGAAAAATTATACGGACTTCGCACGTAAGTCGAGGAATAATGAATAATGCATTTCGAGGTCTTAGAATACAGAATTAATTATTAAATTTAAAGATGACATTTTGGGTCATCACAGTAAGATAATTTTTGGGCATTGGAGTTGTCCATCTTGCATGCATGCGTTATCAAAGGGTGTATGAAGATTGTTGAGCTAAGAATGGTAGATAATGGGTTTGAGATGATGGAATCCACCATAGGAGGACCTTGAAACCTTAACGCACACCTAGTGTTTGATAAAATGCTCAAATGAGCTAGAACTATGATCATCCTCCTAATTTTGGTTCAATTAGTTATATTTCTAAAATAGATTGAAGTTGCTAAGAATTTCAGAATATTTTAGAGTTTAAGGAAGCTTCATTGACGTATGTTAGCTAAACTCCTCTCCTAGAATTAAATCCCACGGTATTCATGTAATTTATGTAAGTCCTGAATTGTTCATTATGAAAGTGGTTATTCCGAATAAGCTTGTGTTGAAAGATATATGTTCAATATGTATCCCAAAATGCTTTTATCATGTTATGTTATCATTTGAGAATATGTCCAAAGTATGGGCGCATTAATAATGTTGCGAATTCAAATCAAGTTCAAACGAAGGCTATTATACCAAATTTTGTGAAAAATCTCTATGTGACTAAGACTCTTAATTGCTCACATGTGTACTAAAAATATTGATTTGAAATGCCTTGTTGTGGATGATGATAATGATGTTTGAAAGTGAAAAAGGTGAGAATGAAATATTAAATACGACTGACGTGTCAATAATAATTTTATAATTGTGGCCACTAGTGCCAATGAAATGAAAAGATGCGAAAGAAGTATGAAATGATATGATTGGTATAAGAAGGATGATATCTCTAATGAGACGGCCTAGCTGATCAGGTCATGATCGGATGCCATACCGCACACATGGTGGTGATTGTGCTGAAAATATGATTGTGGTTGATGTCTCTAATGAGATGGCCTAGTCGATTAGGTCGTGATCGGACTACGTGCTAAAAGAACGGTGGTATTTGTATTGTGAATCGTAAATGATGGCATATTGGTACCAAAAACCTCCCAACTTAAAATATAAAAATTTAATTGAACATTGTCTTGATCCTAATTTGAAGTTTGATGTTGGTTGAGGCTTCTACTGATATAATTATTGTACTTGCTTGTATTATTTATCATTCTATTAAGAGGGTGTTTTGTCATTTATACTAGTACTATTCCATATGTACCAACGTCCCTTTTGTCGGGGCGCTGCATCTTCAATGGATGCAGGTGGTTCCATAGCAGGAGACACTAATCAGTGATAGCGATACACCCTCCTCCCAGCAGACTTGGTGAGCCCCACTTCATTTCGGGGTCATGTATCTTTTGTTCCTTGTGTATTGTGTTTGAGGTATAGCCGGGGCCTTATTGCCGGCATTATCATAGTACTGTTCTGTATCTATAAAGGCTCCGTAGACATTGTGTGGGTTGTATATTGGTTCTGGGAAAGTCAAACTAGCTATGTTGTGTTTGGATTACTTGTTCCACTACAGACAAAAAACGTGTGTGAAATTGAGATTTAAAATGATGAATCTAATGGTAATGAATTAGTATTGTAGACATGATCATCTTATTGTCTAATTAACGAAAACATGTATTCTCTTTATTCATGGAGGAATTTGGGTAGAAGGAAATCTAATAGGCTTGCTCGGTCGGGTTTACTCGGTTGAGCGCCGGTCGCGCTCCCCGAGTTCGGGGCATGACATTTTATTTTCTTTCCCCCTATTCCTAAGAGTAGATTATAAATTTATATTGAATAATGTATTTTGATATATTCAAATTGTCATATAAATAATAAGTAATACCAAATACTCAATATTATTACTTTAAAATAATTATATTTTATATTGATTGGGATTTTTAATTTATATTTTTACTATACGTTTGATATTTTAATTGAATTCTTTTATAATAAATATTTAATTTTTTAAATTAATACTAATTGCAAACTGAACATTTACTGTTCTTTTTTGTAATTTGATACTTAAAAGTACTTTCTGAAAAGATTGGAAAAACACAATGAGCTAGCAAAAAGCAATACTCAAATAAATTGGCCAAATACAAACTGTTATTTTGTAAAAGTACTTCTAAACAAAAATACTTTACAAAATAAATAGTTTGTTGGTTTTTTAAAAGATGGGGCAGCAAAAATATTAAAAATATTTGATTGAAAATGTCTCTACTTTTTTTATTAAACATAGAAGGCTTTAAATAACCAACTTGAGAACATAATCTGCAGAAAAATCTGCATAAGAAGAATTTTAAAAACCCAAAATATCTCAACAAATCTAAAAAATCTAACAGAAATTTAAATTCAAAAACTAGATTTATCCTAAAACTAAGTAACTTATTATGCTAAAAAAGTTACTGCAGTAACTGAAAGCAATAAAATTTTAACACTCCTCCTTTGCTTCAATTGCTCCAATTTAAAAAGTTGCTCCTCTTCAATTCTTGCTTATGTTGTTTGTGCTTGAAGATTGTTTTGAGCATCGCTGAAATTGCACACTTTGTAGTGCATTTCTTTTTCTTCTTTTCTTCTTTCTTTTTCGTCTTATGGTTTTGTGCATAAAAAACACCCTTAGTGACCTTGTCTTATCTGAAATCTCTTTTGAAAGTATTTGATTCTGGACAATGATAGAATTTTCAGGGATTGCTCGTAAGGATTGTTCTTCCATTACAACATTCAACAAATCATAGGTTTTAAGATATGATTTTATTTTCACTGAGCAAATCCGATAGTTTTCGCGAGTGAAAATTTGTGGGGCATTCAAAGAGAGACTGTTGCTTGCCATGTTTGGAAATGGGTTTAAAAAGTGATATTGGTTAAAATGATTTGAAAATGGTTCTTTGGAAGAACTCACAGATCTCGTAAGACCAATAAAGCTCTTGATACCACTATTAGTTTTTTAAAAGATGGGACAGCAAAAAGATTAAAAGTATTGATTGAAAAAGTCTCTCAATAATTTTATTAAGCATAACAAGACTTTAAATAGCCAATTAGGAACAAAAAATTCACATAATTTAAAATTCAAAAAACCTAAAATATCTCAACTAACTTAAACAATCTAATAGAAATTTAAAATTAAAATTTATCCTAAAACTAAGTAACTTATTATGCTAAAAAGGTTACTGCAGTAACTGCAAGCAATAAAATTTCAACACAGTTTTTGGCAGCTTGGCCAAACAGGCTCTTAAATTGATCGTCCATCATGTATGAATTTATTCGACAATTTTGATAGCAAGGATTATGTATCATATGTGTGACAACTAATTCATTCAGGTGCAAACATTTGTCCTTATTAGTAAGGTCTACGTACATAAACCTATCGTACTAATGTTAACTTGTAGTATTCTTTAGTATTATCAAAATGTGTATACGATAGATTCACATTGATTATTCATAAAAATTTATATTATATTCTTTTATTTGTAATTATTTACTCAAAAATTTATTTTAAAAATATTAATATTATTATAAAACTGTGTATTACATGACTCGAATAGTTTTATAAAACATGTATATATCATAAAATCCATCCCATGGGAGAGTGGAGACCAAAGGAACAACAAAAAATAGAGATGACTCATTCACTTTCCTATCTTCAATTTAATGAACTGACTTTGTAATAAATAGGGATCCTTATTTAAAAATATACATTGACTTTATGAACTTTGAATTAGTACAATGCCCTCTCCCTAACCTAAACAAAGCAAGGAGGGACTAAGTCTGAAGTATTTTGATCCCTAATCAAAAGGACATTCTTTCACAAATCCTTCTCCAATTGCATATAGATATGACTATCTTTGCGCTGAACTGAGTAGTAGTGATATGAGTAGTTATTATTCCCAGGATCAAACACTGAATCACTGAACACGAAAAGGGCAGCTTGGTATCTTTCAGAATTGCTACTACACACAATTGGGTAAGTAAAACATGCAACCAAAACAAATATGCAGAGGTGAAAAAAGCTTGAGCTCAAAGCTATTGGTATAATTGAAACAGTTTTTGAAAAACCAGTTCGGGAGTTTTGTGTATATTCAGATTTTCAAACTTATTTTCGTCGTTTTCTGTCCTAATATCAATTGTAACAATTATCAAAAGCTTGAAGAAACAAGAAAAGCAATTGCAGAGAAAATAGGCAGAAGAAGAGAGAGAAATGGATATATAAGGGAGAGGAGATTTCTCGTTCAATCATTTATCAGTATCTAGTCTGAACTCTGATACATAATACCGAGTATAAGCAATGAAAGAACAAACTAAATTCCCCAAATATTCTTCATATTACAATTGTCTCCGCTTGCATAACTAATATAATTACCAAGAACTTGACACAATTATAACTAATACTTAAAACTAAAGTGAAATAAAAGAAACTTAAAATAACCCTCTAGTCGTTGTCATGAATCAGGCTTGCGAAGATTAATTGTACCTGGAGCTTGAAGATTGAACTTAGCCGTTGGATGGGAACGGCTAAGTTCCATCTTCAAAAGCAAGCCTGGTTCGTAACAGCAACATGAGAAATGCTTCCAAAATACAAAACAACTTCGTTCACATCTTTATTTAAATTGTTTCTCACAATGAAACAGTACTAAGACAAAAGAAAGCATTTATCAACATCGAGCTTCCATTTTAATTTCTTCAGAGGAAATTTCAAATTGAAGAAACTGCTCCATCTCTCTCAAAAATGCAGACATTGTACTTTCCTCATCCAAACATACAGAAGCTTCTACTTCATCCCCTGTCTTGTTATCATACAGCAGGAAAACATTTCTAAATACACCTTCCGCAATACTTATTTTATTAGGCTTACCCCATCCAAAGTCTACATCATATAATGGATAATTAGCCAAACTACTACACCTATACATATCAAAATCCATGTCCTTAAACAACTTTCTTATTTCTTGAAATGGTCTCATTGTTGTTGAAACCAAATCTTGACCCCCTTTACAATTTTTGTAGTTAGCTACAAGTTGTTCTTTTTCCTTTCTTAGCTGACTAACCAATCTTGATAACATCATTTCTTCTTCATTATATGTAGGTACAAAAAGGGAAGAACTAAAATTTCCAGCAGTATTATCTGGCAGAGGAATAAAAGATCTTAAATTCACTGTTTGGAACAAAATGGATGGCTTCAATGAACTCGAATTCGCTTTCATACCACATTTATAAAGAAGTGCTGTGAGTAATTCTACCCGAGTTGGATTTTTCACTTGTGATGGTTCAGAGAGGAGTGATTTTAATGTATGATTTGAAAAGACTAGCCTTCTTGTAACACATTTTTGAATAGGTGGCTCATTCACAGGTTCATTAGTAGGTGGAAAGATTGACGATCCAATAAATTGAGGACACAATTTTAAATTCGGATCACGGGCAATTGTAGCCCAGTCTTGTAAAAATTTAGAAATTGTGCACATATCTCCAATTTTATGTGACACACATGTACTTAGAGCTATTCCTCCACAATCAAATTGGTTAAATTGAACCGTGACCAACTTTCTATTAGATGTAACAATATTCCATGGTATACCCTTAGGATATACCATTTCTTTGACATTTCTATCAGGACTTTTAACAATTTCAGACATGGGACAATCGAATCGAGCCTTATAAAAATCAGCACCTATATCGTTGCATTCGACATGAACATTGTCTCTTAATGTTCCAGCAAAAGGATAATAAGCAGCTAAGGTTTTTGAAAGGGAATTCTCAATAACCTTACACATATCACTTGGTTCAATTGAGGGTGTTACTACATTGCCCTTATTCTTGGGATAGAAGAAGACTAAGGGGCAATATTGTGTACTATTGAATTGATCAATGAAGGAAAGCTTGTAAATTCTTTCAGAAAAAGGGGTTGGAGAGAATGGTTTGATGATTTTCTTGGATAAAGAAACTAGAGCTGAGGCAGCCATTTCTTACTGAAATTAATTGAGGATTTTCAAGATAACTTCAGAAACCAAACATATATATTGATGATAGAGATGCCTGATATTTGTACTTAATTTTCAGCCGACCTATTGTCCATAGGAGGGAAGCTGGAATTAGTTAAAGAGCTTGTCCTTTAAATTATCTTACCAGTTTGTATTTATATTGTTAGTAATATTTATTTTTTTATATTAAAAGAAATAAAGTGTCTCTTCCTTTTGACAGCAGGTAGTTTTTATGTCAGTAAATAGAACTTTAACTCAAACTGCCTACCTACACCTGAATTTGTTGTGTGCTGAAATGGACGATCACAACATAAGAAGAAAGCAAATATGAATAAATAATATTTGGATGTACGAGCTATGCTTAGTAGCTTTTACTCAAAATTTAATGAACTTGCCTAATTTCTAGCAGAAGGGGGTGTGTTATAATTTTTTAATTGTTAAATAAGGAATTTTCTCTACTGAGCTACAAGGAATCTATAAAGTACAATATAACTTCTTGGTTTGTGTAACATTAATTATTTTGGACCTAACTTTTAGAGACTAAAACAGAAATTATTTTAGAACGGAGGGAGTAGTTGGTTTCATCCATTTACTTTTCATTTATATTGAAACCATTTATACTCTTTTGGATCATTAATATATGGATCTCTTTGCTGTATCTAGGGGATAAGGGTGGTCACGCTTGGATACAAACGGATCAGATCATGCTCCCTTTCTTTTATCAATCTCAATGTTAGAAAGTCTAGTTAATATGACGTTCCAATTATTATTATTATTGCCAAATGCCCTTAGGCTATTCTATTCTTATTCCTTTTGGTCCTAAATTCTGAAAGAACCACTAAGGCCCATTAGCGTGCCACAAATTCGACCTGCTGGGGTCCTCGGGTAGCCTAGCCCAATTCATAATTTCATATGGTCGGAACAACAAGGAAAAATAACACAACACAATAAATACAGTCAATACAGATTGTATCATTTGTATATATCCCCTGAATTTTGACGTGGCTGTATTCATTGCGCGAAGAAATACAGTCAATATATGTTATATTCTTTTTATATCCCCCTATATTTTGCCTTGGTTCGTTGCACGAACGAATACAATTGATACATGTTGCATTCATTGTGTAGGTTGTATTCATTGCGCGAACGAATACAGTTGATGCATGTTGTATTCGTTGCACAAATGAATTCAGTCAATACAGGTTGTATCCTTTATATATATACCCATATATTTCTCCTCGGTTCATTGCACAAACTTAGTTAAACATAATATTTCTAGATGTGAGTTCTAAAAACGTGAATAACATTAGACAGATCTAAAAATGTGTTGACTATAACGTACATTAATTTTTCTAAATGTGTGAGCAATAATGGGGGGAGAACTAACAATAAGTAATACTAAATGGCGTTTAAGTAAATAGGAGAAGTGGTTCACCCAATAAATGATGAACTAGATGATTGTTCCTCCTAACAATGATGAATGACAGGCAAATCCTCGAATATTCGAATTATTCTCGAATCTGATGGAAAAGTATGGAATAATATGAACAATAATCTTGATGAAAATGTAGTGTTTGTATCTTTATCAAAGAGAGAGAATCTTTTCTCAAAAGTCTACTTTTATCAAATGAATGTCACATGCCCTCCATCACTGTCTTTTCTTTTTCTATATATATAAGACATACCCCTAACACACCCTAATAGTACATATACCCTTAAGAAACCCTAATACTACAAGTGCAGAGAATATCCACTAGAATATTCTCTTTAATATCTCATTTACAAAACTAGTCGTTATAACTCTGCAAATAGTGTTCGATCTCGCCTGTGTTGACATCTCGACCACAAACTTCGTTGCTTCCTGGTCGACCTCGACTGACTCATTCCTTAGTACTATATTGCCCAAAATATTTTAAGGCAAATTTCGACCTATACAGTAATTAAATAGTATAGCAGTTAATAATTCGGTAAATTTGTAAAGAGTTACAAGCAAAATGATTAAAAGTGTATCTCTTTAATTAATTGAAGATTCAATGTACTCAGATATCATAAGGATCAAAATTAAAATATACCAATAATTAAGGGACCGAAAGTGTTACTATCAAATATGTAGTTGGGCCCATCTTACCAATGACCGAATAGAATAAGGCCCATAAGTCAATTATACATATCAAATCATATCATATAAAGTTGTTCACGTATAGTATATCATTTTATATGTAAAACAATTATCCTAGTTCAAGGTTCATAAATCTTAATCAATCACTTATCCTTAAAATATTTTTGTGCATAAAACCATGTCTAATTTAAAACATGGTGTTTTGCATAAAACACGTTATACAGAAGTTATCACTTACTGTTCAATAATTGGCTATTACCCAAGCATTTACGTGGCTATATTACTCAAAACAAATGTAAAGCAATAACTCAATTTCTCAAACCAGGATTCAAGTATTATTTTCAGTTTAAAATCATATTCTTATATAGGCAGATAATGAGGCCGATTATTACAAAAGACTTCCTCACAAAATCTTTCTGTATGACATACTTATATTCCCGTTTCTCGTCGTTTCTTGCTTATTTTAGTTTTGAGTAATCAAACTCATCTTGTTCCAATGTAAATTAGCCAATTTATTCATTCAAATATTCTGAGAAGTCCAGTGAATAGAATAGGTTCATCAGAAAACGTTTAGCACTCAATGAATGTTTACATTTTCAAAAAAGAAAAGACATTAATCATATATGGAGTAATTAGCAAGCTAACTTGTCTAAAAGTGGAAATTTTAAATTCTGATTATATAAAACTAGTACTTTTCTAAAACAATATTATCATTAGAAGACAAGTTGGTTAATTCATGCACATAAATTAAGTTCAATTGCTCAAGAGACTGGAAATAAATTCTCTTCAATTTGTAATATTCGAAATGGCATAAAAGGTAAGTATTTGAGATTAACTCCAGGTAGAACCAACCTTTTTAATTTAGTTCAAGTATAAAAACCACGCCTCCAAATGTATACAAAGAAAAACAAAAGCAAAAAAAATAAAATATATGTATTGTACATGACAGATTGTGAACTCATTACAGCAACGAATTATACTGATTGTTTGTGCCCACCAGATTAGTGCTAGTGGGAACATTTATAGACCCTCGCATGAACTTCCGAACACTCAAATCATTACGGAATGTTCAAGTTTCAAAGAAGGGATAATATTACTTTTGTGACACTTGGTTATCTAAAGAAAAGACACATGGAATTGAAGATGGGGATGGCCGAAAATCGAACGCAATCATTCTGTTTGTTACCGGAAGGGATAACGTTCATAAAGGTGTATTAAATACTCTGCACCCGGTAATATTTAATAAGGAATATTCTGCAACACTAAGAGCGATGGCCCATTACAAAGAATTTGATATTTATGTTCACCGTTACATCTTCATCAATGATCCTCATAATTGATATTAAAGGAGGGCACGATCCTAGGACCTCCTTCCCTAAACACAACTATAAATAGTGAGCCCAGTTATTATTGTAAATGACACGAATTTTCTTGCTAAACTTACACTATATTCTATAAAAAGCTTAATACAATCTTACTTTTCCGCTTTTTGATCTCATCGTTGTTGTGCCCGAAAACCTTGTTCCCGGAACTGTCATCTCTGTTGTTTCATCTATATTTTAAGGCTAAGTATTGTATATTTCTTCAATTATTGTATTATTTCAGGATCAAATTAGTTCACTTGTCTAGAAACCACGTATAAATTCAACTGTATCATTTTACGGGTAAACAGTTTGGCGCCCACCGTGGGGCCTAGACAGTCGTGCAATTAAATTGATCCTTGCCTTTTTACTAACGTGATTTGATTATTTTGTCTTAGAAAAAATCACAAAAATGGCAGATAACACCGTTAACAACACGCACAACCCTAAAATTCGAGGGGATCAACCTCATTTCGAGGATTCAATAAGTGACATCCACAATGAGGGGAATGACGCCACGCCGACGCATGACAGGCAGAACCCCCGATAGGTTCGGGAGACAACTCCCGATGATGCTGATGAGGAGCATGTCGTGGATGCGGTGAGGGCCTTGCAAGAGCAACAGGCGATCATTCTAGGCCATCTTACGCGGCAGGATAATGTTATGACGGAGCTGAAACAGGTGCTATCGGGGGCTTCAAATAATGCAAACTGACGAGATCCAATTCCTCCCGGTGTTCCCGCAAACCAAACAACGCAAAGAGTCGACAACAATACTCCAGGGCTGAAGTTGGCTCCGACAGGGCTGGGGGAGCGGATCCGGTCTCAACAACGAGAAAAACCCCTTCAAGAATAAACTTTTACGATTTATGAGGGAAGTAAATGCCCGCATGGACCAAATCCCGGGCGCGCCACCAGTATTGAAAGGCCCGAACAAGAAGAAGTATACTCAATTATCGTACAAGCCGAGTGCGGCACCAGAACTAATCCCAAAGCAGTTTAAAATGCGTGAAGTGTCAAAGTATGAAGGGACTTCAGACCCACATGAGCATATTACCACCTACACAACAACGGTAAGAGGAAATAATTTAGCTTCTCAAGAAATTGAATCTGTGTTGCTAAAGAAATTTGGAGAAGCTCTCATGAGGGGAGCTCTAACGTGGTATTCATTATTACCCGAGCATTCCATAGATTCCTTTGAGATGCTCGCGGATTCTTTTATCAAGGCTCATGCCGGGGAAAAAAAAGTACAAGCACGAAAGGTTGACATATTCAGGATCGCACAGGTAGAATTCGAATTATTACGAGAGTTCGTTACCCGATTCTAGAAAGAAAGAATGTTGCTCCCAGCTATCCCGGATGAATGGGCAGCTGAAACATTCACCAAAGGATTGAATCCGAGAAGCTCAGATGCTTCCCGGAAGCTGAAGGAGAGCCTGCCTGAGTTTCAGGCAACAACTTGGGCAGATGTCCACAACCGGTATGAGTCAAAGATAAGGATCAAAGATGACGAGGTCGGTTCTACATCATCGGCCAAAGGTCGGGAGAAGAGCAGAGAAAATTTAAAGGATGACTACTACACAGACAGACAGACTTCGAGGGGTAGGTTTTTACCTTACGAGCGGACCAAAGGCCGTGGCAGAAACTTCCAGGCAGTAAACAAGTTCACCGTTGACAGAGGGACGATCGTGGTTGAAATAATAGATCACTTCAGGAAAAGAGACGTCGGGGTTTCGGGATCCTTCTTACCACAAATTATCGGAATATAACTGCAACATCAGTATAGTGGAGTTGGTGTCAGCTATGAGAAACATTAAAAAGGCATGATTCCCGAGACCTATGAGATCCGATTCCAGCCAGAGGGATCCAACATATGGTGTGAATACCATGGGATGAACAGCCACCGAACAAGGGGACTGTCGACACCTTCGAGAAGAGGTGGCAACACTATTGAAGAATGGCCACCTTAGAGAATTCTTGAGTGACCGAGCTAAGAACAATTATGGTCGTAACAGAGACAACGCGGAACCTTCGAAAGCAGGAGAAGAACCCCCATGCCAAACGATAAATATGATCTTCGGAGGGAATGAGATTAACGGGGTCACCTTTTTGGCAGCGAAAAAGACGAAAGTATCAATAACTCATAGTAAAAGACTCTGGGGAGATGATAAAATTTTCACGGAGGAGGACACAGACGGATTGTTGTTGCCACATAACGATGCACAGGTAATTTCTTTAAATGTGTTAGATTTTAAGATTAAACGTGTTCTATTAGATCCAGGAAGTTCGGCTAATATCATATAATGGAGAGTATTGGAGCAAGCTAAACTCACCGGAAGCATTATTTCGGCAGCAAAGCTCCTCGTTGGATTCAAACTTGCGAGCGTGACTACCCGGGGAGAGATTTTGCTGCTCACGAATGCTGAAGGAGTATTGGAAACAACTCTCTTCGAAGTAGTAGATGGTGACATAGGATACAATATCATACTGGGAAGGCCATGGTTACACTAGATGAAAGTTGTACCCTCAACATATCACCAATTACTGAAGTTTCCAACTCCCGAAGGAATCAAGCAGATAAGAGGTGATCAACCGGAAGCAAGGGAGATGGATATAATTTCAGTTTCCAGTAGCAAAGGGAAGGTCATAACAATTACAGGAACCGGCACCTACTCCCGAGCTAGAAAAAGTTAGCCCGGGAGCAGAGTCGTCAGAACATTATCAGATGCCGAGATATTTCCAAGTTCCAGAAGAGACAGATGCAATGAAGTCCACGACGGAGGAACTGGAGCAAGTTGAATTGTTTGAAGAATTCCTAGAAAGAAAATTTCATTTGGGGACAGGACTACACCCGGAGCTCAGGTCCGGTTTTATTGAATTCTTTAAATTTAATGATGATTGTTTTGCATGGTCACACGAGGATATGACAGGTATCCCGACGGAAGTAGCCGTGTACAAGCTAATTTTGGATCCCAACGTACCTCCGGTAAGACAAAAGAAAAGCCATAATGCCGAGGCCAGGAATACATTCATTAAAGAAGAGGTGACCCGTTTGCTTAATATTGGTTCGATCCGAGAGGTAAGATATCCGGACTGGCTAGCCAATCTAGTAGTAGTTCCGAAGATGAACAATAAATTTTGCATGTGTGTAGACTATAACGACCTTAATAAGGCGCCCGAAAGACTCGTTCCCACTGTCAAATATCGATCAAATGATTGATGCCGCGGCCGAGCACGAGTTAATGAGTTTCCTCGATGCTTATTCTAGGTACAACCAAATCAAGATGAACCTGAAAGATCAGGAAAAGACTTCGTTTATAACAAATTTTGGTATATATTGTTACAATGTGATGCCTTTCGGGTTGAAAAATACCGGAGCCACTTATCAATGGCTCGTAAATAGGATATTTGAAAAGTAAATAGGAAAGACTATGGAAGTTTATATAAATGATATGCTTGTTAAGTCTTTGAATGCATGTGACCATCTTAAACATTTTCAAGAAAAATTCGACATCCTGAGGAAGCATAACATAAAACTTAATCCTGAGAAGTGCGCGTTCGGGGTCAGTTCTGGTAAGGTTCTGGGATTTTTGGTCTCACAAAGGGGAATTGAGGTAAACCCTGATAGAATCAAGGACATAGAGGATATCCCGGATCAATTGTCGTACGTAAAGGAAGTCCAAAGGCTCACAGGAAGATTAGCAGCTTTGAGCCGGTTCATTTCTCGATCATCAAAAAAATGTCATCGCTTCTTCACACTGATCAAAAAGAAAAATAATTTCGAATGGACGCCATAGTGCCAGCAGGATCTGAGGGACCTAAATAAGTACTTATCAAGCCCTCCATTTCTCTCAAAACCAAAAGAAGGTGAAATATTGCGAGTCTACCTCGCAATTTTAGAAGTTGCGGTAAGTGCGGTTTTAGTCCGGGAGGACGAATGTACGTAATTTCCCATTTATTATATTAGCAAAATTTTAACAGAAGCAGAAACCTTCTACCTACATTTGAAAAAACTGGTCTTAGCTCTCGTAGTCGCTGCTCGGAAGCTGAGGCCCTTCTTCCAATGCCACCTGATAGCTGTGGTGACTAATTTCCCTTTGCGCAACATCCTCCATAAACTAGAGCTCTCAGACAGATTGGCCAAATGGGCCAACGAAATGAGTTATTTCGACGTATAATATAAACCAAGGACTGCAATTAAGTCGTAAGTCTTGGCTAACTTCGTGGCCAATTTAAGTTTGGGACTACTGCCTCTGGCAACCAAAGAGGCAGTAATGGTGTCGGAATTGACATCGGGGGTTTGGACCTTATTTATGGATGGAGCTTCCAACATAAAAAGGCCCGGACTCTGAATAGTCTTAATCACGCCTTTGGGGGAAACCTTAAGGCAAGCCATTAGAACGATCCCTTTAATTAACAATGAAGCAGAGTATGAAGCTTTGATTGCACGGATTGAATTAGCCCGGGGACTTGATTCTGAGGTTATCGAAATCAAATGTGACTCGTAGCTGGTGGTAAATCAGGTCTACGGGATCTTTGATGACAAAGAAGAATGTATGCAATAATACGTGGTAAAGGTCCAAGCTCTTTTGGCATGACTCTGGGAGTGGTCAATTACTCATATCCCAAGGGATGATAACGCAGAAGCGGATGCATTACAAACTTAGGATCATCGACGAAAATAAAGGGATCGGAGTCTGGGATGGTAGTGCAGCTGACGAACTTAGTCCTGGATATGGATGGTTACTATGAGGTAAATTCGAGTAGTCTGGTCTGGGTCTAGAGAAATAAAATAATCGACTATCTCGAGCACAAGAGAATTTTCTTTTTCCCTTGTGTACAGTGTTGAAGCCCTAATCCCGGTGGAATTAGGTGAACCCATTTTGAGATATTTTTGGGCAGATGAAGAATCAAACAATGAAGCAATGTTAATCAACTTGGAACTGCTTGAGGAACGCAGGGACTTGGCGCGTGTAAGAATGGCAGCTCTAAAGCAGAGAATGGAGCGATATTATAATCGAAGATCCAACCCCCGTTATTTCAAAGTAGGAGATTTGGTTCTGAGGAAAGTAATCCAAAATACCCGGGAGCTCAACACGGGGAATCTAGGTCCAACGTGGGAAGGTCCCTACCGGATTTCAGCTATCACTAGGAAAGGTTCATACGAGTTGGAGAGCCATAATGGAGATAAATTGCCTAGCAACTGGAACGTGGCGCACCTCAAAAGATATTATTGCTGGTGAACATTATTCAAGCGGAAAGTACTGTACTCTTTTTCCCTTCTTTCAATTTTTGTCCCAATTGGGTTTTGCTGGCAAGGTTTTTAATGAGGCAACGATAGAAAGCATACTATGAAGACAACAACAATAAGACTTTTGATAGCAAGGCAAACAAACAAGCTTCCACTCGGGGATGGTTAGATAATCTTTGGTTCGATAGCAAATTCCCACTGAGAAGTTAAGTTTGCTACCGAATAGAGGTTACCCGACCGTTCATGAGCAGAAACCACTAGAGGATTGTTAGATATTTTTTTGCTCGATGGCATGGATTCCTAAGGGGATGTAAGGTATGTTGCCGAGTTAAGGATTATCTAGCAATTTATTGAAGACACAAGACTTCACGTGCTTCGATTCGCATTCTTCGCATTCGAACACTGTGGGGGAATGATATGAGGATACGAAAACATTAACTACCACGTCAATCGGGAAATAAAAATCCGGAAATCGAATACATCATCGAGATCGGGGACTGCGCAACCAGCCCCGTAGAAATAAGTTGTACAACATAGCCACAAGTAATGGCAATTTCTTTTTAGCATAATAAATACTGGCCACAAGTAATGGCAATTTCTTAGCATAATAAATGCTTGAGTACTTTTGAAAATAAAAGGAGGAATTATATGAAATGAAATCCTTTTATTTTTATCTTGTTTCTTGTTTGAATGATGAACTAACTTTGTCATTTGAAAGTTAAACAAGTACTTCAAATGCTAGTACCGTAATGAACAGGATTCATCTTCTTTAAGAGCACCGTAAACATAAGAGGGCCCTCTCTGATGAAAACCCTCACGTCAAAGGGTTGGTTTCGGAAGGATCTATGCCCGGAATCAATAATGCCATCGATGAAAAATACACCCGAAGCCACATACACGAAAGGACACAAAAAGTAAATTTGCGCAAATACTTACAGAAACCCTCAACTTAAAAGGGATAATACTTGGAATCAAACTGCTTCGAGTAAAATGCATCTGAGACTACACATAGTAAAGCGCGAACAGAAAAACATGCGCATAATTCTTAAGCAAATGCAAAGGTTAAAGACTTGCATGGATATTCAAACGAAAGTAAGACTCAAACAATACTTGAGTAAAAATATGTCTTTATTTACAAGAACGTGCCAAAACGGTAAAAGTACAAAATGGGAAAAAGAAAAGAAAAGCTAAACTGTAGTGTCTCCGGAACAAGGAGGAAGAGAAGTGTCAGTATCCCCAAGAGAAGTAGGTGGGTCCACCGATGGCTCAACATTTTCATCTGTTTGGCCTTCGGCATCATCATCTTCCCATTCTTCTTCAATTCCCAAAAATTGGAACCAGAACCAGAAAGGCCAGGTACCTCAGACCTCGATGGGAGCCCACTTTTAGCAGCTAACTCAAGCTCGCGTGCCTTAGCAATTTCGACATCAAAGTCAATGACACCAACTTTGGCCTCTTTCAAGGTTTTTCTCCTCATGTTGTACATGGCGTAAGTTTTTTCAACAACGAGGAAAGCCTCTCAGTGCTTGAGTTCTTCTTTGAGTTGGGTTACCTTGGCAGAAAGGTTTTCTTGGGCAGACCTAGCAGATTTGAGGCTGACATCGAGGTCGCGGATAGTTAAACTAAAGAGCCTTTTATGAGCGATAATTTTCCTGTACTTCTCTTCTAGCTGTGCGTGTTTCTCCCCCACAGCAGCAAGATCTTCAATTTTGGAGTTCAAGGCTACATCTAAGTTAATCACTCTTTTCGCGGAGGCACGCTCACTATCGGTTACATCAAGAACGGCGTTATGGACTTCAACCCATTTTTCCCTGGCTTCATCAAATCTAACCCTCAGCGGACCAATTTCTTAGCTAAGGGTTACCACTTTTTGCTCACTTTGCCGCAAACGAGCTTCCAATATAACAGCCTCGGCAGCTTTATCTTCCAATTCTGAGAAGCGGAGAACAATTTGGTTCTGCTCCACCAAAAGCTGATTTCGTTCAGAAGTAAGTTCCTCCTTCTCATGAATCAACCTCTAAAGGCCCTCAGAAGCAAAAAAGTTGGCCTACAAAACAAGAAGAAGTAAAACTTAGAATACATTCATACAAAAGTAGAAGAAATAACAAAGGAAGAAAGGAATGCACCGTTACGGCATTGTGTATGACATTGTTCAACAAACACCCCTCCGAGAGTGCTTGAATCTTTTCCCAGTCTTTCTCTGAAGCCAAAGGCATCAGATAATTAGCAAGCTCTACCGGCCGGGATAGCAAGTTGCATCCCGTAGAGACCGAAAGAGTAATGTTCCTCCTCCTTTGTGGATCTTCAGAAGGGGCAGCATAAATTTGCCCCAAATTCCCCTGAACTGGGGACTGGGGAATAGGAACACCTTCTCTATGGTCAGGGCAGCCAGCGGAGATGATGTAGCAGTTGCTGGTGTTGGTAAAGGTGGAGATGAACCTGATGGAGTCGAAGGGTGAGAAGCAATTGCATCAAATGCAGTACTGGTGGATGGATGCCCGCCAACCAAAGACGGCAGGGATCCAGTACTCAGTCCTGTAGTAACGGACACAACAATTGGGGCCCGAAAATGGGAGTTGACATTATCTAGCAAATCAAGCTCTCCCCAAAGTGCCGAGGCATCATCCTCAGTTGGTGTAACTCTCTCAACAGGTCGAGCATCCTATTAAGATGATGAGGATCATTGTCTTTTGTGTAAAGAAGCTCCCTTATCACTAGCTTCTACATCATCGTCAATCGTCGCGGTGTCTATAAACGGCCTAGAAGGAGGGCCAATCACCATCGCTACCGGAGATGACTCAGGGGCATCGGTCCTCACTCTCTTATTCTTTTTCTCGGCTGCATAGGAGCACCTTTTTTTCGGTTGTTTATCCTCAGGCCAGGGACTCCATAAAGAAGTGTTTGCACTCGAAACAGGCCCAGAGATACTTGTTCAAATAAGTGCCTCTTGAAGTAGCCTCGCTGCATCAGCAGGATCAACAAAGACGCCCTTCTTAGGGACAGCAACAAAACCTGCATGTAGACCTAATTTCGTGAACAAGTCAAAAGTGTTCAACTAAGTTCTCCATATAAAAATAATGGAAGGAAGGTAAGTTAAAATTACCATGATTTTTGGCCTTCCACATGCCAGTTCTTTCCAAAAATGAGTTTCGGGTATCGTGACGTCCAAGATCTTCTGAACCCACCAGTCCAAGCCTTCCACCACTGGTGGGATCCATCGAGTTGCTGAAACATGCAAAACGTGAATAGTCAATACGACCATAGAAGAATATTTAGCGAAAGAAAATATATTAAATAAAGATATTACGAGTGCGATTCCAAGCGGCCGGAAAGGATGAAGCCATTGTCGGAATGATATTATTGGAGGCAACTACAACGAACCGCTCCGTCCACCCAGGACGTTATCATCATCCATGCTAGTCCAGAGCATAGTGACCACGTTTACAGAGGTTTATCATACCCCCACGGAAAACTTTGGGGGAGTAGAGATTCATCATACGAGCTAATGTTAGCTCTTCTCCAGTCTCCTGGCACAAGCGTCGAAGGCACGCGGCCGTCCTCTATATTGAAGGACTTACCTGTGCCAAACACACTTGGTAGCGAAGGCAAAACTATGCAATCACGGAATCAAGCTCTCCACTCAAAGAAAACGCACCCAAAGTAAAGGGATACGTGTAAAAGTATGTAAAACCTTCCTTGGGAAGGGTTACTCACTCTGATAGATCAGGATCCATGATATACAACTTATAGCATCGGCAGTCTTCCTTCACAGCAGGGATACTAGAAGAATGAATAGAAAAGGGGTACCTACTAATAGCTCATGTACGAGGGTTAGCAGTAGGGAATTTCTCTTCAAAGTCCTTTATGGTACTGAGTCTTCTTAGGATGATGGAACCCACCATTGGATAAGTAGAGTCCTCGGCTTTGTTCTTGTTATTTGAAGAATTGGTACTCTTAGAGAAAAAATCCATTGAATAAGAAGAAAGAAAAGGTTTTTGTTTGAAGAGAATTAGAGAAAGGATGGAGAACAAAGATGCAAATCAGAAGTTTGAGAAATTATGAAGTGCAAAGGAAAAGAATGATGCGTGTAGGTAAAATTTTAGTGGCAAAATTTATGGCCATGATTACCTCGATAATTGGCAAAAGTTGTGCTGAATCATGGGATGACGCGTGTTCGGGGCATTAAATGCGGAGAGAAGTGCGTCTAATCAACCATCAGAAGCCTTTAGAGGGAGTTATAGTAATTTCCGCCAAAAGAGTGTTTCTACCAACTTCCCGTTAACACAAAGTTATGTCACCGGAAAGCAAGTGGACTATCTGTATACGATGAAACATGATATGACACGTGGCCATCTAAATAAAAGATACGTAGAACCCAAGACGGGGATGGCCGAAGACCGAAAGCAGCCATTCTACTTATCACCGGAAGGGATAACGTTCATAAAGGTATATTAAATGGTCTGCGCCCGATAGTATTTAATACGAAATATTCTGCAGCAGTAAGAGCGACAGCTCGTTACAAAGCATTTGGCATTTATGTTCGCCGTTACATGTTCATCAATGACCCTCATAATTGACATTAAAGGAGGGCACGATCCTAGGACATCCTTCCCTAGACATAACTATAAATAGTGAGCCCAGTTATCATTGTACAGGACACGAATATTTTGGCTAAACATACACAACATTCTATACAAAGCTCAATACAATCTTAGTTTTCCGCTTTTTTATCTCATAGTTGCTGTGACCGGAAACCTTGTTCCCGGAACTATCATCTCTGCTGTTTCATCTACATTTTAAGGCTAAGTATTGTACACTTCATCAATTATTACATTATTTCAGGATCAAATTAGTTCACTTGTCTAGAAATCACGTATAAAATCAACTGTATCATTTTACGGGTAAACAGTTTGGCATCCACCGTAGGGCCTAGACAGTCGTGCAATTAAATTGATCTTTGCCTTCTTTACTAACGTGATTTGATTATTTTGTCTTAGAAAAAATCACAAAAAATGGCAGATAACACCGTTAACAATACGCACAACCCTGAAATACGAGGGGATCACCCTCATTTTGAGGATTCAATCAATGACACCTACAATGAGGGGAATGATGCCACGCCGGTGCATGACAGGCAGAACCCTCAACAGGTTCGGGAGACAACTCTCGATAATGCTGATTAGGAGCATGTCGTGGATGCAGTGAGGGTCCTACAAGAGCAACAGGCGATCATTCTGGTCCATCTCACGCGGCAGGATAAGGTTATGACGGAGCTGAAGCAGGCGCTATCAGGGGATTCGAATAATGCAAACAGACAATATTCAATTCCTCTTGGTGTCCCCGCAAACTAAACAACGCAAAGAGTAGACAACAATACTCCCAAGTGCGAAGTTGGCTCTGACGGGGCTGGATGGCGGATCCGGTCTCAACAACGAGAACGACCCATTCAAGAATGAACTTTTACAGTTTATGAGGGAAGTAAATGCCTATATGGACCAAATCCCAGGAGTGCCACCAGTATTGAAAGGTCCGGACTCGAAGACATATACTCAATTGCCGTACAAGCCGAGTGCGACACTAGAACTAATCCCAAAGCGGTTCAAAATACCTAAAGTGCCAAAGTATGATGGGACTTCAGACCTACAGGAGCTTGTGGGTAGTGGTGAACCTTTCACTATTGATCGAAGCATCTTCGCTGCCGCCGATCATCATGTGGACGGTGCGGGTTGGTGGGGGCTGTTTTGGTGGCCCTTGATGTTGTTCACACCCTCTAGCAAAGTTGGTCCTCTCTCGTCGCTCAGAAACTCTTTGAGGTGTCCCTATCGTAACATGTTTACGACCTTCTGCCTTAGAGCGATGCAATCTTCGATTTTGTGCCCTCGTTATTGATGGAACTCGCAAAGTGCATCCGATTTTATGGTACTCATATCTGACCTCATCTTTTGTGGCCACTTCACCTTTGGTCTGAGCTTCTCCAAGGCGTAGACTATTTCTGTAGGTGACGCACAAAAGTTATGAGCGTATAGCAAATAAGGCATACCTCATTCGTTCCGGTGAGTCCTTATCCTTGATCTTGGTAGGCCTTCTTCGTGGCGGGAGGGGACAATTTCTTCTGGTATCATTTCTTCATTTTTTTCTGGATTCGGCATATACCGAGGTTAGTCGATGAGTTGGTCCATTGAGGCCGTCCTCGTCTGCTCATACCTCGGCACAATATGTGTTGTGTATTTCATTCCAACTGGTTGGGGGATACTTCATCAGTCGACTCAATAGCTTTCTAGTCACCCTCAAACCGTCCCTACTCAGCCCGTTCGGGAAGGTTGCGACTGCTATACCCTCCGACACGTTCGATAGGGACATCCTTACTCGGTTGAAACAGACGAGGAAGTCCCTCATTCCCTCACCTGTAGATTGCTTAATAGAAAATATGTCATTCACTCTTGCCTCGGCTTTTTTTGCCCGAGCATGGGCCGTTACGAACTTGTCGGCCATCTCTTCGAAAGTTTCAATAAAGCGCGTAGGTAGTTGTGAATACCATGTCAATGCTCCTCATGTGAGGGTTTCATCGAATTTCTTCATCAAAATGGAGAATACTTGTTCTTTGGCGAGATCGTTGGCTTTTACAGCGGTGACATAGTGAGTCACATGATCTTCAGGGTCGGTCGTGCCATCATATATTTTTAGGTAGGGCGGCATTTTGAAGGTCTTTGATATGGCATGTGGGGCTGCATCATCATTGTATGGCAGCTCGACAAATCGGCTGGCGTCTCTTTTCGGCAACAGTTTAAGGACGCCAGCTAGCGTGTCAGTGAGCCATGCTTCGGGGAGCATTTTTACAGCTGGGGGCACCTCTTCCCCCACAGATGTGGAGGGTCCCTTACGAAGAGATTTTATGATACTACAGTGAGGAGGGGGTGACCCGTCTCGCCTAGGGGAGGCATTGTGCGTTGCATCTTCGTCCTCTATTTCACATCTCTCATTAATGACGTTCATAAGGTTGGTTGGGAGGTTACTTATAATTCTCGTCCTTTCTTCTCTGTTACCTTTCATATTGGATTTGTGCATGAAAAGAAAGGAGATCTTGTTCTTGATTTTTTTTTACGTTAGCGATCCGTGTTAGTTATAGATCTAGAAGAAACTAAAAATTTTACTAGAAAATTACAACAGACGACGCCAAATTGTTTGACCAAAAAGTATGATTTTCGGCTAAAACAGTTGAGTTTGTATTATATTGGGTTAAACTTAGTTAAAAATAATATTTCTAGATGTGAGTTCTGAAAACATGAATAACATTAGACAAATCTGGAAATGTGTTGACTATAACGTACATTAATTATTCTAAAAAGTGTGAGCAATATTGGGGGGAGAACTAACAATAAGTAATATTCAATGACATTTAAGTAAATAGGAGAAGTGGTTCACCCAATAAAGGATGAACTAGATGATTGTCCCTCCTGACAATGATGAATGACAGACAAATCCTTGAATGTTCGAATTATTCTCGGATCTGATGGAAAAGTGTGGAATAATATGAATAAGAATCTTGATGAAAATGTAGTGTTGTATCTTTATCAAAGAGAGAGAATGTTTTCTCAAAAGTTTTGTTCTTGTCAAATGAATGTCACCTGCCCTCCGTCACTATCTTTATATATATATATATATATATATATATATATATATACCCCTAACACACCTTAATAGTACAAGTGCAGAGAATATCGACTAGAATATTCTCTTTAATAGCCCATTTACAAAACTAGCCGTTACAACTTTGCAAATGGGGTTCTATCTCGCCCGTGTTGACATCTCGACCACAAACTTCGTTGCTTCCTGGTAAACCTCGACTGACCCATTCCTTAGTACTATATTGCCCAACATAGTATAGGAAAGATTTCGACCTATACAGTAATAAAATAGTATAGCAATTAATAATTTGGTAAATTTGTAAAGAGTTACAAGCAAAATGATTAAAAGTGTATCTCTTTAATTAATTGAAGATTCAATGTACTTAATCAGATATCATAAGGATCAAAATTAAAATAATAAGAATTATGGTTAAACTATCTTCTGGTCCCAATAAGGGAAATGACTCTGTTCCCTTGGCAATGGTTTCGCCTCCTCACACGGAGGGCGTCTCTGTGGCTGTAGAGGATGAGAACTTTCCCACGGTGGAGGAGATAATTCCTCGTGAGGATAAAGTTAGGTCTGACTTTACAAAGGCACCTGATGCTGAGCCTGAGATCTCTGAGTCGGCGATGAAAGAGTCCGATTTATTAGAGCTTAGGGCCAAATATGACATTCCCACTCACATCGACTTATTCCCTGCAGGGCAGGACGTGGTACAATTCTACCGTCCTGGGTATTGTACGTTCTACGCCTATCCCTTTCAAATTGGCTACACTCTTCCCTTTCTCCCCTTAGCGGAGGTATTCTGCAGTTTCTATGGCGTTTATCCAGCTCAGCTCGCGCCATATATATAAGCTCATTAGGATGTTTACTAAGTTTGCGGAATTGGCATGCGTCGAGATCACCCTTCGGCATTTGATGCGTCTCTTCTCCTCTAGTTTTTATAGAGGACAATGTTAAACCTTTGTCATCGAGGAGGCAAGTGCCTGGTGGTGAAGATCGGTGACAAGGCGAACCGACAGTTCTGGCACAATATTTTCCTCATCAGAACCGAGGACGCGGTGGCCAACGTAGATGGCTTTCTCGAGACGCGAAATTATACTCGTAAGCGTCAAACCCTTCTTCGTTAAAATATTTGATTTTCTCGTTCTAATCGTGGGTTTTGAACTTTTGTTTCCTTCTTATGTAGCCAAGACTACGCCCTCTCATTTGGTCGGGGATATTTCTGATTGGGCTGGCCGAGTTCTCCCTCACATTGTAGGGATTCACAAGTGTCCGGCTTTGTTTAAGAAGTTCGGGCCTGCCCCTTCCTTGATCGGTGAGCTTCGTCTATCTTTCTCTATTTTGTTTTAGTCTCTTAGTTGCCTATTTCTTATAGTTTGCTTTTGTTGATAGTGATAACCTTTTTTTATTCTTTCTTTTCCAACCTGAGGTTCTTCAAGGAGGCCGAAAGCTCCCCTTCCTGCATTCTGTAAGAGTAAAGTTGCCTCCTCTTCAGCGTCTATCCCCCTTACGATCGCGGCTAGGCCTGCTCGCTCCTCCATTTCGGTTCACTCCTTGACTGCGGCTAGGTCTGCTCGGTCTTTGACCCCGTCAACCTCTACCTCTACATCAGTTTCTTCTTCGCTTGTAAATATTTTAACAGCGGAGCTTCCGACTTCACCTTTATTCCATCTTGTGGACGAGGAGGAGGAATCGTCGCCAAGAGATGGGAATTTGGTACCCTGCAAGAGAAGGTCTGTGGATATTGGTGATGGGGTTTCCAGGGTTGTAGACTCTATGATGGATGATTATCATCTGCGAGATGGCGGCCATAATACTTGACGACGACGTCAGGCTAGCGTCTGAGGTCTCGATATCGGCTGAGACCGTAGATGGAATATCCCTTCCTTCTGCGATGACGGAAGCCGAAGGTCCGTATGCAAGGATCTCTGATACTTCGCGGCAAGAGGGGCTATCTACTTCGCGATTGGCTGACGGTAATTCTTTACCGGCAAATGGGAGAGACAAAGGTGTGGCTGATGATGGCTATGAGACGGGCTCAGACCTTGACACTGCAGAGCTAAGGATGGTGGAAGAGGGATTTACTCAGCTCGAAGTGAGACTGGAGGGGTCTACATGGACCATCGTGATTCCCATGGATCATGACGTGCTAAAAAACATAGAGAATGTGGTCCCTGCCCTCGGTTCCCTTTGTTCCGATGTGGAGGGTGAAACGCTGGCATAGATAGACGATGCCACCTTATCGAGGAGCATAGCCGGCCTCGCTCTTAGGGTAAAATTCTCAAGGCTTATTTTTCTTATCTGCTTTGTTCAGATTTTTGGTCTTTGTTTTAGTGCATTATTCTCGTCAGCATAGGAGTTCTCGTGTTCGACTCTCTTTCTTTTGTGATTGCACACCGTGATCTTGGAAATTGAAAGCACCCGAAGGGAGGAGAGGCGTAAGGCTATATTTAGGAAACTTCAACGTAAATACTTTGAGTACCGGGGCAAGTATTAGGAAATCCCCAGTCATTTTGGTGAAGGAGGCAATTTTTGGACCTTTCAAGATGAGTTGAAGTAAAAAGATGACGAGCTGGTGAAGGTCATCAAGAAATGCACTGTCCTTGAGGGGACGTTGGGAAATAAAGAAGAAGAGCTTGAGGCCAGTAGAGTCGTGGAGGTTTAATGCGGTGACCTCCAGGTGCAGGTGATCGAGTTATGTAGGCAATTGGATGAGTGTCGCCTACAGATGGAGGTTCTTCATGGCAAGATAACCAAGAAGCAGAGCGAGCTGGATAAGGCAGAGTTAGTTCGATCGGTGGCTTTAAGGAAGACGGAGGCCCTTGAGGTGGTGATTCGGACCCTCCGTTCTGAGCGAGAGAACGACTTGGAAACGATAAGGTTAAAAGAGGAGGGCTTGATGAGAGGATCAGAGAGTTGGAGAAAGAGAATTTTGACCTCTAGGACCGAGTTGCTACCCTTGAGACCGAGAAAGCCCAATTACTGGCGCGACCATCCTCTTCTTATACTTCGAACGTTCCTAATGTTCCTCAAGAATTATACGATGAGTGGATTCATGTCGAGGCCCAGATGGATGTGTTCCGATATTTGCATGCGGCAGGATCTGTTTCTGGGGCCGACCTTGAAGATGCTCGTGTCAAGGCTCATAAAGCTCGAGTCACTTGCGGGTATGATCCTGCTATGCTAGAGGCCGGCGAGGGTGAGGGGGACGAAGATGTAGACCGGTTTGAGCAAAACGTCTGGTATGATGTTGTATATCCTGAGGGCGAAGGTGGCGATAGCGAGGGTGTTGAAGGTCGAGAGGGTGACGTAGTAAAGGACAGGTCGGCAAAGATACTGTGGAATTAATGGTTGCAAACATTAGTTCAGGCCTTTCTGACTTGGTCTCTACTTGAGAAAGAGAGACTTAGTCTAGAAAAACTTGGCTAACGAGAAATTGAGTCAATCGAGATATTGATACGCCCAATTAAAGGGTTGAACCTAGAGATAGTAACAACTCGACTTGAGCTTTTATCAACCATTTTGTTCAATACCCATTTGGACTTGAGAAAGTCAAATTGGGAAAAACACTCTCTGACTGAGAGGTATTAGGTGGGTAATTGAGTGTTGATAGCTATAATACACCCCGACCAATAAAACAAGCTTTAACGTTTATATCTCATTAGGCAAACACCTAGGTGAAGGTCATAGCCCTAGGATTTTTACAATATTTGAAAAACAACAAAAATAATCTCCTAGTTTTATTTCTCAATTTTCAATCTTAATTTAAATTAGACTTTAAAATAACCAGATTTTGCGGAAGAGTAAATTTAGATATTCAAATTCACATGCTACGATATATACTACCAACTCCCATCTATAGCTCCCTGCGGAATTCGACCCTAATTCTTGTTGGGTATTATTATTGCATTGATCGTTTTCATAACCTCGAATTGAAGTGTGAACTTGGACGAGATCAATTTTTGGCGCCGTTGCTGGGGAGCTAAAAACGGTGTTAGCTATATATTTAGGTGTGTTTTGGGGATATCTTCTTTTCCTTCCTTGTTACTAACGAGTTGAGAAATTGTAGGTGTAATATCATGGAAAACAATGATCTCGGAAACATAGCTTTGGGGGACGTGGACGTTGAGGATGATCAAATGGATGAGGTTCCTCTTGAACCTCAAGAAAATAGACGAGGCCGAGCACCTCTAAATAATGTACCCGCTCCACCCCTACCTCCACCACGAGCGGCTCCACATCGGGTGTTGCTGAATGAAGTGTATGTAAGTGCTTTAGTCCCTCCCTGTATTAGGGTGGGCAACTTCCAAATAACCAACGTGATGCTCAATTTGCTCGAGCAACGAGGGTTCTTCACCGGTGCACTGGGTCAAAATGCATATAAACACTTGAAGGGGTTTTCAAATACGTGTTGGGGAGCAAAAAAACTAATATATCCGAGGATGCTTTGAGGCTAAGGCATTTTCCCTTCTCTCTACAGGGGAAAGCTTTAGATTGTTTAGAACGTTTGCCAAATCATTCCAATCATACGTGGGATGAATTAGCAGAGAAATTTATTTCTAAGTACTTCTCTCCCGGGCACATGGCTATTCTTCGAGATAAAATTCTAGCATTCAAGTAAGAGCCCAATGAACCACTACACGAGATATAGGAAAGGTATAGAACAATGGTGAAAGAGTGACCTAACAACGATATGATGGAGAACATGATTCAACAAACTTTCTATCAGGGGATCAATGCCACCAACCAATGTCTAGTAAATCAACTTGCCGGTGGGAACTTCATGACTATGCCTTATGCGGAGGCATGTGATATCTTGGATGAGATGGCGGATACTTCTTCGGCGTGGCAATCTCGGGCTAATATTCCACAAGGTGATCCCAATGTGATTCACCTTCACAAAGAGTTGCATGATCATGGATAAGCCATAGACGAGTTGACTACCACCATGAACCAATTGACAAAGGCTCAACTTCAACAAGTGCAAAACCCAAGGCAAGTCAATGCAATATATTGAGTAGGTATGATGGTGAACAAGAGAAGAACAAGAAGTACACAAGTGCAACAAAGAGCGGACAATTTTGTGCAAGATGATAGTGGATTTAATCAAGATGAATCTTACAATTACCAAAAAGAGGAGGTCCAATATGTGAACAACTTTCAAGGGAAAATAAACAACTACCAAGGCCCTAACCAACAACAATGGATACCTCAAAATAATCAAGGCAATTGGAATTCTCACAACCAAGTAATTGGAGTGGTGAAAACAATCAAAATAATTGGCATAACAACAACAATCAAAGCAATTGGATTGGAAGTAATAATCAAGGGAATTGGCATAACAACAATAACCAAGGCAATGGGGGAGGCAACAATCAAGGCGGGTGTAATAACAATCAAGAAAATCGGAGGTCGGATTTTTAAAGGTCACTGAGCAACCCACCACCTTATCCTTCCCATGGTCCTAGTTATTCCAACAATGAAATGGGACGTATTTAGAACATGTTCAAGAAAATGATGGATAAGAATGTCGATTCTGATGCCCAACTTGCTTCAGACAACACATTCATCTGCAATCTAGAGGTGCAAATGGGTCAAATCTCTCAAGCTTTAAATTCTCGCCCTAAGAGGGCACTACCAAGTGACACGGTGGTGAACCCGAAGGGTGAGAACAATACGGGGCATGCCATGGATGTTACTACAAGAAGTGGAAGAGGTGGGAATGCACCCACCTTAAGTCAAAGGAAATTTGTGGATGATGAGCAAGTGGTAGAAGAAGAGGAGATCCTAACCAATGTATTGCAAGCAAATGATGAAGTGCGGATTGATATTGATGACATGGGGAAAGAGACTCAAACCCGTCTAGGGAGCATGTGATTGACATACTGTAATCGGTAGTGCAAAAGGCTAAGGCACCATTGCCTAAGCCACCTCCTCCATATCCTCAAAGGCTCGCCAAGAAAAATGGCGAGAATCAATTCAAAAAGTGCATTGATATGATGAAGAGTCTCTCGATAAATGTGCCATTAGTAGAAGCTTTGGAGCAAATGCCCGGATACACAAAGTTTATGAAGGACTTGGTGACAAAGAAGCGGTCGATGAATTTTAAAACTGTCAAAGTCACTCACCAAGTGAGTGTAATTGTGCATTCGATGGCTTCTAAGTTGGAAGATCCCGGTGCTTTCACAATCCCTTGCACTATTGGAAGTGTCGAGTTTTCCAAAGCTCTTTGTGATCTTGGGGCGAGAATCAATTTGATGTCATATTTGATTTTCAAGACCTTGGGAATTGGGAAACCAAGACCTACATCTATGAGATTACAAATGCCGATCGTACAATGAAGAGACCGTTGGGGGTGATTGAAGATGTATTGGTTTGTGTCGATAAGTTCATTCTCCCGGTAGATTTTATTATTCTTGATTGTGAAGTGGACTATGAGGTACCGATTATTCTTGGAAGAACTTTCCTTGCTACGGGGAAGATTCTTGTTGATGTGGAAGCCGGAGAACTCACTTTCTGGGTGGGCGATTAAAAATTGGTGTTCCACGTATGCAAATCTATGAGGCAACCGAATAGCAATGAAGTGTGTTCGTTCGTGGACTTGGTGACCGATGTGCTTATTGATGATACAAGTGCCACGATTAATGTGGGTGATATGTTGGAGGACGTCTTGCTAAATTTTGATGATGACGAGATGGATGGCTTCATGGAATGTGTTAATTCTTTGCAAGGAATGGGGTCGTACAACTATGCACCCCGAAAACTTTACTTGGATCTTGAGAATAGGAAAACTCCTCCTACAAAGCCTTCAATTGAAGAACCTTCGATTTTGGAGTTGAAGCCATTGCCACCACATATTAGGTATGAATTCCTTGGCCATTGTTCTACTTTACCGGTTATGCTTTCCTCTTATTTGACTAATATGCAGGTTAACTCTACATTGGTGGTGCTCCACAAGAGGAAGAAAGCTATTGGGTGGACTTTGGCGGATATTCAAGGAATAAGCCCCGCATTTTGTATGCACAAGATTAACTTGGAAGAAGATGCCAAACCCTTCCGTGAACATCAAAAGAGACTCAATGAAGCCATGCAAGTCATTATCAAAAAGGAGATTATCAAATGGTTGGATGCTGGGGTGGTCTACCCTATTTCCGACAGTTCGTGGACTTCTCCGGTGCTATGTGTCCCGAAAAATGGGGGCATAGCAGTGGTCACCAATGACAAGAACGAGTTGATTCCCACAAGAACGGTGACCAGGTGGAGAGTGTGTATCGACTATCGGAAGCTAAACGAAGTCACAAGGAAAGACCATTTTTCACTCCCCTTCCTTGACCAAATGCTTGATAGGTTGGCCGGATGTGCTTTCTATTGCTTTCTAGACGGATATTCGGGCTACAACCAAATCCTTATAGCCCCGGAAGATCAAGAAAAAACAACTTTGACTTGTCCCTATGGCACTTTCACTTTCAAGCGGATGCCATTTGGCTTATGCAATGCACTGGTGACTTTTCAACGAAGTATGATGGTGATCTTTACGGATATAGTAGAAGACTACCTTGAAGTCTTCATGGATGATATCTCGGTAGTCAGGGATTCTTTTGATGATTGCTTGGTAAATTTGGATAAAATATTGGCAAGGTATGAAGAAACGAACTTGGTGCTAAATTGGGGAAAATGTCATTTTGTGGTAGAGGAAGGCATTATCCTTGGCCACAAAATTTTAAAGAACGACATAGAGATCGACAAGGCAAAAATAGAGGTGATTTCTAAACTTCTACCTCCAACTTCAGTGAAAGGCGTGAGAAGTTTCTTGGGTCATGCAAGGTTCTACCGCCACTTCATAAAGGACTTTTCTAAAGTGGTGGACCCATTGTGCAAGCTCTTAGAGAAAGATGCTAAGTTTTACTTCAATGATGATGGCATGAGAGCTTTTGAATTGCTGAAGTTCAAGAGGTTATTGTTCACACGGATCATACGGCACTTCGCTATCTTATGAGCAAGAAAGATTGCAAAGATCGGTTGATGAGATGGTTGTTATTGTTTCAAGAGTTTGATACTGACATCCAAGATTGAAAAGGGAGTGAAAATCAAGTAGCGGACCATTTGTCTCGTTTGGAAGAGGAGGGCAGGCCGCATGATGGCCTTGAAATCAATTACTCCTTCCCCGATGAGCAACTCTTGGCTATCTCAATGAAGGAGGTGCCATGGTTCGCGGATCTAGCAAACTTCCTTGTGTGTGGCATCATCCTGGATGAGTTCTCTTCATATCAAAGGAAGAAGCTAAAACGGGATTGTCAAGATTATTATTAGGACGAGCTATACCTTTTCCTGATTTGTACTGATGGGGTAATTAGAAGATGTGTACCGGACTAAGAGCAAAATATTATTCTTGAGGCTTGCCATTCTTCGCCTTATGGTAGTCACCATGGCGGAGCAAGAACGGCGGCCAAAGTGCTAAGTTGTAGATTCTATTGGCCCACTCTTTACAAATATGCAAGTGATATGGTGAAAAGACGTGATGAATGCCAATGGGCCGGTGGAATATCGAAGAAGAATGAAATTCCTCTCACTACAATTTTGGAAATTGATATCTTTGATGTGTGGGGTATTGACTTCATGGGTCCTTTTGTGAGTTCTTGTAGAAACACCTACATCTTGGTCGTGGTTGACTATGTCTCTAAATGGGTGGAGGCCGCTGCTCTACCCAACAATGAAGTGAGGAGTGTGGTGCCATTCTTGAAGAAGAATCTTTTCACAAGATTTGGTACTCTGCGGGCTATCATAAGCGATGAGGGGTCGCATTTTTGCAACAAGACTTTTGACACTTTGCTTGGCAATTATGGTGTCACTCATAAAGTTACGACTCCCTATCATCCACAAGCTAGCGGTCAAGTGGAAGTCTCCAACCGGGAGATAAAGAGTATCTTGTCCAAAACAGTGAATGCTAACAGGACAGATTGGTCAAAGAAACTTGATGATACACTACAGGCTTATCAAACTGCATTCAATACTCCTATTGGGATGTCTCCATACCGGTTGGTATTTGGCAAAGCTTGTCATCTTCTGGTGGAACTTGAGCACAAAGCGATGTGGGCTGTAAAGAAATTGAATCTTGATTGGGATGCAGCCGCTAACTTACGGGTTGCACATTTGAATGAATTGGATGAGTTTCGGTACCATGCATATGCAAGTTCATCACTTGTACAAAGAGAGCATGAAGTACCTTCATGACGAATACATCCGAAACAAAGAGTTCAAGGTGGGATCTTGTGTTGTTGTTCAACTCACGATTGACGATGTTTCCCGAAAAGCTGAAATCTAAATGGAGTGGTCCCTTTGAAATTGTGGGTATGACACCTTTTTGGGCATTGGACTTGAAGAACAAAAAAGATGAGGTATTCCGAGTCAATGGTCACCAGGTGAAGTATTATTTGGGACAAGCTGATGATGGCCATGCAGTGGCAGTTATTCATTTGAAGTGATGGTAATATGTGTCGTGACGCTATGTGAAATCAGGCGCTTCTTGGGAGGCAACTCATGTTTCTTTTTCCTTTTCTTTTCTTCTTTTGTAGATAGGTGTTATTTTTGTGCTAACTAGATTTGAAGTGTGTTGCAGGAATGAGTGTGCTTTAAAGAAAATATGCTAAAAAGAAATTTGGCTAAGTATGGAAATTGTGCGGACCACACAATTGCTAGTGCTAGAGCTGAAGGGAACTACGGTGGTACAATTAAAGTGCGGACTGCACAAATTGAGATGGGAAATTTCAAATTCTCTGAAGTTTGGTCTGTTAGAGAAATGGCCAAAGTGTGGCCACACAATAAATTATGCAGTCTGCACCACAAATCTGCGGTTGCACCACAATATCTGCGAATCGCAAATCAGCAAGGGCATTTGAGCCCTAGGTAACAGAGTGCGGACCGCAGAAGGAATTCTGCGGCCGCACTCTTCCCTTGTCCCTCAAGTCTGACTGTCATGTATAAATAGTAACCTTTGGGCTACTGTACATTGTTTCCCTCTCTGAGCACTCTAAACGCTAAAACTTTGAAATCGTCTCTTCAATCTACTGCCACACTAATCCACATATGTGATTACTTATCTGCATTACTTCGTATCTGGTATTCTTCCATTACTCATAGAATTTTTCAATTTTTAGTCTAATTTACAATATTTAGGTAGTTTTAGGCCATTTTTCAATAGATTTCAATTTTACTACCATGTGGGGTTTAAACTGTGTTGGGTTAATTGATAATTGCTCTATGGGGAATGGGTGATTTGTGTTTCATGCTTAATTGTTCATACCATGTTGAATTTGTACAAAAAAAATTGAAAACCATAGAAGTCTGATCGATTTAGGTATGAAATCTGCGGCCGCACAAGAAATTGTGTGGCCCACAGAAGTTGAGATTTAGGGTCTTTGGTCAAGTAAAATTCTGCGGCCGTACTTGAACATGTGCGAACCGCAAAAACCCCACTACGGCTGCAGAAAAGTGTGTGCGGCCACAAAACAGCCTATTCTCTGTCTTCAGAGAGTTGACATTTTGGGATGTCGAATGTGCGGCCGCAATGGTAATTGTGTGGGCAAAACTTTAAATCTGCGGTCGCACTCAAAATTGTATGGACCGCAGTTCCATGTCTGCGGCTGCAAGTTCAAATTGTGTGGTACGCACAACCCAGTCTGCGGTCGCACTTGTAATTGTGCAGACCGTACTTCCCTACCTGCAAATATGTTTTACACTGTGTGTTCACTGTATGTTGTACTTGATTTACAACTGACTCTTTTGTTGCTTGTTACAGAAAATGGTGAGATCGCGAGGTCGTGGAGATACGTCAAAGGGGAGGGGTGAACCTTCCAAAGGCCGAGGCAAAAGTACTTTACCCCTCTCCCTCCAAAAGATAATCGCAAAGAAGACTACAGTAGGACGAGGAAGAAATCCAGATCCCTCCGAATTTAGTTCATATGCCACATCTAGGGAAGCATCAAAAGGCGACTCAGTACAAGCGCAACCTGCTTTCCAATCACAGCCACAGGGAAGGTATCAACTCCGGAATGAGCCTTCCTCCTCACATAGCACCTCCGAGGGTTAAGAGAGTGCCAATCAGGCTTCAGAGCCATCTTCTACACCTATCCCTGAGGTACCAGCGGCTATTGTTAATGATATTTCGGACGATGGCCGAGGGAAGGATACGACAGTTGTCGGCCTTGAGAGGTCGCAAAAAAAAAGAGCTCTGGGAGGACCGTTTTGTAATTCTAACTACCTTCACCAGCTTTCGTGGGTGGTGGCCTGTGAGATCGCTCACTCTTGAGCAACAATTCCCAATTTAAAGATCTTGACAAGTATAATCCAGCAGTATTGAGACAGTTCCGAGAGCGGAAGGGGTGGATGTGGTTCACCTAGACTGTTGTGGACACCAAGTAGAGACTAGAGATTTTGACACGAAGGTTAGGGCTAAGAAGCCCTTCTCATGGTATTCTCTGATGGATACACATAACCCAAAGAGAAAGGGTCAGCCAACTATTACCGTAGGCCAGTCTGATGAGCCATCAGTGGTAGCTGTAGAGACAGCCGATATACCATCCACTTCACCAGAGTCGTCAGCCAATGCAGCTGCCATGCCTCCACCTTCAGCCTCAGTGCCTTCCACCTCGGCTTTGAAGCCCTCTGCTCCTCTCTTTGCGCTACAAGTCTTCCAGACACTGGTGTGCCTCAACAACTGGATGCAGACGACTACTGCAAAGCTGTCTGACATATCCGATCATGTTGCAGCACAGTCACCTACTCCGGCTCTCCAGATTCCCCCCACAGTTGAAGAAACCTTGAAGAAGCTTCCGGAAAATCATAACACTATTATGGCCACTCTGGTACAGCATGGGTCCATGATTGAGGAGCTGGCCAAGAAAGTGAAGAAGATGTGGAAGTCCCAGGCCTTCAAGAAGTCAATGGGCAAGCTCCGGCGACAGGTTACCAAGATTGCAGCAGCCGGAGACATTCCATTTGATATGTTGATAGACCCGCACCACCCAGGCCCAGATCCTAGAGCACCTGCTGGCCAGTTTGAGGAGCCATACATTGTTGCTGACACTGCTAAGGCGGTCCGTCAGATGTCCACCAACCCAGCCACTCTCGGACTTGAGGATGATGAGATCCAATTGGATGAGTCTGAGGTCGATTCCACTGGGGACACAGAGATGGCCACATAGCCATAGGGAGGTTTCTTCAATCTCACCCTTCTTTTACTCTTATGTTTTTAAGCATTGGGGAAAATGCTTAGTTTTATTTGGGGGTGGGGTGGGGGTGGTGGAGTTTCTTTGACTCATTTTGATGATTATGTATTTTGATAACTATGCGACATTTGGAATATAATTAACGTATTACTATTTTATTCTTCTTTCTCATTATGTATATATTCTCTCTTCTTTCTTATTATGTATATATTCTCTCTTATCTCTCATTATGTATATATTCTCTCTTATCTCCTATTATGTATAAATATTCATTACGCCTTCAATAGTTTTTCTTTTGCTTTGTAGCTTCTTTATCTTTATGTTTGTTTTCTTTTTGAATTAGTAGCTTCTTGTTGATTTAATAGCTTCTTTCTATGTTTTAGTGGATAAATAGCCTTAGGTTTTCTTAATGCCACTTCTTTCCAAAGGTAGTTTTTGTGTGAATCGGGTGATTCTTCCTAAGGATGGATAGCGTGACAACCTTCTTAAGAGATTGAGTCTGTTTTGGGTGTTTAGGTAATAATAGTAGTAGTAATGAATAAAAAGACCTAATTGATTAATACTCGAAGAGTCAAACATGCTTCACTTGGTACCAACACACTTAACTGCGTGCTTATGGTTAAAAACATGAATAGCTCTAGTTAGTAACTTTGTAACTCTTGTGTTGATTTAGACAATCATTGAGTGGGTTAGTCAAACCATAGTGATTTTCAATCTTGAATATGGTCGTTGTGGGCCCTCGACTCTATCTTCTTTAATAATCCAACTGCGCGAGAGGTGAGATGTTATTATTGCAAGTCCAAGTATCCATGCTAATGGTCTAGAACTTGCCTCGAATGTGTTTCTAGGCGAAATTTTAAGTTTTGCTTGGCTTGAGAAATGATTGTAGGCTCTCCTTGACCCGCTTGAAGTTTTTCATTGCCCACAAATGTTGTTATCCCTAGTCAACCCATTTGAGCTTAAAACCTTTCTCATTTGATAACCATATTACAAGCTTTTACCCGTTTTATCGTGACCCTCTCTAGGAACCCGAGCTTTCCTTAACTCTTTTGTAAAACAATTGGCTAAAAACGTAAGTTTGGGGGAGAGACGAGGAAGTTGAAAGAGGTATCAAGGCACAAAAAAATGATGAGAAGGAAAGGAAAGAAAAAAAAAGAACAAAAAGAAAAATGCAAAAAGAAATGTGAACAAGTGGAAAAGTTGAAGGAATTCAAAGAAAAGTAATGATGCAAAGCATGGAGAAATCAAAGAGGAAGAAATTGAATATCATGATCAAGAAATAGTGATGTTAAGTCTCTCTAGTTCCTCTAAGGAAAAGAAAATGCCTCAAAGAGTTGGCAAAGCATGAGCCGAGAAAAGAAAATGGAGTGCTTAAGGAAAGATGAACCTGTTCTATCATAGCATATCAAACCTTAGTCCAAAAGCCTTCATTGCATTCCGAAAAAACCCTACGTGATTTCAAGATGAGTGAGCTTACATTAGTGGTGATCTACATAAGAGGCAAGCTTATGGTACTTAAAGCCATACTTGCGACATTCGTTTGAGAGAGGTGAGTGAACCTTTCGTAAATCTTTGGATTGAGTGCTAAAGTCTTAAGTGAGATAGGCAAACGGAGAATAGAGGAGGAGGAGTTTGGGATCCACAATGACCTACATAAAAGAGCGAGCTTCCTTGATGAATAAATTCAACTCTTGATGTTCAAGTGTCACATTAGAACTATTTGTGCTTAAAAGTATCACTTGTTGCCTTGTTGATAATTCATAAGTGGTGTGGATAATTATTGGTCCCAATTGATGTGTGAATGACTCACTTTGAATTTCTGGAATGGCTCTTAACTTGTGGAGTGGGAACCACTTTATTTGCTTGAGGACAAGCAAAAGCTTATGTTTGGGGGAGTTGATAAGTGGAGATTTTGACTACTTATTAGTGTCTTTTAGCTTTTGTTTTAGTCCAAAAGCGTTTAATTGTCTTCCCAAAAACTGATGAAATGTGCTTAATTGCACGAATATTAGAAGATGAACTCCCGAGATGAAATCCTACTCAAGTGGGAGTAATCTGAACTCAAGGATAAAAAAGGCATAGAAGCTCAATTGTGCGGACCGCAGAATATCATCTGCGGCCGCAGGCTATGAAGGAAAATCCATCAGAGACTGGTACAAAGTGAGGTCTGCACATGAATTGTGCGGCCGTAGAAGCTGGGTCAGGAGCAAAGTTCAGAGAATCTGCGATTCAAGTCCATCAAAAGTGCGGACCGCATAATTATTGTGTGGCCGCAGAACCTCCGTAGGGCATTTCTGACCGAAATTTCCAGCCCTGTATAAATAGACAAGTTTCATATTTTTAGAAGAAATTTTTAGACATCAGCTGCTACAGTAGACGTTTCCTTTTACTCTTTTTAGTAGTTTTTCATATTTTGAGCTATTTGAACATAGATTTTATCATTTTAATTAGCAATATGAGTTTAATTATCATGTCTTCTTTTATTTTTTCCATTTCAAGCATGAGTAGCTAGATTTTTACTAGGGTTGTAACCCAACCCTAGTGTGTAAACTTAATGGGTATTTAATTTAATGCTTGTTTATGGTTGGGCGTTTATTATTTAGCCTTGTTCTTGCTTTTATTTGTAGAATTAATGGTTGCAAATATTAGTTCAGGCCTTTTTGACTTGGTCTCTACTTAAGAAAGAGAGACTTAGTCTAGAAAACCTTGGCTAACGAGAAATTGGGTCAATCGAGAGATTGATACGCCCAATTAAAAGGTTGAACCTAGAGATAGTAACAACCCGACTTGAGCTTTTATCAACCGTTTTGTTCAATACCTATTTGGACTTGAGAAAGTCAAATTGGGCAAAATCACTCTCTGACCGAGAGATATTGAGTGGGTGATTTAGTGTTGATAGCTATAATACACCCCGACCAATAAAATAAGCTTTAAAGTTTATATCCCATTAGACAAACACCTAGGTGAAGGTCATAGCCCTAGGCTTTTTACAATATTTGAAAAACAACAAAAACAATCTCTTAGTTTTATTTCTCAATTTGCAGTCGTAGTTTAAATTAGACTTTAAAACAACCAGATTTTGTGGAAGAGTAAATTTAGATATTCAAATTCACACGCTACGATATATACTACTAACTCCCATCTATAGATCCCTGCGGAATTCGACCCCGACTCTTGTTGGGTACTATTATTGCATCGACCATTTTCATAACCTCGTATTGAAGTGTGAACTTGGACGAGATCAGTGAACACCAGTTGATTTTCTTCTTTCAGCAATTTCAGAGGGCCACTGATTTGCATCTTTAGACAAATCATCAAGAATAGTGACTATCTCCTCTGGAGTCTTTTTCATCAACGGTCCTCCAGCTGCATTACTCAATGTTCTCCGTGAGGTCGGTGTCAATCCATCCCAAAAGTCCTGGAGTTGCATCCAGAGTTCAATTCCGCTATGTTGACACTTTCGCACTATCTCCTTAAACCTCTCCCAAGCTTCAAACACCGTTTCCGTCTCATTCTGGCAAAAGTTATGGATTTCTCTTCTAAACTTGCCTGTTTTAGTTGAGGAGAAATATTTAGCAAGAAAGTTTCTGGTCATCTCCTCCCATGTTCTAATCGATCCCTGGGGTAAGCTTCGTAGCTAGTGTTTTGCATCATCTTTAAGTGTGAAGGGGAATGCCCTTAGATAAAATGCATCTTGTGACACACCATTATATTGAAAGGTGTTAATTATCTCCTCGAAGTCCATCAAATGATTGTTTGGATCTTCGTTCATCTTTCCTCTGAAGACACAGCTATTTTGGATGGTTTGGAGCAACCCTTGCTTCAATTCAAATTTGTTGGTTGCAACTGGAGGTGGTCTCACACTCGATAAGCCTTAATTGTATACTGGTCTAGCATAATCAGCAAGGGGTCTTCCTTGGTCGGGAGCTATGTTTTCGAACTGTTCTGCACCCACGAGCTGATTCTGAGCCATTCCTTAAGCCCTCTCCTCCTCATAAGCTATTTGTGCATCTCTAAGTGCTGCTTATTCAACATCCCTTACAGTTTTCTCTCTGAGTTGGACTGCCTCTCTCGAAGCCAAATCCACATTATCATCACTGTTTCCAGCCATGTCTTCCTTAGTTGAGGATTGCCCAATCTTCTCTATTTTCTTGGCGATATCTCTTTCCTTCTTCAACCGTCGCAATTGTTTCTCGATTTCGGGTTCGTATGGTTGTAATTCCTTACCAGAAGATCGAGTCATGCACCAATCTAACATATAGTCTGCGAACAGTCAAAGATCACCAAACGTAAAAAGGGAAAAATAAAATAAAAAGAAAAAGAAAAATTCCTGAATTAACATAACAAACTATTTCAAACACTATTGATTGTCAATACCCGGCAATGGCGCAAAAATGTGACGAGCTTAAGACACACACTAAAATATTCTCGCTAGTCGAATATAGTATAATATAGTATCGTATCCATAGGGATTGGAGTTAAATAGTATTATCATAATTTGTAGCTAGATTGCTATCCAAGATAATTAACAATTTAGGATTATGTGATTAAAAACTAAAATTAACTAAGAATCTAAGGCTAATTGACGAATGACAATCGAAACAAAAGTAAGCAAAGAAGATATCAATGGGAGAAAATAGGGATTGATTGGACAGGCGCAAGATAAATGTCTATTATTTAACTTTAGTTAATTCACTTCTAATGTTCAAGTGAATCTCTCGAATTCACTCAATCATTAGTTCAAACGTTTAGTAGAAACTCCTCTCTCGATTAAATCTCAACCTTACAATGTGAACCAATTTAAGCTCGGTGAAGATATGCAAGAGTTCGTAGTGGATTGGTCTTTAGGAGAACCTCTCTCGGTTATCCTCCTAAACAGGTCTAAACAATAATTCAACTAGCCGTGTTCTATTACTAAGAAGAATTAATGAATTCAACCAACAAGATAATGCAAAGATATCACAAGTATGCCTCTCTTGATTACATGAACATGTGAATATAGATGAATAATTAAAACACCCAAAATGATTCAATGCATAAAAAACTAGAGTTAATATCCATAAACAAGTATCAATACACCAAATCTATCAATCCCTAAAGAGAACTACTCAATAGATATGGAGTAATTCATCACAAATATAAAGAAAAATATAAAACGATCCAAACTCTTGTCTTGAGTGAGGATTGAATGATGAATTCCTTGTGCTTTTGCTTCTCCACCTCCTCCTTAGCCTCCTTAGGTCTTAGATGTGTCAAAAGTCCTAAATATAATATTTTTCCATGTATTTATACCAAGTAGGGTCGGGCCCAGACGAAAATACCTTTTCCTGCGCGAACTGGGATAATAACTCTGTAAAAATTATACAGGTGCACCGCATGGGGCGACGCGCCATGAGGGGCGTTAGTGGGAAAGTTCAGAGAATTGATTTCTGACAGATGGCAGGATTTTACACAGGCACGGGGCGCCACGCACCACATGCCGCGGCTGTGGAAGTTTCTCAGAGTCCGACTTTTTCCTTGATTTTTGATATCCAGATATAGTCCTCGACCCCCGAACGCGATCCCGGCTTAATACCTTGGGCTTTTACTCAAACTTCAAAGCTCCAAATCACTCGAATTAGCTCCATAACATCTACATCACTCGGAATCACTCCTACAAGGCATAAAATACACAATTAGTGCAAAATACTAGCGATTAATGCTCAAACTCAATTAAAGTGCAGTAAATTGGAGTGTAATAAGCGACTAAAATACGATATTATAGCCTACCATCACATAGTGAGTCACATGATCATCAGGGTCGGTCGTGCCATTATATATTTTTAGGTAGGGCGGCATTTTAAAGGTTTTCGGTATGGCATGCGGGGTTGCATCGTCGTTGTATGGCTGCTCGACAAATCGGTCGGCGTCTCTTTTCGGCAACAGTTTGGAGGCGCCCGGTATTTTATCGACCCTTTCTTGGTGTTCTTTCATTTTGATCTTCGAGTTCCTTATTTTCTGTTCTCCATTTCCTCCATCCTTTTCAAAATGGCTGCAAGAGCTTTATCACTTGCATTATCAATGACGTTGTGAGTAATACATGTTATTGGAGGTGGAGGGAGTTGATCACATTGTTCGTTCGCCAGTTGCGCAGTGCAAATCCATGCATTTTCCACAGTCACGTCTCGGGCGGACTTGTTGAGGACGCCAGCTAGCGTGTCAGTGAGCCATGCTTCGATGAGCTTTTTTATAGCTGGGGGCGCCTCTTCCTCCACAGATGTGGAGGGTCCCTTACCAAGTGATTTTGTGATGCTGCAGTGAGGAGGGGGTGACCCATCTTGCCTAGGGGAGGCGTTGGGCATTGTGTCTTCGTCCGCTGTTTCACAGCTCTCATGCATGACGTTCATAATGTTGGTTGGGAGGTTACTTATTATTCTCGTCCTTTCTTTTCTGTTACCTGTCATATTGGATTTGTGCATACAAAGAAAGGAGATCTTGTTTTTTTTTTACGTTATCAATCCGTGTTAGTTATAGATCTAGAAGAAACTACAAATTTAACTAGAAAATCCCCACAGACGGCGCCAAATTGTTTGACCAAAAAGTATGATTTTCGGCTAAAACAATTGAGTTTGTATTATATTGGGTTAAACTTAGTTAAAAATAATATTTCTAGATGTGAGTTTTGAAAACATGAATAACATTAGACAGATCTGGAAATGTGTTGACTATAATGTACATTAATTATTCTAAAAAGTGTGAGCAATAATGGGGGGAGAACTAACAATAAGTAACATTAAATGGCATTTAAGTAAATAGGAGAAGTGATTCACCCAATAAAGGATGAACTAGATGATTTTCCCTATTGACAATGATGAATGACAGACAAATCCTCGAATGTTCGAATTATTCTCGGATCTGATGGAAAAGTGTGGAATAATATGAACAAGAATCTTGATGAAAAGGTAGTGTTTGTATCTTTATCAAAGAGAGAGAATCTTTTCTCAAAAGTCTACTTTTATCAAATGAATGTCACATGCCCTCCATCACTGTCTTTTCTTTTTCTATATATATAAGACATACCCCTAACACACCCTAATAGTACAAGTTCAGAGAATATCCACTAGAATATTCTCTTTAATATCCCATTTACAAAACTAGCCGCTGCAAATTATATTCGATCTCGCTCTTGTTGGCATCTCGACCACAAACTTAACTGCTTCCTGGTCGACCTTGACTGACCCATTTCTTAGTACTATATTGTCCAAAATATTTTAGGAGAGATTTCGACCTATACAGTAATTAAATAGTATAACATTTAATAATTCGGTAAATTTGTAAAGAGTTACAAGGAAAGTGATTAAAAGTGTATCTCTTTAATTAATTGAAGATTCAATGTGCTTAATCAGATATCATAAGGATCAAAATTAAAATATACCAATAATTAAGGGACCCAAAGTGTTACTATCCCTTCAAACAAAACATTCATCTTTTAATTGATATAGGCTAAATACCTATACGACCCCTTAAACTTGGCTACAGTTTTCATTTAGACACTTCAACTAACGCCAGTACCTATTGCATACTTTAACTTAATATATTATGCACCTATTAAACACCTCATGACAGGTGGCATGATGTGTTATTTGCACTTAAGAGTTCGGCGTGTGAACAAGAAATGTTATATTTTTTCTGTTTTCTTCTTGACATACTTTTTTTTATTCTTTTTCTTTCTCTTTCATTTCTCATCGCTATCTCCATATACCACAAGACTTTCTTCCTCCTAATTTCCTCTAGAGCCTTTTTATAGATTCATCTTACTTCCAACATTGATTAACTTACTAATTTCACTTCAAAGAATTACTTACATGCCAACGAAGAAGAGTAAAACCCATAAATGATTTATCAAAAGAGACTGAGATAAATATTGAAATCCAAACTCGAAGCAGTAGTGTTAAACTTTATTTATGGATTATCTTTTCATTACAGAGAGACACCTTAGAATTCATTTCAAATTCGAATTATTTACAAGTCAAGGAATAGCTCAAACTCATTTTCCAGAGGAAACAGAAAAGAAACTCGGCAATTTCAGAAAATAATCAAGCAAACTCGAGTAGATTTTGCAAAGAGAAACCCAGCAAGAAAACCGCAGCAATTTCAAACATCAACTCTGTAAAATTGATCCGATTTTATACTGATAAAACTCAACAAGAAAAATTCTGCAATTTCAGACATCAAAAACATGAATTAATTTTGAAGCTACAAATATGGAGTTCAATCCAATGATTTCGCCGTCATCGGAATATTCCGTCCAGATGTGAAATTTAACTGCGAATATGTAAAGCTACAAACATGAAGATTTTCCAACCAAGAACACAACAATATACTTTTTGTTTGGACATAGCTAGAGAGAGGTGGAAAAATATGAATGGGCAGGAAAGAAGCAGATAGCTTGAGAAAGGAGAGGGGAAAAGAAATGGATGTCCGGAAAAGATGTGTTTGGTAGATGGGTAGGGGAGTAAAATTTTTAATATTTTTTTAAATCTTTTCCAATTTGGATTATTTAACCTTAAATAAAGAAAAAAAAAATGGGCACAACCACGTGTCACTCTTTAATTCGATGTTGCACCACATTATCTGAAAGTGAACACCACGCACTTACCTTTTTACACTGGGTGAGTGAGAGGTATTTAATAGGTACATATTGCATTAAATTAAAGTGTATAATAGGTATTGGTCTTAGTTGAAATATTTAAATGAAAATTGGAGCCAAGTTTAAGGGGTCGTATATGTATTTGGCCATTGATATATATTTGTTTATTTACAACTTTCTAATTATAAGTTAAATTATTTTCGTGCATATATTATTCTTTAATAAAAAGTTGAACTCATCTTTCTAATTAATTTTTGCCAGCAAGGGTGGCCATGTGTCTTTTTGGACATGACACATGGCCAAACATTGAGCAGTTGTAGTTTCTTCATTCTTTTGCGGTCGTTGAACTGCATCTAAGCTCAGAATTTGATTATTGATCTGGATTTTATCAACTCTAAACACCAATAATTAAAAAGACACTAATTATACGATAGCTTTTATAAATATGCCTCTTTTGAAAAAAATTAAAGGTTTAGCTAGCTAGAATTAGATGGAAGATATCAACATATTATCTTTAAAAAAGAGTATGTCTTATATATGAAAAATATAACATACTGTTTTGTCTTTAGAGAAAACGGATACTTTGTGATGGAACATTTCGAGAACCATATTCAAAATTGAAATATTTCGCATGATTTAACTCTAGCTATTTTAAAGTTGTAAGCTTTTTTGAGGGGACTGTTATCAGTCCAATAATTCTGTGTTGCTCTCAATTGTCCATACAAGTGGGGCTATTCCCAAATGCCAAGAAGTTAAAAAGCACATTTCTCAAAAGTAGATTGTTTTGGTTGAAGTAGACAAACTTATTTATATGTCAAGGTAATCAAAGTATAACGAAAAGATATTAATCTAGGCGTTTTACGAACAATAAAATCATAAACATTTTCTCCGTCTTATTTCAAAAACTCCTTTAATTAAGATTTGAGCCATCCCTACTTGTAATTCCTCAAGCTGAAGAACAAGTTAATTATAAGCAATCGTTTAGAGTGAATCAGGATTACTATATTTGTTTTAGCACATATTAGAAATGTATTTTGGTTCCAACCAAATTTTGTGAAGCTAATTATTAAGTTTTGCGGTACTAGTTTAACAAAAAGGTAAAGATCTTATATGAAGTACCCATACTCAGAATATATCCTCTAAACAAGAAAAACAAATCCCCAGAATTGAAATTGAATGCTAACAAATCTTAAAATTAGATTATTGAGTGAAAGTACTTTACCTAGAGGGTCTTGGTTAGGATTCAGCATACATCCATTGAATAAAACTATCTTATTTTAACAGTTAGTAGAGTAATTTAATAATCAAAGTCTATCGCTGGATAATAATCTTCTTAATATTTGAATGATTAGAAAACTAACCAAAGCAACTGTACGTGAAAAAATATAAAGTGATAACTTTGGAAAATGATAAATAACACGTTTGTATACGGGTGAAACCGAACCCACGAGACGCCTCGGCTTCCGATGAGACAAACGTTGCAAGAGACGTAACGGCAAGAAACCAGAATCGAAACAAGAAGTCCCTCGAGTCGGGGTCCGGGCAAAACGACCGGCCTCTACAGTATCGGGGTCGTGACCCCGAGTTCGGTTCGAATCCCAAAGGCCTCGGAGAGCACTACCAGGTAACCGAGCACGACCAACAAAAGGTCGTGATATCCGTGACCAACCGGATATCACAGCGTGGATCTCGGCACGTATCGGCAGAAAATCGGCGATTGGTTAAACAGAAGATTTTTACCTTTTATAAAATTGTACTTAGGGTAAAATTCTCCTACTATATAAAGGGGATCTGGTTATTCATCAGGGACACTGTAACACGCATATCAAGGCAATATACTCTTATTTTCTCTGTTACTCAAAGTTCTTATTCTTGTTCATCAGTACTCCGTTATTGTGAGATCGAGGGCAGACATCTCATTAAGGCTGTTATTGAGTCTGGAATCACCCTCCTTAAGTGGTTTGACAATTTATTTTTAATCTAACGTAATTTATCGTTTGTATTGAATTAATCCGCGTATCCTTAAAACAGTATACAAATTTAATTGTTATCCGTTTTTTAGGATAAACAATGTTATAACATGTTAAATTATATTTATAGTTCAAATAATCCTCTCTTTTTTAATTCCAATCATCATTATATAAAATGACACCTAAAGAGTAATTTTTTATTGAATTAAACTTATAATTTATTAGTTATCAGTAATATAACTGAGTCTGTATTTGTTAGATGTGCAGAAAGGGATCCGAAGGGAATCAAAATAAGATCAAAACGTGAATCAGTCAATTGTATTGAAGCTTTTGAAAAGTTATTTCTAGAAAATATTTGTTTCAGAGCAAATCTTTGAGGTACAAACACTAACCGTTGTAACGGTATGAAAGCTGCCTTCGCAACGGATATCGACAAACCATGGGTCCCTTTTTCTTCTTCACCAAATAAAAATAAATTAATACACTAATAAATAATTAATTACATTTGTCTCTAACTGTTAAAGGTAAAATATGTAATAGCACTCGGTATTTACATAAGCCACGTTAGTTTATTATAGTTAAATTAAATATGCGCATTAACTAACTGTTTTTGAGTGATAATAATGTATGCGAAGATTATGTTATATATTCATTGGATCATGTAAAATTTTTGGTGCGATTGATTTTCTTACACGGCTAAGCCTCCAAATGCCTAATGCAGTTGATATTGTATATACAATATATTATTTTATTATATATTGTTTAATTATCAAATAAGATTTATTTTCTTTTGTTATGGTCATATATAACATATCACACAAAAAAATATTATTTTAAAGATATTTTAGCAAAGTTACTGATGGATCAATTTGGACTAAATATCAGTCAAACTTTAGATGAGTCGAAATGTGTTGTGTCAAAATTGATTGAGTTCAACAAATGAGCGGGTCAAATGAGTTTGGGCTCAAATTGTCACCCCTACTTGATAGTCACGTCCCCTAATAACCTAATTTGGAGAGAGATATTTGGATAATTTCTGGAAATAATAAGGTTAATTGTATGTTAGGGAAAAATATTTATCTCAAATAAATTATGCTAGAAGAGAAAAATGAAAGTGGATACTACTGTCTGTGACAACTGGCAAAAGTTCCTTTTCTTTTTAGTGCTAATCGCTAAACCATATCTACTTCTTCTTCTTTTCGAATTGATTGTTATTTAAACCTTTTAAATTTATTTCTAATACTTTTCCAAAATATTATAAAGAACCATGCGATTGCTGAATAGTAGTTTTTAGTACACTATGTATATATTTTTATTCAAGAAAAGTAGTTGATAATTTTTCTATTTCATTTTGTACTTTGTCGAGCTAAACTCTCAATAATTATAACACGATGTAGCTGCAATTTGGAGTTGTAATATCTCTGAATTTTGTTCTTCAGCACTATATTTTGTACTAACAATTCAGTTTTTGATAAAAAGAAGTACAATAATATTCAATTAGCATAAATGGATTAATAAGCCAGCTTAAAATGATGAAAAAGCACCATTGGGAATTTTCCAAACAGATTAACGATTGTATGACTGCGACTTACACGTGTCAAATATTGCAATAATTATATTTATTCTTCATGATAGGCATGTCACGATGTCTTCTGCTGGAAAGGATTAAGGAATAAAATCTTCAGATTTGAAGATGAGCTCATGACAATGGGGAGACATCAACTTTCACAAACGTTTCAAATTTCAAGTTTAAATATTTTTTCCTCAACTTCAACATAAATATGTTCAAATTCATACTTAATAATTTTGTTTTGCTTCAATTATTTCTTTGTTACTATTGATTTTCAATTCTGATGAGTTCAGTTCATAATTTATATTAAAAGGAATCAATTCGCATCATTTCTGTAATAGGTAAATGACTCTCTTTCTTCTAAAATTATCGGAATTACTCGTAATAAGATATTGGCTATAATTTTAAGATAAAATACGAAAACTCACCTAAACATTAATGAATAAATTCACGCATGATCACTTCATTTTTACTTTATTACACTAAATCTCTAAATATTTTTTCTAAAGAATAAATCATTCGACTATATTTGAGTATCACAAAATTATGTTTTGAAACAAACAATCTATATCTATATATCTATATATTATATTAAAAGCACGAAGGCCCTTAGCGAAATCTCATTCGCTTTTTTTACCCTTTAAAAATAGATTTTACACTGAACAAAGTTGTCATTCACGATATTTTCCTAATATTTATGACTTTAAAATCAATATGAAATCCTAAAATTTAGGAAGTCAAAATCAATTAAACTTTTACCTTATATAATCACTTTCTTATTCAATAACGTAACATAGCTATTATACCGTCCTATTAATTTTTCTAATTTCTATCTATCCAATAAAATACGTATAGCGAGCTAAAAGACTATAATTTAAAACTAGCACTTTCTTTTTCCGTAAAACAAATCAAAAATAACTATAGACGTAAGAAACCTAACCAAAACAATAAATTATTAAATTATTAAATAAATAAGGAAAGAATTTATTCAAGTAAAGTATTATTTGGTTTTAAGCACCTAAATATTCGGAGTTTCTTACATAATTCAAATTAGGAAGAATTTAATAACCAAAACTTTAGTTGATTTCAAAATAATAAATATTAGGAACAATTTAATTATTCTAGAAAAACTTTTAAAAGTCAATCGACAATTGCATTTCAAATATACATTATTTAATAATATTTATAAAATATTAAAAATTTAATACTCATCGATATAGATACACGCGTAAAGCACGTAACTTAATTATTTTCGTATTTACACTTTTATATATATCTACATCAATATCTATATCTATATCTATCTATACTATATTAAAGGTACGAAGGCCCTTAGTGAAATGTCGTTCGCCTTTTTTACCCTTTAAAAATAAACTTTACATTAGACAAAATTATAATTTAGTTATTATCCTAATATTTAGAACTTTAAAAATAATTAAAAGTTTAATTATCAAATCTTTCTTTATTTGAATTATGTAAGAAGTCCTAATATTAAGGAGTTTAAAGTAGATATTATTTGGGGAAATATGAGTAACATTAGTTTTTCTTTTCGTTGTATAACCGACGGCAATTTCAATGGAAATATGTTTCACATTCATTCTTCTTTGAGGAACTTATAATTCTAACAAGATGTAATATTAAAAGTAAAAGATCTTGTACGAACTAATTATATATTTTAATTATTAAATATAGTTTTAAATACTACACAAATTAATAAAGAGAATAATATATTGTTCGAGTGGGAAAAAAGTTCAAAAATAATTTGTATCTTATATACTATTATAAACATGAAATCTCAACAAATCATTAAGTCTTTGAATTAATAAATTAGAAAAATAATTAATTCATTTTTTTCAAAACCATTATGTATGTAAAATTATTTATCCAGTTGATAAAACTTTTAAGGTACATAAATTTATTTTCACAAGAAGAGCATCGGCCATGAAAGAAATAAAAAAATATAGCAAAATTTATTTTAATAATAGTATTAAAAGTTAAATAGCTAAAAATGCTAAGTTAAAGCATTAAGGATGTAACATTAGACAAATGGTATCAAAAAACGTTGTTATTATTATTTTTTTTTTCTATTTATATTCATTCCAATAAATGATAGCTTCCTATATATTTTAGTATAGTATTTATTATTTCTTATAATTCAATATTAGTCATTTAAGACTTTAAATTGTTATTTATCAATATTTTTTCTAGGAGCTATAGTCCTACCCCATCCCTCTACAATTTATAAAAGATCAAAAGATTCAAATTTTCAATTTATTTTATTATCTTTGAATATTTATGGCAAAAGTATTTTTTTTGTTTTGATAACAAAGATAACAATTATTTTCATAAGATAAGTCACTCCTCATAAATCATCATAAGGCATAGAAAGACTTACATGAAGTATGATTTCTTCGTTTTATTGAGCTAGCTTAGTGAGATTAATATTCATTATTTTTAGAAACTTATATTTTTTAATATTTATTCAATAACTCAAATATATTATTTAATAATATTTACGTAATTTTTAAAAACTATATATTTATTGATATAGGTACACGCGCAAAGCATGTACCCTAAGACTAGTTATATTAAAAGCACGAAGGCCCTTAGCGAAATGTCGTTCGTCTTTTTTGCCCTTTAAAACATAGAGTTCCCATAGGACAATATAGTAATTTAAGTATTTCATAAATATTTAAAAAAATTCACTTAATTAATTTAGTTTTTCGAGATTTTTTGGTAATTTTTTCTTCAATTATTTGTTATTAAACTTTGCCTTAATTAATTGGTTAAATTTTCTTCACGTTTCTTACACAAGGAAACTTAATTAAAAAAAAATTCCTAAACTTTCACTCTCATTAAATAACAGATTCCCTTTACTCTTTGGAGTATTAAATGAGTTATTATGTTGCCTTAATTATTTGGTAATAAAATTTTTCTACACGACTGTTGCACAAGGAAAGTTTTTTAAAGAATTTGACTTGGAGGACGATGCAGTGGGAAGCCATAATTGTGGTTCTGTTGCACAAGGAAAGTTTTTTAAAGAATTTGGCTAGGAGGATGACCTTTAATGCAGTGGGAAGTCATAATTGTGGTTCCGTGTGGTTACACAAGGAAATATTTTGGTAGAAGTTTTTATTATTTGGTAAATTTTTCTTGTTTCTTTGACCAACATACAAATTTACTTTATATAATTTCTTTCATGTGTCAAATTGTGTACCATAATACTTCTATAAAAGAAGCTACAATGTCACAATTTAATCGTCAAAGTTCGCCGTATTCCAACATTACGATTTTAGGTGTTGTTTCTTTTACTAATATCAACATCTTTTGCTACTTCGTATTTTGCAAGCACGTTTGCATGCACCAGTTTTTAGTGTTGCATCAACAATTTATTTTTATTGTTGCATCAACAAATTTTTATTATATAGTTTTTGTTTCATGTTTTGGACTTGGCTAATTTCACATCTCACGTAATTTACAAATTTAATACAGGTTATTGAACAATTGCAATTCATCACAGAAAATCGGTTAGACATTCGATCTAAGTCTTATTACTTAAATATTAGTATTATTTTTTCCTTTGTTGTATAATTAATAATACTTATAATTGCTATGCCAGCTCAAGTTGCTTGTTTTAAAAAGAATTAAAAATTAGACTATCTCATTTAATTCTGTGTTATATTAATACTACATGATTTGCGTTATTGCAATTGCCATGCTTGAATCACTCAGATTTCAACAATTACATCCGTTCAGGTAAACAATCTTCCTTATATCATAAAAATAATCAATTATTGAATTAGTCACTTTGATAACTTATAAAACTCTTATGCATGCTTTATTTTAGGTACAACTGTAATGGCCAGTGAAAAGGAATTGTTAGACCAATGTGTCCCAATTAATAGTCTAAGAGTATATGATTCATGTTGGGTAATACGAGTATTAGTATTTGAGAGTGGAATAGTAAAAGAGTTCAACAATAAAATAAATCAAGGCACCCGAAAAATTGTGACATTAGTTGACGAAGAGGTAATTATTATTTTATATCAATATTTTATTTCATGTCTTTTCATATTATAGTTTTAACCATCATATTAACTTACAGTGCGAACAAAAACTAACGCTATACTTTTCAATGGTTATATTGAGTTGTGAAAAAATTATTTACAACAAAACAAGATCTGTTATATCATAAACGGACGCATCAATAGTGCTAATCCTAATTTTCAATCAGTGCGCAAGGAGCTTGAGATTGGATTTAAGAAAAATACTTTAGTTGAAGAAAGCAATAGTCACTTTTCGACCATTGATTTTTCAAATAATTTTATTTCATTCGACGAGGCATCAAAGTGCACCAATGGAATAATTTTTGGTAAGTTGTTTAGATTTCATCCAGTAATCTTTCACTAAATATACAAACAATATTTTACTTCTATTCGCCTTATTAATTTTTGGATAATATACATATATTTGTTTTGATATTCTTTCTAGATATAGTTAGAATTTTAGTGGATGTTAAACCCTCCATGGGAGAAGGTGCAAAGAAATGAAGAGAGATAGTGCTTATCAACGAGATGTAAGTTGAAAGTTTTAGTTCAATATGTTAAATGTTTCTTTGTAATTAAGATGTTAATAGTTTAATATATTTAATTATAAATTTCAGGGTTGATAGAAAGACTGTAACCTTATGGAATGATTTCTCAGAGATAGACGGTCAAGTGCTACAAAAATTGATTGAAAAAATCTATTGTTGCGGCATGTGATATGAGAAAAACACCATATAGAGGTAATATATCAAGAACTTTTTTGTAAATTGTAGAATTATTTTTTTATATTTAACCTTTTTTTATCTGTGAAGGAAATTTTTCAATACCTACTACATATATTAGTAGTATAATGATAAATCCAAAGTTTGAAAAGGCGGTAGCTCTCCAAAAATGATAATATTTGCTTAGGTTTTTTAAAGTTTAAGCAATCTTAGTAAAATATAGTTATTATTATTTACTAATTACACAATATGCAGGCACGACTACAAGAAGGCAAAAAACATAAATATTAGTTTATTGCCAAGTATACAACTGAAAAATACTCAGGAAGTGAAGATTGAGGACACCAAAGATGATTCGTTTGACAATAAAGAGGTAAATTCTTCCAACTACTTCAGAAATATTTATACTTTTTAAAAGTGTCCTATCTAACCCATTTTTTTTATATTTATTTGCAGGATACATATTTTAAATTTAATGCAAGAATAAAAGATGTAATGAATAAAGACGAACCATGGTATTCTTCTTGCAAGAAATGTTACAAGAAAGTGGACGTTATAAAACCTAATATATTTAGGATCTTATAATCACCTAAAATTTTGTATATTGAATCCTTCCTTATTTAAAATAGTACTATATAAGAAGTCCAAATATTTAGGACTTTCAATGCAATTAAAATAAAAATAATAACTAATAGAAATCCTTTCCAAACATAAACTGTGCAATATGTCGACGTAAAAATGTAAAATGTACATGGAAACTTTACGTCATTAATATGGTGGTAAAACTAGAGCATCTTTTATGAGCTATATTTTAAATTTCAAATTTATGTTACATCAATTAGATAATAATATGTATGATTGATTTTTTGTTTTGTTTGAGTATTTAAATGATTGGTTCTTAGGTAAATATGTCTATTCATTCATATATTAGCATTTATTTTACAAATTGAAACTAGATAAAAAGGGAGATATCAGATTTATATAATTATAAAACCAAACAAAAAGCACGATTAACTTGAATTTAAAATAACACACCACAAAAATTATATAGTGTTGGATTTAATCTCAAAATTCTTTTGAATCGCAATACCTTGAAAGTAACGGATACCAATCTTAAGCTACTTTAAAAATAAAAAGACTAATGCAAACACATACATCTTATTGGAAATTTATTTAATATTTCAACTAAACCTTGCGCATTAGATCCTTTCCTTATTTTAATTACGTGATATAATACCAAAAATGAAAATATTCACAGAGAATAAGTAAAACGATAACTATTATTTGCTGTAGGTTTGAATTATTCATTGTATAAAATTATAATTAATTAGTTTTATATAATTTAATTATCTTTAACTAAAAAATGAAAGTGAAAAAAACTATTTAGTAGAAGTCGTTAGCCTTTAATCAAAGATTCAAACTGTATAAAATATATGTACCAAAATATAAAATATTATAATAAATTCTATAATTAGATATATTTATAATTATTATACTCTTTAATCAACATCCAATGCTAAAAATACTTTCTAAATGACACTTAACAATTGCAGTTAGGTATACAAAATTTAATAATATTTATATAATTTTTTAAAAGTTCTAAACTTCTTAATATGTGGTATACGCGCAAAGTGAGTAGGAATGAATTCTTTTAGTCTTTTAGATTGTTTTTGATGTGCCATGTATTTAAAAATAATTCTAATTTTTTTTATTGGTATGATGACATAATCCTAAATAATTCTAATTTAGTTATTGATCTAAATTCCATGTTGCTTAGTATTTTTTATGTTCATATGTAACTTTATTCATATATTTGATATTTGTTTTATATTGTTCTGATGCCAATTTGGTTTTATAAACTTTTTTGATATAAGAATAAGCAGACGAATCAAAAAAAGGGAACAAAATAGGATTGAAATGGTGAGAATAACCCTAAATTTTTTTAGATGACTAGATTCATTTTTCTTATTCGAAAACTATAATTTTTCATATTTTTTTTCTAAATATTTTCCCTTTGAAATTACAACAAAAGAAAATGTAATACAAAATTAGTTTATATAGAAATTATCACAAATATATCAATGCTAAATTGATAAGAAAAAAATACAAATCGGAATGAAGTATCTGTAGTCAAACACATTATTCTTGCACATATATTTACCTGACGCGAGGTACACGTGCAACGCACGTACACTAAACTAGTTATATTAAAAGTATGAAGCTCATTAGCGAAATGTCGTTCTTCTTTTTTACCCTTTATAAATTAACTTCACATTAGACATAGTCGTAATTAAATTATTATTTTTAATATTTAGGACTTTAAAATTAAATTAAAAAATAATTAAATCTATCCTTATTTGAACAAGATTGAAATTCCTAATATTTAGGACTTTAAAGTCCATTAAAATTTTACCTTATAAAAGTATTGCTTTAAAGAAATAAAAAATAGAGGAAAATTGATTATACAGTATTAACAGTTAAGAATTGTTCATTAATTAAATAGGATCAACATTCGACATTTCACTTATAGTTTTGTCTTAATTTTTTTATTTTATAACTCAAACACGACTATCAATATAATATTTATGTGATTTTAAAAAATAATTATACTCATTGAGATGGAATTATTGTTCAACGCGCGTACCCAAAAACTAGTATTATAGAAATATGGTATGTAGGATAGGAGTGGAATGGCTATCATTGCCTCCACCGATTTTAGAAAAAAAAAATTAACAAAAAGAGGATTAATAATCTAAGATTGGTAGAGATTTTGAGTATTTAAATATCTATAATCTTTTTTTCATTATAGAAGTGCTGCTCATCATAATCGGCCGCCAATTTTCCGTCACTCCTAAATGAAGTGTATAATGTCAACACATGAATATTTCCCAAATTATTGGCCCGATAATGATCCTGATTTTACAACCATCTATTGAAGAATTCAATAGAAACAAAGGAATCAAAGGAAGAAAAAAAACAGAATTAGTTGGACCCAAATTTTGCAATTATATAAATTTACATAAAGATCAAAGTTTTAAGAAAATAACTCTTTAAAATACTTCCAAGTTGGGGCTATACTTTCTCCTCATTCTTTTGCTTGCTTCTGATTAGCTAGCTGATGAGGTAAAGCTTATCAAAAAGATAATAAGTAGTTGATCAAAGAGTATGATCGTTCACACTGAAATTGAGATACGACATAGACTCCTATAGAAGGCAATAGTGGGAAATTTTTCGCCATGGACGAAAGTTTAATAGAGCAAGGTCGCGTGGAGGCAGAAGACCTACAGATCGTGAACTTCTTTTTCCGGAGAAGAATCAATAACTATATATGATGAATAAGCCTCGGCTAACTTTGTGCCATCAGCCACGATTATACAGAGCACGTAATCGTTACTCGAATAATTTGGCGCAAAGAAATCTATGAAAGTAAAACAACTTAACGACAAATGAATATGATTAATTGATAATCAGTATACATACTCCTATATTTTTTGTAACTATGAAAGAAAAATTTAATAAAACTCTATAAATACATACTGATGCCAACTAGGATAATACAAAGAAGATTCAGTGGCACAATGATTACAATTTCAAACAATCTCTCTGAAAAAATAAAGTTAGAATTATAGGCTGAATTAGCGGTGTTCGAGGTTGTCGTGGACCCCATTTTTACTGTGGGTAACGAGCTGTCAACTCATACTTTGAAACTCCTCGACAGACTGTTCCCTTTTAACACCCCCCACCCCCAAATTCAGTTCTATACGTACATATATACCCTTACCCATTACCACCATTTTCACCATTACCAAGCATTTCTTCCTCCACGATTTCAACCCCACTTCTCAAAATCCAATCTTTAAGCCCTTTTCATTTCTGGGTATCTGAAATTTAATCAAATGGCTGAAGAAACCAAGAAAATGGCCGAAGAGACGACGCCAGAAGTAGTGGTTTCTGATGTTACAGTGATGGAAACACCTCAACCTGAACCGGAAAAATTGCGGGAGTCACCGGAGAAACCTGCTGCTCCGGTCACCGGAGAATCCAAGGTTGAGGGTGATAAGGATGAGAAGGACCTTGTCGCTGAATCCACTTCCTTTAAGGAAGAAAGTAACAAGGTTGAAGAACTCCCTAATCCTGAACAAAAAGCACTGGCTGAATTCAAACAGTTGATTCAAGAAGCCCTTAACACACACGAATTCACTTCCCCTCCGCCTCCGCCGTCACCTCTGGCAGCCAAGGAGAAGGAGGAGGAGAAGAACGCAGCCCCTGCTGAGGCACCGGAGGCAGAGCCGTTTACAGAGGTAACCTCTGAGCCGGTGGCAGAGGCAGCACCGAAGACGGTGGAAGTTGAATTGGTGAAAAAGGAGGAGAAAGTGACTCCACCGGAAACGAAAGTAACTCCTGTAACGGCGCCGGAGACACCATCGGAGCCGGAGAAGGTGGAGGCAGCTGAAGAAATCAAGGAAACAATTGTCGAAGTACCCGCGGCTGTTGCTGTGGCGGCGGCCGAGGAAGAGCCACCAGCAACGGACGAAGCAGAGGAGCCAAAAACAGAGTGTACACCACCACCACCAGAAGAAGTATCCATATGGGGAATATCCCTTTTAGCTGACGAGAGAAGTGACGTCATCCTTCTCAAATTTCTAAGAGCAAGAGATTTCAAGGTGAAAGAAGCTTTTACCATGCTGAAAAGTGTTGTTACATGGAGAAAAGAATTCAAAATTGATGAACTCTTGGATGAGAAAGAATTAGGTCAAGGACTTGAGAAAGTTGTGTACAATCATGGTTTGGACAAAGAAGGTCACCCTGTTTGTTACAATGCATTTGGTGAGTTCCAAAACAAGGAATTGTATCAAAACACTTTTGCTGATAAGGAGAAGTTAACCAAATTCCTCAGATGGAGAATTCAGTTCATGGAAAAGTCAATCAGGAATCTTGATTTTAGCCCTGATGGTATCTGCACTTTTGTTCAAGTCATTGATCTTAAGAATTCTCCTGGTCTCTTCTTTTTCAAGAAAGAGCTTCGCCAGGCTACCAATCGTGCCCTTCAATTGCTTCAGGATAATTACCCTGAATTTGTTGCCAAGCAGGTATTTTTCTGTCCTTCAAAGTTCATTTTGTGTCTGTGCATTTCTTGTTTGTTGAAGTACTGTAGTTATCCTGTCAAAGTTAGTACTTTGAGTTACTATTAATGATCCTTTCCCTTTCAATTTCTTTGATTTTTGGCTGGAGCATCAACCCTTTAAAATGAAAAGAAAGACACCCATTCGTCCATGTGATACCATTTGACTAGGCATCGAATTTAACCAAGAAAAATTTTTGAAACTTTTGAAGTTTTAGATATTTGTGTAGCTATAAATCCATCTCATTATGGATTCTTTTAAGGATAAAAGAGAAATGTTCAAGTTAAATTGTTTCTAAATATATAAAGGTAACATTTTTTTAGATAGATTAAAAAGGTAAAAGATAAAAACTTTTGTGTTTGATATTTTTATATTGTTATATGATGTTGGTATATGGACATTAAATTGATTTGGGTGTTATAATGTGAAGGTGTTCATCAATGTTCCATGGTGGTACCCAGCTTACTACAGGATGATAAATGCAATTTTCACTACAAGGACAAAGAGCAAGTTTGTATTTGCTGGTCCTTCAAGATCTGCTGAGACTCTTTTCAAGTCAGTACTCTAATTTTGCCCCTTTTTTCCCCTTATTCTGATGACTTTCAAACTTATATTGTTTGCATTGAGCAAATTCTGATTTGTAATAAATGTGATGAAAATTCAGATACATAACCCCTGAGCAAGTACCAGTACAATATGGTGGACTTAGCAAGGAAGGTGAACAGGAATTCACTATTGCTGAACCTGCCACAGAGGACATCATTAAGCCAGCTTCTAAACACACCATTGAATTCCCAGTTACTGAGGTATGTTCAGTATTTCTTGAAGGATTTAACTTATATACACTGATAATGTAATATTGATAATTAGGCTTATTATAGAGAGTTAGTTATTGTTGTTGAATATTGTTAGTGCATAGAAGTTAAACGCTTGACTCCTAGTTATAGAATTGTACTATAGCCAGATTTGCATTTCATTTGTTGGATTTCTCAACTTTATTGTGTTGAATGTGGGAAAATGTTGGATCTTGCAGAAGTGCACTTTGGTTTGGGAAGCAAGAGTGACAGGGTGGGATGTATCTTATGGAGCTGAATTTGTACCAACTGCTGAAGGTGGATACACAATCATTATAGAGAAATCAAGAAAAGTTGGGGCAAATGAAAAAGTGATAAGCAACACCTACAAGGCAGGAGAACCAGGAAAAGTGGTGATCACATTTGACAACCAAAGCTCTAAAAAGAAGAAGCTTGTTTACAGGTCCAAGAACAAGCCCTCAGATTGAGAACTACATGTTATCTTTTTGGTTCTGTGGTTGATATTGAATTTAATTTTTGAGTTTTGGGATATTTATTAAATATTTTGTTGGGGTTTCTTGAAAATTATGTTAGTGTTGGATTGATTGGATTTTTATTTTATGGGAAATATTTCATGGGAATGGAAAAGGATGGAGAGAACATATGTGTAATGTATTTGGAATGTGGGACAGAACCTTTTTACTGATTTATTGATACGTTTTCTTCTGAAATATTCTTGTAAATCTATTGCTGATGTCCTTTTCCTTTCCTTTTTTGTGATGTGAAGCTTAAAGTTAACGAATTCTTTGTCGAGAGATTGTTGTCCTTTTGTTTCTTATATTTTGGTTCGTTCTGATAGTTGTCCTTTTTCTTAGTCTTTATGTGGAGATGATCCCAAATTATTATATTTTATAAAGCATTTCATTTGAAAAATAAAGCCACTACAAAATTCAGAAAAAAGGTTCACCTTTGTCTCTTAAGTCTTAACTTAGGACATAGATTCAAAATAGTCCTTTTATGTGTAATTCAAGATAGTCCTCATAGTTTTCCAAACTTGTGTATTTATATCCTCAGAAAATGTGATGTTTCAACTTAGAACCATAAGACAGAGACTCAAATTTAAGGTAATGCTGCATTGAGAACAGCTTACCGTAAATGTCACGAGTTCGATTTTCAATGAGTTCAACTACTGCTGATTAGTTAAACATTTCCACTATCTAAATTAACTATGTGAAAAAGAAAAAAACTAGACCAGTGATTTAATGGGGATATATATCTCGGTGATCTTCCATTCTTGAATTTAGAAGTTGACTTGGGCATGTGTTGAATTGAAATTATATTCGTAGCCGAAGTGACGTAAGACAAAGAACAGACATATATTTTGATCTTAAAAGCAGTTTTCTTTTCAAAAAGAGGAAAAGATTACACAAAAAAAGCTGGTAAAAAAATACTGTTAGAGCACGTAAAGCAGGTATTTGTATGAAGTTGTTTCTCTTTTTCAACAAAGTAGTTATCTATATGTTTTATTTTATTATTCAACCTGCAAAGGTTTGTTATTAAAGTGAGGTTCTAATCATTTTACCCACCAACTTTACATTAAATAAAATATTTAGAGCTATAGGTTTTTACATCGTCATCAATGAGCAGGTTTTAGATGTCTCCGAATTTAAAAAAAAGGAGTCGATGGATTCTTGTTGTTGTCAATGGCCCCAGCAATAATGTTATTAGGACATTTCATACTGCAAGTTCTTATCTAATCCAAAGATTTTTTGTTGATGCTAAAATTTTCAGCCTTTAATTGTGGCTAAATCTAAGTTGATACATATCCCAAAAGGAGATAGGGAATGGAAAGGGACGGGGTTCGGAGGAAAAAAAATTATCCACCTTCGTTGTTTATATTAAATTATATTAATTTATCAAGTGATAAAATTGAGGAAAGAACGTTCACGAATTAACCATGTTAAATGATAATAGTGCATCTAAAGACGTATGCATGTATTTATTTAGTTGGTGAGTAAATTTTTTATTATTTAATAAGAATGAGATAATTTCTACTTTGGATCCAGAATCAAGTTATAAACTATTTTTTATCGGGAACTTTACATAACTGTCACAATTTAAAAGAAATATAACAAATTCGTAGCATTAATTCCAATATTACAGTTGTGGCAGGAAAATATTTATATTTGTAGCACATCGTTCCATTAAAATAGAAATATTAATTATTAATCTCTAAACATAAGCCATTTGAATGGAAAGTCAATAATTCTTTGTACAAAAATCATGCCTTTTTTCTCTTTATCTATTAGCTTTCCTTCTTTTTTTTCGTCTTCTTAATTTTATTTTCTGCCGAAACCAATATATTTTCTAAATTTGTTCCATTCGTTTTCTTTTTAATTATCTTTCTTAAGTTTTTCTCTTCCTTCTTTCTTCCTTTCTTAACATAAAGATCTTACTTCGATAATAATATACGTTAATATATACAAAACATATATTAAAAAAAAAATATTGAATTAACACATATAAAATATACAAAAAATGTACATAAAAAATACATCTTCAATTAAGATGACACTTAGACATGTGAAATATACATAAAAAAATATATCTTAAATTTAATTAAGATGGCATATAAATATACAAAAAATATATATATAAAAAATATATAAATATACAAAAAAATATACATAAAAGATACATCCTGAATTAAAATGGCACTTGCCATATAAAATATATTTAAAATATACATTAAAATACATCTTAAAATAAGATGCCACTTCACAAATAAATATACAAAAATTATATACATAAAAATACATTTTGAATTAAAGTGATACTTGATATACAAAGTATAAAAGATGTATAAATCAATACATCTTGAATTTAGGTGGCATTCACATATGCATCAGATTTTTAAAAATGGAGTAAAGAAGATGAATGTTGGGCTTAATTTTTGTAATATGCTAATAATGAAAAAAAAAGTGTTCTTTAGGGAATAAACAATAAATGATATTATTTTTTAAAATAATAGTTAAAAAAGGATCAAGTGTGTAAAAAACTCTTCTTTTTTTACCACTGTAGATGGGTCGGTTTAATTAATCGCACCTAAAAAGAAAAAGAAGAAATAATGAAAAAATGAGAGGGAGAACATGATTAAAAAATCTTCAATTAATGAAAAGAATTACTCCTATACTTTTAGTAGACAAATTGATAAGGTGGCTCCCAGATTGTCTTTTACTTTTTTATTTTATTTTTCAAGATAATTTATTCTTCAGTAGCTAGTGAGAGATAACATGTATCTTGTGGAATTAGTCGATCTTATCAGCCTTAGTCTCTATTTTTTTAAAAACTTTTTAATATAAGTTAGTGCAGTAATATAAAAATTATTAATTAAAAAAAGAGGTTTATTTTATAATAAATTTCTAAAATATTACATATTTATAACTTAGATATTTTTTAAATGACAACTTAAAAAATACTTCAACAATAAGAATAAAAATTCATATATACATAAACACAAACACACACATAATAAAGAATAAAAGAGAAAGTAAAACTTAAAAATATACTTAATATTAAAGTAACAATTAAAAAGAGTAACAATAAATTTTATTAAAAATTCATAAAAGTAATTCTAGTTAAATTTTATTGATATTTAATTATAAAATTTATAATAATATATTTAAATTAGTAAAACACTTAACTAAAGACAAAACATATCTTATATAATATAATTAAAAAATATATGCAAAAAGAAGGAATTGAAAATGTTATGGGTAAATAGATAATGCATATGATAGGAGTACTATATTAAAAGCACGAAGGCCCTTAGTGAAATATCGTTCGCCTTTTTTATCCTTTTAAAATAGAGTTAACACTGGACAAAATAGTCATTCAATTAATTTTTCTAATATTTATGAATAACATTTAATTAATTTCTTACTAATTAGGAATAGTCATTTAATTATTTTCCTTATAAATATTTTTAAATCATTCCTTATATGAACTAAGTAAGAAGTTTTAATATTTAAAATTAAAAGGACTTTAAAGTTCGTTACAAAGAGAAGAAAAAACAAAATAGTCCCAACTCATCAACTAAGCCCTAAAATAATCTCTATACTAACTGTCACACCTCCTTTTTCCCGAGGGATAGGGAGTTTTTCCAATTAAAGTGACATTAATTATAATAGAATTATTTATTTAATTCAGCGTCGCCACTTGAAATATTTATTATGGTGTCCCAAATCACCGGTTTATTTTTAAAATCCCAAATCGAGAAAATTGACTTTATTTTACGGTCCGTGAACATAGAAGACCGGGTAAGAAATTCTATTAACCCGGGAGAAGGTGTGAGGCACTCCCGAGTTCTGTGGTTTTAGCACGGTCGCTTAACTATTAATAATTGGCCTAATTTTATGATTTATTACATAATTAAAACCTATTATTCATTTTTACTTTTTAACTGCTTTTAATATTTATGGAATTTATTTGAACAAGTCGCGATATTGCGCACTCGTTGTTTTTGTACACATTGCAAATTGCGTCACGTGAAACGTACCCGTGATTTGTAACCTATTTATTATTATTAATTGATTTGAAGTTGTAAGGTCGAGTCACGTGAAACGCGCACTCGAATTTGGGGTTCATAACTATGCCACGGGAGCCGTGCCCATAGTCATGATGATTTAAAATTAATCGCGCCTAAAGCAAACTACAATGTTCATGAGTTAATTTTGCTAAACTACTTTGAGATTATTTGTGAAGCTATTAAATTATGGAGGTTATTGTGAATGTCGTAGGTATTATGAAAGTCATTTGAATTTATATGAATTTATAAAGGAGAGCTAGCTTACATGTTTATTGGAAACACGAAAACAAATTAATTATTCTTCTTGCATTGGGCCCAAAATGTGGGTCATTTAACATTATTAACTAATGATGTCTAAAATTAATTTGCAAACAAATCATATGACCCACTTAGCAATTAATTATAAACTAACCAAACTAAACTAAGACTCAATACTACCTAATAAACCTCAAACAACTAATTAGAGATATTATGCAAGTAATCAAACTTATGAGTATTTATATCAATTTAATCTAGCAGACTATATTCTAACAAATAAACATCCAACATGATAAATTCAAAGAGAAGTTTAAAGAGCGGATGATCCTTATTGCTCAAATTTCCAGCATGTACAGTGAAAGAGAAGCTCCAAAACAGCAAAAATAAAAAAAAAATAGCGTTTAACCAGAACCTCAAACGACGGAGCTCTAACGCGACTTCACTTCAGCGTTGGCTTTTGACGGTAGTTTTTGGGGCTGATTTTGGGTGCTTTGAAGCTGGATTTTGGGGGGGTTTGGAGTCTTAAACGGGGTGATAAATTGCTTTGGATTTTTCGAAAGAAATAAGAAGAAAGAATGACACGAGTAGAAATTCTCTTAGCATAGAAGAAGAAAATAATTTTCTCCATTCCCTCCTCTCTTTTTTTTTCTTTCTTCTTCCCTTCTTTCTTCTCACATTTCCCTTCTATTTATAGAAAAAGTTTCGGAATTTTTTCAGATTTGTTTTTTATTTAATTATTTTATTAAAAATTCCCACTTCCCATTTTTCATTTTTTTTAAAACAAATAAATTCCCCACTTTTCTTTACTTTTATTTTTTAATTTATAACTTTTTTTAATTTTATTATATTTAAATTCCCACTTTGTTTTACTTTTTTTTTATTTTTCACTTATTTTACTTTTCTTTTTTTAATTTCCACTTTCTTTTACTTTCTTTTTTTTAATTTTCAGCTACCTATACTTTTATTTTTTAATTCCAAATTTATTTTACTTTTTATTTTTTTAAAATTTTCACATTCTTTTAATTTTTAATTTTTAATTTTTCACTTTCTTTTACTTTTTAATTTCATACTTCTACTTTTCCTATTTTTTTATTCCCATCCGAAAATTTTTTAAAAATAATATTTAATTTTTTTGATTTTTTAATTTAATTTATTTTAAAATAAAGATAAAAATAAAAATAAAAATAAAAATAAAAATAATATTAATAGTAATAATTGACCTTTTAAATTATTTTTAATTTTTACCCTATATATAAAAAAAATATAACAAAGCTAAAAAATATATATTAAATTTCTAAAAATATTTACATAGTAGACGGTGATAAAAATTCAAATGTAGTCAAAACTTAGGTGCTCACAGCTGCCTCTCTTTGCTTGAAAACATGAAGAGTAAAATAAACCGTTATTCAAAAGGAATCAGGTCTGACCAAACCATTATTCAAAATGTAGTCAAAACTTAGGCAAAGACTATGTGAGCCATGTGACTAATTTTTGACCAAACCGTTATTCAAAAGGAAAAGAAATAAAAGATAGGGTGCAACCGAGTCCTGGTTTTGGACAACCTACATATCCCGGGTTATAGGGGAATCAGGTCGTGTGTAGTTCAAGGAGAATGGTAGATTGATGAGTTGAGGAGTCGAGTGAGGTTCTGTCGAGGCTCCGGTCCGCGGTCCTGCTATTATATCAAAATAAAAAAGAAACTAAACAAGCCTATCAGTTATGAGTTACAAGATTCCTATCTATGAGTCTTCTGAAACTTGATCTTGAGTCTTGACTGGTTCTTCATGCAGACTCTGATCTAAACCTTGATGCTCGCTAGCTGTAGGTTCTAGTTCATTGCTATATAGTTTATTCTAATCAAAACGGGACTCCAATGCTCATGGCTTCAGTCATGTCTTGAGCATTCCACATCTTTTCAACTGCTTTTACAATTTGGATTCACTTATTTTTTTTTATCTTTTATTCTGAATTGAGACTTCTTATTTTGGTCATATCAAACCCTGTGCCTCGAGGTAAAACCTACTCAGACACCAAAACAAACAAATGAATGAAATTTTTCTACTCCAGTTTGCACTAGGAAAGTTTCGTGAGTTATTGTAATAAAATTCTAAACTACTTCTTTATTTAAAGCAATAAAAGGTTGGAAGTGGTGTACCCGAAAAAGTCATGTTAATTTTTTTCTTTTTGGATAGTATTCCTTTATTGTCAAAAGGATGTCTCAACTAAGGATTGGTGTACCTTATGTTGGGAATATGTGGCCAGGGAATGGTATACCCTATATTGACAATGATATCAGGGAATGGTTTACCCTGCATTTAAGATCAAATCAACCAGGGAGTGGAGACCCTATATTAGAAATAAGACTAGGGAGTGGAGACTCTATGTCTAAAATAAAATCAACTAGGGAGTGGAGACCCTATGTTGGAAAGGGCGACTAGGGACTGGAGACCCTATGTCTAAAATAAAATCAACTAGGGAGTGGAGACCCTATGTTGGAAAAGAGATTAGGGAGTGGAGGCTCTATGTCTAAAATAAAATCAACTAGGGAGTGGATACCCTATGTTGGAAATGGCGACTAGAGAATGGAGACCCTATGTCTAAATTAAAATCAACTAGGGAGTGGAGACCGTATGGTAGAAAATAGACTGGCGAGTAGAGACCCTATGTCTAAAATAAAATCAACTAGGGAGTGGAGACCCTATGTTGGAAAAGGCGACTAGGGAGTAGAGTCTATGTTGGAAACTCATCAACTAGGGAGTGGAGACCCTATGTTGGAAAAGAGACTAGGGAGTGGAGACCCTATGTCTAAAATAACTTCAACTAGGGAGTGGAGACCCTATGTTGAAAAAGCAGACTAGGGAGTGGAGACCCTATGTCTAAAATAACTTCAACTAGGGAGTGAAGATCCTATATTGGAAAATAGACTAGGGAGTAGAGTCCCTGTGTCTAAAATAACATCAAATAGGGAGTGGAGACCCTATGTCTAAAATAAAATCAACTAGGGAGTGGAGACCCTACGTTGAAAAAGAGACTAGGGAGTGGAGACCCTATGTATAAAATAACATCAACTAGGGAGTGGAGATCCTATATTGGAAAATAGACTAGGGAGTGAAGACCCTATGTCTAAAATAACATCAACTAGGGAGTGAAGACCCTATGTCTAAAATAACATCAACTAGGGATGGATACCCTATGTTGGAAAGGAGTCTAGGGAGTGGAGACCCTATGTCTAAAATAAAATCAACTAGGGAGTGGAGACCCTCTGTTGGAAAAGAGACTAGGGAGTGGAGATTATATGTCTAAAATAACATCAACTAGGGAGTGAAGACCCTATGTTGAAAAGGGGACTAGGGAGTGGAGACCCTATGTCTAAAATAACTTCAATTAGGGAGTGAAGACCCTATGTTGGAAAATAAACAAGGGAGTAGAGTCCCTGTGTCTAAAATAACATCAACTAGGGAGTGAAGACCCTATGTTAGAAAAAAGACTAGGGAGTGAAGACCCTATGTCTAAAATAAAATCAACTAGGGAGTGGAGACCATATGTTGGAAAAGATACTAGAGAGTGGAGACCCTATGTATAAAATAACATCTACTAGGGAGTGAAAACCCTATGTCTAAAATAACATCAACTACGGAGTGGAGACCCTATGTTGGAAAAGAGACTAGGGAGTGGAGACCATTGTCTAAAATAACATCAACTAGGGAGTGGAGACCCTATGTTGGAAAGGAAACTAGGGAGTGGAGACCCTATGTCTAAAATAAAATCAACTAGGAGTGGAGATACTATGTTGGAAAAGAGACTAGGGAGTGGAGACCCTATATCTAAAATAACATAAACTAGGGAGTGAAGATCCTATGTTGGAAAAGAGATTAGGGAGTGGAGGCTCTATGTCTAAAATAAAATCAACTAGGGAGTGGATACCCTATGTTGGAAATGGCGACTAGAGAATGGAGACCCTATGTCTAAATTAAAATCAACTAGGGAGTGGAGACCGTATGGTAGAAAATAGACTGGCGAGTAGAGACCCTATGTCTAAAATAAAATCAACTAGGGAGTGGAGACCCTATGTTGGAAAAGAGACTAGGGAGTGGAGACCCTATGTCTAAAATAACATCAGCTAGGGAGTAGAGACCTTATGTCTAAAATAACTTCAACTAGGGAGTGGAGACCCTATGTTGGAAAAGAGACTAGGGAGTGGAGACCCTATGTATAAAATAACATCAACTAGGGAGTGGAGACCCTATGTCTAAAATAACATCAACTAGGGAGTGGAGACCCTATGTTGGAAAAGAGACTAGGGAGTGGAGACCATTGTCTAAAATAACATCAACTAGGGAGTGGAGATCCTATGTTGGAAAGGAGACTTGGGAGTGGAGACCTTATGTCTAAAATAAAATCAACTAGGGAGTGAAGACCCTATGTTGGAAAAGAGACTAGGGAGTGGAGACCCTATGTCTAAAATAATATCAACTAGGGAGTGGAGACCCTATATTGGAAAAGAGACTAGGGAGTGGACACCCTATGTCTAAAATAACATCAACTAGGGAGCGGAGACCCTATGTTGGAAAAGAGACTAGGGAGTGGAGACCCTATGGTCTAAAATAATATCAACTAGGGAGTGGAGACCCTATGTCTAAAATAATATCAACTAGGGAGTGGAGATCCTATATTGGAAAAGAGACTAGGGAGTGGAGACCATTGTCTAAAATAACATCAACTAGGGAGTGAAAACCCTATGTTGGAAAGGAGACTAGAAGTGGAGACCCTATGTCTAAAATAAAATCAACTAGGGAGTGGAGACCCTATGGTGGAAAAGAGACTGGGGAGTGGAGACCCTATATGTAAAATAAAATCAATTAGGAAGTGGAGACCCTATGTTGGAAAAGAGACTAGGGAGTAAAGACCTTATGTCTAAAAATAAAATTAACTAGGGAGTAGAAATCCTATATTGGAAAATCGACCAGGGAGTGGAGACCCTATGTCTAAAAATAACTTCAACTAGGGAGTGGAGACCCTATGTTGGAAAAACGACTAGGGATTGGTGTACCCTATACTGCCATGATTTTGAACTTTATTTTCTTTCTTTTTCATCATTTTAATGTTTGTTTTTTCATTTCCTTTTTTTTAAGAGAGAATGAGTAAAATACGGGAAATGGTTTGGACAAAACTTCCCTTTTGGAGTTGTTGTTGTAGAGCTGTTTCTAGCTCCTGCGCAATTTCTTCTTCTTTTTCCTTTTTTTGTTTTTTAGGTTGCACCTACTTATTGCAAGGTTGCTTTTGGATTAAACCTGTTTCCTATTTTTTTTTTTCAAACAAAGAACAATTGTTAGTTTCAAACGGTGGTTGGTTTTGCGGCCTTGAGTTTTTCAGTCACTTGATCTTGGCCTGATTTTTTTATGATAATTTTCACTTGCAACTGGTTATTTCCTGAATATCGATTGCACTTCTGGAGAACCTTTGGCTTTTCCAAACCTTGCCATAATGGTTGGTGACATGGGACCTAACCTTTTCAATCTTTGTTTTGCCTTTGTGGGCATTTGACATTCTTTCTTCCAAAGCTTTCAATTTCAGAGCGTTGGGAAATCTTTGGCTTTTCACACTTTTCCATGACGGTTAGCCACGTGGGACTAAACCTTTTTAATTTTATTTCTCCCTCGTAGGTACTTCAATTTGATTTTCTTCTTTTGAGAACTTTTGATTTCGAAGCATCGGCTACTATGGACAGTCGGGGTCAACTTGATGCCCATGCTAAGGCTGGGTGCCATTTGCATATATTAGCTTGTATCAAACGAAAGCTCTATAAATCAGTTTTGCCATCCCTTCTTTGCCTTAGTTTTGGAACAGAGTTAGACCGAAAGGGATTCAAAAAAATAATAATGGAATGGACAAATTAATTTAGACAAGAGGTATCCCTTTCGAGGAAAGGGAAAAAGGACTTATCTGGAGTACATGCGGACTTCAATGAACATGACATGCCTTTTGGACTGGAAGCCTGATATGTGTAAACCGTCCGACTCTCAGAAATTCATCAAATGTTTACCTCGAAACCGAAAAACCTTGCCCAGGACTATGTCGATGCCAGTAACTGTGGGAATCCTCTTTTTCGATCAGTGGCGCCCTTTGCGGGTTTTCACCGACTAACCTCTCTCATTTCTCTTCTCACCATTGCCTTATAGTGCTCTTTACGAGTTTTTACTAACGAGATTCTCTCATTTTAATTTCTCTCATTTGATTGCATCAGATCTAAGTAATTGTATCCTTCCATTTTGAACTTATTTGCCGATTGATCGGAAGGACTTGAACATGATTTGGGATAAAAAGAATTTGGATTGAACTACAATTTTGGAACCTTTTAGGTGAAACCATCGCGAAACCATTATAACATCTGCCCTAGTTTCACTTTTGGGGGAGTTTGGATTTTTGTTTTGGTGTGACTGAACCCGAGAGAGAGGCTGCCTACATATCCTTTCGGAATCAAGTCGAACGTAGTTCAAGGAACTTTTTTTTCGTTTTCTTTTCTCTTTCTATTTCCTTACATTTTCCTTTTTTTTTTCATTTTTCATTTCATTTTCTTTTGTATTTTTTTAAATATATATAACACTTTCAAGTTCCAAAGAAGGTAATCAAAGAAAAGGTATCAAAGGGTTTGCAAAGGGTTAATAGTGTTTGGGTATCAAGAATGAAAGCATTCGTCATCCCAATAAGAGAGCATTAAAGTTGCGTAAAAGGCTCAAACATAATACCTTTTGACCGCGTCTGCATTGACAATTATCTAGGGGTCATTTCCTTCGATGCTTCTTAGGTACAACGCTCCTTTTTGCAGTACTCTCGTTATAATGTATGGACCTTTCTAATTTGGAGTAATTTTCCTTTAACTTCTTCATGAGGTGGGAGGATACGTCTCAGAATGAGTTATCCTATTCCAAATTTCTTGGGCCGCTCTTTCTTGTTATAGACACGAGCCATTCTTTGTTAGTATAACTGCCCGTGGCAAACTACGACCAATTATTTTTCATCAATCAGTGTCAATTATTCAAATCCGTTCTTGAATCAATCTATATTATCCTCAATCTCGGCTTCAACAATGATCCGAAGAGAGGAAATCTCAGCTTCGTTCCAATTTTCTATTTTCCAATGATCCGCAAGCATGTCATGTTATTATAATCTGTATTAACAGAACTGAAAAGAGAATAAGAAAAAGTGATAAAATTAAGAAAAGAGACATTCTTGGATAATGAAATATTAATTTTTTTTGATTTTTTTTTTAAAAAAAATTTAATGATAGAAGGGTTTACATCGGAAAGTAAAACAATAAAGTAAAACATCCGGATCACACCCTGAGATAATCTGGACGCAGAAAAAATAGCAAGACTGACTACCGAAACTACCGTCTGATAGGGAACTTTCAAGCTTGGCAACCGTTTTTCGACTTTTCTTTTGTCTCGGCAATGGCTGCAATGACCTTCAGCGCCGGATCAAATTCCTCATCTCTTCGATTTCTGTTCATCAAACCCTCTGAACGGCCTGTGATGTGGCCTTAAAGGCAGTATGACTAAAGATTCGGCCCGTTTTTAAACCATTTTCGACCATCTCCCCAATTTTGATAGTCTCAGCGAACGGTCTACCCATAGCAGACATCATATTCTGGAAGTAGTCCGCCTCTTGGGCCTGTAGGAAAACCGTAACTATTTCTGCTTCGTCTATTGGAGGCTTTACCCTAGCGGCTTGCTCGCGGCATTTGACAACATATTCAAGGAACCTTTCGGCGATTTTCATTTTCAAATTGGACAAAGCGTTCTCTTTTGGGTTTTTTTTTTCACTCTTGCTTTCTTTTTTCTTTCTTTTTTTTGGTTGTTTTTCGCTCTTTATTTTTCTTTGTTATTTTTGTCACTCCTTTATTTATTTTTCTTTCTTCTCTTTTTTTTCACTCGATTTATTTAATGGCTATGATCGAATCTGATGGGGATTGCCTATGTATCATAACGCCGCATGAATCAGATCTTGCGTAGTTCGGGGAAGATCAGGAATAAAGTAAACAAACTAACCCTTTTTTTCTTTATCTTTTTTTACTCATACACAAAACAGACCACGAAAACTTTTAACAAGGAACATATTTTTGAGTTTTGATATTTTTGTTTTTTTTTGGAGGGGAATTTTTGAAAGGAAAACTTCTTTAGGAGTAAAGAAAATATTTTTGATTTTTTTTTTGTTACATTTATTTTTAAATATATTTCTTTTTATGTTTTTTTTTTTGAGAATTTTTGAAAAGAAAAACTTCTAAAGAGGAAAGAAAATATTGCTTTTTTGAATTTCAATTTTAATTTTATTTTTTTCGAAGAAAGACTTCTAAAGAAGGGAAAAAAATATATTTTTGGATTTTGATTTTATTTTATTTTTTGAATGAAAGACTTCTAAAAAGAAAGAAAATATCTTTTGTTTTAATTTTTTTTATTTGGGATTTTCTAAAGAAAGACTTCTAAAGAAGGAATTAAATGAAATTATTTTTGGATTTTTGAAAATTGGGGCCGGAACCGATGATGTTTGCCTACGTATCTCACATCCGGTGAGAATCAGACCCGCGTAGTTTAGTCAGTTTTGACGGAATAGGGGAAGAAGCATGACTTTTGAAAACATCAATTTATTTTCTTTCTTTTTTCTTTTTCAAAATTTCGGCAGAGTTTCGAAAATTTTCAAATACCTACCTTTCACTCTTGTGTTTTTTTTTTCTTTTAAATTTTCTTTCTCTATTTTAGAAACCGGTCAACATGCTAGCCGAAACAAATATATGCACAAGTAGCACCTAAAAACGCATCAGGATGGTCTTTTATATTGGGTACACCTGTCCTAGACGGACCCAACCTCTGTGTTGAGTCCTCAAAGTGAAATGCACGTGATGCAAACAAACGTTCCTACTAGAGATCCCACATGAGGCACTTTATTCTAGGTTTAAATCCTGGGTGTGTTGTTCTAGACCTGGCTTACCCGAGTGGACAACTCGAGCCGGGGAGGGGGGGAGGGGGAGGCAGCGTACCGGGAATACAGAAGCTTCACTGACTTTGCAACTTGTCCGATCCTCATTCTAAAATTAGGGTATGACTCTAACAGAAAAGAAGCCACGTAAAACGCATATTTCCCGTAAGATTTAGAAGATTTAGAGAGAAGAAGGATTTTCGTAATAGTTTATATACATATCACAAAATATCAAAGCAGTAAAAAGCGGCATTTAGCACATTAGGCTCAAACACATAAAAATCAGATAATAAACAAAAGCCAAGTATAAAAATCATCTAAGCTCGAATTCTGAACCTTGAACCAGAGATTCTGGGTTCGATCCCCAGCGGAGTCGCCAGAGCTGTCACACCTTCTTTTTTTCGAGGAATAGCGAGATTTTTCAATTAAAATGACATTAATCCAAATGGGATTATTTATTTAATTTAGAGTCGCCACTTGGAATATTTATTATGGTGTCCCAAATCATCGGTTTATTTTTAAAATCCCAAATCGAGGAAATTGACTTTATTTTACGGTCCGCGAATACAGAAGACCGGGTAAGGAATTATGTTAACCCGGGAGAAGGTGTGAGGCACTCCCGAGTTCCGTAGTTTTAGCACGGTCACTTAACTATTAATAATTGGCATAATTTTATGATTTATTACACATTTAAAACCTATTATGCATTTTTACTTTTTAACCGCTTTTAATATTTATGGAATTTATTTGAACAAGTCGCGATGTTGTGCACTCATTATTTTTATACATATTGCAAATCGCACCACGTGAAACGTACCCGTGATTTGCAACATGTTTATTATTATTAATTGATTTGAAGTTGTAAGGTCGAGTCACATGAAACGCACACTCGAATTTGGGGTTATGTATCATGACTATGCCACAGGAGCCGTACCCATAGTCACGATAATTTAAAATTAATCGCGCCTAAAGCAAGCTATGATGTTCATGAGTTAATTTTGCTAAACTACTTTGAGATTATTTGTGAAGCTATTGAATTATGGAGGTTATTGTGAATGTCGTAGGTATTATGGAAGTCATTTGAAGTTATATTAATTTATAAAGGAGAGCTAGCTTACATCTTTATTGGGAACACGAAAACAAATTAATTATTCTTCTTGTCTTGGGCCCAAAACGTGGGTCATTTAACCTTACTAACTAATGATGCCTAAAATTAATTTGCAAACAAATAATATGATCCACTTAGCAATTAATTATAAACTAACCAAACTAAACTAAGACAGAATACTATCTAATAAACCTCAAATAACTAATCAGAGATATTATGCAAGTAATCAAACTTACGAGGATTTATATCAATTTAATCTAGCAGACTCTATTCTAACAAATAAATGATCGGAACCTACACCACTATTGAGTAGCGAGGATGGTCGATGCAGTTTTACCCAACAAGGTCGGGATCGATTTTCATAGGGAGTTAATTGATTTGGAATTAGGTATTTATATAAATCTAGATGTGTGTGTTGTTCCTAATTGCACTTCCAAATATGATGGTGTTGATTCTACTTCTATTTATATTTCTATTGTATGCTAAGATTAAATCTAAGAACAATATTTTTGACGTTGGTTTTCAAGTGTTTAAAAGGACTAGGGTAGTGACTTTCGCCTAGGTGGACATCTAACGGGTAGTACGAATTTAGGGAAAGCTTGATTAATTTGGGATCGTAATATAGCCATCACACCCAAGTACTCACTCTATATCTCTCGATAGTTTGAGTGATTTTGCCCAATTTGGCTTTCTCAAGTCCAACTGGGTATTCATGCAAGTCATGTGATATTAGCTCAAGTCGGGTATTACTATCTCTAAGTTTAACCTTTTAATTGGGGCTATCAATTTCTTGAGTTCACCCCAATTCCTTGTTAGCCTAGTTTTCCCAGACTTAATCCCTCTTTCTCAAGAAGAGACCAAATCATAAAAGCATGAATCAGTATTTGCAACTACTAATTCTATAATTCTAGAAGGAACTAGGCTAAATATCACTAACCCATAAACATTCAAGCCCTAAAATTCAAGACCCATTAAATACCCACACTAGGGTTGAGTAACAACCCTAGCTATGGGTCTAGCTACTCATAATAATAGCATAAATCAAAGATAAGGAGAAGATATAATCCATAATACTAAATTAAAAGATGAAAATCTAATGTTATAAAGTAAATCTTGTACAAAATTGCCCAAAAAGAAAATCTAGTCGTCTCACGTACTCAGCAAAAACATAACATAACCTAGAATTGATAAAAGATCTATTTACTCTAAGCTGAAATTTTCGGACAAAAATAACCTTGCGGAAGTTTCGCGTCGCGGTCCGTGTTTCTTCACATCTGGACCGGGGTTGAACCTTGTTTTGCCGACCGCATAATTTTTACCGCATGAGAGACTTCCGCGGCCGCATAACTTTGACGCGGATCGCCCTTCTCATTTTTGCTTGAATTATACACTCTCTGAACCTTAGCAACCGCGGTCCGTGAAATTCCCATCGCGGTGGTACTTTCGCGGCCGCATCTTCTTGTCGCGGTCCGCATTCATGTTTGTGCCTAAAAAAATCATCTCTCTAATTCTTCATATCGCGGACCGCGAAATAATGGCCGCGTCTGCAATAATACTTTTGCGGCATCACTTTTTTGCTACGGTCCGCGTTCCACACCTCTTGGCCCAGTTTTGATTTTTGTTCAAATTTTGACTCCTTTATGAATTAATTATGGCTCCTTTGGCTCATTTTGAACAATATGTGCAAGCAAGTAAGGTGTGGCCCAAAACACAAGTAAAAGAGAGCAATTAATAGGCTAAAATCCCTACTTATCAACTCCCCAAACTTAAGCTTTTGGTTGTCCTCAAGCAAATAAGGTAATTCCCACCTCCACAAGAAAAAGAAAAGGATATTTTAGCTGGCCTAAGGTGACTTCATCAAGCATCAATTGGGACTAACAATTACCCTCAACACAAATGAATTATCAACAATGTCGTGTTATGCCCTTTTGAGTTCCATAGTTCTAATGTGACACTAGAGCATCAAGAGTTGACTCAATTCATCAAGGAAGCTCGCTCTCTCACGTAGGTCATTGTGGATCCCAAACTCCTCCTCCTCTACTCTCCATGAGCAAATCTATCTTTTTAGAATGTAACAGTCAAAACAAAGATTGTAAAGAAGTGCGCTCATCACTCTCAAAAGAATGCCACAAGTCCGGCTCTAAGTACCATAAGCTTGCCCCTTATGTAAATCATCACTAATGTAGGCTCACTCAACTTGAAATCATATAGGGCTTTAGCAGGGATGTAATGAAGGCTTTTGGATCAAGGTAGGACATAACGAACTATGATGGTTTCATCTTTCCTTAAGCACTTCATTTTCTCATTTCGGCTCATACTTTCTTGACTCTTTGAGTCATTTTTCTTCTTCCTTAGGGGAACTAGAGAGACAAACCGTCACTCTTTCTTACTCATGATAATCATTTTTCTCCTTCTCTCATCATTCCTTGCCTTTCATCATTATGCTCTTTGAATCCCTTCAACCTTCTCTTTCTTTTTGACGTATTTCTTTTTGGCTTTTCTTCCTTTTCTTTGCCTTTCTTTTTCTTCTTTGAACCTTTTATCACTTTCAAATTAATCGTCTCTCCCCCAAACATATGCTTTTGCTAATTTTTCATCATGAATGCTAAGGAAAGATTGAGTGCCAAGAAAGGGTCATTATAGAACAGATAAATGCTTGTAATGTGGCTATTGAATGAAAAAGGCTTAGGCTCAAAGGAGTTGACTAGGGATATCATATTGGTAGGCTACGGAAGCTTTCAAAGTTCAACTTGGACCAAAGAGAGCATACAATCATTTCTCAAGTCGAGCTACCCTCAGAATTTCGCCTACACAAACATTCAGGGCAAGTTCTAGACTTATTGGCACGGGACTTGGACTTGCAATTCAATACCTCACCTCTCAAGCCGTTGGATTGTTAAAGATAACAGAGTCGAGAGCCCACAACAACTCTAGCTAAGATTTAAAATCACAAATGGCTCAAGGAAACCACTCGATGATTGTTTTAGCCAACGCAAGAGTCTAAAGGTCACAACTAGAGCTAATCTTTGCCAATCAACTTGTATCTAACCATGAGGTCAAAGGTAAATGTGTTAGTATCAAGTGAAGCAAGGAATGGAAATCAGTAAATAATAGACATGAGAGAAACATGGAGTAAAAGACTCGACATGTACGTCTGCATAGCTCTATGAATCATTTCATTTTTATAATGTCATGAATATGCATATAAATGCCATACCATGCATAGGTATATGCGTTCATAACATCATCAAGCCTCTGAGGGCATCCCACTATATCATTTCGGCCATTGTGGGCAAATCATCAACGTATATCAGCTGATCAGGTGGTGGTGCGTATATAACGCCGTAACCTTTTCCCATATCCCATATCCATATAATATACATATATACGCGTATATAACGCCATCTGGTCATGGGTTAATGTACGTGTATAAATGCATGAAATGCATAAGAAATACGTTAATAAGATTTCTCGGAATGTCATAAAAATCAATATGCCTTTCAGATAAACTTTATCAAATACATATTTTTCTAAGACCCATGAACAGAAGATATAATAATAATTCACATGGAGAATCAAGAATATAGATACTCCTAGTATTTCTATGAATATAGTCATTTATGAAAGTTGTGTATTTTGCTCGTTTCATTTGTATTATTTGGATCATGCCAAAAAAAAGAAGGGATAACCTTAACATACCTGAACCGATTTTTTTTGTGAAAACACATAACGTCGGATCGAAGTAGGGAAAAATCCGTATGATATTCTTGAAAAAGATTTTACCGGGCTTTCTTTGAATTAGCATAATACTTATAATCTTAAAATAATCTCATTCCTGAACTTACGTCGATTAACTTACGACGAAACTTTATTGTACGAAAAATCGGGATGTAACATCTCATTTCCGAGCTTCCATTAATTTATTCATGGCACACTTTCACGTACGAAAATATGGGGTGTAACATATACATACCAAAAGTGAAAAATAATGAAAGTTAAACTAACTATAAATAAAGGTAAAGAAAAATAGTATCATAATTATTACATACCAATGTTATCAAATCATCACCAAATCAAAATGGACTACCCCCAAATAAAATATAGCATTGTCCTCAATGCTAATATCAAAATAAGATCAGGGAAGAGTTAGAGAGTAAAGAAAACTACCTATGTAGTCTCTGTCTGCATGGGGTCAGGCACATGAGTGGGGTCCTCGGACTGTATAGGATCATCAGCTCCCTCCGGGTCCTCTAACTGAATCTCCAAATCCTCTAACTGGGGGACCACAAATCTTCTAACTGGAGCTCTGTCTGGCTCATGCTCTGTTGCATGTGTTGCTAGGGCAGTCTCCTCCATAAGCAAGTAAAGTGGGATATCTCCAGCAGAAGTGAACTTCTCTATCTCCCTCTTCAGCTTCTTCACTGACTCCTTTGAGGCCTGAGTCTTTCTCATCTTCTTTACCTGCTTGCCCAGATCCTTGATCACCTTGCCATGAGTATCCAAAGTCTCCAGGATCTTCTTTTGGTTGTCCAGGTACTTCTTCTGGTTGTCCAGAAGCTCCGTCAATGAATCCTCTACTGATGGAGGTACCTGAAGCTGTGTTGGGGTTGACTGTGTTGCTAATGCACTGGATAAGACAGACAACTTTGATGTAGCTACCTGCATCCAGTTGTTAATGTTGGATAAGGTCTGAGAAACCCGCAGTGCAGTTTGGGGGTAAGTAGAAGATGAGGGCACAGATAGTGGCACAGTGATGGAAGCTGAAAGTCCCTCTACTGTGGAAGGCTCTTACCTGGTGGCCACTACCCTTGACTCTTCAGACTGGCCAGTGGAGGTAGTGGCTTTACCCTTTGCTTTAGGGTTGTCCGGTCCTTGAAGGCTATACCACAAGAAAGGTTTCTTCGGCTTCACCTTCATGTCATAGTGCCTCCCATCTACCCCTTGGTCCTCGAGATACATAGTGATGAAGTTGGGGTAGGGATAGGACCTTTCTTCTTTTCCGGTTCCTTTAGAGATAAGGTGGGACATGAGGTTTCCCACATTGATTGGATACCCCGACATGATGAAAGTTATTAGGATCTCCCGGGAGAGTGGGATGTCACTATGATGATGGCTAGGATTAAGCCGGCTGCATACAAATGTGCACCACCCTTTGGCTTCAAAACTGAGGGTGTTTCTAGCGATTGGGACTCCAGCAGCGAGCCAGGCCTGTGTTGTCCCTGGGATGGCTATTATTTCCGCTAGCCAAGGTCGGGCTGCTTCATCTAGGGTCATCTTCTCCAAATACTGTACAGCTTCCACATCCTCAAAACCGGCATATTTGTCCAAGGTGTCGCCATCAAACCGTATCTTCAAGTTCCGTACCTTTGTCACAGTGGTGCCCTTTTTGATGTGGGCAACATTTGCGTAGAACTCCCTGACAAGGTACTAATTGGCATCCGGAATCTTGCTGGTGAAGTACTTCCATCCTTTTCTCTCCTCAGACTGTCTCTTGACATTTGGATTGTGAGGAAGGAGATCTCTGTCTATAAACTGTCGCTCAAAGATGAGCGACCTTTAGGGCCACCATTCCCGGAATTTGAGGTATGCTTTATCACTCGCGAATCTATCCACCCACACCTCCGGTTTCCTTGATCTAGAAAGACCACCCACATTAGTATCACCCCATCTCCCATCATTCGGGACCTCGTCATCCTCATCTATATTGATAGGAGCAGCTGTTGAGGCCAGAGTTGCAACAGGTGGGGAAGATGGCTCCGATGCCTCGCTACCTCCCTCTGAGCTATCAGACGACCCAGAAGAGGAGTTAGCTTCATCGATTAGGCGAAAGGGTTGTGATTGGGCCTCTTTTCGAGGTTGTGTATATTCCCCCTCAGAAATCTCCCGGGATGGGAGATATTCACTTGTGTCTGATGATTCGGCAGGAGGTCTAGTGAGGGTTTTCTTTTTGCTTAGGATTCTTTGAGCTGCTAAGGGCAAAGCCTGCTTTCCTTTGCCCCAGCCTCGGGAGGATTCTGCCCTCCCTTCTTATTTTTCTGCTCCTCCACGAGATCGCACCATATTCTACAACACACAATTAGTGAAAGATAATTAAAATTGGCGTTCAATCATACCTTAAAGCAGCACAGATAAAATGAATAACAGTTCTTCTCAAAACAGGGCATTGCGGACCGCGAAAAAGTGAATGCGGTCGCGAAGAGGTCAGGTTCAGACTACTGTCTCTCTGATCTTGGACACACGCGGGCCGCAAAAAAGTAGACGCAGTCACGAATGAACAATCACGGACCGCAAAAAAATGAACGTTGCCGCGAAAGCAATTAATAGACTCTTTGAAGTTCACAAGCGCGGACCGCGAAAACTTGAACGCAACTACGAAGGACCAGTTGCGGACTACGTAAAAGTGACCACAGCCGCAAACTCTTAGCAATTACTCAGTAACTAAAAGCTGGGGTAGTGCGGACCGCGAAAAAAATGAACGCGGCCGCCTACCATATCGCGGACCGCGTAAAAGTGGACCGTGGCCGCAAAATTCCAATAATATCGGTACTAAGAATACTGATAACTAGGGTTTTCACTAAGTGTGCAAAAATTAGTTCAATTAACCATGCAAAATTACTAACCCCATCCCCCATTAGGCATATAAACACTACCCATATGTATTTAAGTATCAATTAAGCATTAATTTGAGATCATGGCATGCATCTAACCCTAACTAACAAAAGAAATTAAAACAAAGAGAAAAGACAAGAAAAAGAAAAAAGCATATCATGGAATTGAACATACCAGTTGTAAAATTGTAGTAGGAGATGAACTCTTAATGTGAATAAGATGAAAATTGAGCACAGGATGAGATGAACAGTGCTTTTTGTGCGGTGAAATGTTAGGGTTCGAAAAGTGTAAACTGTTTAAGGAACCCTTATTTATACTAATCAACTGTGGAACCCACCGTCTTACATGAGCGCGGCTGCAAAATTCTATCGCGGTCCGCGCTATGTTACCTTATGTAGACCAGCTTCAAGCACATGGGTGCGGTCCGCGGAATATTGGCCGCGGCCGCCAAATTCAACGCGGTCTGCAAAAATTGGAACGCGGCCGCAGTCTCTGAAGGATTTTTGACAATCCAACTTCAGAGAGTTGGCATTTTGCTCTTTTCAAGTACGCGTCCGCAGACAAAAATGTGTTGTCGCGAAATGCTCACGCGAACCGCAAAATTTTTGGCGCGGTCTGCGAACTTCCAACACTTGGCCAAATTTTTCCCTGTCAAAATCTTGCACTGCACAACCAGTTCCTACATACACTTCACAACCAGTTAATCCAAAATAATGCCTAATCTAAGAAAAAAATCAAAAGAAAGAAAAACATATGGGTTGCCTCTCAAGAAGCGCATGATTTAATGCCGCAGCACGACGCATGTTACTATCATCATTTGAACTGGATCAAGGCCACTACGTGTCTATCATCAATGTTCCCAAGGTAATGCTTCACTCGATGCCCATTGACTCTAAAGATTTCACCATTTTTGTTTTTCAAATCGAGAGCACCAAACGGAGTTACATGCACCACTTCAAAATGGCCACTCCACTTTGACTTGAGCTTTCCTGGAAACATCCGTAACCGAGAGTTGAGTAGAAGAACCAAGTCACCCTCCTTGAATTTTTTGTTTTGGATATATTTGTCATGTAAGTACTTCATCTTGTCCTTATATAAGGATGAACTGGAATAAGCATGGAATCAGAACTCATCAAGTTCATTTAGTTTCTCTACCCGAAGATTGACAGCTATATCCCATTCAAGATTCAACTTCTTCAGTGCCCACATGGCCTTGTGCTCTAATTCAACTGGAAGATGGCATGCTTTCCCAAATACCAATCGGTACAGTGACATACCAATTGGTGTCTTGTAAGATGTACGATAGGCCCATAAAGCATTTCCTTGACCAATCAGTCCGGTTTGCATTGACAGTCTTGGATAATATGCTCTTGATCTCCCTGCTGGAGACCTCAACTTGTCCACTAGCCTGTGGGTGATAAGGTGTTGACACCTTATGATTGACACCATACTTAGAAAGTAAAGTATCGAAGGCTTTGTTGCAAAAATGAGAACCCCCATCACTAATGATAGCCCTTGGGGTGCCGAACCTTGTGAAGATATTTTTCTTTAAAAAAGCCACCATACTCTGTGCCTCATTGTTGGGAAAAGCCACAGCTTCAACCCATTTAGAAACATAATCAACAGCAACCAGAATATAAGTGTTCCCATATGAACTCACAAATGGCCCCATAAAGTCAATGCCCCACACATCAAAAATATCAATCTCAAGAATAGTGGTGAGGGGCATTTCATTCTTCTTGGAAATGCCACCAGCTCTTTGACACTCATCACAATGCCTAAAAATCTCGCTAGCGTCTTTGTACAAGGTGCGCCAATAGAATCCACAGCTTAGGACCTTTGTAGAAGTTCTTGACCTACCATGGTGACCACCATAGGGCGAGGAATAGCAAGCTTCAAGAATACTCAATTGCTCTTTTTCCGGAAAACATCTTCAGATAACACCATCATTGCAAATTTTGAAAAGATATGGCTCGTCCCAATAATAATCCAAGTAGTCCCGTTTGAGCTTCTTTCTTTAGTTTGAAGAGAGCTCATTCGGGACAATGCCGGTCACAAGAAAGTTAGCCACATTGGCGAACCAAGGTATCCCAGTCACAGACACGGAGAGGAGTTGTTCATCCAGAAATGAATCATTAATCTCGAGGCCATCATGGGGCCGCTCCTCCTCTTCCAAGTGGGATAAATAGTCCGCCACTTGATTTTCACTCCCTTTTCGGTCTATGATTTCAAGGTCAAACTCTTGTAGAAGAAGAACCCATCTCATCAACCTATCCTTAGAGTTCTTTTTACTCATCAAATAATGAAGTGCCACGTGATCGGTGTGCACAATCACTTTGGTACCCATGAGGTACGGGCGGAACTTTTCCATGGCGATGAAAATGGCTAATAGCTCTTTCTCGGTCACCGTATAGTTGACTTGGGCATCGTTCATTATTTTGCTTGCATAATAGACCAGATGAAATATCTTGTTGATTCTTTACCCCAATACCGCTCCTACCGCAACGTCGCTAGCATCGCACATGAGCTCAAATGGTAAGCTCTAATTGGGTGCGATAATGATGGGAGTGGTAGTCACCCTATACTTGAGTATCTCAAAAGCTTTCATGCAATCATCATTGAACACAAACTTGGTATCTTTTTCCAACAACTTACACAAGGGGTTCACCACTTTTGAGAAATCCTTGCTGAACCTACGGTAAAACCCTGCGTGACCAAGAAAGCTCCTCACTCCCTTGACGGAAGTCGGAGGAGGGAGTTTTGATATCAGTTCAATTTTTGCTTTGTCCACTTCAATACCGTTCTTGGAGATCTTATGGTCGAGGACAATGCCTTCCTCGACCATAAAGTGGCACTTTTCCCAATTAAGCACTAAGTTGGTCTCTTCACATCGGGCCAACACTTTGTAAAGATTATCCAAACATTCTTCAAAGGAATAACCCACAATACTAAAATCATCCATGAACACCTCTAGGGAGTCGTCCACCATATCCGTAATATTGCCATCATACACCACTGAAAGGTAGTCGATGCATTACACAAATCAAACGGCATCCGTGAGAATGCAAATGTGCCATACGGACAGGTGAAGTTGGTTTTCTCTTGGTCTTCGGGTGCAATGAGAATCTGGTTGTACCCGGAGTACCCATCCAAAAAGCAATAATAAGCACGCCCGGCAAGTCTATCCAACATTTGGTCGAGAAATGGCAATGGAAAATGGTCTTTGCGGGTCACTTTGTTCAGCTTTCTATAATCCATGCATACCCTCCAACCGGTGACAGTTCTTGTGGGGATCAATTCATTTCTATCATTTGTGATCACAGTCATGCCCTCTTCTTTGGGATACATTATACCGGCAAAGTCCATGGACTATCAGAAATAGGGTACACAACCCCTGCATCTAGCCACTTGATGATCTCTTTCTTGACTACCTCTTACATGGCCTCGTTCAACCTCCTTTGATGTTCCACGGAGGGTTTGGCATCTTTCTCCAATATGATTTTGTGCATGCAGAAGGCGGGGCTTATATCCCGAATATCTGCTAATGTCCAACCTATTGCCTTCTTCCTTCTTTGAAGCACCGCAAGGGTGGAATATACATGCACATTAGTTAAGCACGAAGAAAGAATAATAGGTAATGAGGAACAAGGGCCTAAGAACTCATACCTGAGGTATGAAGGCAAGGGCTTCAACTCCAATATTGGTGGCTCCTCGATTGAGGGCTTTGTTGGCAGAGTTTTCCGGTTCTCAAGGTCCAGGGAAAGTTTACGGGGTCCATATGTGTAGGATCCCATTCCTTGCAAAGCATTTGCACATCATATCAAGCCTGCCTTCTCATCATCCTCATGACTCAACAACACAGCTTCCTGAGGGTCTTCCACATTGATTATAGCACTCATGTCATCAACAATCACCTCTATCACAAGATCCACAAAAGAGCATACTTCATTGCTATTAGGCTGCCTTATTGACTTGCACACGTGGAACATAACCTTTTCATTTCCCACCCGGAAGGTGAGCTCCCCAGCTTCTACATCAACCAATGCCTTTGCTATTTCTAGGAAAGGTTTCCCCAATATGATTGGCACCTCATAGTCAACCTCACAGTCGAGTATCACAAAATCTGCGGGAAGTATGAAATTGTCAATCCGAACTAGCACATCATCAATTATCCCCAATAGCCTCCTCATTGTTCGGTCCGCCATTTGCAACCTCATGGAAGTAGGTCTTGGTTTCCCAATCACCAATGTTTTGAACACAAAATATGGCATCAAATTAATGCTTGCTCCCAAATCGCACAAGGCTTTGGCGAAATTGGCACTACCGATAGTGCATGGAATTGTAAAGGCACCGGGATCTTCTAGCTTTGGATCCATGGAATGCACAATGGCACTCACTTGATTTGTCATTTTGATCGTCTCACAGTTCATTGACATCTTCTTTGTTACCAAGTCCTTCATGAACTTGGCATATCCCGGCATTTGTTCTAGAGCTTTAACCAAAGGTACATTTATGGACAAACTTTTCATCATATTAATGAATTTATTGAATTGGTTCTCGTTGTTTTGCTTTGCAAGCCTTTGAGGATACGGTGGAGGAGGCCTTGGCAAAGGGGCCTTGGCTTTGGGCACTACCATTTCTGGTATGTCTATCACATGTTCCCTAGACGGCTTCACATCATTTTGTGTATCCTCCACGTTATCATCAATGTCTATCTTCATCATTCACATTCGCATCATTGGCTTAGATCTCATCATCTTCTTGCACAACCAAATCATCATTCACAATCTTTCTTGAATTGGAGGTACTTGCATATCCACCTCTACCGCTTCTTGTAGTCACCGCCATAGCATGGCCTGTATTGTTCCCACCCTTCGGGTTTACTACCGTATCACTTGGTAGTGACCCCTTAGGGCAGGTATTCAATGCTTCAGAAATTTGACCCATTTGCACTTCCAAGTTGCGGATAGAAGTAATGTGAGAGGCTATTTTGGCATCGGAGTCGGCATTTCTTTCCATCATTTGCTTGAACATACTTTCTATCCGTCCCATCTCATTGTTGGAAGAACTTTGCCCTTGTGACGGATATGGAGGCGGGTTGTTAGGTTGTTAATACATCGGGGGCCTTTAAGGGCCCGACCCCCGGTTCCCTTGATTATTGTTGTTCCAACCCCCTTGGTTTCCATTGCCTCCCCAATTACTATTATTGTTGCCACCCCAATTGCCTTGGTTATTTCCTTGATTCCCCCAATATTGATTGTTGTTCCCCCAATTGTTCAGATTGTTGTTATTGCCACTATTCTAATTCCCTTGGCTTTGGTTACCCCAATTTTGATTGTTTCTCTGTGATCTCCATTGTTGTTAATTTGGAGCACTGCTCCGTTGACCTTGGTAATTGTTCACATATTGAACCTCTTCACTTTGATCGTCATAAGCGTCATCTTGGTCGTAACCACTACCACTTTGCTCAAATTGATCCTGATTGTGTTGAACTTGTTGACATCTTTGTCTCCTCTTGTTAACCATTACATTCACTCCTTCCATGGAATTTACTTGCTTTGACCCCTGAACCTGCTGAAGTTGTGCCTTGGCTAACTGATTCATGGTAGTTGTCAACTCTGCTATGGCTTGTCCGTGATCATGGAGTTCCTTGTGAAGGTGGATAACATTAGGGTCACCTTGAGGAACGTTGGCCCGACTTTGCCAAGCTGAAGAGGTGTCCGTCATCTCATCTAATATTTCACATGCTTCTGAATATGGCGTGTTCATGAAGTTACCCCTTGCGAGCTGATTCACCACACACTGATTAGTTCTGTTGATACCCCTATAAAAGGTTGTTGGATCATTGCTTTAGTCATATCGTTGTTGGGGCACTCTTTGACCATTATCTGGTACCGTTCCCAAATCTCATGTAACGGTTCATTTGGCTCTTGTCTAAAAGCAAGGACTTCATCTCTCAATGTTGCCATATGTCCCGGAGAAAAGAACTTTGCTATGAACTTCACGGCCAAATCATCCCAAGTGGTGATGGAATGGTTGGGTAGCCTCTCAAGCCAATCCAATGCCTTCCCTCTAAGTGAGAAAGGGAAAAGCCTTAATCTCAAAGCGTCCTCAGATACATTTGTCTGCTTGCTCCCACATCATGTGTCTACAAAACTTTTGAGATGCTTATATGCATTCTGATGTGGAGCTCCGGTGAAGAAACTCATTTGTTCTAATAGAGTAACCATGACATTGGTTATTTGAAAATTACCAAACCCGAATTTGGGGCGGGACAATTGCACTTGCGTAGCCTTCATTGGGCAACACCCGGTGTGCTGCCCTTGGAGGAGGTGGGGGAAGGTTTGGAACGTTGTCATGAGACGGGCGGCCTCTTCTTTGTACTTGAGGTTCAAGATGAACCTCGTCTACTTCATTTTCATCTACCTCCTCCCCCTGAGGAATATGTCTGAGGACTTCGCTAAGAGCCATTTGGTACCTAAAAGCAATTGACACACAAAAATTAGAAAAATAAAAAGAAAGAAAAATAAAACACACAAATAGTTAGATATATAGCTAAGACCGTCTAACTCCCCGGCAACGGCGCCAAAAATTGATCGGGTCCAAACCTACACCACTATTGAGTAGCGAGGATGGTCGATGTAGTTTTACCCAACAAGGTCGGGATCGATTTCCACAGGGAGTTAATTGATTCGGAATTAGGTATTTATCTAAATCTAGTTATGTGTGTTGTTCCTAATTTCACTTCCAAACATGATGGTGTTGATTCTACTTCTATTTCTATTTCTATTGTATGCTAAGATTAAAGCTAAGTACAATATTTTTTATGTTGGTTTTCAAGTGTTTAAAAGGACTAGGGTAGTGACTTTCGCCTAGGTGGACATCTAACGGGTAGTAAGAATCTAGGGCAAGCTTGATTAATTTGGGACTATAATATAGCCATCACACCCAAGTACTCACTCTATATCTCTCGATAGTTTGAGTGATTTTGCCCAATTTGGCTTTCTCAAGTCCAACTGGGTATTCATGCAAGTCATGTGATATTAGCTAAAGTCGGGTATTACTATCTCTAGGTTTAACCCTTTAATTGGGGCTATCAATTTCTTGAGTTCACTCCAATTCCTTGTTAGCCTAGTTTTTCCAGACTTAACCCCTCTTTCTCAAGAAGAAACCAAATCATAAAGGCATGAATCAGTGTTTGCAACCACTAATTCTATAATTCTAGCAAGAACTAGGCTAAATATCACTAACCCATAAATATCCAAGCCCTAAAATTCAAGACCCATTAAATACTCACACTAGGACTGTGTCACAACCTTAGCTATGGGTCTAGCTACTCATAATAATAGTAGAAATCAAAGATAAGGAGAAGATATAATCCATAATACTAAATTAAAAGATGAAAATCTAATGTTATAAAGTAAATCTTGTACAAAATTGCCCAAAAAGAAAAACCTAGACGTCTCACGCACTCAGCAAAAAAATAACATAACCTAGAATTCACAAAAAGATCTATTTATACTAAGCTGAAATTTTCGGACAGAAATACCCCTGCGGAAGTTTCGCGGCCGCGTAATTCTGACCGCGGCCGCACACTTGCTTTCGCGGCCGCGTAATTCTGATCACGGTCCGCGTTTCTTCACATCTGGACCTGGGTTGAACCTTGTTTTGCGGACCGCGTAATATCTACCGCGTCCACGTGAGAGACTTCCGCGGCCGCGTAACTTTGACGCGGACCGCCTTTCTCATTTTTGCTTGAATTATACACTCTCTGAACCTTAGCAACCGCAGTCCGCGAAATTCCCTTTGCGGTCGCGCTGGTACTTTCGCGGCCGCATCTTCTTGTCGTGGTCCGCGTTCATGTTTGTGCCTAAAAAATCATCTCTCTGATTCTTCATATCGCGGACCGTGAAATAATATCCGTGTTGATACTTTCGCGGCCGCACTTTTTTGTCGCGGTCCGCGTTCCACACCTCTTGGCCCAGTTTTGATTTTTGTTCAAGTTTTGACTCCTTTATAAGTTGATTATGGTTCCTTTGGCTCATTTTGAATAATCCCTGCAAGCAATCATATTAAGTTAGTTTTCAGGAATACCTTCACGCATTTTTGGTCCAAAACACAAGTAAAAGAGAGCAATTAATAGGCTAAAATCCCTACTTATCAATAAACATCCAACATGACAAATTCAAATAGAAATTTAAAGAGAGGATGAACCTTTATTGCTAAAATTTCTGGCAGGTATAGTGAAGAGAAGCTCCAAAACAGCAAAAATCAAAAAAAAATAGCGCTTAACCAGAACCTCAAACGACGGAGCTCTAACGCGACTTCACCGGCGTTGGCTTTTGACGGTATTTTTTGGGGATGATTTTGGGTGCTTTGAAGCTGGATTTTGGGGTTTTTTGGAGTCTTAAACGGGATGATGAATTGCTGGATTTTTCGAAAGAAAGAAGAAGAAAGAATGACACGAGTAAAAATTCTCTTAGCGTAGAAGAAGAAAAAATATTCTCTCCATTCCCTCCTCTCTCTTTTTTGTTTCTTCGTTCTTCCATTCTTTCTCCTCACATTTCTCTTCTATTTAAAGAAAAAAATTAGGAATTTATTCAGATTTGTTTAATTATTATTTTATTATTTTTTAATTAAATAAAATTCTCACTTCTCATTTTTTTTTAAAAAAAATAATAATAAATTCCCCACTTTCCTTTACTTTTATTTTTTAATTTATCACTTTTTACTTTTATTATATTTAAATTCCCACTTTTTTACTTTTCTTTTTTTATTTTCCACTTATTTTTACTTTTTTTTTTAATTTCCACTTTCTTTTAATTTTTTTTTTAATTTCTAGCTACTTTTACTTTCTTTTTTTTTTAATTTTAAATTTCTTTTACTTTTTTTTTTTAAATTTCCACATTTTTTTACTTTTTATTTTTTAATTTTCCACTTTCTTTTACTTTTTAATTAAACAATTTCCACCTACTTTTACTTTTACTTTTTAAATCCATACTTCTACTTTTCATATTTTTTATTCTCATCCAAAAATTTTAAAAAACTATTTAATTTTTTTTGATTTATAATTTATTTTATTTTAAAATAAAGATAAAAATAAAAATAAAAATAATATTAATATTAATAATTGATCTTTTAAATTATTTTAAATTTTTACCCTATATAAAAAAAAAAAAATATAACAAAGCTAAAAAGTATATATTACATTTCTAAAAATATTTACACAGTGGAAGGTGATAAAAATTTAAATATAATAAAAATTTAGGTGCTCACACTAACTATTAAAAGTATAAGGAAAGTTTTGTTTTCCTACGAGGAAACTCCACAACAATTTTTGTATTCTTTGTCCTTTGTATTTTTATAAAAAATTTAAACAGTAAATATTTATTTAAAAGCTTGGTTTTCTATTTTTAAAACTTAGTGTCTATCATTAATTTTTGGAATAGTAAAAAATAGTAATCATTTGTTTGTAATAGGAAATTGATAATCATTTATTGCAAAGCAAATAGAGAAAAGGTAGAAATATCAATAAATAAATAAAATTAATTTTTATTTGACTATTGGTTTCAAGAGTTGTCAAAAAGGACATAAGGAAAAACTAAGAAACGAAAAATAGATATGGCATTTATTCATATTGCTATACCAGATTATGAGTAAGTTGAAGACAACAAAAGCTTTATTAAGGTAAGTCACCAACACTGATAATAATAAATATGAATAAATTTAAACAATAAAAACTAATATATTAATCATGACCACAAAGAAGAAAAAATAAAGAATTTATTACATCAAAAACATTATTTATAAAAATAAAAAAATTGGTTAAGATAGAATCAAATAGTTTGTTATATACATATCGATTTTGAAGAAAAACACACAATCATATTATTTGAGAAATTTTGTACTTTAAGGTAAATTTTCATGCTTCTTTCTTAATGCATTTACCTTCCCCCTTCCCACCCCCCTCCCCCCCCCAAAAAAAAGTGGGATGAACCAAAAAAAAATAATAATAATAGCTCAAAATGCCAATTTAAAGTCACACGACCTTTTTACTCTTCAATCATATAATATTATGTATGAAAAATATAAATTCATTTTAATAGATATTATTAGGTATAATCTCTCCAATTTTTCAACATAACTGTACTCATTAATTAAACATCATATTTTTAAAAATTCTTATGATAAGACACTTAACTAATACATCAAGTTCGAGTACCTAATTTTAGAGTAGATGTAGAGATTATTGTTACAATCTTCTATAAATTAATTTCTTCACCTCAAGTATATTCTGCTAATTAATCTAAGAAAATAGATAATCGCACAACTACGGTAAGTTGGAGGCAAATCCAAAAATCACAAGGAATTAAATTCTCTTGACTCTCGGCTTTCTGCCACTACTCTCCATCTTCATGCTAAAGTAAAACCTTATAATAAGAAAAATGAATATTAATCAAGCTTTTAATCGAACCCTAATTCAATTAGGACTCTTTCATAACCACCATGGGTTTGATAAGCTTGAATTGTCCTCAATAATTTCTCTTATAAACTTGCAATATTCGAGCTTGCCTTTTCAAATTATAGTTTTAGAGAAGCGTAAAGGTTATATAAGAGTTGAAATATTAATGTGAATAACATAGAATATACATAAACACCTTGTGCTTCTATCTAGCGGTTTATTCATCACATATGGAAAAGTTATAAATATGACATTTGGTGATTTAAATATGGCGTAATTTCTTCTTTTATCGAGTTAACTAAATAGAATTGGCATACATTATTTCAAGAACTTATACTATATTATAATTTATATTTAGTAGCTAAAATATATTATTTAATAATATTTGTATAATTTTTAAAATTTTATACTCACTGATAGTAGGGTATACGCGCAACGTGCGTACCCTAAGACTAGTTATTTAATATTGAAGGAGGAATTTGATTTTTAAGATAAAGTTGGGGATCGAAATAATTTTTACCCATTATAATTTGATGTAAAACTTGGGTGCGAATAAAATATTTCACTAGATAATGTGACCAAACTTTGATCTTATCCAAACATTTTACGTTTTATTTTTTTTTAAAACCCCACCCATGTTCAATGCCTATAACTTAACTTCGATAAGAGCAAAACTTCCGTTGACCAAAATTTGAAGCTTTAGTCAAACAACTGAAGAACATTGCCCCGGAATCTCGGAAATTTTAGTTCCAAGGTTTTGGTTTTGGTTTTGGTCCCATGTGAATGCAGGACCTTTGACTTCTTTGGATTCACTGAAGAAAGGACATCGGTTTTCTAAAAAGAACATTTTGTTTGTGAATATTTATTTTAAAAGAATAATGGCTTCACTAATCATTTTAATTGAATTTAAATTAGTACTTTTCTGGTGGATCATCTAAAAAAAAATGTATTTACTAAATTAATCTTAATTAATTGTTACCTTGACATATTAAAATATGTAAATAAGAACAAATTTTGAAAAATTAATTTTTTCTTAATTATGTAAATTGACATTTATATTTGACCAAAATAAAAAAATAAAATAGTCATGGACCGGATGAAGTAATGTACGACAATAGTGGAAGCTTGTGGTGTTTTTGTTGATAATAGAGAGGTGCGAAAATGTGAAAATATATTCAGTTTATATATTAACAAGTACAGGCCACAGGGAATGAGAAAATATTGAGTAATAAACTAAGAATATAGCAATAATAAACGAAACTAACACTCATTTGGTTTAAAATATTCTTTTTGAAAATATTATGTAAAATTAATTTTAAACTAAAACAATTTTGTAAAAGAATACTTTTGTGTGAAATATTATATGTAATAATCTAGTTCGGATTCACCTTCCAAAGCACATGCATATGTTTCTGTTTGCTTTATGAGAAAAGAGAAAAAGTAAAAAGGAAATGTTTTTCACTGAAAGCTAAGCCTTGTGTCATATCACAGATTACAGATATAATCCGTGCAAATTAACAATTATGTCAATCATGCTTCACTTGAAGATGGCATAAAAATTATTATGGTTTGCCTTCCTATTTCCTGTGGAATCTCTCTGCAAATTTCTAAATAGAAAAAATAACTAGAAGTACTTTGGCTTTGTATTCTCTAATTCCCTTTATTAATTATCATCTTATCCACTGAGATTAAAAGAGAAAACATGACACAAAGAGTTTATCTATGATGTCCACGAGCTCATAATACTGCTTTTCTTTTTAATTTTTGATATAATATTTTTGAAAAACAATAGTAACACGCTTTGATATACTCATTACTCCTTTTTTAAAAGCAATAGCACGTGAAGGGAATTTTTATAGCAAATTGGCTGTCTTTTTCAGGTTACTAGTTAACTTATTACGAGTAGTTATATGTAATTATCTTTTACGGGTAAATATTATTTTACACCGTTAAACTCGTAAAGAATATGGTGTGCTACACTTTATTGCTACCAATAATGAAAAATGATAAAGGCAATAAAAAGAAAACTGTTGCTCCTTATGCTTGTTCCGCTCAACTCTTCCTTCAGAGCTACCCTTGCCTGAAAGCGGAAGAGGTAGCTTACTAACCTAAAGTAACAAGGTTCTGAAAGAAAGACGAGCCTTAAGGCAACTAAAGCTAGGAAGGTAGGTTAAAGTGACTAGTCTTTCTTATCCGAAAGCAAGCAAGACAACAAGGGAGATTTTAGGCAACTTGCTGGTTTCGAGATGGGTTTCCTTGCGAAGAAGAAAACACAGAAGAAAGAAATTATCAATCTTGCGATGAAACCAAAGAAACTTTGGTCCCATTACAAGAAATTAAAATGTGATGAAAGTATTGTAAAGATAGGAAGTAGGCTGTTGTTTTGAACAAAGCGTAGATGATTCAAAAACGGACAATGATGGAACAAAAGCAGAAAACTACACTAAAACAGGAAGCAGAGACACAACAAATAGTCAATGCAAAGGCAAATAAGGCAAAACATGGGAACGGGTAAAGGCATGTGAAGCAGTCCAAATCTTGGATACTGTTAACTTGGGACCAATTCCTGACTTTAACCTGCATGTGTTGCTTGGCCTTTAATTTATTTTTTCACGATTACGTATTCAAAGTTTAAATAAATGAAGGTAGAATATAGTTGTACCCATTGCGCCTTAGTTGATACAGATTAGTTGACAGTTGTAAATAGAGGTGTTCGTTGATCGTTACGGTACGGTATTTAGATTTGATTTTTCGGTATTCAATTTTTTATAATGTTATGTCAATATCATACCTAATTAAATTCGATATGGTTCGGCTTTTCACTTTTCGGTTTATTCGGTAAGATAACTTCGATTTGTTCGACTCGAATATTAACTAATGTATATACTATAATATTCTTAAGTAAGATATTTACGAATATAAAAATAAAAATATTATAATATTGTGAAAAAAAAGAATGGAATCCAAAAATGCTAAACCTAGAACGGAGAAAGGTTGGCAACCAAAGAAAAGTGAAAAAGGCAAGTATAGTGGGAAAAGATTATGTTAAAGGTTAAAGGGAATTATAAAAATAAGGGATGTAAAATTTAGAACTTTAATATTTATATTATAATAATGATATGTGTATTATGCAACTTAGTATATATTTTGGTACGGTATCAATATTTTATTTTTGAATACGGAATACCATACCTAATACCAAGTTTTTAACAAAATTTAAGCCCAATACTAAAATACTAAATACCAAATACCAAAATTTTCGGTTTCGAAACGGCAATTCGGTATTTATCAAATTATGCTCAGCCCTAGCTGTAAACCGTGAAATTCAAAAATAGTCATATTTACAAGTGATAATTAAAAAATAGCCACAGTTTCAAAAGTAATCGATATTTAGTCACTTTTCATGTAAAGATAAATATGAACGAAAACACTGTTCAAAATCCGAAAAATATTCCAGCATAATATACTGGAGTTCCAGTATAATATGTTGATCCCGCATAATATGCTGGAAGTTCATACACATGTGCTCCAATCTCCAGTATACTATGCTGGAACTTTCCGTGTTTGGAGTTCCAGCATAATATGCTGGAAATTCATACAGATGTGCACCAATCTCCAGTATATTATGCTAGAACTTTCCGTGTTGCACTAAAATAGTAATATGCTGGAAATTCATACACATGTGCACCAATCTCCAGTATATTATGCTAGAACTTTCCGTGTTGCACTAAAATAGTGTCTATTTTTCAATGACTTTGCAAACGATTTTTTAATTACCAATCCGAAAACTGACTAGCACGTACTATTTGCACCATTTTAGTTGATAGCATACGGTCCATTTAATTATTGGCAGATGTTTAGGTAAGTTATGCCCAATATCAAATAAGAAATTTTGAGATTTTGCTGCATATATAATCCGGCGAAAAGGTTATTTTTTTTTATAGTTCTTTTTTTAGTAAGGTCAAAACTTAAATGGTGACAAATGAAAAGAGAATATATAAATCATTTGTGCTAATCAAGGAGGACATGCAGTTGATACTTGTGGAAGGATTGGTTTAGCCTGTAGATGTCCAAGCAGTGCTCATTTAGTTTGGGGTATTATCGATTTTAGCACGTGCCAAAATTATTTACATCGGTAGTCGAAAAAGAGTAAAATTTATATAATTTTTGTATATAAGATACGGAATATATATATATACACAAAATATATATATATATATATATATATATATATATATATATATATATATATATATATATATATATATATATATATATATATATATATATATATATTTTCGGCTATTATTTTGAGAGACGGCTATAAAGTGTCTACGTGAATTTTGGGTCAAGTCACCAAATTAAACGGGACAATTAATTACTAACACGAGTAGACTTGATCATATATTATGAAATAGAAGAATGGTGATCTTGTAGCAGTGGGGACATGATGGAATCCGCTAAGAACGAATTAAAATAGGAATCAAAAGAAGTGATCCTTTATGTAATATGATAGTGTAAATATTTAATTTTCAATATTAATGTTTACTACACAACAATTTTTAGAAAAGCCTTTAAAGATTGTAACAGAATTCGAAAGCCTTCTCACTTCTAATATCAAGATCTTAACGACAAAAAGCCACTGGAAAAACCAAAAACACAACTGCATATCATGACATAGATTAACGAATTAAAATACGCCAGTTCACAAGTGCATACAAGCAACAAAATAAAGGAAAGATTTAGAGATAAAATTATGAAAATACTGCGAGTTCTCTAAAGACTCTTGAAGATAAATGACACAAAAAGCTTAAAGATATTCACGTTCACCATTTGCAAAGTAATGCGTTCAAGTAATAAAAAAAGTCATTAGACATCACACAGCAAACAAAAACAGTAACTAAAGAGTTGGCAAAACATAGACTCAATTAGAGATGAGTTTCCAAAAAGAAGCACATATATATATATATATATCAGATTTATAAAATATGGCAGCGTTTCTCATTCATACGACGGTTAGCTTCCTCAGTATCCCGTTGAGCACTGTCCAAACGTTTTCTGAACACGCGAATCTCATCCTCAAATTTGGATTGAGCATTTTTAGCTTTCAGTTCAGCTACTACCCTCTCAGCACGCTCCGTAGCCAATTGCTCTACAAGCCTTTGCGTGACCTCCATCAGCTTATTCGTAACCTGTCAAATACCGTGATGCCAGTGGCGAAACCAAGAATTTTCTCAAGGTGTTCAAACTTAAAAAAATGTTATGTACCTCTAAAACCTGATATTTTATATATATATGCAGTGTAATTTTCTGACAAAGAGCGGTCAATTGACAACTCTAACCAAAGAGTGGCTTCTCCTCTGCATGATGCACAGGCTCCGCTAGAAAATCTAGACTTATAACTTAAATGGATACTGAATCTGATGTTTCTAATCAGGATCGACCTAAAAGCAAATTTTAAAGGATTTCCAACTTAACAAAAATTAGCTTCTAGTACAAGACGTCTGCAATATAACTACGTACATTGGGGGCAGCGAGTGTTGGAAATGATATCAGCAATTAAAGAAATCTAATAAGCAGTCTGCACAAGCTTGAGATTTCAAGTCATTTAACAAATTCCTGTTCTCTGATAAATATGGAATCTATTTTCAACTTATTCTAAACAAGATAGCATTGTTTGACTACGAACAGATACAGAAATCAAACATTCATTTTCTATTGATAAACACATGTTTTCAAATAGAAAAAAGCAAAAGTTTTTCAGCAATGATACATACCTCTACAGTTAGTCCCGTATATTTCTCCTCATAATACTTTGGAATTGGTTCCGTCGTTTCATTTTTCTCGTGCACAGCATCACCAATCAAGTAACTAATCCTCATGGCCTGATTATGAAGTTTCATGTTCAATATACCAACAAACGTTATTAGTCACATTCCTTGTAAAGTACTAACAAGGATAGTTAAGAATATAATCCAACCGAACTATTAAATACATACCTGTAATTCCTTGAACAATTCATTTGTATATGGTACACCATCATTCTTCTCCAAAACCAAATTCACAAGTGAAAGAAGTTCTTTCTGTTGTTTGGCTTTCTTTGTGGGATCTTTAGTCTTGTTGTCAAAAAGTACTTTCCTATTATCACACAGCTTAAGAGTTTCCTGTGAGGGTAATACAAATAATACTTCAGAACAACCTTTACAAACAGGACAATTTTCTCAACCATATGCAGTCAACACCAACAACAACATCAACAACAAATTCAGTGTAATCCCGGAAGGGTAGTGTGTACGCAGAAGGCAGAGAGGCTGACGCTCGACTTAGAAAACCATATGCACAGTCACAGTGTGAAAATGCTAGACATTACAAACCAATGAGAATTCTTCTCAAGCAGAATCAATATTCAAAAATAAAGATTTCGCCAAAATGTGGGAAATCGCCATGAATGGATCAGAACGACGAACCCTCTTTGAACAGATGAATGCAATGTAAACACATTAGATTCTATAAACTGTCAGCTAATTCTGAAGGCTAGGGTGCAAATATATCTGAGAAAACAATGTATGCACATAATCTTACACTTAAAGGCTCAGGGCAGTCACAGCCACCTAAGTAACCGTCCAAAGTCTCATCACTTTCTTCAAGCTCATCTCCTCCAGTGAAGACTACAATCATGTAATCACTAATTTTGTTACCAAAGAACTCCTGAAAGCTCTGCACCGCGGCTTGCTCTTCTCTAGAAAACCGAGTTCGCACAGACAAAACTAAAAGAACAGCGTGGATCCCATCCTTGGCCAAATCCATGCACTTAACAATTTCTTTGCCAATAACTTCAGGCTCACCAGAAAAGTCAAACAACCCTACAATTCCAACAACCTTAGCAATCAGAAATTTCACAGATTTCTTGAAGAATACATCAATAACAACAACTATGCTTCAGTCCCAACTGCCAAGCAAGTTGGGATTAGCGATATGAATCCTCGTTCCTTTCATTTAACTCAATTCATCATCTATCATTAATTACCAAAATAAAATAAAAGTACAAGTAAAAAAAGATACATATGCTAATCAAGTTCATTATAGCTTTGAAAGGAGTTGGCTATACCAGGAGTATCGATCACATTAATAGTCAGTCCATCGTCTAATTGAGCACTCTCAAGTTCACAAGTACTTGTAACACCAGAAGAACTGTACTTTGACGTGAATTCTTTTTTTCCAATAATGCTATTGCCTGTCGCACTTTTTCCATTACCGGTGCGGCCCAGCAGAACTAGTGTCCGAGCTTCATTTTTAGTAAATTCCCAATCATCATTAACTGCACTTCCACCCATTTATCGTTCTGAATCAAACTATACCTACAACAAAGGACGCGGTCAGAATAAAGGATGAAACATCAGAAGAAATACATCATTAACAGAAACACAGTAAAACTAGTGTCATGTGAGTTCTGAACATACAACTGACAATACAAGAATGAGAAATATACTGTTTAAGTGTTTAAGAGAAGATTAAGTTCTCATACAATAGACTAGGATGAGTTTAGTATTTACATTTTCCTGGCGTTTCAAAGCTTAAGACAACTACAAATTCAGTATAATATAAGTTGAGCAACAACATATATATACATAAGAGATGAAACTCGAGGTAGGAATCAGATGTGAGATTAATCCTGATGTTAAAATATGCCTACTAGCTACAATAAAAACCTTTAGGATGAATTGTTCGAAATGAATAAATGGTATTCAAAATCATATTGGAATAAAATCCTAGTGCAGGTAAGAACTTTTCACTTGGTTTGGTTTGGGATTATAAAAAGTGGTAAGTTTCAAGAGTAAATAAAAAATGAGAGGTTCTCCTTATTTTGCAAGAACGTAACACAGGCTACCCTAAAAATAAATTCAGCTTAATCTAAAACGGAAGGGGGAAAAACCCAACCCCACAAAAACAAAACACTCAACCAAAAAGAAAAAGGAAAATATCATACTAGGTAAGTGAATAAAGGCAAGGAAGACACTAAATTACAACTTACCACCAAACTTGCACACTCCATGCGAAAAAAAGAAATGCATTTAGCGTACGACATAAAAATATGCTAGCAACCTCATGGTTTAATGGGGTCGAAAAACAAAACCAAAACAGAAGCAAAAACAAACAGTATGTTAACGTGCACAGATTTTAAACATTAAACCATGTTTTATACACTAATAAAATAGGCTAAATCCTCCAACAAAAAAACTGTTTCTCCAACAAATAGAAACAAGAGTTTGAGCAAAGAGGCAGCAGTTTGCTAACCGTGACAAAGAGGCTGCAGTTTGGAATAGAGAGAGTTTGAGCAACGGATGAGAATAAATAACAACTTAATTTATTGGTAAAAGAGAGTTTTTGTGGCTTTTCATTCTCCAATCCATTGACATTCACTTACGATTTACGTAAACAGTTTCTACCTCGGGACACTTAATAGTCGCGCTTTGAATGTTTTATTGAGTTCATTGCATGTTTTCAATTTATTTTCTTGTAACAGTATTTATACATTCATTATATAATATTATACATGACTTAATATAACGTTGAATGTATAATATTGTATTAAAAAATTTGGATTTTGTCTCCTACGAATTCCAACTCATGAAAAAATCATCAAATAACTAAAATTTTCATTGAATAACTTTAAATTTTGATCACAACTTTCAAATGATATCCCAATGAGCCTTAATCATCAATTTATCAAAAACTTCAACAAATCATAAAACATTTATGAGTTATAATTAGAAAGCCTTCAGACCAGCATGAGAGCTAGCTCTCATAAAATCAAACCCACAGTAGCATAAAATTGGATAGATATGTTGTGAAAGCATAAAATTTTCTACCACATTAGAGAAGAGGGGTAGAAATTAAAGGACAGCAAAACATAACCATAAGTCCTCAACTTAATCTGAGGTCTTTCTAATACATTGCATTGATAGCTAAATCATAAAATAAGACACATTCCAGGTAGTCTCAGATTTGATGCTTGGAGTTCCTCAGTCGCCATTTGACGTGGTCTCTCCAAGCTAGCTCTCATCAAACGACTCGTATATTCCAATTTCTTTTGAGCTATTTCTGCACTTTCTTCTGCTTCAAGCCGAGCAACACGCTCCTTTGCCACTTCTTCTTCAAGATGCTTAATATCCAACAGAAGGTTAGAATTAACCTGTCAAATATGTTAACACGCGCGGCTGTTTGTTTAGCTGTTTCTCCCTCGTAGATATCCAACCAACATTCCCTTGGAATAACATTCAATTGATATCCAACCAACATTTGCAACTAGACAAGATTTTGATGAATACAACCAATTAGTAACAGTTAAATACGTACCTTTAAATCCTTGAACAAGTCGCTTGTGTATGGTTTTCCACCATTCTTTTCTACAACAAAATTCACATGCAAAAGAAGATTACTCAATTGGTCAGCTACCTTTTTTGGATCCTTAGTCTTATTGTCAAAAAGCACTCGTCTTTCTCCACACATGCTGAGAGTTCCCTGTAATTGTATAATCCAATATATAGGATCAGCCTTCACAGGCATGAGCATCATAAAGAGAAAAGGAAAACTGATTAAGATGTTATACTAGATATCGATCCATCACACAAACTGTATAACAAGCAGATGCAAATAAATTTTATTAGTAGATAGCGCTGTCAGCTTACTCCAAAAGCTAGCTAGGGTACGAAAATATCCGAGCATAAAGATCTCCATCTAACCTGTAAGGCTTCGGGGCAAAGACCTAAGTAGTCATCCAAAGTCTCATCATTTTCATCAAACTCATCTCCTCCAGTGAATACCACGATCATGTAGTCACTAATTTTGCTCCCAAAGAGGTCCAAAAAGCTTTGAAAAGTAGCTTGTTCTTCTCTTGAAAACCGAGTTCTTATGGACAGAACTAGAAGTACAGCATGGACACCATCGTTGGCCAAATCGATGCATTTAACAAGTTCATTTAGAACATAATCAGGCCCACGGGATATATTAAACAGTCCTACAGTTTCCACAGCGTCAGCCATATCAGTAACTTAACAGATCACGAAACAAAAAAAGATGCAGCAAACATATGTTAGTCGAGAATTTGATCTTACTATTTTGTATACATTATAACCATTTGCACATTTTGTACATAGATCATACCGAATACAATGGGATCAATTAAACTGACAGGAGATCAATAAATAAATTACAGTAGATCTTTGTAGGATTATTATTTTTCTATTCAAATTCTAACTGGACATAGGAGATCATTTCCTCCCTTGGATATGCCTCTCGCAGCAAGTACCAAATTGTTGTTTTACAGACAGGTGAAAAATGTTAACAAATCACAGACATAAGCGCAGTGAAGAATTCTTAAGAGTTATCATTGACTATAGAATGAAACTCTCTTAGAGTTCTTACTGAATATTATATACTCCTACAAGATACTTTAAACATATAATTATGCTAATTATAGTTAAAGAAGAAATTTGGCTACATATATACCAGGGGTATCGATCACATTCAACATGTTTCCGTCGTCTAATTGAGACCACTGAAGCTGACAAGTAGTTGTAACACCAGAAGAGCAATGCATTGACCTGAATGCAGTTCTGCCAAGAATACTATTGCCCGTTGCACTTTTTCCATCACCTGTACGCCCAACAAGAAGTAGTGTCCGGTCTCCATTATCTGTAGTAATTTCCGGATCATTGTTCATTGCACTTCCACCCATCTTATCTTGTTGAATCAAATAACCTACAGCAAAAGGTCGGATCAGAATAATTATATAAAAAAGCAGAGTCCACAAGCACTTCTCTGTAGAGGAAATGTAGAATTATAACCATATTGGAAGGAAATAATTGAAACAAGTACGTAAAGATCTTCGTGGGACCGTGGATGGAGTCTCAATACATCTTTTCTAAAAGAGATCTTTCAATTGATAGATTAAAGGCTACTATATGTGAAAGTGAAACAGAAATTCACTTAAACCTTTAAGAGACAATCAAGGTGGTTGTACAAACACTACAAGAATATAGCGTATTACATGGGGATTTTTCTGGAAATTATAAAAGAAAATTCGCGGGTAATTCAATTTTCTTGCGGATTTTCCTTCCAAAAAAAATCCAATGGAAAAACCTTCGTAGGTAATTATTACTTGCTGATTTTAGAAATCCCAAGGGAATTTTGAATCTGCATGTGAATTAGCCGGGGATTTTAGATCCGCACGTAAATTACTTGCGGATATTTTGGTCCCAAGGGAATTTTGAATCTGCATGTGAATTAGCCGGGGATTTTAGAACCGCACGTAAATTACTTGCGGATATTTTGGTAAGAAATACCAAAAATCGAATGAAACTTTTGGTAAAAGATCACCAAAGAAAGGAGTTTTCTTACAGATTTTCCTAGGGAAATATCTGCAAGTAAATCCCCATAAATTTACAAATGAATTCTTTAGAAATTTTTAGACAAAAAATTATATTGTCATAATATTTTTATTTTCAGAATTACTTTCTGAAATATTATATCCTCCTACAAGATACTGTAAACATATTATTATGCTAATCAAGCTAATTATAGTTAAAGAAGAAATTTGGCTATATATATACCAGGGGTATCAATAACTTTCAGTATGTTTCCGTCGTCTAATTGAGTCCGCTGAAGCTGACAAGTAGTTGTAACACCAGACGAGCAATGCATTGACCTGAATGCAGTTCTTCCAAGAATACTATTGCCCGTTCCACTTTTTCCATTACCTGTACGACCAACAAGTGGTGTCCGTTCTCCATTATTTCTAGTAAATTCCCGATCATTGTTCATTGCATTTCCACCCATCTTATCTTGTTGAATCAAATTACCTACAAGGTCGGATCAGAATAATTATATAAAAAAGCAGAGTCCACAAGCACTTCTCTGTAGAGGAAATGTAGAATTATAACCATATTGGAAGGAAATAATTGAAACAAGTACGTAAAGATCTTCGTGGGACCGTGGATGGAGTCTCAATAACAGAAGCAAAAGATGACAAGAATAACATTTTCTACATTTTATAGAAAACACAAATTTGGACCGTCGACATGAAATCATGTATAACACGAGAATGAAATGGGCATAATCAGTAACAAGGAGTAAAAAAACAAAAGAGAGAAAGTAAGAAGGAAAAGAACAACTTTTTGCTGACCTTGACAAAGAGACTGCAGTTCGGAATACAGAGAGTTGGATCAACTGATGAGAATAAATAAGCCTTTCTTGAAAAAAGAGTATCGTGGCTTTTCATTCTCCAATCCAACACATTCACTTACTATTTACGTGAACATCTTTCTACCTTGGGACACTTAATAGTCGCAATTTTTTAGCTGATGTTGGCGCTCTGAATTCTTTTGAATAATAACTTTTTGAGTTTAAAACAAGACCCTTCTTGAATGTAAAATTGGTTGCATTTAAATTTTAAACCCGTGCTTTTGTGTTAGTATTTCATTTTCTTTTAAATTTTTACAGGGTTGCGACACTAATTAAGCACTCTCACTTTAACGCTCATCAGTCATCAGCTCGATAGTCAAAAAAACTAGTTTAAAGCCACTTCAAACTTGCAGCATTGTAGTGAAATTATGTAAGAGATTCCTTGAAATTTAACAGCTGCCTTAATCCAGTTCTAAAGTGCAACAGCCTTTCCTCATTGAAACACAAGGAGCGTTTACTCCCCAGATGACTATGGCGAAAAAGAATCCATCCATCTGAAATCAATTTAGAACCTAAACAAAAACTCTTGACCAGAAAGGAACAGTTTGCCATTGGCATTAAGATGAGATGTTTGCTCAGACACTCCACCATATACCTCCAGACAACACATGCTAAATGAGCGTAATCAGAATGTTGGACCAGCTGACAAAATCGTGCTCCAAGCACCCAAAGTGGAGTGCGAAGAAACAGTTTTAAAGTACTTGCCAAACACTAAGGCTACAAATTTACAAGAAAAAACTAAACTACCGACCCCCTTGAAGCGCAAAAACAAATAAAGAAAAGGGAACAAACAAACCAACATTCTAAATAGATTCTACACTAAATATGCTAGATAATTGTTCTAAAACAAATCGCTTCAGCAATCTAAGGCTCCAAATTGGAACGCTCTTCCGTCACAACTACCTGAACTTCGTTCGCTTAGGAGCAGCAGAATTTGGACCAGCTCGTGACTTCCCAAAGTTCTTCTTTCTCCTCCTCTCGTCCTCACTATCTGATTCATTCCCCTTCTCCCTATCTGCGTTGCTTGCCTCCTTCTCCAACTCCTCCCATGTTTTGCCTTTTTCATCCTCTGAGTCTTCCTCATCATCTTCTTCCTCTTCTTCCTCGGAATCAACCAGAGATTCACTATCAGAGTCATCGTCATCTGAATCTGACTCAGGTTCGGCATCTGAAGGTTCATAACCTTGATCTGATTCCTCTGAATATCCAGATTCTGAGTCAGAAGCATCTATATTTAAAAATTCCCAGCCACCTTCATCTATAAACTTTTGAGGGTCACTAGTTATGGTCTTCAATACTTCACGCCAATTCAGATTCATCTTGCTCTCATAATATTTGATGTCAGTTGTGTCAAGCCACTCCTTGATGCCATCAAGTGCAGAGGTCGGGATGGAATCTATGCGCATGACATCACGCTTGAAGTCCTTGAAGACAATTGCCATATCAAAATTCTTCTGCCCAAACCCAACTCTCTCCAAGTTCACAATCTCAATTTCACTTAAGGTTATCACAAGAAATGGGGTCTCTATCAGCTCAACCAAACAGCTTGAGGTTGGCACAATGAATGCTGATGATTTATAGGGGACTCCATGGAACCCAAGTTCTCTCAGAGGTTGATCAAACTCCAGGTCGAGTCCTTTAAACTGGGGCTGGCTCCACATATCATTCACCCGGTTCACAAAATTTTGGAAGTCCATGTTGATTTTGTTCTTCCGATCTCTTTCTCTCTGTTCTTCCTCAATCTCATCTGGGTCATACGCAGACCGCTTTCCACCTCCAAGTGTTTGGACCACATCCATTACCTCAACATAGAACTGCACATCCTTGGTTTTCTTGTTTCCTACCATTATGTGGTTATGTAGATGAACGTGAAGAAGGGTAATCATTTCCTTCTCTGCTGGCTGAAAAAACACATGCTTGATGTTGCCAAACATGATGTCAACACGCTCATCTGGTCTTGAGGTTGAGTACCGGAAACCATTGACATGAGCTTCCAATGTACCCGGAAGCTTTCTTGCACGACCACCAAAAGAGGGGCGAATCCATAAGTCGGACAGCCTAACTGGCTTGAATTTATTCCCCGCAAGTACAAGTTTTTCCTGAGTCACCAAAGTTGCCCTTTCGGCTCTCTCAGACTCCCTGGCCATAACATTCCGTCTTAGAGTTTTAATCAGCTGAACTACTTCACTTATATGCCTTGGATCCTTAGAACGAAAAGAAACTTCCTTCAGGTAAATGGCACCCTGATTCTTCAAAGCATTTGCATCAACAGGTGTAAAAGGGGCACCAGGAACATTGAAAATGATACGGATGTAGCAGTTGCGGTTGGTATCCTGCTGGCTCGACACAGTCTTAACAGTAGCCACATGGAAAGGAACCATAGTACCATATATCGGTAGAAGAATGGCTTCATTCTTCTGGTCAACCTGAATAATCATCTCCCTAGGAGGTGGTAGGTCATTAATGCTCTTATAGGCAACAAGGTCAGTTGAGGTCCTAGCAGCACTCCTATTATTCCCAGATAAAGCCCCTCCACCAGCAAGACGACGCGCAGTTTCTTCATTCTTCTGACGGGCAAGTTCTGCCTGGTGCTGCCTCCGGAGCTCTTCTTGGTTGTTTGATCTAAGTGTTGCCTTTGAATATAGTGCCTCTTTCCTATTTGACTCAGTTTTCACTTTAACCTCCTCCTCCTCTTCCTCCTCTTCATTGAATGAATAGGCTACATCCTTCAAGGCTTTGGAGCTCAGCTGAGTAACCACCTCACGGCCATCGTTTGTGACAATAATTGTATCTGCTAACAAAAGTGAAAAATTCCTACTCTTTTCTTTGCTGGTCTCAGTTTGCAAATTCTGGAAACCTAGTGACACATTGAAAACCATTCCCTCTCTCAGCACCTTCTCATTCTTAACATTAAGGATCAGCCCCGACTCCCGGAACTCGAGACCAATCCCAGTCCCAGCAGATTTTGTTAGGTTGTTAATCAATTCAGGAGCATCCCTCTCAACTACTTCAAGAGCTGCTTGATACACGGCACTAAGCTTGTTTCCCGCCTTCAATGCACCAATTGCTGCCTCATGAGCTTTAAGAAGAACCTCATAAGCCTTGGTCTGCTTCGAAGTTGAATCAATAAGAAATGATCTGGCAACATTTGAACAGTAGCTGTTGTACCGCGATCCAACTGCACATACGATCACACTGGCAGAATCATAGTACAAATGGTCATCATTGCTTGTAGCACTAGGTCTAAGATCGAAATTCCCACCACTCTGGAAGATTGGAGGGTAACATATGTCAACATTCTCAGCTTTCAGCTTCACCTTGATTTTAGTAGGTTCCAGAATAGCCTTTTCTGTGTCATCCATTAATAAGGAATGAGTAACTTTCTTCTCCTCATCAATAATTTTCTCAAGCTTTGGAACAACATAGTTCTTCATTGCAGAAGCAGTCAAATATGCAGCTTTCTTCACGTTTATTATCTCACTCTGGTCCTTCACGGCAAAGAGGTTAGCCAGCCCATTTGTGATATCACTAAGAGAAAGGCTTGAATTTCTCATCTTATCGGTCCATATCTCCAAGAGTTTTCCTTCAGGCGCCTCTTTTGCAATATATCCAATGACTGAGGTATCACGACCATCTGACTTTGACTGCATACGGATAGCCCGGAGCACATTTTCCATTTGAGCAGTCCCATCTTCACTTTTCCCCTTCACATGCATGACAACCTCCACATTCACAGCCTCTTTAGCAGCGGATTTCACAACATTGAGCAACGATGCCTTCTTCTGGCTACACAAAAAATGTATCTCCTTGTCTCCAAAAACCATAATTGTCTCGGGGAACTCATACCCTAGCAACCAAATATTGACAGCTGAGGATTTCAAGTATCTCAAGTCCTCCGAAGGTGGCGGTGTAGCTATAGCAAGTACATCAGAAGAACCCCAAAAGTCATCTTTATGTTCGCGCCAGTGTGAATATAGGGCCTTCAGTCGGCTACTGAAAGTATTCAAGTCAATTGTATAAGCATTTCCACCTGCCACACTCCCATTTGAAGGTGGTCCATTTCCATTTCTCTCTTCAACCATGGCTGCGTCAATAATTCCTTCACTAATGTAGACAAGAAAAGACAATCACATGCAAGTTAGTAAACAACGAAGAGGCAACATACCATACAACAACAATAATAATAACAACAACAACAACAACAACAACAACAACTATGCCTAAGTCCCAAACAAGTTGGGATCGGCGATATGAATCCGCATTCCTTTCATTTAGCTCAACTCATATCATCATTATCAAAATAAATAAAAGAGCAAGTATGTCTTTTCAAAAAGAAACCTAAGAAAAGGGAAATGACTTCGAATGGTTAACACCTTCACTGCAAAAATTTATGGTCCGGAAAAAAATTAGGGCTTTTCCATATAACTGTGCAAACACCCAAATTAAAAACATGACACAAAACTTAGTAAGCACATTTCCATCAAATATACCTAAGGTGCAACAAAATTAGGGTTTCAAGAAAGCTAAGAATAACACAACAGCCTTCAAACCAAACTTAAAATATCTAAAAATTTAAAACACTCCTCGAAGAAAAACAGAAACCCCAAAAAGAGTACCATCGAATCATACACTTCGGTTCCAACTCCAAATTAGGTTTCGGAAGTCGAAAGAATACAATAAAAAATGTACAAATTGTAGAAACAGAGGGAAAGAAAAAACTCACAAATTTAAGTTAGCCTGTAAACTTTGGATCCGAGAATCCGCCGATTAGGGCTAAATTCCGATAAATTAGGTAAAATATAAGTTGTTTGCGGCGGCGCAAGAAGTCGGTTGAGGGTTTCAGATACTCTTTAACAATAAATAAGCAGGAAAAATACTGAATTATTGAGAAAAAAATCAAATGAATAGCAGGAAAGTAAAGCAAAGAACGAAAAGAGGGTTCACAAATCGAAGAACGAAAGGCAAATGCGAAGGGAAGACAGGCCGAACGAGAGAAGAAAAGAGAAGCTCTGGTTATATGGAGGGAGAAAAAATAACAGAGCGAATGATTTATTTGAAATTCGGTGAGTCTAGAAACTTCATTATTTTTATTTGGGTAACTATATTAAATAAGGTTTGTAGTTTCATGGAATTACATAAATGCCACCAACATTTCAACTTAAGTGGCAGTTTCGTCCTTCATGATATTTTAGTCTGACGAAACAATCACTCACATCAGGGAAAATCAAAGGTTGGATGAAATCTTAACAGGGGTCTTAACGTAATTTCACAACACTAAATGAGAAGACTAATCTAGATTAGAAGGGTAATAAGGTACTTTTAGCTGTCTAGGAATGTCTTTCTTTTACTAACGAAGGCGTTCAAAAAGTGTACTCTAGTTCCCTCCAAAATCCGCAAATGCTCTTTTCTGAAAAAATATGAAACAATTATCGGCATATTTTATGTGACATAAATAGTTAAAACGGTTCCTTATACTAGGATTAGGGGAACCTTAACCCTTCTTTTTAACACAATAAAACATAAACGTAAAAAATTTAGGTATTTGGACATTTTTTGTTGCAATTAGAACAAAAGTATTTGAAGTTAAAAATTAAAGTTGAAATTTATTTTTGTACGTGAAAATCACTATTTCACTTGAAATGTTCTTATACGTTGTTAAATAATTTATCATTATCTTAAATATTGAGGCCAAACCAATATCACTAATATCAAATATCGAAACATTATTTAAATTTTTCCGTTTTGCGTTACTTTGCATTTTCAAATAATGAAAAAAAATAGCTTTCACAAAATTTGACATAAGTTTTATCAATAAATTCACCATAAGCTTTTATTTTAAATCTCAAAATTTCTTTAAATTATTGGGTCCTTGCATTTATCTTTGACAATTTATTGTCTAATTGTTTGATCACACTCATCAGTTTTAAGAATTATCGCTTTAAAATATATAATTCTTTTCATTCTCAATTTTTGCTCCTCAATTTAGCTCAAGTCTTTTCCAAAAGCTTCAAACCTGACTCAACACAAGAGCATTCCAATAAATCCACTTCGACATCTTATACCAGCACTCGAACTAAATTTTTCATGTAAATAATTCTTATAACTCTAAAAATTATTCTTTTGAAACCGGCATATTTGACAGAACGCGGCCCGAATCAGATTATTTTCCGGTCAAATGTGACATATCGCCAATTAACTTAGAAAATGCTCGATACATTGAAGAAAATCTACACACTAACAGTTATATTTATATTATTTTACTCACTAATTTTAAAGTATATGTGTCGCATGTGTACCTCATATCCTTTTAAGAATTACATAACCGTTATTCAAAAATATATTTAAGTTATAAAATAAAAATAAAACAAACAATTCATTTTGAAAAAATGATAAAATGATTTGGCTTTGTACGTTTATACTTTGAAGCTTCATAATAACATATTTAGGTTTACTAGTTTTAGTGTAAGCGCGTTACGTATGTACCATGTATAAATAATAAGAAGAAAAATTGTGTTACATCTATGTTTTCACTGTCTCGATTCAGTCTTGAAACCAAAGTATTTGATAGCTCGCGGTCTTAGATAAATGAGGATAATGATCGTCGCGTGAACCTCTATAAGAAGTTAAAACAATCCTTTCATGTAGATGATTTTTTTTCTTTTTTCTTTTTTCTTTTTAGTTTTTTATTTCGGTTACAGTAAACTTATTTTTGTTACTCAATCTGTATTGTTGTAATAAACAATAAAAACATTAAATTTTCTGAAATAGAAACAGAAACAGAAAGTTAGTAGAACCAGTTTAACGAAATAAATTTTGAAAAATAATATCGGAATAAATCGAGCTCACTGAATGCATAGTGTGTCTTTAAGAAAATTACTCCCCTCAAGTACCCGGGGTGCTGGAATATTATCCTCCCAGGATAGAACGATTCAACTCACCAGTGTATTGGTACCAAAAAAGCGGGTGAACTTCGAACCACTCAATGGTCTTAAAACACACTGAAAAAATGTTGTGCGGAAGAAAAAGAAGGAGATAATCATAAAATTTAGTAAGTAAATATTCTGGGATTCAAGGCATATTTATAGACTATTTGGCACTGTTTCTGAAAAGGTTTGCAACTTTTCAGAAACAGCCATAACTGTTGGAATAAGTGGGAATATTTCAACAGAAATAATGCGGGAAAACAGAAAACGGATTTAAAATAATCCGGGAAAGAAAACGGACCAGACCGGGTCGCGTCGCGGATCCTGGGTTAATCTGGATTGAATTTTTGTTAATTAATTAAATTAATTAATTAAATAATTGAAAGAAATTTTGTCCAAAAAGATTAATCAATCAATCGATCTTTGACCAAATCCGAAGCCGAAGCCGAGCCGAGTGAGCGACGACGACGGCGCGAGGCTTGCCTTCTTCTTGACTCTTTAAGAGCTAGAAGAAGAGCAATTATATATATACCCATCAAAAGTTTTTTCTTCCTACAATATGGGACAATGTCCCTTTGCCAAGGAGGAAAACTCAAATATTTCATTTTCCCTCCATTTTTTATTCACCCTCTTTAAGCTACACCAGACTTAAAAGCCCAACAATCCCCCACATGAATGGAGAATGGCTATAAAATAAAGGAATTCACGGACGCGTGTGTGTTTTACATGCAAGAATTAATTGCATCTGGATAAGTAAGTTTCTCTTTGAACTTTCCGTAGTGAACTTATATCGGATATACTCGGTCAATCAGTAGATTTGATATCTTTGAACCGTCGAGCTTTGTTGTATACCTAGACAACATAAGTCACACAATTAACCCTTAACCATCTATGGTTCTCACGGTTGTGTTCGTTTCAACCATGAACACAGTCTGGTTTCATGAGTGCTTAGAGAATGGGCCTTTACTTTCATTCCCCTTAAAGCAGCTTACACTTCACTCTCACATAGGTGATTTCTAAACGTGTAATCCTATAGACATACTATCTGGTCATATCCTGCCAGCCTTAGCAAATCATTAAAAAGCTTTAAGCTTAATGCTTTACTTCGATTTCTGAACATTGTCTTCATCGCGATAATGAGGTGAGTTATTTGACAATGTTGAACCTTCATAACTTTGTTTGATCTCTTTGAACCTAGCTCTTGGGGTCTCCAGTCTGCTAGGTAGAGTTACTGTTATGATGACTTGTCCTAGGCCTTAACCCTATTCCCTTTGATGATCTTTCAACTGCCTCTCTAGATAGGCATTTTGTAAGTGGATCTGACACGTTATCTCTTGACTTTACGTAGTCAATCGTGATAACACCACTAAAGAGTAGTTGTCTAATGGTATTGTGTCTCCGTCGTATATGACGAGATTTTCCGTTATACATAATGCTCCCTGCCCTGCCTATTGACGCTTGACTATCACAATGTATACAAATTGGTGCCAAAGGTTTGGGCCAAAATGGAATATCTTTCAAGAAATTTCGGAGCCATTCAGCTTCTTCACCGGTCTTATCTAAAGCTATAAATTCATATTCCATTGTAGAACGGGCGATGCACATTTGTTTGGATGATTTCCAAGACACTGCTCCACCCCCAATTGTGAAAACATATCCACTTGTGGATTTAACTTCAGATGATCCGGTGATCCAATTTGCATCACTATATCCCTCGATCACGGAGGGATATTTGTTATAATGCAAAGCGTAATTTTGAGTATGTTTCAGATACCCCAAAACTCGTTTCATTGCCATCCAATATATTTGACTGGGATTACTTGTAAACCAACTCAGTTTACTAATAGCAAATGTTATATCTGGTCGTGTACAATTAATGATATACATCAAACTTCCCAATACTCTTGCATAGTCAAGTTGTGAGTCACTTTCACCTTCATTCTTTTGAAGTGCATAACTCACATCAATTAGAGTCTTGGCAATTTTGAAATCCAAATACTTGAACGTGTCAAGTACCTTTTCAATGTAGTGAGACTGTGATAATGCTAGACCTTGTGGAGTCTTGTGAATTCTGATTCCTAAGATCACATCAGCAACTCCTAAGTCTTTCATATCGAATTTGCTAACCAACATGCGCTTAGTAGCATTTATATCTACCATATTTTTACTCATTATCAACATGTCATCAACATATAAATAAGCAATGACTTCATGTCCTGGGGTGTTTTTAATGTAAACACATTTGTCACACTCATTGATTTTAAACCCACTTGCCAACATTGTTTGGTCAAATTTGGCATACCATTGTTTGGGTGCTTGTTTAAGTCCATAAAGCGACTTAATAAGTTTGCACACTTTCTTTTCTTTACCAGGAACCACAAAACTCTCAGGTTGTTCCATGTAAATTTTTTCCTTCAATTCTCCATTTAAGAAAGCTGTTTTAACATCCATTTGATTGATTTGAAAACCATACACGACCGCCAGTGCCACTAATACCCTAATAGATGTTATCCTAGTTATTGACAAGTAAGTGTCAAAGTAATCAAGGCCTTCCTTTTGTCTATAACCTTTGACAACAAGTCTTGCCTTATATTTGTCAATAGTGATATCAACTTTTATTTTCCGTTTAAAGATCCATTTCGAACCTAAAGGCTTATTTCTCGGAGAAAGATCAACCAATTTTCATGTATGGTTATCCAAAATTGATTGAATATCACTATTGACCGCCTCTTTCCAAAATGCTGAATCAGAAGATGACATAGCTGCTTTAAAAGTTTGAGGCTCATTTTCAAGCAAGAATGTCACAAAATCTGGTCCAAAGGAAGTAGATGTTCTTTGACGTTTGCTACGCCTTGGATCTTCTACACTTGGAGTATTTTTCTTTGGTTCTTCCCAAGGTCGTTTAGATCTTTCACTAAATGACTCGCATTCAGTTTTATACGGATAGATGCTTTCAAAGAATTCAGTATTATCTGATTCCATTACCGTATTAACATGAATTTTGGGATTATCGGATTTATGAACCAAAAACCGACATGCTTTACCGTTTGTAGCATATCTAATGAAAACACAATCTACAGTTTTTTGTCTGATTTTAACCCTTTTAGGTAAAGGAACTTGTACCTTTGTTGGATACTCCCACACTTTGAAATATTTCAAGTTGGGTTTCCTTCCTTTCCATTTTTCATATGGAATAAATTGTGTTTTGCTGTAGGGTACTCTGTTGAGTATTCGGTTAGTTGTAAGGATAGCTTCCCCCACAAACTCTGCGGTAATCCGGAACTTATTAATAAAGAATTCATCATTTCCTTTAATGTCCGATTTTTCCTTTCTGCAATTCCATTGGATTGATGTGTGTATGGGGCAGTAGTTTGATGGATAATTCCATATTCCGAACATATTTATGCAAACAGAGATTCATATTCTCCACCCCTATCACTTCTAATCATTTTGATCTTTTTATCCAATTGATTCTTTACTTCATTCTTGTATTGCTTAAATGCTTCAATTGCTTCATCCTTACTATTAACAAATAAACATAACAATATCGAGTGAAATCGTCAATAAAAGTAATAAAATACTTTTTTCTTACCTCGAGATGGTGTCGACTTCATATCACAAATGTCAGTATGAATTAAGTCTAAAGGATTTAAGTTCCTTTCAACAGACTTATAAGGATGTTTTACAAACTTAGATTCAACACATATTTGATATTTTAATTTATTACACTCGAATTTAGGTAATACTTCTAAATTAATTAACTTCCGCAAGGTTTTGTAATTGACATGTTCTAAACGAATATGCCATAAATTATTTGACTCCAATAAATAAGAAGAAGCTGAAATTTTATTCATACTGTCAACAACCATTACATTTAGTTTGAAAAGGTCCTCTATGAGGTAGCCCTTTCCAAGACACATTTCATTCTTGCTTAAAACAACTTCATCAGAAACAAATACACATTTGAATCCATTCTTAACAAGTAAAGAAGTATAAACTAAATTCTTCCTAATAGTAGGAACATGAAGAACGTTGTTGAGCGTTAACACCTTGCCGGAAGTCATCTTCAGGAATATCTTCCCATAACCTTCAATTTTGGATGTTGCAGTATTTTCCATGGAAAGCTCTTCTTCGGGACCAGCAGTAGAGTAAGTTGTAAATGCTTCTTTGACAGCACAAACATATCGAGTGGCTCCAGAGTCAATCCACCACTCTTTCGGATTTCCAACTAGGTTGCATTCCGAAAGCATTGCACACAGATCATCAATGTCATCATTCTTCTCTACTATGTTGTCCTGTCCCTTCTTCTTATCCTTTTTCGGGAGACGACAATTAGGGGCTTTGTGACCAACTTTTTCACAATTGTAGCAGTTGCCCTTGAATTTCTTTTTGTTCTTCTCCTTCATCTGTCCAGAAGACCTCTTCCTCTTCTTACTTTTTGGAGTAGTCTCCTCAACGATATTAGCTCTCATGATCATTGAATTTCATCGAGACTTCTTCTCGGCTGCTTTGTTTTCTTCCTCAATCTTGAGACGAATCACAAGATCTTTTAACTTCATTTCTTTGCGCTTGTGCTTAAGATAGTTCTTGAAATCTCTCCACGAAGGAAGCAATTTTTCAATCATTGCAGCCACTTGAAATGCTTCATTCACAACCATACCTTCAACAATAAGATCATGAAAAATAAGTTGAAGCTCCTAAACTTGGGTTCCAACAGTTTTGCTGTCTATCATTTTATAATTTAGAAACTTGGCAACCATGAACTTCTTCAAGCATGCATCTTCAGTCTTGTACTTCTTCTTAAGTGCGTCCCATAATTCTTTCAAAGTATTCATCACACTGTATACATTGTACAAGTCATCCTCTAAAGCGCTTAAGATATTGCCTTTGCAAAGAAAATCTGCATGTTTCTACGCCTCAACAAGCATGAATTTTTCGTTGTCCGGCATGTCCGAAGTAGGCACTGGAGGGTCTTCACTAGTGAATTTCTGTATACCAAGTGTGGTAAGCCAAAAGAATACCCTTTGCTGCCATCCTTTGAAGTTGGCTCCAGAAAATTCCCCCGGTTTCTCGGGCGGTGGAACAACAGTTCGGCTTGACGAGGCTATCGTCGTTGTCGCAACAGTCACAGAAGGATTTCCGTTATCAATTGCTATTTCTCACTGTCAATAATAGAAGAGTTCAATTAATGGCAGAAAACATAACAATAAACAATATTGTAATTTACAATAAACAGTACATTTAATAAATAAAAAATCAAAGTTTTTATATACTGTTTTATAGAAAACGATGAAGTTTTTATGTTTTTTCAAATCGTTTCTGAATTTCAATACTCTGATGAAGTTTTTATATCTTCAAATCAGAATAGTAAAATTCAGAAGGAGTAGAAAACCACACAAGTTTTAATCTCCACAAACAGAATACAATAAATTAATTTCCTTAAGATTGTTATTCAATCTGTATTGTTGTAATAAACAATAAAAATATTAAACTTTCTGAAATAGAAACAGAAATAGAAGGTTAGTAGAACCAGTTTGACAAAATAAAATTTGAAAAACAATATCAGAATAAATCGAGCCCACTGAATGTACAGTGTGTCCTTAAGGAAATTATTCCCCTCAAGTACCCGAGGTGCTGGAATATTATCCTCCCAGGATAAAACGATTCAACTCACTAGTGTATTGGTACTAAAAACGCGGGTGAACTTCGAACCACTCAATGGTCGTAAAACACACTGGAAAAATATTGTGCCGAAGAAGAAGATAATCAGAAAATTTAGTAAGTAAAGATTCTGGGATTCAAGTCATATTTATATACTATATCTTTTGTCGATTAGAATTGAGATCATCCTGATTTCTTTCAAATTCATAATGCATTTTAGGTATATCAATTTTTATTCTCGTGTTGGCGCAATCAATCATGTAGCCATATATTTTATTCATATATTTGGTTCATAACATATTCTAACTTCTAATATTTTTTTTTTGTTTAAATTTGCATGCAGTAAATATATAATTTGATTGTTCTTTTGTACTATCATGCATGCTTTGAATATTCTTGACTCATTGTTTTGGAGAAAATTGGCAAGTAAGTGTACTTTTATAATTTTCGTAATTTTTGAGCACGCGCATTGAATATAATGCTACATGTCAATTGTGAAATTACTTTTTTTTTTGTTGAGAAAACGAGATATATCTTATATATATACTAAGGTGGAAAATTTTCCAACATAGTTGTGTCACTTAGGATATTTAAGTTTCCTAGACTAGGTAGCATATTACAAGTAGCATCTGATAGATGCTTAACACAAAGAGGTAGTCCTTCACGAATTCTTTTGCAGCATTTGATTCAACAAAAGTACGCGGACATGCACAAAACATAGGCTTGTTTATCTTGGACCTTTTTGAAGCTTCCTTAGCTAGTAAATGTGCTACTTCATTGCCTTCCTGGAAGTTATGCCTGACCATGGGGTGTTTTGCCTGGAGCATTAATAGTCTGCATTCATTGGTGAGGCAAGTCAGTATGCTATTATCATCACTTAGAAGCTTGAGTACTGCTTCTGTTGAATCTGTTTCTATTTCCAATAACAGGAGACATAAATTATTTGTTACTTAAAGGCCATGTTTTAATGCCAATAGTTCTGCTTGGAGTGATGAACCTGCAAAAGAAAAAGTTAGAAAATCCCACAATCCAGCTATTATAGGAACATCATGAGTTTTGGCAAGCAATGGTAGTGGTATTGAAATTACTTCATCAATAATATTTTGAATGAGCAATCGGATAGCTTCATGTATTGTTATTTCATGTCTAATTTTCGGGGTATGCTCTTAAACGAATAATCGATATTGATGATGATGATGATAATAATAATAATAATTAAACAAGTACACTTTTGTAGTATTACTTGCTATCAATGATGTCAAGGTTTTGTGGCTTTCTAACTTCGTGTACATTTGAAGCTTTAAAGGATTTGTAATAATTAAAGGATTCTTTAATCTTAACTAAAGAATTTATTATACATTGTAGTCCTAAATATCAGGCTAAGTATTAATTGAAGTGGATTTGAAAATCGTAAATATTAAGAAGTTAATTTAAATTACGATTTTATCCGTTGTGAAATCTATTTTTAAAGGATAAATATATATATGTCGCGTATATATGTAAATATATATATATATATATATATATATATATATATATATATTATATATATATATATATATATATAGATATAGATTCGCATTCGGGGGAAGAAACACATCATAATTGCACAATTAATTATGTCTATTTAACGTGAGTTTTTTTTTTTTTTTTATAGAAAATCATCCTCAGAATTACATGTTAGTAGAATATTAGTATTATTTTTAACCTTTATACACATGGTACTTAAACTAGACCAATCAACAACATGAAAATATTAGTAGCTCGATTGGTTAGTTACCTGAATTTTTCACCTTATTGGCGAGGATTTGATTACTCATCCTGTAATGTCCTCCACCATTTTTCCTTTTCCTACCCTTATTTTTTCTTTTTTCTAAATGAAAAAATTAATATATGACATGCAATTTTGAATTAAATCTCTTAATCAAGATAAATTAATATCTAAAATATATTTTCTCATAATTTATCATTTTAATTATGATAACTGGACGTGGTTTCATGCAAGCACCATAAGCTAAATCGATTTTAAGTATATACTAGTAGTAGTATTTCTATTACCTCACGTGGATAGCACGTGCATAAAGTTTTCGAAGTTTTGGGTTTACCCAAAAATATTTGTAGAAACAATTGAATCAATTGCAGCTCGGGCCAATTCCATTCTCATCTCCTCAACGTGGACACTTTCGCCGGTTGATTTCATCGATCGTCGTTCAATCATCGCCTGCACATGGAGATGAGAATAGAGCCAGCGACTCCAGATTCCGATCGTGTCGCCGGAATGGCTTTGAACATTCCGGTGAATAATGCGACGTCGTTTCTCCCTAGACGCCTTCGCCGACGATTTCTGGTAACCAAAAGCCCTTCCATTATTACCGCCCAAGATATCGAAGCTAAGCTTAAGGATGCCGAATTACGTCGGCAGGTAATTAATTATAGAAAAATTGGCATCCTGTAACAACACATATTAGGAATTGACAATTTTTTAGCTTATATTAGGTTTGGCAAAATAGCTCTAAACAATTGTTATTATATAGCCAAATCTTAAAAAAAACTACTCTTTTTTTTATTCTCCCCAAAAAAACTACACGCTTACTTTGGCTTCCTACCCCTTTTCTCTCCTTGTATTTCTTGTTCTATCTCTTCTCTTTTCCCTCATAGTTTAGCAAAAATTCTTGTAAATTATGCAAAAAAAATCAGTGCGATGAAAAGTTAAGGTTGATCTCACATCAGAGAAAATAAGAAGCAAAAACTAAGAGAGAAAAAATATATTTTAACTTTGTTTTTCTTCTCTCTTCTTTTTTTGGTTGGATTGAATGAGTGAGTGTGATTGAAATTAGTTGAAAATAACTAAACGAGGCTATATACAAAATTTGAGCAAGATTAACAAAAACTAAGAGAGAAAAAATATATTTCAATTTCGTTTTTCTTCTCTCTTCCTTTTTTTGTTTGGATTGAATGAGGGGGTGTGATTGAAATTGATTGAAAATGCCTAAACAAGGCTATATACAAAATTTGAGCAAGATTAGAAGTGATTTAGACCTAAAAAATCAGACCTAAAAATCCAACTGCGACATGTGTTTATCACGTTGTATATCGTGTACATCAGTGTATATCACGCACAAGTTTTTAAGGACGTATGTGTATATCACTTTGTATATTGTGTATACAACACAATTTATTTATGGACGCCCGTGTATATCACATTGTATATCATATATATAACACAAATTTTCATGGATATACACAGACACACATAATATACATAAGATATCACTGATGTACATAGAGATATACACGGCTTACAATAGGGGATACACATGTGGAGTCGTCTTGAACTTGAGTTTTCAATCTGAAATGTATTATACAAAGAAGGAAAATAAAATTTTAATAAATATTTTTGATATACACATTATTATTATGTTATACACTGTGATATACAAATAATATAATTATTAATTATTGATCAAAAAAGGAATTGTTTTTTTGATATAGCATGTTTAAGCAAATTCTAAAATATAAAAATAATAAATATAATTGCGGGAGTAAATAATATTTTGGTATACAAAGAAAATTAATTTTTGATATACACAAAGAAGAAAAATAAACTTATGATATCTATTTTGGTATACACATGTCTGATGTGCTATACACTGTGATATACAAATAATACAATATTTTTATTGTGATATACATTGATATAAATGCAGCAATAACTATATATATAATTTTATATTATTGATATACAAAGAATAATATTATTTATATACAAAGAACGAAAATAAAATTTTAATATACATGTTGATATAGACAAAGAAGAAAACAAAAGTTGTGGTATGCATATTATTATTGTGATATACATTTATTGGCTATTTGATGCCAATATCTATAACTAGGGCTATTTTCTGCCAATTATATGGGTATGTTGTTATACCATGCCAAAACCCCTTAATTATATTATATTTTCTTGTACGTTTACACAATTATTGCAAATATGTGATCCTGTTTGCTAGGATAGGAAATTTAGATGTTAACATTTTCTATTTATATTAGTGGTAGCAGAAACAAAATTATTATAGAAATTGTTGAAAAATTGAATTTGCATTCTTGACTATATTATTAATGGATTGGTATCAAAATTTGGAATGTTCCAAAAACGGAAGGATTTTTACAAGTTTTGTAGTGGAAAGTGAAAATTTAATAAGTTTGTGATTTGGCGGCATTCTATTAGGGAAGAATAGTGCCAGTTCATCCTTATGAATAAACGGAACTTTAGAAAGTTGCTAACTTGCCTAGTTCTTGAACAATACAAGATATAGAATGATACTGCTACGAAAAATTTGAGCCTTAAAGGTCTAGTCTGATGTAATATTTGAAATAGTGTGATTTTCACTTACTTGATTCAGCTAAGTACTCGCTTTAACTTGGTGAGCAATCAAGTTTAGTCAAAACTTGTTGAGTTTTATGCTACGACAATTTTTAACTTGAAATGAGTTAACTCAGTTCACCCAAGTCAAGCTGCTTTGATGGTATAGAGTATAAATGAATGCTAAACTAGGCTAAGTTGACGGATCCTCCAATACTGCTATCGGGTGTGTGTCAGATCCTTCAAAAGCAACGCATTCTTGGAGGTCTAACATGAGTGCAGCGGCATTTTTGGAGGATCCGAGCGACAAAAATCTAGGAACTTTATCAAAATATTATTATGCTTGATGTGGTTCCTTTTTATTGAGTCGTTGACCAAATTTTTAATAAAATGCAGCAATTTTATGAGTTATTGGCGAGCAAGGCACGGCCAAAATTGAGGTCATCGACATGCTCATTTTCGCAGGATGGAGAGCTCAGAAAGCAACTAGAAGCGAAGCTTCTTGCTGCTGAAAAGAAGAGGTAAATTGTTCGGGCTCTTTATGTCAATTGTCTTCATCTCGTATTCTCCTTTTTGATTGCTAAACGAGTGTTTTACTTTTGTCATGTTGTTAAGAGTTGAGCTATGATGATCGGAGAAATTAAGCCTTCAATGTTGCACATATGGCCTGTGGTTCTTTTTGATTTTTCAATTGGGAAGGGGTGTAGTGAGTTTATCTCATTTCTAATCTTTATAACTTCATCATTCTTGAGCTTTCGACTTTAGACATCTTTTCATTTTTGGGAAGAGAATTTGGCTTTTTCCTGTTTTACATTCTTAGTTTTCCATTTTTCCGTTGATTAAAAAACATAATGCAAAAAATTCTTTTGGATTCAGCTTGTAATTTCAAAACTGAAATATATGGAAATTGATTGACATTTGAAAAAAAGAATAAACAAAATACATTAAAACTGAATTAAAAGGGGAAAATAGAAAGCAGAGTGAAAGGAAATATGTTTTTCCCTTTTCTCCCAGCTAGATACTTATGATCAAAGCTTCTCAAGCACTCAAGATTATGCCATTCATCCAAGCTGAACTGCACAGTTCTCTACACTTCTCTTATGCGGTGTTTGATGTTTGAGTTTGGTCATTACATGCTTCAATGTTTAGGGGTGGTTTCCATCCTTTTGATGCTTGTTCCAAAAAATATTTTACTTTGAGAAAAAAATGAATATTTCGTGTGCTAGTTTTAGGGATATAGTCATGATGCAAGTCTGAGGTTGGGGCATATTGAGAAGAGGTCCAAGGAGGATAAAAGAGGAGGAGCAGCAACTGCGAGTTAACGTGGTGGCTATTGGCTCAATCATTGGGTTGAAGGGTGAGGAAAGGCTGGTGCTCTGAACGGATCTATTAATTGGTTATCTTTTAACTACATTTGGATAATTTGGAGTTAAAATTAGCAGTCTCTAATTGTACTAAATGTAAATCACGTGACATAGTGGACTTTTGTGTAGAAGAGAATAAAGGATGAGGTTAAAAGGCCGAACATGGAAGAATGTGAGGACTACAATAAGTGCAATTAACCTTTGGGTAAGGGGTGGGCTTCCTTGATGACAAGTTGAAGCCCAACCTATTGTTTTACTGGTTGCCTCAGTCTAATAACTGTACATGCAACTTTCTACACCTGTCAAATATTGAGAAACTTATGGATGTTAATGGCTTTGTACTTGTTAATTGTTATTCAAGCAGGTTAAGCATCCTTGCAAAAGTTCAGAAGCGCCTCGCAAGATTAGATGAGCTTAGACAAGCGGCTAAAAATGCTGTGGAAATGCGTTTTGAGAAAGAACGTGATGAGCTGGGAAATAAGGTTGAGTCACGAGTTCAGCGGGCAGAATTGAATCGGAGTCTTCTTCTTAAAGCTTGTGGGCAACGGAAGGCTGCAAAAAAGGAAAGGATTTCACAGTTGTTAATGAGGAGGGTAATGCAAGAGAGCAAATACAGGGAGTGTGTCCGGGCTGCTATTTATCAGAAGCGAGCTGCTGCTGAAAAGAAGCGGCTGGGATTGCTGGAAGCAGAGAGATCAAAGGCACGTGCAAGAGTATTACAAGTTAAGCAGATAGCAAACTCTGTATTTAGTCAACGGGAGATTGAGAGGATAAGACTAAAGGATCAGCTGGAGGATCGTCTCCAAAAGGTATGTAGTAATCTAAAGGATTGTGCAAGATTACTACGTGTTTTGTCACATTAATTAGGTAGTAGGCTCTGTAGCACATACAAAGACATGGATTCAGGAGTGCAAGTTTGAAGATATAAGGGACTCAACATGAATAGGAGGCCAAATAAAGGGGAAAAAACCTACAGAGGGAATTTTCAGAAGATATACAAAAACTCAGAGCAGCACTCCTGCTTTTGCATTTGTTCTAACATCACAAGTAATAGAGCTCAAGTCGTTGAACATTGTTTTGGGTATAAGGGTTGTTTTGAAATCAGATTAAAAATTAAAAAGAGCATTTGACGAGTTTGACATGCTAAGCATTTAATTCTACACCAATTGTCTAAATCTATTAATGTACCTATCTTTGTTTCCGAAGCTAAGGCTTGGTCTGATAATGGTAATCATAGAGTCTGTTTTTCATTAGTTCTTTACTACTAAACCAATTTTTACCCTTTCATAAAGTTCCTTCTATATACCTAAACCTATTCTTCACATAAACATCATACATGAAAGTAGTATCCTCTTGGGGTCTAGTAGAGTGACAGATGTGTCCACGTTCAATTAATGCATTAAAAAGGTAAGACAACACTGGGTTAGCATGAGACATGTGCCTGTGTTGTCTGACTGGTGTTACTGACAAACATGTTCACAACCCAATAGATTTGGCGTCCGTTCTTATTGGATTTTAAATTTTTTCTCACATGAAGAAAGTGCAAGCTATCATTGCTTTACCAATGTCTAATATTGTTGTAATCGCTAGGCTAAGAGGCTTAGAGCAGAATATTTGAAGCAGAGGAGAAGTCTACTAAGTTCACGTCGCGCCTGTTCAGACATAATTGCGTGGGGGGAGTTTTTGTCTATTAAGCTAGCAAGGTAAATTTGGAGCTCTGAGATACTTTCTTTATGTTTGCATGCATTGTTATTTATGTTTCTTCTTGTAGATCACCCATGTTGATATCAATTGTAAACTAAAAGTAGGTATTTGTCATTTGCCCTTAATTAACCAAGGAAGGAAATCAGCAAACTGAATGGAAAGTCGAGTTCCAGACTATTCCATCCCTTCCTTCAGCAAATATGTTTAAAAGTAGGTTGGAAGGGCCATTTCAAGAACTTTTATTGCTGCAACATGCTAGGTTCAATTAGGCAATAGCAATGGTATCTAAGTTTATTAGGCTTCCATAATGTGAAATGGGAGTGTATGTTATACTGAACTTCGATGTCATTTCAAATAAGCTCTTGAGAAAGTTCATAATTCGTGCACACGAGTGTGTGACCTAGCAGTCAATGAAGTGGGTGAAACCCATGGGTGACCAGGGTTTAAATCTCAACAGAGAAAAAATTCTAGGTGATTTTTTCCCATATGTCTAAGTTTTGATGGGCAGATTTACTTTGTATACGTGCTGGTGGGAGATAGTAGGGATCCAGTGGAATAGTTAAAGTACTACCGTGTAAAATAGAAGGGATAGTCATAATTCTTACATGGCATATATTGTCATATTACGCTACGACCATTCTTTTATTAGCACTCTATCTCTCTCTTGTGGTTCTGAGGAGTTAGGCTGTGGCTTTGAGGTAAGTTTGCATCTTAAAGATATCTTACAGTTTACTCAAATATGTAGTTGGTTCTACAAATTATGGGAGGGATGGCGTAATCAACCTGTTCTTGTACTGAATTCTGTACCATGCATTAAGGATAAAGCAAATGGCAAGAACAGCTTGCCCTTAATTACATCCTCTTCCAAGAAACAATAAACTCCGAAGCATATCCCACGATTTCAGAATATTGCTTGGTGGTTAAAATACAAAGCAATCATTGCTGCTCTTTTTCTTTGAGAAATACATATTCTTTTTATTTTTAATAAAAGAAATATACGTCACAATCTTAATTAAAAAAAGAAAAGACAAAAGGAATACATTGCAATCTTTGTGTTTGTTCCCTCTGTTTTGATGTGCTAACGCTGTGAGGTGGTGTCACCTTTTCCGCTTTTCATACTTGGACGTTCTTGTATGTAAAGAGGAACTCAATAGTCTATCTTATAATGTACATATAACTTGTTATTTATTGGCTTCCTCAATAGCATGGGTCATGCATTGTGGTTGTTCTCTTGCATTCCTCATTGTAGCCTATGTTGCACGGACTCTTCAAAACAGCTGCCGCACCCGTGTCGGATCCTCTAAAAATGCACTACTTTTGGAGGATCCGACACACACTCATCGGTATTTTGGAGAGTCGGAGCAACATAGATTGTAGCCTTATATGCAGTACCTCAATAATTATTATGATTTCCAGGTGCTGGAGGCAGTTCATCCAACTAAGACGAACAACTTTTTCATTGGCTAAAGCATATATGACCCTAAAAGTTAACAGAAAATCTGTTGAAGGAGTGCCTTTTGAGCAACTTGCAGTGAAAATGGGGTCAAATGCGACCATCCAAAAGGCAAAAGGGTTACTCGATCGACTGGAGTGCCGCATTAGTATCAAACATGAGCTTCTCGGTTCCAGAGATGTACTTTGTTTTGAAAATATTGATCATCTTCTTAATCGTGTTGCTTCCTCAGGCCCATCTAAAGGGAAAGTGGCTACTCCAGTCAAGTTATCAAGGTACCCAGCCAGAGTAGTTCTCTGTGCATATATGATTCTGGGACATCCAGATTTAGTTTTCACTGAAAAGGGGCAGTCTGAAGTTGCTCTTGCTGAATCTGCTGGAACCTTTGTTAAAGAGTTTGAAGTGCTGCTTAAAATTATTATAGGAGGTCCCATTGAGTCTACAGGAGAAGAAAGCCCAGCAAGGCTGGCTTTTAATTCTCAGCTAAAAGCTTTTGATAAAGCATGGTGCTCTTATCTGTTTCACTTTGTGATGTGGAAAGTTAAGGATGTCAAGTTGTTAGAGGAGGATTTGATAAAAACTGCTTGTCAACTGGAGCTCTCCTTGATGCAGACTTGCAAGCAGGTTATGGGAGATTACAATGATCTCACAGTTGAATTCAGTTCTTTCCAGAGGCAGGTGAGCGTTGCAGACATGATTTGTTCTGGAAATTCACCTTTGATGACTCTTATTCCCTTGTTCCAATACTGAATGTCCATCTTTTCATTTTTGTCGTCCCAATAATGTCCACTTTCCTAAAAGTTGAGATTTCTTCTTCGTATTGGCAGTTTGTGACATTCTGTTTGTTATATAACGCAAACAGTCTTGTTTCAAGTTACTTCACAGCTGCCTTTTAGGTTTTCAGATTCAGTCTCAGGAAAAATAAATTTCAAGTTCTGGCCTCTCATTCTTCCCACTTGTCTATATTAAATTATTATCTTTATTATAAGCATTCTCTATAACAGAATGTTAATATTTTCAAAATTTCGTTTTATTGATTTTCTGGTGAAAATGGAACACTGAATTGGGGATGGATACTACATGTCGATTGGCTCAATTCTATGAAGCTAACTTACTGTTACAGGTGATTGAGAATCAGAAACTTATTTGGGCAAAGGTTCAGCTGCTGGGTGGTAATGATGGGCTTGAACGTCTGGAACATGCTCTTTCTGAGCTGCGGTCTAGGTTTATTGACTCCATGGAGACTGCTTCTCCTAGTTTAGCTAGTTCATTCGACAACTCTGATATCAAGAATTCAGGGGAGTTCGATGTAAATGAAAGGTGTAATGGTACACAAGGCATTTCTTGCCCCGTGTCTGTGGAGGATCATTCATATTTGTGCGACAATCGTGGTTCTGGAACCCTTCATAAAAGCATATCTACCGGTTCATTACTTGCTACAGAGAATGAAGTGCTTGTGAATGAAATTGTCCACAAGGGTTGTGGCTTGGAGATCATTAGTGAAGACCAAGAGAGTGTTAAGGTAAATAGCTTGCCTTTACTTAATGGATAGTTGTTTCATCTCTATTATGTAGTTACCTAGGCTTGTTAAGCTTTTTGATATAAACTGAGAAATTACCTACATTATCTTGCTCTGTGTTTATAGGCTAGAGTGAAAGAGACAATGGAAAAGGCTTTCTGGGATGGTGTTATGCAATCCTTGAATCAGGATAACCCTGATTACAGTTGGGTTCTCAAGCTTATTAAGGAAATACAAGATGAACTATGTGAGATGTCTCCTCCGAGTTGGAGACCGGAAATAGTCGAAACCATTGATATTGATATCCTATCACAGGTACTAAATTTGCTGGTCCAATTAGATAGCTGCCCACGATAGCAGTTTGTTAATGTTGCTTACTGTCTGACTTGCTTTTGTTTCTTATTTTCTCATATTATCAGGTTCTAAACTCAGGCACATTGGACATGGATTATTTTGGAAGGATTTTGGAATTTGCATTGGTTACTTTGCGGAAACTCTCAGCACCATCGTATGAAGATGAATTGAAGAGTAATCACCAGAAATTCCTGAAAGAGCTAGGTGAAAGTAATCAGGGTGGAGAAAACACCACTTCTTTGTTTGCTGCTTTGGTTATCAAGGGTTTGCAATTTGTTCTAAAGCAGATTAAGGTGAGTATTAAATAATTACTATTTTCTCTGGTCTGAATTCTTTTTGGATGGAAAAGAAAAAGTAAAGGAAGAGACTGTTAGATGTAGTTTGGAGAGAGAAACTTTCTGAGTATATAGAAAGAGAAGGAACAAAAGAATGTAAACATCTTTCGATTCTTAAGCCCTCCACATTTCATTACTTGTTGAAAGTTTTGAATTTCAATGCTAAACCAAATAGGTCAGATGGAAACAACAACAACAACAATAAACCCAGTGTAATCTCACAAGTGGGGTCTTGGGAGGGTAGTATGTACGCAGACCTTACCCCTACCTTCAAGAAGGCAGAGAGGCTGTTTCCGAAAGACCCTCGGCTTAGGAAAGATAAAAGGAAGGGCAGCAGCAATCACACCAATTCTAAAACCGAAGAAAAAATACAAAAAATACAAAACTAAAACTGAGTATTGTAATCTGAAGGCCGAAACGAAAGCAACGACAAGTAATCACATAAATCAAGAAATACGAAAATACATAACTAACGCAAACTCATGTACTAAAGCTACTGTTACATACAAGGACAACGCTAGACGACCTATTCTAACCCTTTACCTTTATTCTCAACCTCCACACCTTTCTATCCCGGGTCATGTCCTCAGTGAGCTGGAGCAACGCCATATCTTGCCTAATCACCTCTCCCCAATACTTTTTCGGCCTACCTCTACCTCTTCTTAGGCCCTCCAGGGCCAACCTCTCACACCTCCTCATTGATGCATTTGCGTCTCTCCTCCACATGTCCGAACCATCTAAGTCTCGCCTCCCGCATTTTGTCCTCCATAGAGGCCACACCCACCTTATCCCGAATAACTTCATTTCTAATTCTATCCAGCCTGGTATGCCCGCACATCCATCTCAATATCCTCATTTCAGCCACCTTCATCTTTTGGACATTGGAATTCTTGACTGGCCAACACTCAGCCCATATAACATAGTGGGTCTGACCACTGCTCTATAAAACTTACCTTTAAATTTAGGTGGCACATTCTTATCACACAAAACACCTGAAGCGAGCCTCCATTTCATCCATTCCGCCCCAATACGATGGGTAACATCCTCGTCGATCTCTCCATTCCCTATTATAACTGACCCAAGGTATTTAAAATAGGTCAGATGGCAAACTATTTAATTCCTATCTATTGCTTAACACCAATTTTATGCCAGTTCTCGACACAGTTTGCCTCTTGTAGCACATTATTAAGTGCTCTTAATGTGGCTCAGTCAAGACAAGTTATGCCACATTCTTTTTTTCCTTCTCAAAAACAATGTGGCATAACTTGTTTTGACTGAGCCTCCTTGAATAAATGCAAGTCGAAAATTGAGCTTAATTGTCTTAAATGAATCCTGGTATTTGACTTTCAACCAGGAAATAAGAAGAAAGAGAAATCATTATATTGGCCTTCTCTGTGCTGTAACTTGTCCTTATGTGAGTATTTTGATTTGATGATTCCTAACATATTCGTTCAGAAACTCAAAGGTGAATTAAGCAAAGCACGCATCAAAATGTTAGAACCTTTCATCAAGGGACCCACTGGTATTGAATATCTTAGAAGTGCTTTCTCCAACCGTTATGGTCCTCCTGTTGAGGCTCCTATCTCTCTACCGTTGGTGAAGCAATGGCTCTCTGCTGTCATGTTAGTGGCTGAGCAAGAGTGGGATGACCACCTGAATTCATTGTCAGCTCTGAGGTTGAGCAGTGGGGCACATTCTTTGGAGAAAGCTCCAATCACACTTCGAGCTGGAGGTAGCTCTCTAAGGATATCAGAAGATCCTCCAAACCTGAACACCAATGGTTAGTAACTTTGATACTTTTTCATTTTCTCGATCTCTATCTGTGTTTATGTAAAAGTACCTAACCACAACATAAGCATTACTGAGTTTTTTTTTATCACATGTGGAAACCTTGTGTTTCAGCAGTCGAACAACCAGAATGCAAGGGAGAGAAGGTTGATCTGTTCTTAAGGCTCGGTTTGTTGCAACTTGTCTGTGAGATTGAGGGA